>NC_087344.1:32047785-32672785 GCF_030014295.1 Loxodonta africana
GGGGGAGGTCTGTGAGATTTGGGGTCAAGTGGACCTGGGTTCGAATCCCAGTGTTGTAGAGCAATTTCAAATCCTCAAGAACTTCACATAAAAGAATTACCGGATGCATAAATATAATATGCAGTAAATACACTTTAAGTGATTGAAGGCGAACGAAGGATTCAAATTAGAAAAGAACAAGATGCTATTGAAAAGACTGAGCTATTCTGATACCTGACAAGGAAATTATTTATACACAAATTATGTAAAGTTTTACAAATAAGTTAGTTAAAGAAAAGCAAACAGAAAAATGGGCAAGATGTGTGAACGGGCAATTCTGAGATGAGATTAGGCTGACAAACATGAAAGATATTCAACCTGGTAGTAATTAAGGAAATAAACTAAGGCCAAAATTAGATACTGTCTTAGTCTACTAAAAGAGCCTTAGTGGCTCAGTGGTTAAGTGCTTGGCTGTTAACCAGGTGGTCAGTGGTTCAAACCTACCAGCTGCTCCACGGGAGAAAGATGTGGCAGTCTGCATCCGTAAAGATTACAGCCTTGGGAACCCTATTGGGCAGCCCTACCCTGTCCTATAGGGTTGCTACAAGTCAGAATCAACTTGACAAGGGGTTTGGGTTAGTCTCCTGGGGCTGCCATAAGAAAACACCACAAAGTGGGTGACTTTAAAGAACAGAAATTTATTGTTTCATGGTTCTGGAGGCTAGAAGTCCAAATCAGGGTCTTGGCTAGGTTGATTCCTTCTGGAGACTTTGAGAGAGAAACAATTCTGTTGCTCTTTTCGTAGTTTCTAGTGGCTGCCACAAAGCTCTGGTGGCATAGTGGTTAAGAGCTCGGCTGCTAGCCAAAAGTCGGCAGTTGGAATCCACCAGCCACTCTTTGGAAACCCTATGTGGCAGTTCTACTCCATATGGGGCAGTTCTACTCTGTCCTATAGGATTGTTATGAGTTGGAATTGACTAGACAGAAATGGATTTTGCTTGGGTTTAATTCATCACCTCTTCTCTGAGTCAGTTCGCTTTCGGGAAAAAAGGGGTGGTGATTACTCCTGCCTGTCAGGGTACCCACCCATTGCCCTCAAGTTGATTCTGACTCATAGCAACCCTTTAGGACAGAGTAGAACTGCCCCATAGGGTTTCCAAGGAGCAGCTTGGTGGATTCAAACTGCCAACCTTTTGGTTAGCAGCCAAACACTTAACCACTGCACCACCAGTGCCCTTACTAAAAAAAAAAAAAAATTTTCTAGAATAGCTAAAATTGAAAAGACTGACCATGCTAAGTGTTGGTGAGGATAAGGAGCACCTGTAACTCTGAGGCACTGCTGGGGGGTAGTGTAAAATGGTACAATCACATTGGAAGACAGCTTAGCAGTTTCTTAAAAGGTTAAACACACTCCTGCCATATGCCCCATCAATTCTACTCCTAGGTATTTGCTCAAGATAAATGAAAACACACGTCCATACAAAGACTTGTATACAAATGTTCACAGCATTAGTAATCCCCCAAAACTGAAAACAACAAGCAAACGTCCATCAACGGGTGAGTGGGTAAACACCTGTGGTCCAGCCACGAGATGAAACACTACTCAGCAGTGAAAAGGAATGAGCTGCTGATACTTGAAACGAGGCTGAATCTCAAAGGCATTTGCTCAGGGACAGAAGCGGGACTCGAAAGATTGCTTACTGTGTGATCCCATTGATTAAGACATTCTGGAACAGACAAAGTTGTAGGGACAGGGAACAGATTGAGTGTTGCCAGGCTGGAAGTGGGAGGAGACGTTGACTACAAAGGGGCCCAGAGGGACTTGCAGGGTGATGGGACTGTCCTGTACCTTGACTGTGGTGATGGCTCCATGGCTGTACGTGTTTGTCATAACTTGCAGAACTGTACTCTGAAAAGGGTGAGTTTTGCTGTGTATGTAAGCTCTACCTTAGGTCCCTGGGTGGTACAAGCAGTTTTTGCTGAACTGCTAACCTAAAGGTTGATGGTTCAAACTCATCCAGCAGCACCACAGAAGAAAGCCCTGGGGATCTGCTTTTATAAAGATTAAACCAGAAAGTAAAAACCAAACCCATGGCCATCGAGTCGATTCCAACATGTGGCGACCCCATGTGTTACAAAGTAGAACTGCTTTGTAGAGTTTTCTTGGCTGCAATATTTACGGGAGCAGATTGCCAGGCCTTTCTTCCATGGTGCTGCTGGGTGGGTTCAAACTACCAACCTTTAGGTTAGTAGTCAAGCACAAACCACTTGTGCCAGCCAGGCCCCTATTTTAGCCAAGAAAACCCTATGGAACACAGCTCTACTCTATAACACATGGGTTTGCTGTGAGTTGAAATCAACAGCAACTTGTTTTTCCTTGCTTAAGTTATGTCTTAATTAGAAGGAGGCGGAAAAGAAGGAGGAGCAGGAGGAGGGGAGGAGGAGGAAGGAAAGAAGGAGAGGAGGAGGAGGAGATGAAGAAAGGGGGGGTTAGTACAGCTCTGGAGCCTTCGAGGCCGGCTCACATCCTGGCCTTGTCCCTGCACGGTGTATACTGGGTGGACACCCCCCCTTACCTGAGCCTCAGTTTCCTCGCTGGGTGGGGTCTCTGTAAAGCCCTTGGCATCAGCAGGAGGCTGGGTGGGGATTGCAGACCCAGCTCTGTGAAGTGCCCAGAGACCTCCTGCCTGGGATCCTCTGGCACCAGGCAGGGTGAGATAAGCTGCTCCCAGCCTCCCCTCACGAATGCTCTGGGACTTCACCGTCTGGGAGCACAGACTGTACCAACATAGCTCCCCGACCTATTCCGGGAAGGGGGTGGGCAGCCACTGGCTGGCCCTGGCACCCGCAGAGGTGCGAGGACTCAGAGCCTGGCTCTCAATCCAGGCTGGTTTTAGTTGCAGGAGTTGCTTGGTAGCTTCCTTTTTTCTCGAATGGAGAGGAAGATCCAGAAAGGTTCAGCAGCATGAAAGATGAGGTGGATGCAGAGCCATGGGGTGCCTGGGTCTAATACCAACAAGAAAGAGTAGTGTCCACCGTCCCAGGGCTGCGTGGGGCCCTTTGATGAGCACTGAATCTGTCTTACATTCCTCCTTGTTGCAAGAATCCAAGGAGGGGTGTACGAGCATCCTGGGACTGCGTAACAATTGACCACAGACTTGGCTTAAACAACAGAAATTTACCGTCACAGTTCTAGAAGCTGGAAGTCCGAAATCAAGGTGTCTTTGTCTCCTTCAGCTCCTGGTAGCCCCAGGTGTTCCTGGGTTTGTGGCTGTATCACTCCAACAGCTGCCTCCATCATCATGTGACTGTCTGTTATGTATTGTGTCCCCCCTCATATGTGTTGAAGTCCTAACCCCTGTACCTGTCCATATGGCCCTGTTTGGGAAAAGGAGATTTTCTTTTGTGATGTGAATGAGGTCATACCAGAGGAGGGTAGGTCCTAAACCTCATCACTTCTGAGTTATAAAAAGAGCAAAATAAACACAGAGACAGGCACAGGAGAGAAGACAGAGGTCATGTGAGGATCATCAACAAGCCAAGGCACCAGGGAACGACCAGAACTACGAACAAGGAAGGAATCGACCCTGATTTGGACTTCTACCTCCAGAACTGTGAGAAAATAAGCTTATGTTCTTTAAAGCCACTAGGAAGCTGAGACAGGAGGGGATGATACAAGGCTGGAGGCAGGGACCAATGGGGTCATCTTAGAGGTTCCTTCCCAGTCTCGTAAGTGAATCCAGGCCAAGACCAAGCCTAGAAATTTTTACTAAGTGCTCACAACATGCCAAACCCTGAAGCAGATTTTTTACATACAGTCTTTTGAGCTTGATGGGGTGGCTGCAACAATGAGCTCAAACATAGCAACAGTCGTGAGGATGGCGCAGGACTGGGCAACGTTTTGTTCTGTTACAAATACATAAAGTTACCAGGAGTCAGAGTGGACTTCATGCCAATTGACAACAGTAACATGTCTTTGAGGTAGGTTGCTACCCTCATTTTATGGCCAAAAATCAAGGCTCAGTGGTGAAGTAGTTTGGCCTTGGTTGCATAGAGCTAATGATCTGTTGCAGTAAAGTCGATTCCGACTCATAGTGACCTTATAGGCCAGAGTAGAACCGCCCCATAGAGTTTCCAAGGAGCGCCTGGTGAATTCGAACTGCTGACCTTTTGGTTAGTGGCCATAACCCTTAACCACTATGCCCCCAGGGTTTCCATAGAGCTAATGGTAGAGTAGAATTAAAATCCACACCCATCTCATTCCAGAGTGCATAATTTTTCCACATCTTTTTAGGGAAGCGTAAGATATGTACCAGTCCCCAAGTAGCGCAAATGGTTTGCACTCTGCTACTAACGTAAAGGCTGGCGGTTCAAACCCACCCAGCAGCAGCATGGAAAAGAGGCCCAGAGATCTGCTTCCGTAATGATTACAGCCAAGAAAACCCTATGGAGCAGCTCTACTTTGTAACACATGGGATCGCCATGAGTCAGAATCAATTCAACAGCAATAAGTTTATTTTTTTGGTTTAAGATGCACACAGGGAGCGAGTTAAGCACAACCCCTGGTGCTGGGCAATTGCTGAGCAAAGGTAAGTTCCCATCCTGCTTCTGTGTTTCTCAGGCAACTCTCCGGCAATTACACAGACGTGGGCTGTTATCACTGCCTTTACATCGGGCCTTCTCATTGGCACCTGCCTGCAGGATCTCGGAAAAGTTCCAGCTTAATTAACAGAGGAAACGAGATCCTAACGGAGCCCACAGAAGCCAGCTGAGAAGTTCAAGTGAAGACACAAAGAGAGTTGGCAGGGCTGAGCACTGAGTCTCGATTCTGCCATTAACTTCCCGTGTAACCCCAGGCAAATCTCTCCCTTGTCAAATGAAAATGTTAAACTTGGTCAGGGGTTGTCAAACTACAGCCCACAGGCCAAATTTGGCCCTGTGTCTGTTTTTGTAAATAAAGTTTTATTGGTACACAGCCACACTCGTTAATTGACGTTTTCTCTGTGGCTGCTTTTTCAGTACAATGGCAGCATTGAGTAGTTGTACCAGAGACCACCTGACCCGCAAGGCTGAAAATATTTCCCCTCTAGCCGTTTACATAAACCGTTTGCCAACCCTTGGACTAGATGCTTTCTAGGACTCTTTCTAACTCTAAAAAATGTGAAAATTCATAGAAGAAATGAACTGTATCTTAAAAATCTCAAGCTGAGTGAAGTAAGTCTGTCGCAAAAGGACAAATACTGTATGATCTCATTTCTGTGAAATAAGCAAATATGTAGAAACCAAAGCTTATGAGTGGTTACCAGGGGTGGGAGGGAAGAGGGAAAGGGGGAATGTTTGTTTTGGGGGGAGGGCAGTGAGTTTGTGTCAATGGTGGTGGAATATTTAGGAAAAGGATAGAGATAATGGCAGCACAACATGAAAAATGTAGTCAATGTCACTGAATTGTACATGCAGAAGTTGTGTTGTCGAAGGTTTTTGTGTGTATATTTTGACCACAATAATAAAAAAAGACAACTAAAAAAGAAAACAGACCATAATCAGAGTCAACATCAATTTATTCAACAAATGGCGTGTCTGTCCGTATGTGGGGCACTGAGCACAGAGATGCAAGGGCCCGTTCTTCATCCTCAAGTGGTTCCCTGAGAGAGGGAAGAAAGTGCCATGGGGACGCAGAGGGGCCTGGAAGGATCAAGGAAGGCTTCCTGGAGGAGGGGCTTTGAAATACACAGGGAAGATTAGAAGATGGGGGAAGAGCATCCCAGACTCTTAGTCTCCTAGGGCTGCCAGAAGAAAATACCATAAAGTGGGTGCCTTTAAAGGATAGGAACGGCTTATCTCATGGTGTTGGAGGCCAGAAGTCCAAATCAGGGCATTGGCTCTAGGAGAGGGTCATTTCTTGTTGGTAGCCCCAGGTGTTGTTGGTGTTCCTTGATGTCTGCCTTGCTCCTGTATATGTCTCTCTGTTTCTGTTCTGCTCTTCTTACAAGACACCACTCAGAAGAGATTAGGTTTAAGACCCACCCTACTGGTGTGACCTCATTAACATCACAAAAGAAAACCCCTCTTCCCAAACAGGGTCATATGCATTCATGGATAGAGGGATTAGGGATATATGCATCCCTGAGTGGTGCCAGTGGTTGAGCTCTAGACTACTAATCAAACAGTTGGTGGCACAAACCCACCCAGAGGTACCTTGGAAGTAAGGGCTGGCAATCTGCTTCTGCAAAAATGGCTTGGGGCATTGGACCTCCTTGGCTAACTTCACAACGGGGAGGGAAAATCACCTTCAACATCAGCCCAGGGCTGATCCCTGTGAGTTGTAGGCCAAACATACCTGCACCCTTCAACCTTTTCACCAATTCTGACACCTCCCATGGCACTTTTTACTTCTCTGCTGGGTTCAGTAATTAATTGCAATGGCCACACAGGACTCACAGACCATATTCACCACAATTATGGGGTTTAAAAAGGAAGTAACATGTTACAATTCAGGATCAGGAACGACTCAGGGTACAGTTCTTTGGTCAGGGCAGCTTCTCAGCCATGCCTGCAGGCAGGCCTCTCTCTCTTCTCTCTGGCCTTCGGCCTCTTGGCCTGGCCTCTGCCCCACTCTGGCAAGTGTTAAAAAGCTCTGGAGTGCCTGGAGGTATCCCACTCCTCCAGCAAGCCTCCTACCCGAAGGCACTCAACTTTCTTGCTCTGTAGGCAGGGAAGCCCACCATGCCATCTCCTGCCTGGTCTCCTGGTTCTATTGCTACTGGTTCTTTGCCATGCTTGCTGCCACTTCTCACCATCTTGTGCTGTCTCTAGTGTTACAGTTCTGTCTCCATCTCCCGGGTCTAGGAAGTTCTCAGTGCAGAAACCCCAGGTCCAAATGACACACTCCACTCCCCCCATCACCGTTCGCCTCTGGGATGGTTCATTTTAAGCCTAATGGGATGGCAAAACTGGCCATTCCCCTTGTTAGGGTTCCATACACCTTATTTGCATGGTCCCACTCCCACAAGGGTACCATGCACCTTATTTGCATTATTAGCAATCTATCCAATCCCTTGGGGGACCACAAGCACTTTATTTGTATAGTCCCACCCAGTCATTTGGTGGGAGTTACAAGACCATAGTGAAAAAAGCCATAAAAAAGCAATCCCTTGCACTACAGCTTCCAAGAGGGGACAGCTTTGAAAACCCTATGGGGCGCAGTTCTACTCTGCACACACAAGGTGGCCAGGGGTTGAAATGGACTCAACGGCATTGCTGTTGAGTCGATTCCAACTCCTGGTGACCTCATGTGTGTCTGAGTAGAACTGCGCTCCATAGGGTTTTCAATGGCTGGCTTTTCAGAAGTAGATTGTCAGACCTTACTTCTGAGTGTCTCTGGGTGGATTCAAACTGCCAACCTCTCAGTAGTTGAATGTTTAACCATTTGTGTCATGTATATACATATATTTGAACTGTTGTCTTGGCAAATAATATTGAACATACAAATGTACCGTAGACTGCCAAAAGAGGGAACAAGTCAATCTTGGAAGAGTACAACCAGATGTTCCTTAAAAATGAGGATAGTGAGACTTCAACTCACTTACTTTGGACATGTCCTCAGGGAAGACCAATCTCTAGAAAAGGACATCATGACTGGTAGAGGGTCGGAGTCTCAGGTGGTGCAAACAGTTAAGTGCTCAACTACTAGCCGAAGCGTTGGTGGTTCAAACTCACCCAGAGGTACCTTGGAATACAGGCCTGGCAATCTGCTTCTGATCTGCGGCCTTGCACGCCCTATGGAGCAGTTCTACTCTGCACATATAGGGTCACCATGAGTCAGAATCAACTCCATGGCAACTAACAACAAAATATATATGTAACCTTGGAAAAGACATATCGTGGAATATTATGCAGCCATGAACAGTAGCGAAGTTCTGATACATGCTATGGTGTGGATGAAAATTTAAAATATGCTGAGTGGAATAAGTCAGCCACAAAAGGACAAATATTGTATGATCCTATTCATATAAAAAAAGGATCTAAAATAGACAAACGCCCAGAGACAAAAGTTTATCAGTGGTTACCAGCGGCAAGTCAGAGGGAAAAGGGTTACCAAGTTTCTGTTAAGGATGATGAGAAACTCGAAAATGGATAGTGGGAATGGTTGTACAACATGACAAACATTATCAATGTTATTTAATTGTGCACCTAAAAATGACCCAAATGACTAATGTTTTGTTATACATATTTCACCATAATACTTTAAAAAAAAGTTGCATTAAAATATTATTTATCTTGATTGCTGGATTTTTTGGCGCCCGGCCCCCAATGTTGTGGCGGAGGTGAGTGCCTCACTCTCCTTACCCTACTCCTGGCCCTGGAGGTTGGTGGGGTCAAGCTTCTTCAATCCATCCAGGCGGCAGTTCCCGAATTGGCCTCACAGGGGTGCTGCTTTCCCGTTAATGCTGAGCCCAGGCACCTCCTTTCCTGCTGAGATTTTCAGTTCCATTTTTAAACATCTCTCAGCCTGGGTTCCTCTTCTGTGGGGTGGGAATAATTTTAGCATTGCAGGGATGACAGAGGAGGTATGGTAAACCCCTGAGCTGGGCCTTGACACCTACTCAAAAAATTGCGATCATATTTTACGCTTTTACTGTGGAGAATTCCAAACACTCCCCAAAGTACATAGGATAGGACAATGACCCCCCACCCAGCCCCAGCCCCAGCCCCAGCCCCGACCACCATCACCTCATCCCCTTGTCCAACTCGTCGCATTATTTTTTATCTCCCTATTCATCCCTCCCACTACCCCAACCATTAATCCTCCTAAAACAAACAAAAAAACTTGCCCTCGAGTCACCCGGACCCATGGCGACACCACGTGTGTCAGAGTAGAACTCTGCCCCATACGTTTTTCCCCAGTGGCCGACTTTTCAGAAGTAGGTCATCAGGGCTTTCTTCCAAGGAGTTTCTGGGTGGACTCGAACCTCTAAGCTTTTGATTAGCAGCCGAGCATGTTCAGTGTGCACTATCTAGGGACTCCAGTCTTCTTTTGACTCTATGCATTTGCCTATTCTAGATAGGTCAGCAAAAAAAGAGGAAGACCCTTAACAAGATGGATTGACGCAGTGGCTGCAACAATGGACTCAAGCAAAGCAACAATTCTGAGGATGGCGCAGGACCTGGCAGTATTTCGTTCTGTCGTGCATAGCGTCACTATGAGTTGGAACTGACTCGACAGCACCTGATGACAACGACAGGTATTTCATATACCTGGAATCATACAATATGTGTCTGTAATGATTAAAGTTATGTGTCACCTTGGCTGGGCCATGATTCTCAGTGGTTTGGTGGTGATGTATTGATGTGGTTTGGCAGTTATATAATGATGTAATTTGGCAGTTATGTAACGATGTAGTCATCCTCCATGATGTGATATGATGTGATCAGCCAATCTGTTGTAAGAGGAGTTTCCTCAGAGGTGTGACCTACATCCAATATATGTGTATGGACATTCTGGCAAAGCTCGCTTGCTTGCTCTGGATCCTGCATCTGGCTCGTCGTCATCTGACCTCTGATTCTTGGGACTTGAGCCAGCTGCTTGCTGCATTGCCTGCCAATCTTGGGATTCATTGGCCTCTTTAGCCTGTGAGGCAGCAGCCTGCCTTCTGACCTGCCAATCTTGGGACTCAGCTACGTGAGTCAGAAGAAACCTTCAGCTGCCTGACCCACGAACTTGGGACTTTCCAGCCTGTACAACTGTGTTAAGCCATTTCCTTGAGATAAATCTCAATCTCTCTTTCTCTCTCTCTAGGTATATATACATACACAACTCGCTAGTTTTGCCTCTCTAGAGAACACAGCCTAAGACGTGTGTCCCTTTGTGTCTGACTTATTTCACTCAGCATGATGTTTTCAAGATTCATCCATGTCATAGCATGTAACAGGACTTCATTTCCCCTTATGGCTGAGTAATATTCCATTGTATGGATGAAGCACATCATATTTATCCATTCATCTGTTGATGGACACTTGGGTTGTTTCCACCTTTGGGCTCTTGTGAAAAATGCTTCAATGAACACAGGTGTACAGGTTTCTATTTGTGTTCCTGCTTTCAGTTCTTCTACCTAAGAGTGAAAGTGCTGAGTCATATGGTAAATTCTATGTTTAACTTTTTGGGGGAACAACCAAACTGTTTCCCACAGCAGCTATACCATTTTGCATTCCCATCAGCAGTGGATGAGGGGTCCAATGTCTCCACATCTTCCCTTATAATCACACCTGTTATTTTCTGCCTTTTTTTTAAATCTTCAACGTCCTAGTGATGTGAAATGGAATCTCATCGTGGTTTTGACTGGTGTTTCCTTAATGACTAGTCACAGTATTCTTTTGAAGGAACGGGTGTTTTATCATCCCATAAATATTTTGTTATGTGTTACTAAAAGATAAAAACTCTTTGAAAAATCATAACCACGATACTATTATCACACTTAGAAAACTTGGCCCATTATTCTTTAATATCCACAGATTCCGATTTCACCAGCAATTGTTGGGCTTTGGAATCACAATTTAGTTTGACCTTCCCCCTCCCCCAGCTTTGTCACATCCTATGAGACTGAGGAAACTGTTTAACTCCTCTGAGGCTTATTTTCATGATCAGTAAACCAGGGTAGTAAAGTGAACCCCCCAAGTTGGTGGGAAAATTAAAGACAGTATATAAGTACTCAAAACTTAAGAGTCCCTCAAAACATAACATTATTATTATTAGGTCTAAGGATATGGTTCTCAACTGGGGGCAATTCTGCCCCAAGGAACATTTGGCAATACTGGGGGACATGTTTGGTTGTCACATTTGGGGAGAGGGGTGCTATTGGCATCGAGTGGGTGCTCCAGACTCTACAGTGCACTGGGTGACCCCACCACAGAGAATGAATAATCCAGCCCCAAACGGCAGCAATGCCAAGGGGAAGACACCCTGTATTAATTATTTAGCAAAAAATTGAATTCTGTCCCTGCTCACACAATACACTGGCATAAATTCCAGTGGGTTAGACGATATAAACCAGGGTGACCCTCCAGCTTCTGTGATTTCCCTCCTCTCTCCCTCTCCACTCAGTGTGTGGATCTGAAGGTGTGCAGCATCGTAGGACTTCAGTAGGCTAGACGATTACGGGGCACAGAGTCTCTTGGGGGTCAGTGGGATCCCCTAACCCAGGGGTCCTCGCCTGGGCATGATTCTTCCTCCCAGGGGGCATTTGGTGACGTTAAGACACATTTTTGGTTAGATACTTGGGCCAGTGGAGGCCAGGGATGCTGCTACCCTACAGTGCACAGGACGGCCCCCACCACAGAGAATGTTCTGGAACCAAATGTCACCAGTGCTGAGGTTGGGAAGCCCAGCCCTAGAGATTTAGGTTTAAATAAGCCTGGCTGGAACATTGACATTAGAGGCAGAGTTGCGTTGGATTCCTTGCTCCACCACTTGTTGAGTGAAACTTGAGGCAGTAATAATAGTAATTAACAATGGCCAACACGTCATGGGCCCTTCCCATGAGCCAAGGTCCCTGGGCGATGCAAACAGTTTGTACTTGACTACTAACCAAAGGTTGGCAGTTCAAACCCAGACAGATAGGTGCTTCACAGAAGAAAGGCCTGGCAATCTGCTTCTGTAAAGATTACAGCCAAGAAGACTCTATAGAGCAGTTCTGCTCTGTAACACATGGGGTCACCATGAGTGGGAGTCTACTCGATGGCAAAGGGTTTGGTTTTGTTTTTTTTTCCCCACGAGCCAGGCACGGTGCTAGACTCATTGTATGTGTAAGTGCATTTTATCTCCTCACTGCCTTAGTTCCCTAGTGCTGCTGTAACAGAAATACCACAGGTGGGTGGCTTTAAAGAATGGGAACTTACCGTCTCACCATTCTGGAAGCTAAAAGTCCAAATCAGTGTCTGGGCCATGTTGATTCCTTCCCTGTCCTGGGTGTTCCTTGGTTCCTTTGCTTGAAGACTGCGCTCACACGGCATCTGTCTTCCCTCGTGTATATGTGTCTCTGAGTCTAATCTGCTTTTTTTGTAACTTAGAAGTAATCAGATTTAGAATCCACGCTCCTCAGGTACCACCACCTGTCTGTCAGTCTGTCATAGTATGGTGGCTTGGGTGTTGCTGTGATACTGGGAGCTATGCCACTGATATTTCAATGCTAGAAGGGTCACCCATGGTGGATGAGTTTCCACAGAGCTTCCAGACTAAGACTAGGAAGAAAGGCCTGGTGATCTACTTCTGAAAATTAGCCAATAAAAGCCTTATGGGTCACAACAGAACATCGTCTGACTCACTTGCTTTGGACGCATTATCAGGAGGGATCAGTCGCTGGAGGAGGACATCATGTTTGATGAAGTAGAGGGCCAGCGAGGGTGAGGGAGACCCTCAGTGAGATGGATGGACTGGCAAAGTAGCTGCAACGACGAACTCAAACATGCTGGTGATTGTGAGGATGACAGGGCAACAGTTCGTTCTGTTGTGCATGAAATCAGAGCAGACTCAGTGGCAGTTTGTCTATCTACCAATCATCTGTCTGTCTGTAGTCTACCTAACATCTATCTATTTATCATCTATCTCTCTCTCTCCACCCCCTCAGGTATGATCTAATTAGCAAAGGCAATTCCATTTCCAAGTAGGATTTTGGGGGACACAATTTAATCACAGCATTCATCAACCCAGGTAGCTGTGAAAACTCAGGCACGGGAAGTCAAGCCTCAGGGACAAGGGGCTTCATCTCTCTGCACCTCCTTTTCTTCCTCTGTGGGACAGGATCATAATATTCTCTCTCGGGGTCATTGTGTGGATTGCTGGTGACATCTGCAGACCTGCTGGTGCCTCATACACCCCCAACAGGTGGCATCTCCTGCAACAAGCTGTATTACCCAGCACACAATGGTTAACTGCCCATCTGGCTGGGAGCCCAGCTAAGCTGGTGCTGTGAGCCAAACAATTTCTTTCATTATCCCCGTTGCTGGGAGAATTGGGCAGGGAGAGACGAACAAAGTCCCTAAGACGAAAGTGGCTCCGGTTGCTGGTGGTTGTCTTCTGGGCACCATCAGGTCTAGAAAACTTTCTTCCCTGACCTACTTCTCCAGAGGGTTCTAAATTGGCCCTTCCACTACCGGGGAGCAGACAGAGAGGAGGAGCAGCAATGGAAATAAAGTGGCCGCTACAAGGTGGGCGCTGGGATTTTCAGAGCAATGCAGTCTTGCCGAATTGCCTGTGGTAACAAACAAAAGTCAAGACGGACTTGTTGACTTAACTATTTACTGAGCACCTAGTTCCTGAGTGGCACAAATGGTTAAGTGCTCAACTACTAGCCGAAAGGTTGGCAGTTCAAACTCACCTAGTTATACCTTGGAAGAAAGGCCTGGCAATCTTCCTCCATTAGATTACAGCCAAGAAAACCCTATGGAGCAGTTCTACGCTGTAACACATGGGGTTGCTATGAGTCAGAATTGACTGGATGGCAGCTAACAACAACAGCTGAGCACCTACTACGTGCCCGACTCGCTGACCCTGCAGACAAGGTCCTTGTGCTCATGGAACTCAAGCTCTCATTGCAGAGCCAAACAGTAGACAGATAAAGAAGAGCTTTGTCAGCCGGTGGTGAGTATTGTGCAGAGAATTAAAATAGGGCAAGGGCTTAGAGAGAGATTTTGGGGGTGGGCACTGAGCAAGGGGATGATCAGAGAGAGCTCTCAGGAGGTGGCATTGAAGTTGAGATAGACTTGATATGAAGAGTTCAGCACAGCACATGCAAAGGCCCTGAGGTTGGGATAAGCTAGATGTGTATACCAGCTGTTCTCATCTGGGGGTGGGGAGGGCAATCTTAACCCCTAGGGAACATCGGTAACATCTGGAGACATTTTGGTTGTCACAACGGGTAGACGGGGTGCTACTGACATCTAGAGGGTAGAAGCCAAGGATGCTGCTAACACCCTACAGTGCACAGGATGGCCTCCACCACAGAGAACGAAAACCAAAAAATGAAAAAACAAACAAACAAATCTGCTGCCGTTGAGTCAGTTCCTACTCATAGTGACCCCATAGGACAGGGTAAACTTGCCCCATAGGGTTTCCAAGGAGCAGCTGGTGGATTCGAACTGCCGACTTTTTGATTAGCAGCCAAGCTCTTAGCCACTGTGCCTCCAGGGCTCCAATCTGGCCCTAAACGTCAACAATGCCAAGGCTAAGAAATTTAGCTTAGTCTGAGAGACCCTATCACCTATCTATCTCGATCATTCTGTCTTGATCTATTTATAACTGTCTGTCTACTACTTACCTACCTGCCTGCCTGCCTGCCTGCCTGCCTGCCTACCTATCTATCCCAGTGGATCTCAACTGGGGGGAGTGATTTTGCCCCCCGGGGGTTCCTTGGCAACGTCTAGAGACATTCGTGGTTGTCACTACTTGGGGGGGCGGTGCTACTGGGTGGAGAGCAGGGATGCTGCTCAGCACCCTACAGTGTACAGCCCTACCACAGAAAATGATCCGGCCCTGAATGTCAGCAGTGCTGAGGTGGAGAAACTGAGTGGCCAGTACCAGTTGCCATCAAGTTGACTCCAAATCCTGGTGACCCCACGTGTGTCAGAGTAGCACTGTGCTCCACAGCGTTTTCAATGGCTGATTTTTCAGAAGTAGATTGCCAGGACATTCTTCTGAGGTGCTTCTGATTGGACTCACACCTCTAACCTTTCGGTTGGAGCACATTCCCCATTTGCATCAGCCCACTGGGTTCCCTGAAATGTTGCTCCAGAGGCGAGTGCCCTGTTCTCCTCACCCTACCCCGGCCTGATGGTTCTTCCGCCCATTTCACAGATGATATATCTGCTGCCCTGAGAAGAAGGCCTCTGGCTTAAATCACCCAGGAAGGCGATGGAGGAGCCAGGACTCAAGCCGGGCCCGCGGACGCCAAGGTACACATTCCTCTGTCCATCTCTGTGGTGGTTTATTACTGCTGGGAGGCAGGTGGGCAGAGCTTATACCGCAAAGACATTTTAAATAATGCCAAAGTGGGAGGGAGTCTTTCCCTTGTCAATAGAGCCCCCGCTTTTTTTCTTTTTGAGCTAACGTAGCATATTTATTGTAGTATTTACGTATTTCTATACCATTTGTTAGTAGTTGTCATTTGCCATCGAGTCACCTCTGATTTACGGTGACCCCATGTATGCAGAGTAGAACTGCTCTATAGGGTTTCAAGGCTGTGACCTTTCGGAAGTGGATCATCGGGCCTTTCTTCCAAGGTGCCTCTGGGTGGGTTCGAATCGCCAACTTTTCAGTTAGTAGTTGTGTCATCCAGGGACCCCTTTAACATGCGTAAAACTGTGCTACCGCTTTTATTAGCTTCCTACTTTTTAAAAAATTAACATTTTTATCATGGTAAAATATATGTAACATAAAATTCACTGTTTTAAGGACTTTTAAGTGTACAACTTGGTGACATTAATTACATTCACCATGTTGCACAGCCATTACCACTATTTCTAAAACTTCTTCATCACCGCAAACAGAAACTCTGTCCCCATTAAACAATGAGCCATCCCCATCTCCTGGTCATCTCTAATAAACTTTGGTCTGCGTGCATTTGCTTATTCCGGACGTTTCGTGTAAGTGGACTCACAGAATATTCGGGCTTTTGTGTCTGGCTTCTTTGACTGAGCATGATGTTTGCAAGATTCGTCCACATCGTAGCGTGTATCGGACGTCACTTCTCTTTATGGCTGAATACTGTTCCATTGTTCGGAAGGAGCACGTTGTGTTTATCCCTTCGTCTGTTGATGGACACTTGGATTGCTTCCACCTCTTGGCTATTGTGAGTAATGCCGCCATGAACACTGGTGCACAGGTATCTGTTTGAGTCCCTGTTTTCAATTCTTTTGGGGATACACCCAGGATTGGGATTGCTGGGTCATACGGTAGTTCTAGGAGTCCATGGGTGGTGCAAACAGCTAATGCTCTTGGCTGCTAACCTAAAGGTTGGAGATGAGAGTTCACCCTGAGGTGCCTCAGAAGAAAGGCTTGGCAATTTACTTTCAAAAAATCAGCCATCGAAAACCGTATGGAGCATAGTTCTACCGTGGCACACACGGAGTTGCCATGAGTTGGAATGGACTCCACAGTAACTGGTTTTGTTATGGTAATTCTATGCTCAACCCATGTTTTTTATTATTTCAAAGGGCACATCCCGGTTGGATAGAGACAGGTGTTTAACTGCCCCTCTGAGACTTGCTAATCTCCCTTCTTAGCCAACACTCCCGCCTCCTGCAGGCAGGAATATCTGGCTTGCTGATTGAAAGCAGGCTTTTTCAGCCTCTGCACTGCTGACATTCGGTTTCAGATCATTCTCCGTGTGCGGACTGTCCTGTGCACTGTAGGGTGTTGAGCAGCATCCGTGGCCTCCACCTACTCAATGCCAGTAGCATCGTTCCCCCAACAGTGACAATCAAAAATGTCTCCTAACAATGCCAAGTGTCCCTGGGAGCAGAGTGGACCCAGGTGAGGATTGCGTTTTTTTTTTTTTTTTTTTTTTAGTCCTGGAAGGAATTTGCTTCTTTGGAAGGGGAGGTAAGTGTAGGACGTGGTAGGGGCTTCGCCGGTCCTTGTCCTTCTTGCCTGCCCCACCAGGGATGGGCATGGCTGCCAGCATCCCGTGGCCTCCCCTCTGCACACCTGGGCCCAGCTCCATTTACACAGAGTTCCCAGGGGACCCAGGTGTTAGAGATACTGGCTGGTCCCCGGGCCCCAACACTCAGCTCTGGGAAACCACAGTTGCTGTGGCGACCGCTGAGCTCTGAGGGCAAGGAGATACTTGGTTGAGGGGGAGAAGGCTCCAGAGCCTGGAGGAGCCACGTCCACGGGCTTGGCGTGGAGGCCACAGCCCGCTGTCCCCCCATTAATTTCTGCAGACCAAGGCAAGCAGTGAAAAGGGCTGCAGGCCGCTAGAGGGGCCCCTGAGAGTGAGACAGGCTCCCCACTCCTGATGGCCCTGCCTGGCTGGCTTCCCAGGAGGGCGTGAGGTCTCCAAGGTGGGGAAAGGTCCTCCAGGTGGGTGGCAGCATGAGCGTGGGCCCCCTCAGCCCAGGCACCCGCCGGCGACTCCTGCAGGGCCAGCCAGGCCCCCTCCCAGCACCCCTGTCCAGAGGTGTGGCCATCTTCATCAGCTCCACAGTCTCAGGTAAGGTGGGCCCAGGGCTAGGGCCTTAGAAGCAAGTGGGCTCTCTCGGGGTGCCAGAGCTATGGGTATGGCCCAGGGGGCTCTAGGAGACTGGACATGAACGCAGTTCAGCCAGTGACCCAAGTCGGACACGGCAACCTCCTGGAACCTCTATTTCTTCCTAGACAAGCTAGGCTGAGTCCAACTCGATAGAGGTGCTGGTAGTACTAAATGATATTGCAACTAACATTTATGATGATCACACTGCGTCATAGACCTCAAATTCACCCACCCAACTTTATCACCTATAAACTTCCCCTCACCCACTCTCTGTGGCCACACCAGCAGCCTCTGGCAGGTCCTGGAACCCATGAAGCCCCAGACTCCACTGAGGACTGTTGACCTCAGACTCCTCTCTCCTCCTTCTTCTTCCTACCCTTTGGGACCTCTGCTTAAACAGCCCCTCCTCAGGGAGCCTCCCTCTGCCCCCAGTATAAAGTTACCTCCAGCACAGCCCACATATATTTTTTTTTTTTCCTAATTGCTTTATGTGGTAAAAATATATGTAACAAAACATGTGCCATTCACCATTTTGTATGTGTCCAATTCGGTGACATTAATTACTTCATCATGTCGCACAGCCATGACCACTATCCATTTCCAAATTATTTTACCACCATTAACAGAAGCTCAGTGCCCCCTAAATTAAAACTCCCCCTTTCACCCTCCTTCCCACCTCTGGTAACCACTAATAAGCTTTAGTCTTTGTACATTTGCCTGTTTCATGTAAGTGGGATCATGTAGTATTTGTCCTTCTGTGTCTGGCTTCTTCCTCTCAGCAGAATGTTACCAAGGTTCCTCCATGTTGTAGCATATATCAGTGCTCCATTCCTTTTTATGGCTGAGTAATACGCCATTGTATGGATACACCATTTTATTTTTATCCACTCATCTGCTGGTGGACACTTAGATTGTTTCCACCTTTTGGCTATTGTGAATAGTGCTTGCAGACCAAAAGAAGCTGTGACGAGAACTGCAGGTCATCAAAGGGGCCCCTGAGAGTGAGACAGGCCCACCGCTCCAGATGGCCCTGCCTGGCTGGCCTCCCAGGAGGGTGTGAGGTCTCCCAGGTCGGGGAGGGCTCTCTAGGTGGGCGGCAGCATGAGCGTGGGCCCAGTGTGCACAGTGTTGCTTTGAACATCGGTGTGTAAGCTTCACACTCAAGTTTCTTTGATAGCACATTCCATAAGCCATAACTATCTTATCTATGTATTTGTGTACCTATTTAATGCCTGGGTCCATTGATGAGGCTGTAAATTCCATGAGGGAAAAGACTACATATTTAACAATCAGCTCTCCAAAAATTTAGGAAAAACCTAACGACACTTGATCTGTACTGTTTGCCAATTTCCGTGGTGTAAATAGTCCCACATCGTCGATCTCAAGCTGCCAATGTTACCTTGCTGGGTCTGGAGTTGGGCAGAATTGCACAGTAGCAACTCTCTCTCTATATAATGTTTCCATCATACAGAATCAATAGTCCTGAATAACCTCTAGAACAGAGGTCACGTCAAATGTAGTAAAATATGTCAGAAGTGAGTTGTATTTGTGACTTCTGTGCCTTATTTTCTTAGTGCTGCTGTAACAGAAATACCACAAGTGAGTGGCTTTAACAAACAGAAATTTATTGTCTCACAGTTCAGGAGGCTGGAAGTCCAAGTCCAGGGCATCAGCTATAGGGGAAGGGTTTCTTTCTGTTGGCTCTTGAGGAAGTTACTTGTCTCAGCGTCCTTAGCCCGGTATTCCTTGGTTTCTTGGCGATCCTCACATGTGGTACTGTCTTCCCCAGTTCGTGCTTGCTTCTCTCTGTCTACGCTGCTCTGTATAACTCAGAGGGGATTAGGTTTGGGAACCATTCTACACTGATAGGGCTTATCAACATAACAAAAAAAGACACTATTCCCAAATGAGGTCTCATCTAGAGGTATCATCCAAAGGTATTATAGGAGTAAGGATTCCAAGACATATTTTTTGGAGGGGGACACAATTCAATCCATAACACTCTGCTTTTAATATATTGTATTCCTTGTAAGTCTATACAATATTAATTTTAATAACAGCTGTGTTAACCATTGGCTCACAAAATTCCTGGAAATTTGGCAATCAGCTACCCTGAGCCAAGACAGGACAGCGCGAACACGCAATGCCATCGACATATGTCTTATTTGCTGTTGGGTCCCCATTGCTTAGCAAGGGTCCTGGGTACTTGCAGGAAAATGTAAATGGCCTGTGACATTTATGAGGCAGGTGTGATCATACCGCATGAGGCTCAAGGAAGAGGCAGAGCCAGGACTGGTGTCCAGGTTGACCCCTGTGCCAGGGAGGTCAGCGCCTCTGCACCAGTAGCTGTAAGAAGCTCTGACACTTTGTGCCGTAGACATTAAAGTGACCTCCCACTGCCTATGTGGAGGAAATAGATGCTTTTTCAACACCTGTGTTGCACCATTCTGCTACAAAAGACCTCTTTAAAGTGTTGAAAAGCAAAGATGTCACATTGAAGACTAAGGTGCCTCTGACCCAAGCCATGGTGTTTTCAACTGCCTTATATGCATGCGGAAGCTGGACAATGAGTAAGGAAGACTGAAGAAGAACTGACGTCTTTGAATTGTGATGTTAGCGAAGAATATTCAACACACCATGGACTGCCAAAGGAACGAACAAATCTGTCTTGGAAGAAGTACAACCAGAATGCTCCTTAGAAGCAAGGATGGCGGGATGGCGAGACTGCATTTCACATACTCTGGACGTGTTATCAGGTGGGATCAGTCCCTGGAGAAGGGCGTCATGCTTGGTAAAGTAGAGGGTCAGTCAAAAAGATGAAGACCCTCGATGAGATGGATTGATACAGTGGCTGAAACAATGGGCTCATGTGTGGTAACAATCGTGAGGATGGCACAGGACCAGGCAGTGTTTCGTTCTGTTTGTACACAGGGTCGCTACGAGTCTTAATTGTCTTGAGGGCACCTAACAGCAAGTTGCACCAGGCACTTTGACTGGTAATATTCAATGTTTTGGAGTCCCTAGATAGCGCAAACTGTTAAGCACTCAACTACTAGCTGAAAGGTTGGCGGTTCAAACCCTCCCGGAGGTGCCTTAGAAGAAAGGCCTGGCGATCTGCTCCTGAAAAGTCCCATCACAGCATTGAAAACTCTATGGAGAGAAGTTCTACTCTGTGCACATGGGGTTACATGAATCAGAATCGACTCGACAGCAACTAACAACCAACAACATTTAAGGATTTAACCAGCTCTCACTGAGAGCCTGGGTTGACTCCTGAGGATCCAGCAGTGACCAGGACAAGCAGAAGTCCTTGACTTCAGGGTGCTTACAGCTCCTGCAAAGTTGAGGCATAGCCCCTGTTTTGCAGAGGAGTGAAAATGAGGCTAGTCTGCCACTCTACAGAGGTACAGAAGGTCTTGGAATCTAGGTTTACCTTGGGGAGGGCTGCCAAATTTAGCCAAAATATAAAAAATAAAAGCCATACGAAAACAAAAATGTCCCACAAAACCAGGGCACCCAGTTAAATTTGCATTTCAGTTAAACAAGGAGTAATTCTTTAGTATAAATAAGTCCCATATATTGCATAGGCTGGGATACACTTACGCTAAAAATTACTAGTGTTTATCTGAAATGCAAATTTAACTGGGGTTATCTGAAATGCAAATTTATTCAAATACTGCATGGATTGCGACATGTAAAAAATTTATCTGAAATGTAAATTTAACTGGGTTTAGCTGGAAACTTAACCAAATAGTGCATGGAATGGGACAGACTTATGCTAAAAAATGTATTTGTTGTTTATCTGAAACACACGTCTATCTCAGTTCATCTGAAATGCAAATGTATCCAAATAGTGTGCGGAAAGGGATATGTTGATGCTAAAAATTATTTGTTGTTTATCTGAAATGCACATTTAACGCGGTCTCTCTGAAATACAAATACTGCATGGATTGGGATATACTTATGTTAAAAATTTCATCTGAAATGTAAATTTAATTGGGTTTAGCTGAAATGCAAATTCATCCAAACTTGCTGCACAGACTAGGACATGCTTAGGCTAAAAATTATTTGTGTTTGAAACGCAAATTTAACTGGTTTATCTGAAAAGCAAAAGTATCAGAATATTGCATGGACTGGGATATACTTTTGTTAAAAATTATTGTTTATCTGAAATACAAATGTAACTGGTCACCGTGGATTTTATCTGGCAGTTCTAACCCAGGGGACCCACCAGTCTGCTTGGCCCAGGACCAGAGAGTTTCCTGGGACGCAGGATTTTCTGGCTAACACTGGGAAGGTCCTGGGCAGACTAGGACAGTTGGTCTCCCTGGGTCTACCCCATATCTTTTGTGTCTTTGGATTCGTTGTCAAGGCCCTAGCTTCAGTGGAGATGAAGGAGGCTAAAAACAGCCACAGGCAGGGACTAGTTCTGGGCTCTTCCAGCTAACAGCCTTGGTGCTATTCCTTACAGATATGGACACAGAGAGGGAAGCCCTGCAAAAGTCAGCCTACCCCGAAGTGCAAACCTTCTGCCAGAAGCACGGCCTGATGTTCGAGGTAAGTGCCTACCTGCTCCTCCCTGCCTCAGTTTCCCCTGCCTTAAAATGCAAGCAAGGAGCCTCGGTAGTGCAATGGTTAAGCGCTCGGCTGCTAACAGAAAGGCTGGTGGTTAGAACCCACCCAGTGGCTCCGCAGGAGAAAGACCTGGGGATCTGCTTTCGTAAAGATTACAGCCCAGAAAACCCTGTGAAGCAGTTCTACTCTGTCACATCGGGTCGCCATGAGTCAAAATCTACTCGCCAGCACCAAACAACAACAGCAACAAAATGCAAGCCGAAGTGAGGTAGGCAGGGCTGGCCTCATGGGTATGTAGGGCCCACACCCGGTTTAACACTCTGCTTTTCTCTCCGTCTTGAAATTTGTAATGATTTTTTGAAAAGGACCTGTATTTTCTTTTTGCACTTGTTGTTGTTAGCTGCCATCGAGTCGGCCCCTTACTCATGATGACCGCATGTACGATGGAACAAACCGCTGCCTAGTTCTGCACCATCCCTGTAATTGGTTGTAGACAGGGCCATTGTGATCTGCAGGGTTTCACTGGCTGATTTTTGGAAGTTGATTGCCAGGCCTTTCTTCCTAGTGTGTCTTAGTCTGGAAGCTCCATGAAACCTGTTCAGCATCATAGCAACACGCAAGCCTCCACCGGCAGACAGATGGTGGCTGCTCATAAAGTGTATTGGCTGGAAATTGAACCTGGGTCTCTGAAATGCAAGGCAAGGATTTTGCCACTGAGCCATCACTAGTCTCCTTAAGTTCCCGAGTGTTGCTGTCACAGAAATACCACAAACGGATGCCTTCAAACAACAAAAATTCATTTCCTCATAGTTCAGGAGGCTGGAAGTCTGAATTCAGCAGGTGGCTCTAGGGAGGCTCTTCCTTGTCTATTTCAGCTTCTAGTTCCTGGGCTTGTGGATACATCTGCCTCTTTAGTGGTCAGATAGAGCGTGTCTACCCCCTGTGTCTACCTCTGTCTCTAATCTATTCCTATAACTCAGAAGTGATTAGGTTTAGAACTCACCCTACACTTATGTGGCCTCATTAATACAACGTTGAAAAATCCTATTCCCAAACAGGATCACATCCACAGGTACAGGGGTTAGGACTCCAGCAGATATTTTGGGGAACACAATTCAATCCATAACAAGGACTAAGAAACCAGTCATGCTGAATATTCAACATTCCCTGAACATTGTTGTTAGCTGCTGTCCAGTTGGTTCCAACGCATGACAACCCCATGCACAACAGAATGAAATGCTGCCCAGGCCCACGCCATCCCCATGATCAGTTACGGATCAGACTGTTGTGACCCCTAGGGTTTTCACTGACTATTTTTTTTTAAATAATTTTTATTGTGCTTTAAGTGAAAGTTTACAAATCAAGTCAGTCTCTCACACAAAAACCCATATACACCTTGCTACACACTCCCAATTACTCTCCCCCTAATGAGACAGTCCGCTCTCTCCCTCCACTCTCTCTTTCCTTGTCCATTTCGCCAGCTTCTAACCCCCTCCACCCTCTCATCTCCCCTCCAGGCAGGAGATGCCAACCTAGTCTCAAGTGTCCACCTGATCCAAGAAGCTCACTCCTCACCAGCATCCCTCTCCAATCCATTGTCCAGTCCAATCTCTGTCTGAAGAGTTGGCTTTGGGAATGGTTCCTGTCCTGAGCCAGCAGAAGGTCTGGGGGCCATGACCACCAGAGTCCTTCCAGTCTCAGTCAGACCATTAAGTCTGGTCTTTTTATGAGAATTTGAGGTCTGCATCCCACTGCTCTCCCGCTCCTTTAGGGGTTCTCTGTTGTGTTCCCTGTCAGGGCAGTCATCGGTTGTAGCTGGGCACCATCTAGCTCTTCTGGTCTCAGGATGATGTAGTCGCTGGTTCATGTGGCCCTTTCTGTCTCTTGGGCTCATAATCGCTTTGTGTCCTTGGTGTTCTTCATTCTCCTTTGATCCAGGTGGGTTGAGACCAACTGATGCATCTTAGATGGCTGCTTGCTAGCGTTTAAGACCCCAGATGCCACTCTTCAAAGTGGGATGCAGAGTGTTTTCTTAATAGATTTTATTATGCCAATTGACTTAGATGTCCCCTGAAACCATGCATTGACTAATTTTTGAAAGTTGATCACTAGGCCTTTCTTCCTAGTCTGTCTTAACCTAGAAGTTCCGTGAAACCTGTCCACCATGGGTAACCTTGCTGGTATTTGAAATACCTGTGGCATAGCATCCAGCATCACAACAACACGCATGCCACAGTTCACACACTGACAGCTAAGTGGTGGCCCTGATCTACTCAATTTCAGAGGCCCTAAAAAGGAAAAAGTTTCCAGATGGCGCAAATGGTTAAGTGCTTGGCTACTAACCAAAAGATTGGTGCTTTGAACCCACCCAGAGGAACCACAGAAGAAAGACCTGGCAATCTGCTTCCATAAAGATCACAGCCAAGAAAACCCTACGAGGCACAGTTCTACTCTGACACACATGGCGTTGCCATGAGTCTGAGTCAACTTGATAACCCATTGCCGTCAAGTCGATTCCGACTCATAGCGACCCTATAGGGCAGAGTAGAGCTGCCCAATAGAGTTTCCAAGGAGAGCCTGGCGGTAACTGGTTTTTTAAAAAGAGGGAACATATGCCCTAAGAACTGATAAAACGTCTGCCACGTTCTTGTTACCTCAAATCGCAGGTTCGAGCCGCCTGCCGCAAAGCCAATACCGAGACAGGAGGAGGTAAGCAGTAAGAGGGCTTTATTGAATACCGGTATTCGAGAGACAAAGGGGGTTGAATTTCACCCAAATTCTGTCTAATTCTAAAGAGCTAGCAGGAGAGTTTTATAGGGGGAAGGTCAGGGTTACATAATGTTTTGAGCACGTAGTCCACAGATGGCCTTAAACATCATAAAACAACTACAAGAAACTATTAAACTAAAGATAGGCCTGTCAGATATCTGGACTCTAATCAGTATGTTTGTAACAGGCTAAAAAAACTCACATAAGAATCTCTCGGCTAGTGGAACTGTTCTGCCAAGTCCACTTTGGCTGAGATAGGGAGCAAGAAAGAAAGTTGCAGATCAAAAATGTCAGGAGGCTTTTCTAGCTGCTCTCTTATAGGCTGAAGGCCATTTCTCAAGAGAACAAAGAAGGGAAGAGAGACCAAGGCCACAAGAGCTGAGAGAGCTCCGCACCCCATTGGAAGAGACCGGGACAGCTGGTCCAATTAAAAAAATGTTTTTAGAGATTACTTAAAGCATCATTATAGCGTTAGTTATGTCAAGTTCTCAATCACCCATTGTGAATAGGAGAAAACATGTTGTAAGGTATTAGGGTGTTTGTTATGTTAAGAGTGGGATAGGCTGCTCAGCCATACATTGAACAGAACCTGTGCCATTTTCTAAACACTAGAGATTAATCACAGCTTATACAGCTATACTAAAACAAACGAGGAAATATATTCTCTCTACTTTAATATTAAAACACTGGAGGAAATGTATTTTCTCTACTTCACTCTCTCTTTCGCATCCTCATGGGCACTATGAGGCAGTGGATATTATAAACATCCTCGTTGTGTAGATGGGGAGAACAAGGTTCTTGCCTGAGGTTGGTCCCTGACCCTTCTTCCTTGTCTGAAGTCACAGCTAGTTGTCCTTCCGCTTTCTTGTTCCAGCCACATTCAGTGCTATTTTGCCTTTTGTTCCATATGTAGTTTAGGAACGTATGTGTGTTTCTCTCCAGGCTAAAGAATGTAGGGAGGCAGGGACTGTTCTGAGTTCCTCTTTGTCTTCCCTTCATCCCAACCTTCCATGGGGTCAGCTTAGCTTTCTTGAATCAAGCCATTCTGCCCGGTCCTCCCTGTAGTCAGCAGGCAGAAATGGACTTCAAGCGTGCGGTTGCCAAAGAAACGTTGCTCAGTCCTTTCTCAGCCAAACAAAACACTCCCCTTTGCAAAGCCAGCTCTGGGAACAAGTGTGGACATGTCCTCATTTAAAAGAGAAAAGTTTGAAAATAGACAAGCTCTTTTAAAAAAATGTTTAGAATTTTGTTCTTAGATAAACTTTTTATTTGAGAATCGTCTCAGATTTAAAGAAAAGTTGCACAAATGATACAGAGTTCCCATCTACCCAACATTCAGCTTCCTCCAGCGTGAACATGTTAGATGCCCACAGTACGTTGGTCACAACTAAGAAACTAACATTGGTATTTTACTATTTGGAGTCCCTGGGTGGCACAGATGATTAAGTGCTCAACTACTAACCAAAAGGTTGGAGGTTTGAACCCACGCAGAGGTGCCACAGAAGAGAGCCCTGGTGATCTGCTTCTGAAGGATCACAGCCACGAAAACCTGACGGGGCATTACTCTACTATGCACACATGGGGCTGCCATGAGTCCGAGTCAGCTGGGCAGCAACTAACAACAACAAAAACATTACTATTATTTAAAGAAAAATTTAGTGGGGTATAAAATGATAGTGGAGCCCTGGTGGCACAGTGGTTAAGAGCTCAGGCTGCTAACCAAAAGGTGGGCAGTTTGAATCCACCAGCCACTCCTTGGAAACCCCACGGGGGCAGTTCTACTCTGTCTTATAGGGCTGCTATGAGTTGGAATCAACTAGATGGCAACGGGTTTTTTTTTCCTCTCAATTGACTCCAGGGGTCGTGCCGGGCAGGACCCATTCCCATTGGGTTACAAAATGGTAGTAGTTTCAGGGTCAGAACCTGTCTAGCTTCAAACAGGGATCATGAGAATCAAGATCAGCCCAGGGCCGATCCCTACGAGGTGAAGGTCAGACATACCCCCACTCTCCAACCTTTTTACCACTTCTGACACCAGCTCTCCCTCCCTTAGTACTCTCTACTTCTCTGCCGGGTTTGATAATCTGCTGCAATGGCCACAAGAAGTCACATGCCTCCTCTCCTCAGTGCAGGACCGCTCTTTCAGCTCCTCTTCACTGTCCAAGCGTTTCCTTCTCTCTGCCATGCAGGCCTTCTCTCAGCTCCCTCAGGGCAGGCTCGCCTTGGCCCTGCCGTCTGTCACCACTGACTCTGCAGAAGGACCTCTTCTGGGCCTGCTGCTGTCTTCAGTGTTACAGCCCTTGACCCTTGTTACAGCTCTTTTAGGAGGTCCCTTGCCTCCTCTCCCTCTATGCTTCTCTCTTCTTTCTTCCTTCTGCTTCCTGTCTGAAAAACTTCTGTGAGTTGGCTGCATGTATACACAAACTCCACATCAATTTCAAGGTATGGCCTACCCACTAGGGCCATGAACTGACCAACCGCTCGAGGTAGGCCACAGACACTTCATTTGCATAATAGGCCATAGTCACTTTATTTGCATACTCTGTAGTCACTTTATTTGCATACTCTGTAGTCACTTTACTTGCATAGTATATTGACTGATCCCTGCAAGGTGCTTACCAATCACAGGGCAGGCTGCAGTCCAGGACCAGTCAAAAAGTATCAAACTACAAATTGTTTACAGCTTACCCAGGAAATGTCAACCAACCTGGACAAAAGTAACAAACCATCTGGGGTGAAAAACTAGGGCAAAGGTAGCTCCTCAAGGGTTAGGGGAAAAATCTCTCAAGCTGGTTTTCTAAAAAACCAAGGCAAAAAGCCACATAAAGGAACTCAGTTCACCACAGGGAGTACATTACTATTAACTCAACTGTAAACTTTATTCAGATTTCAACAGTTTTTCCATTCATATGTTCCTTCTGGTCCAGAATCCCATCCAGGACACTCTATTGCGTTTAGCCGTCCTGTCTCCCCAGTTTCCTCGGGTCTGTGATGGTTCCTTGGTTTTTCCTTGTGGGTCACAACCTTGGCCATCATGAGGAGGTGGGGTCAGGGGTACTGCAGAATGAATTCCAGTCTGGGTCTACCTAATGTTTTTCTCATGATTACACTGGGAAAATGGGTTTTGTTCAGGTTCTTTCAATGCAGATATCCCTTTGGGAGAGATTGTTAAATTTTATGCCTCTGTCAAAAGCAATTGAAAAAAATCACCCATTTTTCCACATCCCTGCAAACCCGTGGCTTATAATCCGCAGGTTGTTGATCTGAGGTGGGGTGTTCGGAACACTGAGGCCACTGACCACCTGACCACAGAACTGTGTTTGGAGGAGATTGACCGGTGTCAGAAAACATCGATTGGGCCAACATTTGTGGTGAGTCTCATGGGAGGGTGGATTAGCTCTTACTTCTCGTTTCTATCACCAATGAACCTGTGGAAGGACATGGGTAGCATTTCTGCTATTATATCCTGCCCTTGTATCTTGACCCCGGCAGACAACAGTAATTGATCACAGCACTCTTTTCCTGCAGAGCTGGCTGGAGTCCAGTCATTAGCAATCGATTGGAAGCAGGACATGAGTTGGAGAGTGGATTGTCAAAGCTGGAAGGGATCTTAGAATTTGACCTGAACCTTCTCCCAGTTCCTCTGCCCATTCACTTTGGGATCCTAGAAAGTCATAAAGAAGGTGCAGACCCACAGAGTCTTGGGAATTTTTTCCTCCGTGTGCCCACTGGTATCACTAGCAGGCTTTGTGCCCTGTATAGAGGCTATCTCAAAGACATCCTTCTTCCCATCCTGTTCTTGTTGTTGGGTACCTTCAAGTCGTTTTCGACTCACAGCAACCCCATGCGACAGAGCAGAACTGCCCCGTAGAGTTTTCTTGCCTGTGGTCTTTACAGAAGCATATTGCCGGGTCCTTCTTCTATGGAGCCACTGGGTGGGTTTGAATCGTCAACCTTTCAGTTAGCAACCAAGTGCTTCCCTGCTTGTGTCACCAGGGCTTCTTTCCTCCCATCCTAGGAGAGGCCAGTTTTTCTACACTACAAAGCCTTCTCTCCTCCCCTCCCAATTCCACCCCTTCTGTCCCCAATTAACCCACACCCCACAATTAACAGTTTGGGCTATTATTGTTGAGCGATAATCCAAATCTTGATTTATTACACCACCGAGTTCCAGAGACATCCAAGAACTGTGACATTTTGACTCATAAATCCTAGAGCAGGGGTCAGCAAACTACAGCCCATGGAGCAAATTCAGACCCTGCTTATCTTTGACAATAAAGCTTTATTGGCACAAAGCCACACCTGTTCATGCACATATTGCTTATGGCTGCTTTCGCACTGCACTACTAGGGTGAGCTGAGTAGTTGGGACAGAGACTGTCTGGCCTACAAGGCTGAAAATATTTATTATCTGGCCCTTTACAGAAAAAGTTTGGTGACCCCTGTCCTGGATTATGTTCTTATTGTTCTGTGCCATCGAGTCAATATTGACTGATAGCCACCCCATGTGACAGAATAGAACTGCCCATAGGGTTTTCTAGGTTGCAGTCTTTATGGGAGGAGATTGCCAGGTCTTTCTTCCACCATGCTAGTGGGTGGATTTGAACTGCCAGCCTTTCAGTTTGCAGCTGAGTGCTTAACCAGTGCGCCACCAAGGCTCCTTGTCCTAGAGTGTAAAGAGGAAAAAAGTAAAGAAGATATCTTTGCCCAACACACCTTCATCACAAAGAGGTGGTGAGCAGATCCAAGGGGGAAAAGAAAAAGCTTTAGGAACCTCTCCTTGAGATGGGATGTAGGGGAGGGTGTGTATCATCAAGAAAGCCATTTGGCAGAGAACCCCTGAGGGAGCAGGAAAGCAGTGGGATGCAGACCTCACATTCTCGTAAAAAGGCCAGACTTAATGGTCTGACTGAGACTAGAAGGACCCCAGAGGTCATGGTCCCCAGACCTTCTTTTAGCCCAAGACAGGAACCATTCCCAAAGCCAACTCTTCAGACAGGGGTTGGACTGGACCGTAAGATAGAAAATGATACTGGTGATGAGTTTGCTTCTTGGCTCAAGCAGACACATGAGACTATGTGGGCAGCTCCTGTCTGGAGGGGAGATGAGAGGGCAGAGGGGGCCAGAAGCTGGCTGAATGGACTCGGGGAATACAGGGTGGAAAGGAGGAGTGTGCTGTCTCACTAGGGGGAGAGCAGCTAGGGGTACATAGGAAGGTGTATATAAATTTTTATATGAGAGACTGACTTGATTTGTAAACTTTCGATTAAAGCACAATAAAAATATTAATAAAATAAGCTGTTTGGTCTTAGAACTATGCTGTCCACTATGGTAGCCACCAACCACATGTGGATATTGAAATTTAAATTCATTAAAATCAAATAGAATTAAAAATTCAGCTCCTTAGTTGCACTACCCACATCTCAATGTGGGTCAGTAGCCACATGTGGTTTATGGCCACTGCAATGGACAGTGCAGATTAGGATACTTCCAACCTCATAGAAAGTTCTATTGAATGGCACAGCATTAGAGACTAAACCAGTTGTCATCAAGTTGATGCTGACTCATGATGACTCCATGTGTGTCAGCAGAGAACTGCGCTCCATAGGGTTTTCAATGGATGATCTTTTTGGAAGTAGATTCCAGACTTTTCTTCCAAGGTGCCTCTGGGTGGACTTGAACCAGCAACCTTTTGGTTACCAGATGAATGGGTTAACCATTTGCACCACCCAGAGATTGTTCTTAGAGATTCCAAACCCATTGCTAAGTCGATTCCAGCTCATAGTGACCCTATAGGACAGGGTAGAACAACTGGCCTTTCAGTTAACAGCCAAGCACTTAACCTCTGTGCCACCAGGGCTCCCTGCCTTAGAGATTAGACCTCACTAAAAAGAAATTGAGGTCCCTGTGTGGTGCAAACAGTTTGCACTTGACTGCTAACCTAAAGGTTGGCAGCTCGAATCTACCTAGCAGCACCGTGGAAGAAAGTCCTGATGATCTGCTTCTGTAAAGATCACTGCAAAGAAAATCCTATGGAGCAGTTCAACTCTGTAACGCATGGGGTCGCCCTGAGTCAGAACAGGTTAGACGGCAATAGGTTTTAAAGGAATTGCGGCACAGGAAGAAGTGATGAGAAACTTTCTTCATTATGTATTATTTTACTTACATAATATGTAATGTGAGTCTGTGTTTTAATTCTTTTGCTCTGTACTACGGCAGTGGGTGTGTGGGGTATGTGTGTATACTATTCTCTGCATGTTGGCGCCACTTTGTTTTCAATACTATTGCTTTAAAATATGTTCTAATGCTTAGAAGACTCCGCACTCCTGCTTGAGTATTTCTTTCCCAATTATTTTCCAGTCTTCTAATTTAATTTTCCAAATGAGCCTAATCATTTTGTTGAGTTTCAAAGGAAAAAAGAAAAACAAATTTTTTTAAGGTTAAAAGAGAGAGAGGGAAAGATAAGGGAGAAGAATAATTCCAGGAGGAATTTGATTTTGCAACCCAAATGCAGGGCAGCGAAAAGCACAGCGTGGCTTCCAGGTCGCATGGGGGCTGGAGAATGATCTCCAAGCTTCCCCCAGGCATGGCCAGCCAGAGCTCTTTAGCATCATTCCAAAATGGCTGCTTGGGCAAATCCCTATGATCGGCTGACCTCTCTCCACTTCCTGCTTTTCTCCTGAACCCGGCCTCTTCCTCCCATGGCCTGAGAGTCACAACATTATTCTCCGTCAGTAGCTCAGTTTGGGGGGACTTTCCACACAAGCCCAAGTATGCTGGGTGCCTTGGAGAGGCGTCTCTCAGGTAAATAAGTCATTAGGCAGCAGCAGGAGACAGGTCCCCATGGCACCTCCTTTTAGAGACTCCGGGACTCTCGAGCAACGAGCAGCTCCTGTGTCTCCTGAGCCCCAGAGCTGCTCTTGGGGGTTCATTGGCCCCCCTTTGTTAGCTTTTCCTGTTTCCCATGTGCCTGGATCCCACACAAACAGGAGCATTTTGTAATCAAGGACTGGTGTGTGATTGGCTGCCTACCCCTTGTCCAACTTCTCCTCTTCCTTCTCCTCTGGAGGCTGTCCTGCTGGAAGGGTCCTCTGAGAGCAATATCCTCTTCAACACTCTCATCCTCACGGATTCCATTTATCCAGATTGCCTCTGGATTATCCTGGAACAACCCAATAAAGGAGGGAGGGGAATAACCTCCATCTTATAATGAGCAAAGTCAAAACTTTAGCCTTGGCCCAACGTCCTAGGTCTCCTCCATTTTTATTCCCTTGTGTTCCACTTCGGACACTCTCTGAGTGTATAGGGGCAGAAATAGGGCCTCGTCACATCCCTGGGTGGTGTAAACAGTTTACGCTTGGCTACTAACCAAATAGTTGACAGCTGGAACCCACCCAGAGGTTCTGTGCAAGAAAGTCCTGAAGATCCGATTCTGTAAGGATTACAGCCAAGAAAACTCTGTGGAGCAGTTCCACTCTGTAACACATGGGTCACCATGAGTTCAAATCGACTCGGTGGCAACAGGTTTTTTTTTTTTTTTTTGGTAGTGCTCTTAGCATTAAGACTAAAATCTTAGGACTTTACGCGGATGCCTTAGTTATCTAATGCTGCTATAACAGAAATACTACAAATGGATGGCTTTAACAAACAGGAATTTATTCTGTTACAGTCTAGGAAGCTAGAAGTCTGAATTCAGGGCGCCAGCTCCCAGGCAAGCTTTCTCTCTCTCTTTTGGTTCTGGGGAGAAGTCCTTGTCATCAATCTTCCCCGGTCTAGGAGCTTCTCACCACAGGGACCCTGGGTCCAAAGGATGCACTCGGCTCCTAGTGCTTCTTTCTTGGTAATATGAGGTCCCTCTCTCTGCTCTCTTCTCTCTCCTTTTACCTTTTATAACGGAACCCCTAATGGCTTAGCGGTTAAGTGCTACGGCTGCTAACCAAAGGGTCAGCAGTTTGAATACATCAGGCACTCCTCGGAAACTCTATGGGGCAGTTCTACTCTGTCCTATAGGGTCGCTATGAGTCGGAATCAACTCGACTCGATGGTACTGGGTTTGGTTTTTGGTTTTAAGGTAGAAGGTGATGTAGGCTACACCCCAGGGTATGGATCAGGGCTGTGACCTGAGTAAGGGTATTGTATCCCACCCTAACCCTCTTTAACATAAACTAATCTTGCCTCAGTAACCACAGGCAGAGATCAGGATTTACAACACATAGGAAAATTACATCAGATCACAGAATGGAGGACAACCACACAATACTGGGATCGTGGCCTAGCCAAGTTGACACATATTTTTGGGGGACACTATTTAATTCCTGACAACAGCCTACAAAATCTAACCCATGGGGACAGTCTTGTCCGCGTTCATTGCCCCTTCCTTGTCAGTGCTTCAGTCCCCACTGACTTTCTTGCACTGGCCATGCTCTCACCTGCTCCAGGGCCTTTGCACGTGCTGCTCCCTCTGCCTGAGAGCCCCGAGGCCTTTGCACATGCTATTCCCTCTGCCTGCAAGCCCTAGAGGCTTTGTATGCGCTGTTCCCTCTGCCCAAGACGCCCTGCCTGGTAAACTCTTTCTCAGGTCTTATTCCACAGCTCAATTCTCATTTCTTCAGGGGAGTTTCCCTAACTCCCCTGCCACAAGTCTGCTCCACATATTGTGTACTATGACAGCTGCGATTTTGCATTTGTGCAATTCTCAGATTGATGTCTGTAAAATGGTGTGACGGCATCATCTGGCCCCGTCTAACTTCACGAGGAGGGAGAGAGAGTCACTATCAGCATCAGCCCAAGGCTGACTCCTGTGAAGTGGGGATCAGATGTAGATCTCCTCTCCAACCTTTTTACCAATCCTGACAACAACCGTCCCTCCCACGCACTCTGTACTTCTCTGCTGGGTTTGATAATTCCTTGCAATGGCCACACAGAACTCACAGACCATATTCATGGTTATGGGGTTTATTAGGGAAGTAACAGGTTACAACTCTGGGTCAGAAACGACTCAGGATATCGTTCTTCAGTCAGAACAGCTTCTTGGCCCTGCCCTCAGGCCTCTTTCTCTCTGGCCTTTGTCCTATTGGCCTGGCTTCTGCCCTGCTTAGGCAAGTGTTACAAAGCTTTTTAACTCTGCTAACAAGTGCCTGGAGGGACCCCACTCTGCCAGCAAGCCTCCTGCCTGGAGGTGCTCAGCTTTCTCGCTCTGTGGGCCAAAAAGCCACCACCGTCTCCTGCCAGTCTCCTGGTTCTGCTGCCACTGCTGCCACCATTTCTCTGCCTCTGCTCCTTGCCATCTCTCGCTGTCTTCAGTGTTGCAGCTGTCTCTCTCCATCTTCTGGGTCTAGGAGGTTCTCAGTGCAGGGATCCCAGGTCCAAAGGACACGCTCCACTCTCGGCTCTTCTTTCTTGGTGGTAGTGAGGCCCCCCCGTCCACCTCTGGAATGGCTCATTTTAAGCCTAGTGGGATGGCAAAACTGACCAATCCCCTCTTTAGGGTTCCATACACCTTATTTGCATGGTCCCACCCACACAAAGGTGCCATGCACCTTATTTGTGTTATTAGCAAGCTATGCACCTTATTTGCATAGTCCCACCCAGTCATTTGGTGGAAGTTACAAGACCAAGGTGAGAAAGATCACATAAAAGTGATCCACCGCACCGCAATGTCTGACTCCCGCATTAGACTCCAAGGTCCAAGGAGGTGAGGACCTGGACAGTCTTGGTCATGGCTATCTCTTGAACAGCTTGACTTGATATCTTTGGTGGCAGGGGAGGGGGGCATTATTCAGCTGATCACAGGGAGTTTCCCAGCTCAAAAGACTCTGTGATGCTCGATGCTCAATTGGAATCAAAACTTACCTGTCTGATGTCACAATCTCCCAGGTACCTCTGCACACAGGTGCTTTGCTAAGTCTCTGATGACACTTCTTAATGTAATTGTTGCCAAAACTCCAGGGTGTGACACTTTGCTAGACTTGTTTGTTGTTGTCGTTAGCTGCCTTTGAATCAAGTTGGCCCCCAACTCATGGTAACCCCACGCACAAGGGAACAAAATGCTCCCCAGTCCTGTGCCTTCCCTGTGACTGGTTGTGGATCAGACAGCTGTAATTCATAGGGTTTTCCCTGGCTGATTTTTAGACGTCAATTGCCAGGCCTTTCTTCCTAGTCTGGAAGCTCTGCTGACACCTGTTCACCATCATAATGACATGCAGGCCTCCAGTGACAGATAGGTGGTGGCTGCGCATGACGTGCATTGGGCGGGAATCAAACCCGGGTCTCCTACATGGAAGTCAAGAATTCTACAACTGAACTACCGCTGCCCTCAGACGTTTTTAGGGGGAGAAAATGGAGGCTTGGAGACCTAGCGCCTGTGCCATGTGCCACTTGAACCTATGCTCCTCTCTCCCAGGCCCTCGTAGGTGACCAGTACGGGCCCTGCGTGGTGCCCCCACTGATCGAGGAGAAGGAGTGGGAGGCGCTGAGGGCACAGCTGAAGACCAGGCCACGCGACTTGGAGCTGGTGGCGCGCCGCTTCCGGAAGGACGAGAACGCTGTCCCTCCTGCCTACATGCTGCAGGCTGCAGGTGCTGGGGAGTCCCGTGGACCCGAGGAGGTCACCCTGACCTCTGTCCTGCATGCCGGGGCCCAGGAAGCCCGGAGGCTGGGACTCATCACCCAGGAGCAGTGGTACCGCTACCATCGATCAGGTGAGGCCATGGGGGCCCACCAGTTAGGTAAGGCCAGATGAGGCTGCAGGGACCCACAGGCCAGATGAGCACAGGTTAAGACAGGTGAGGCCAGGTGAGGGCAAGGGAACCCATGGTCAGGTGAGGCCAGGTGACGGCAAGGGGATCTACCAGTCAGGTGAAGCCAACTGAGGACAAGGGGACCCATGGTCAGGTGAGGACAGGTGAGGGCAAGGGGATCCACCAGCCAGGTGAAGCCAGGTGAGGACAAGGGGACCCATGGTCTCGTGAGGACAGGTGAGGGCAAAAGGACCCACTGGTCAGGTGAAAACAAGGATCCTCCCAGGAGTCAGTGTGAAATTGACCATATATTCAAAATATACAACCAGTGCTACCAAAATGCCACAGCCAGCATTTCTGGAAACCCCAAACCACCCTAGCTCCTGTTCCTCCAGTTCTGAAGAAGGTTGTTTTACTCAGCCAGGATAGTTCAGCCACGTCCAGGTAGAATCTTGGTCTCTTAGGCCCCCCTCTCCTTTCAGAAGCCCCCTTCCCTTCTCCAAGGACAATTGGGGTATTAGATCATGCTCTAGGGTGACCAGCCGTGCTGGGCTGCCTGGAATGAGGGGTGTCCGGAATGTGAGATTTTCATTGACAAAGTTGGGAGATTCCCAGGCAAACCCCGCATTTAGCCCAAGAGCCAGTGGCCCTCTGTACCCTAATCTGGTCTAACCTGTCCTCACCTGTCCTGTGGGTCCTCGTGGCCTCACCTGTCCTCACCTGACTGGTGGGTCCCCTCGCCCTCACTTGGCCTCACCTGAGGAGTCCTCCCCTCTGGCTGCCTTTGTGTGTGAGATGTTTGGTCGCCCCGCACCTTCTGCTGAGGTGGAAACTGAGGCACAGAAGGGGAGCCTCATTTGCCCACAGGACAGAGCAGGGATTGGCACCCGTGGCTGAGTCCATGGCCCCTGCTCTCAGGCCCACCTCCCCAAGGGGGGCTCCCAGCCCTGTGAAGTCCTCTGCCAGGAAACCTCTCTGTCCCCCATCTCCCCTGCTGGGCCCAGCCCCTTACCCTTCACCTTGTGCCCCGCCCCTCCCCTCTGCCACACTGGCTGCCAGAAAGATCTTTCTGAAGAGCACTGTGAACAAACTGTTTCCATCCTGCCTGCTGTGAGGACAGAAATAGGGTTTTAGTATTGTTTATGGATTATTAATGTCAATTTATGGATGACTAATATATTGATGTATGTCACCAAAATATTAACTGTATTAACTTACATTCTCAACATATTAAATACATGAATTCATATTAAACCAGCTGCCATCGAGTCGATTCCGACTCACGTCGACATATGTGTGTCAGAGTAGAGCTGTGCTCCATAGGATTTTCAATGGCTGATATTTAAGTAGGTTGCAAGGCCTTTCTTCCGAGGCACGTCTGGGTAGATTCAAACCCCCAATGCTTCAGTTAGTGGCTGGGTGTGTTAACCTTTTGCACCACCCAAGATGTTGTTGTTAGGTGCTGTCGAGTCGGTTCTAGCTCCTAGCGACCCTATATACAACAGAACGAAACACTGCCCAATCCTGCGCCATCCTCACAATTGTTGCTGTGTTTGAGCCCATTGTTGCAGCCACTGTGTCAGTCCATCTCCTGGAAGGTCTTTCTCCTTTTCGCTGACCCACTACTTTACCGAGCATGATGTCATTCTCTAGGGACTGATCCCTCCTGATAACACATCCAAAGTACATGAGAAAAAGTCTTGCCACCCTCGCTTCTAAGGAGCATTCTGGCTGTATTTCTTCCAAGACAGATTTGTTTGTTCTGATGGTCCATGGTATATTCAATATTCTTTGCCAACACCATAATTCAAAGGCATCAATTCTTCTTTGGTTTTCCTCATTCATTGCCCAGCTTTCACTTGCATATGAGGCAATTGAAAATACCATGGCTTGGGTTAGGTGCACCTTACTCCTCAAAGTGACATCTTGGCTTTTGAATGCTTTAAAGAGGTCTTTTATAGCATATTTTCCCAATACGATATGTCGTTTAATTTCTTGACTGCTGCTTGCATGGATTATGGATCCAAGTAAAATGAAATCCTTGACAGCTTCAATATTTTCTATGATTATCATGATGTTGCTTAAGGGTCCAGTTGTGAGGATTTTTGTTTTCTTTATGTTGAGGTGTAATCCATACTGAAGGCTGTGGTCTTTGATCTTCATCAGTAAGTGCCTCAAGTCCTCTTTGCTTTCAGCAACCATATTACCAACATATTAAACATAGAGATTTATTTATATTGATTTATTTAAATTGAATGTATTTATTAGTAGAAACCATTTATAAAGCAATACATTCACTATATTTAAATAATGTTAATAATATATTGATTATTATGCACATATGTGTCAATTCTAGTAACGATGCATCAATTTTAAAAATGAAATTTTCTCTTGGCATCATGAGAAGCAAACTTACAAAAGATAGTACAGGGGATTCCCCTATACCCTTCACCCAGCTTCCCCGTTTGTTAATATCTTGCCCGACCACAGCACATTTGTCAAAACTAAGGAAGTGACATTGGTACATTACTATTAACTAAACTGCAGACTTTATTGGGATTTCCCCCGTTTTCCCACTAAGGTTGTTTTTCCTGCCAGGATCCCATCCAAGATCCCACATGGCATTTAGTCATTCTATCTCCTAAATCTCCTCTGATCTGTGACAGCTTCTCAGTCTTTCCTTGTTTCTCATGACCTTGACACTTTTGAAGAGTGCTTGGTGGTCAGGTATTTTGCAGAACCTCCCACAATCTGGGTTTGTCTGATGTTTTCTTGTGATTAGACTGGGGTTGTGGGTTTTGGGGAAGAAGATCCCAGGGATGAGGTGCCCTCCTTCTTACATCAGACCAGGGGATACCAGATGGCCTCATGACATCTCTGGGATTGTTAACCTTGGCCTCTTGGGCAAGGGAGCAATGACGTATTTATTCCGAAAGCACTTATGCGAATGACAACAATGTTGACGGCTACTGTTTATTGAGCACTTACTATATGCTAGGCATGCAGTTACTATGACACAAGGTGAAACCGGACAGGTGCTTTCACAGTGGTGTCAGTGATCAATGGATAAAGCGAAATGAAGTCCTGATCCATGCTACAACATGGATGAATCTTGAAAACATTAATGCTCAGTGAAAGAAGACAGACACGAAAGGATAAATGTTGTATGATCCTAGTTATATGAACTGTCTAAACTGGGCAAATGAACGCAGACCACAGCTTATTGTTAGTGGTTACCAGGGATGGGAGAAAAGAGAAAAGGGGGCGTCATTGCTGACAGGACACTGAGCGTCTGTTAATGGTGGTGGAAACATTGGGAAACGGAGAGTGGTTATGGTCGCACAACATGCTGAATTGTGAACATAAAAAATGGTTAAAATGGCAAATGTTTGTTATACGGTGAAACCTGTGAGAACTGAAACTTGACGGGACTGACTCATTTTCCCATGTCTTGCAAATTTTCCGTCTTTGGCAGGGTACAGTCTTACCATTTTTCTGTCGCTCTCTATTAGTGAAAAATATTGATTTTTTCTTCTCTGACAGGTTTCTACCTTACACAGATTCTGGCTTTCGTAGGTTTTACTGTGTATATTTTTACCACAATTAAAAAAAAAAAAAAGAATACCATGTAAGGTGGAATCGCCCAGTCTATAACCTTTCAAGACTGGCTTTATTTATTCAGCTTTTACAAGCACTATTTCATAGAAAACCCTCGTAACAGCTAGTAAGGTGGAACTTGTACACCCCGTTATTGTTGTTAGTTGCTATTGGGTCAGCTCAGACTCTCGGTGACCTTACGTATAACACAATGAAACATTGCCTGGTCCTGCACCACCTTCGCGATCTTTGGTATGTTTATAGATGAGCAAATAGGAACTCAGAAAGGTGAAGTGACTTGCCCAAGGTCTCACAGCCCATAGGTGGAAGAACGGATAGGCTTGGAAGGATTTATGCCCAAATGTGTCCCAGAAGGATCCAGTCTTGGGACTGTTAATTGCCTTCATGGGGCAGCATTCATGGGGCCAAAACGGGTGTGCAGCCACTCCCATGAGGACAGCTGAGTGACTCCTGTCTTTGGCTCTGAGGCTTAGCTGGTCCCCAAGGACCTGGCTTGCTCCATGACAGAGAGCTGGGAGCTGCCACTGAGCCCAGAGCTGCTTCAAAAATAACTTCTTAGGTCTGACTGCTATTTCAAAACAACAGCCTCCAAGGAGAGGTCATTGTGACCCTAGGCTCTGGAAAATACGAGTCCTCAGAGTTGCTGCAAAAGACCTCTTTAAAGCGTTAAAAAGCAAAGATGTCACAGATGAGGAAGGTTAGCCTGACCCATGCTGAGGTCTTTTCAATCGCCTCATATGCATGTGAAAGCTGAACAATGAATAGGGAAGACTGAAGAATTGATCCCTTTGAATTATGGTGTTGGCAAAGAATATTGAAAATAGCATGGGCTGCCAGAAGAGCAAACAAATCTGTCTTGGAAGTACAGCCACAATGCTCCTTAGAAGCGAGAATGGTGAGACTTCGTTTTGCTTACTTTGGACGTATTATCAGGAGGGATCAGTCCCTGGAGAAGGACATCACGCTTGGTAAAGTAGAGGGTCAGTGAAAAAAGAGGAAGACCCTCAATGAGATGGATTGACACAGTGGCTGCAACAGTGGACTCAAACATAGCAACAATTGTGAAGATGGTGCAGGACCAGGCAACGTTTTGAGTCAGAACCAACTTGACGGCACCTAACAATAACAGGGCAGCTGGGGCATGTTCCAGGACAGGGGTTGGCAAACCTCAGCCCAGGGGTCAAATCCAGCCCTCTGCCTGTTTGTATAAATAAAATTTTATTGGCACACAGCCACACCCTTTTGTTTACTATTGTCTGTGGCTGCTTTTGAGCTACAAGGGCGGAATTGAGTAGTTGCGACAGAGACCCTGTAGTCAGCAGAGTAAAAACTATTGACCAACAGGCCCTTAAATAAAAAGTTTGCCGACCCCTGCTCTAGGAAAGAACTGAGCTAGCTTCCAGGCCTCCAGGAACCCAGCCTCCAGTCTCACTCAAAACTCTCTCTCTGGCCTCCGCGCCTCCCTGGTCTCCGTGCCTTTGCAGATGTTTTTCTGCAGCCCCCTGTGCCTGCCCTTCCCTGCCCGGTGCTGATAGTTCGTCATCCGTCAGCCTGTTTGTCCTTTTGTGTGTTCATGTATTCATTTGGACTATCCACGAGGGCAGGGAACTTTGTGTGTTTTGGTCACTACTGATTTCTCCGTATCAAGAGGAGAGGTTGGCGCAAGAGTTGCTCAATGAACGTTTGTTGAATGAATGAGTGAGGGAGGCACAGAAAATTTATGGTACTGGGTTTTTTTTTTTTTTTTTTTAGTTGAGGTGCCATTCACGTAGCATGAAATTAACCACTGAAGAGTGCACATTTGGTGGCTTTTAATCCATTCACAATGTTGTGCCACCATCACCTCTATCCACTTCCAGAACATTCTCATCACCCCCAAAAGGAAATTTCATACCCATTAAGCAGTCACTTCCCATTTCCCCCTCCCCCAGGTAACCATTAATCTTGTTTTTTTTTTTTTTAAAAAAGTTGCCGTTGAGTTGACCTCAACTCATGGCTACCCCATGTGTGTCAGAGTAGAACTACGCTCCATGGGGGTTTTCAGTGGTGACTTTACAGAAGTAGATCATCAGCCCTTTCTCCTGAGGTGCCTCTGCGTGGGCTCAAACCTCCAGCCTCTTGGTTTGTACCACCCAGGGACTGCAATCTTCTTTTGACTCTATGGATTTGCCTATTCTAGACATTTCATATAAATGGGATCATACAATATCTGTCCTTTTGTGGCTAACTTCTTTTACTCAGCATAATGTTTTCAAGGTTCATCCATGTTGTAGCATGTATCAGAACTGTATTCCTTTTTATGGCTGAATAATATTCCGTTGTCTGGATGGACCACATTGTGCTTATCCATTCATCTGTTGATGAACATTTGAGTCATTTCCACCTTTTGGCTATTATGAGTAGTGCTGCAGTGAATGTTGGGGGTACACATATCTGCTTTCAAGTCTCTTGGGTAGATACTTGGAGTGGAATTGCTGGGTCACATGGTGGTTCTGTGTTCAACTTTCTGAGGAACGGCCAAACGTTTCCACAGTGGCTTTACCATCTTACACTCCCACCAGCAATGCATGAGGGTCCTAGTTTCTCCACATTCTCGTCAACACGTGTTGTCTTCCATTTCTCTGATCATAGCCATCCTATCCTAGAGGGGATGAAGTGGTATCACAATGTGGTTTTGATTTACATCTCCCTAACCTGGTGGTATAGTGGTTAAGAGCTACGACTGCGAACCAAAAGGTCGGCAGTTTGAATCCACCAGGCGCTCCTTGAAAACCGTATGGATCATTTCCAGTCTGTTCTATAGGGTTGCTATGAGTCGGAATGGACTTGATGGCAACAGGTTTGGTTTTTGGTTTGGTTTAATTAGTAATGGGAGGTCCCTGGGTGGTGCAAATGGTGAACACGCTTGGCTGCTAACCGAAAGGTTGGTGGTTGAGGTCTACCTAGAGGTGCCTCAGAAGAAAGGCCTGGTGATCTACTTTCAAAAAATCAGCCATTGAAAAGCCTATGGAGCACAGTTCTGTTCTGACACACTCGGGTCACCATGATTCAGGGTCAACTTGATGGCAACTTTTTTTTTAAATGACTAAGGGTGTTGAGCATCTTTTCTGTTGTACCCCCTCCCTCCCTTTTGCAGTCATTGAGTGGGAGATCGAGCGCGGCCTGCTGAGCTCAGAGGACGGGGACCAGGGTGCCACCGTCTTCCTGCGTGAGATCCAGGACCTCAACAAACACATCCTGGATGATTGTGCCCTGCGCCTGGTGGACCGGCTCCCAGATGGCTGCCTGGACACAGATGCCCAGAACCTTCTCAGCAGCCTCAAGGGGCGCATTGCTGAAGAGCACCCTGGTGCCCTCAAGACCCACCATCTGCCGTGGAGCCGCGACCTGGTGAACCCCAAGAACAAGGCCCATGCCAGGTACCTGAAGGAGCTAGGGGAGCAGTTTGTGGCCAGGGCCAACCACCAGGTCCTGGAGTGTCTCCGTGAGCTGCAGGCAGCCACACAGGACCTGGCCTGGCTGTACGAGGACATTCGCCACCACCTAGGCCAGAGTGCTGAGGCTGCGCGCACCTTCTGTGGCCACCGCGAGCTCCTGGCCCAGCTCGGGCAGAGGCTCCGGCAGAGCCACAGCACACCCCACAGCCCCCAGGTGATCTACGGACCCCCAGGCATCGGAAAGACGGCGCTGATGTGCAAACTGGCTGAGCTAGTGCCAGGGCTGCTTGGCCAGAAGACGGTAACTGTCCTGCGGCTCCTGGGAACCTCGCAGATGAGTGCTGATGCACGCAGCCTGCTCCGGAGCATCTGCTTCCAGGTGTGCCTGGCTTTTGGACTGCCCCTACCCCCTGCCCAGGTCCTGGAGGCCCACACCAGAGTGGTCCAATTCTTCCACAGCCTCCTCCACACCGTGTCCCGCAGAAACTTCGAGGCCCTTATCATCCTCCTGGACTCCCTGGATGACCTGGACACTGTCCGCCATACCCACAGGGTCCCCTGGTTGCCCCCGCAGTGTCCCCCGAGGGTCCACCTCATCCTCTCAGTGTGTTCGGGGCAGCAGCAGGGAGTGCTGGACATGGTGCGGCAGACGCTTCTGGATCCTGGGGCCTACTGGCAGGTGAAGCCCCTCTCCGCGAACCAAGGGCAAGAGATGATCGAGCTCCTGCTGGCGGCCGCGAGGAGGACACTGAGCCAGGCCCAGCGGGACCTGCTGTGGGCCAGCCTTCCTGAGTGCGGGCACCCAGGCCGGCTGAGGCTGGCCTTTGAGGAGGCCCGGAAGTGGGCCTCCTTCTCTGTGCCTGCCCCTCTGGCCTCCACTGCCCAGGAAGCCACACACCAGTTATGTGCCCGCCTGGAGCAGACACACGGCCAGCTCCTGGTGTCCCACGTGCTGGGCTATATTGTGGCTTCCCGGTGAGTCTCTGGTTTTTTAACTTGTTTTTAAAAAAAATCAAGATATTTCCTATAGCTGCTGTAACAAACCTCTGAAATCTGGGAGGCTTAAATGGAGCCCCCCTGGGTGGTGCAGACGATTCAGTGCTCAGCTGCTAGCTGAAAGGTTGGAGCCTCAAGTTCATCCAGGGGCATCTTGAAAGGAAGGCCTGGTGATCTACTTCCGAAAGATGAACCAAAAAAACCAAACCCACTGCTGCTGAGTCGACTGCTGACTCCTAGCGACCCTCTAGGACAGAGTAGAACTGCCCCATAGAGTTTCCAAGGAGCGCCTGGTGGATTTGAACTGCCGACCTCTTGGTTAGCAGCTGTCTCACTTAACCGCTACATCACCAGGGTTTCCTCCGAAAAAAAAAAAAGAAAAGATTAGCCATTGAAAACCCTGTGGCGCACAGTTTTATTCTGACACACATGGGGTTGCCATGAGTCGGAATTGACTCCACGGCAACTGGTTTTGAGTCATTTAAGATAACAGAAATTTCTTCTCTCACAGTTCTGGAGGCTAGAGGTGTGCAATCACCGCAGGGTCACGCTCCGTCTTAAGGGACTAGGGGAGAATCTCCTTGTCACTTGCGGCTTCTGGTGGTTGCCGACAATCCTTGCCATTTCTTGGCTTGTAGATGCATCGTTCCAATCTCTGTCTCCATCTTCACGTGGCGGTCTTGCCTCTGTGTCTGTTCGCTTGTTATAAGGACGTGAGTCACAGGATTTAGGGCCTGCCCAATCCAATACGACATCCTAATTACATCTGTGAATACTTTATTTCCAAGTAAGGCCACGTTTCAGATTCTGGTGGACGTGAATTTTGGGGGGGACACTGTTCAGTCCAGTGCAAGTCATATAGCATAAAATTCATTCTATTAAAGCATACAAGTCACTGGTTTTTAGTGTTTTCCCAAAACTGTTGAACCTTCACCACTATCTAACTGCAGAACACGTTTATTACCCCAAAAGGAAACCCCATACCCCTTAGCAATCACTCCTCATTTCCCCCTCCCCCACTCCTGGCAACCACTAATCTGCTTTCTGTCTCTATGGATTTGCCTATAATATTTATTTTGTTTAAATTTTTAAAAAAATTTGTCACAGGGTAAAGTAAGTGGCAGAAGCAAAGTGTATTTTTTTTTTTAGAGTCAATGTTATACAAGATTGGAAGAATAGTGCAAAGACTTTCCATACCCAGGGTTTCTCAACTCTGGCCCCGTTGACATTTGGGGCTGGCTCATTCTCTGTGGTGCGGCCGTCCTGTGCGCTGTAAGGTGTTGACCAGCATTCCTGGCCTCTGCCCACTCAATGCAAGTAGCAACACTGGCCCTAGTCGTGACAACCACAAACAGCTCCAGACATTGCCAATGTCCCCTGGGGGCAGAATTGCCCTTGGTTGAGAATCCCTGACATACATCTTTCCCCAGGATCAGCAATTTTGCCACATGAGATTTTTCACTCACCCCCACCCCCACTGCCACACACACACACACACACACACACGCACACACACAAAACCAAAACCAAATCCATTGTTGTTGAGTTGATTCTGACTCATGGCAACCCTGTGTGTTACAGAGTAGAACTACCCCATAGGGTATTCTTGGCTGTGATCTTTATGGAAGCAGGTTGCCGGGGTTTTCTTCCACAGAGCTGCTGGGTGGATTTGAACCATCAACCTTTCAGTTAGTAGTTGAGCACAAACTGTTTGCACCACTCAGGGACCTTGACATATATAACATGCATATGTGTGTTGGGTTTATTTATGTGTGTATATATGTATAAACAAACAAACAAAAAAAAACAAAACCCAGTGCCGTGAGTCGATTCCGACTCATAGCGACCCTACAGGACAGAGTAGAACTTCCGCATAGAGTTTCCAAGGAGTGCCTGGCGGATTCGAACTACTGACCCTTTGGTTAGCAGCTGTAGCACTTAACCACTATGCCACCAGGTTTCTGTATATATATGTGTATATATTATATATATAGCATTTTCCTGAACTGTTTGAGAATTCATTGCAGACATTGTCATATACTTAAATACTTCATGTATTTCCTAAGAACAAGGACAGTCAGAGTCCCACAAAGTCACAGAACAATTATATAAGGTAGGAAATATAACATTGAAGCACTAATATTTAGTCCAGTTCATATTCAAAATTTGCCAATTGTCCCAACAATGTCCTTTATAGCTGTTTTCTCTCCCATCCAGGATCCAATCCAGATCACCCGTTGTATTTAGTTGCCAAGTCTCTTTGGTCTTGTTGATTCTGGAACATTCCCCAGTCTGTCTTTGTTTTCTTGAAAACTGCAGGCCAGTTATTTTGTAGGTTAGGGCTTTGCAGTCCTACAGATTCTTAGTGTCCCAGGGCTGCCGTAACAAAATACCACAAGTGGGTGGCTTTAAAGAACAGAAATGTGTTTTCTCATAGTTTCAGAGGCTAGAAGGCCCAATCAGGATCTCGGCCATGTTTATTCCTTCCGTGGGCCTCTCAGTTTCTGGTGTCTGACAGTGGTTCTTGGTATTCCTTAGAGTTCCTTGGTGTCTGCCTTCCCCTGTATGTTTGTGTCTGTGTCTATTCTGGTCTTTTCATGTCTCAGAAGTGATTAGGTTTAGGACGCACCCTACACTGATATGACATCGTTCACATAACAAAAGAAAATGCTATTTCCAAACAGGATCACATCCGTGGGCATACGGGCCAGGAATTCAACACATATTTTGGGAAGACACAATTCAATTCCTAATGGGTATACACATCCGAGGTCTTGTTCAGATGCGGATTCTGATTTGAGGTCTGGATAGCACCTGAGATCCTGCGTGTCTACCACGGCCCTGCCAATGCTGATGCTGCCAGGCAGGAACCACAGCTGAGGTGGGGAGACTGCAGAGTGTTTCTGCATCTGGACTGGGCTGATGCTTCCTTGTTATCAGAGTCCGGTTAAACCTGAGTGATGCTCTGCCCTTCTTGGGGCACAAGTGACTTTTCCTCTGTAAAGTTGCAAGTTTCCCTTTTGTGTTTAATAAGCAAGAGTCTCTGAGTGGTGCAAACGGTTAAGTGGTGTCTACTAATTGAGAGGTTGACAGTTCGAATGCACCCAGAGGCTCCTTGGAAGAAAGGCCTGGGGATCCTCTTCTGAAAGGTCACAGCCATGAAAATTCTATGGATCAGATTCCTCTTTTGCACACATGGGGTCGCCATAACTGGGAACTGACTTGGCAACTGGTTAATTAATAAGCCATATGCAGAGAGATCTCAGAAAATCTTTATAAAGCAAAGTTATGTGAAGAATCAGTTTAATTTCAGGCTTGTAGCACGGGAACCAGCAAAGACAAAAAGCAAAAGACAATTTCAAGATGTTTATACAGTTCAGTGGTAGAACGCTCGCCTTCCATGTGGGAGACCTGGATTCGATTCCCAGCCAACGCACCTCGTGCACAGCCGCCACCTATCTGTCAGTGAAGGCTCTCACGTTGCTGTGATGCTAAACAGTTTCAGCAGAGCTTCCAGACTAAGATAGGCTTGGAAGAAAGGCCTGGTGATTGATTTCCAAAAATCAGCCAATGAAAACCTATGGATCCCCATCAAGAGGGGTAACAAAATGCCATCTCTGAAAGAGAGTTAACTTTCACTCCCACGGGTGTCTGTGGTTGGGATGCCAGGCCATGGGGAGTGAGACACCTACAGTGAACGGTCTGAAATGCATTGTTGTTTCTTTTCAGTGTATTGTAGATTCGCCATCCCTGCAATGTAGGGTAGAAAATGGAATAAGGATAGGAGGGATTTAGAATATGATTTCCTGCCCTCAGTAAGGGCTTGGAGTTGACTGGTATGTTGAGTAGATTTTTTGTTTGTTTATTTATTGTGCTTTAGGTGAAAGTTTACAGCTCAAGTTAATCTCTCATACAAAAATTTATACACATATTGTTACGTGACGTTAGTTGCAATCCCTATAATGTGTCAACACGCTCCTCCTTTCCACCCTAGGTTTCTTGTATCCATTCAGCCAGTTCCTGTTACCTCCTGCCTTCTGGAGCCATCCACTTGGTCTAGTGTATCTGACTGAACTAAGTACAGTCTTCATGAGTATTATTTTATGTTTTATAGTCCCATCTAATCTTGGTCTGAAGAGTGGTCTTTGGGAATGATTTTAGTTCCGGGTTAACAGAGCGTCTAGGGGCCATGGCTTCGGGGTTTCTCTAGTCTCAGTCAGACCATTAAGTCTGGTCTTTTTACGTGAATTTGAGTTTTGCTCCGCACTTTTCTTCTGCTCTGTCAGGGACTCTCTGTTGTGTTCGCTGTCGGGGTAGTCACTGATGGTAGCTGGGCACCATCTAGTTCTTCTGGTCTCAGGCTGATGGAGTCTCTGGTTTATGTGGCCCTTTTGCCTCTTGGGCTAATATTTTCCTTGTGTCTTTGGTGTTCTTCATTCTCCTTTGCTCCAAGTGGGTTGGGACCAATTGATGCATCTTAGATGGCCTCTCAAAAGCTTTTAAGACTCCAGACACCACTCACCGAAGTGGGAGGCAGAACATTTTTTTCATAAACTGTGTTATGCCAGTTGACCTAGATGTCTCCTGAAGCCATGATGTCTCTGCTCTTTAATTCTTATTGTTGAGCCAGAGTTTGAAGTTGCCAACAAAAGACACGGATCACACACAGGCAGTGTGTAGAACAACACTTTACTCACATAGAGAAGAGACAGCACGGTCAGCTTTGCTAGCAGGCACTGGTCCCCCATGGCCAGCAAGGTGCTGAAGCAGGGCAGGTATTACATGTGCACCCCTGTCTTAGTCATCTAGTGCTGCTGTAACAGAAATACCTCAGGTGGATGGCTTTAACAAAGAGAAATTTATTCTGTCACGGCCTAGGAGGCTAGAAGTCCAAATTCAGGGCGTTAGCTCCGGAAGGCTTTTTCTGTCTGTCAGTCCTGGAGGAAGGTCCTTCTCATCAATTTTCCCCTGGTCTAGGAGATTCTCTGCACAGGAACCCCAAGTCCAAAGACATGCTGTGCTCCTGGCGCTGCATTTTTGGTGGTATGAGGTCCGCCATCTCTCTGCTTGCTTGATACACAATTCAATCTTGTAGACTGAGTCCTGCCTCATTAACATAACTGCTGCCTACCCACCCCCCCCCATAACATCATAGAGACAGGATTTACAACACATAGGAAAATCACATCAGATGGCAAAATGGTGGATAATCACACAATACTGGGAATCATGGCCAAGCCAAATTGATACACATATTTTTGGGAGACACAGTTCAATCCATGCCAGCCCCTCTTGTGCCACAGGTGAAGGACTTTGTTCCTGCCCCACTGGGAACAGATTTAGAAGAGGGCTTGGCCAGGTGCTGTATGGTGGCTGCTCACAGCAGAGCAGAGATAGTCACTGTTCCCAGAACAGGGAGAGAGTTTTCCTGGTAGGAGAAGAAACCAGGAATAGAGACAAACCCAGTTCCCAGCCTCCACTATTGGAGAATATTCTAGGCCAAGGCTTCTGATTAGAGATGAGAGGCACAGGGGCTGCAGCTGGCCATCCTCTCAACACCTGTAGTGGTAGGCAACCAACCTACCTTGAATGCTAGGTACTTGACATTCACAATATCACGTGAAGGTCATAAAACTCTGTAAGCTTGCCGTTACTATTCCTTAGAAAGGTTATGCTACCTGTCGACACCTCTTACATGGGTGATCACACACGCAGCATGTGGACAACAGGTACGAATCCTCTGTGGACTAACCATAGCAATCCTCTGTAGTTCTCCCTCTAGGGGTCCTACCTGATTGGAGATTAATTTTTTTTTAGTCACATGCATTAATTTAGCCTTGATTAATTATAAGCATTAAACATTAAATCCCTTCCAAAGTTGTTCTTTTTTAACACTTTTATCAAATAAACAATCTTCAGGAGAAGTCATCTGTATCAGTATCATCAAGTATTATTTTTAGCAGCCAGATTTCTATTAGGCCTGACATATCTTTTTCTTTCTTTTTTTTTTTATAATTTTCGTTGTGCTTTAAGTGAAAGTTTACAAATCAAGTCAGTCTCTCACACAAAACCTTATATACACCTTGCTACACACTCCCAATTACTCTCCCCCCCCTTTTTTTTTTTTTTAATGAGACAGCCCGCTCTCTCCCCAACTCTCTCTTTTTGTGTCCATTTCGCCAGCTTCTAACCCCCTCCCCCCTCTCATCTACCCTCCAGGCAGGAGATGCCAGCATAGTCTCAAGTGTCCAAGAAGCTCATTCCTCACCAGGATCTCTCTCCAATCCATGTCTGAAGAGTTGGCTTCAGGAATGGTTCCTGTCCTAGGCCAACAGAAGGTCTGGGGGCCATGACCACTGGGGTCTTTCCAGTCTCAGTCAGGCCATTAAGTCTGGTCTTATGAGAATTTGGGGTCTGCATCCCACTGCTCTCCTGCTCCCTCAGGGGGTCTCTGTTGTGTTCCCTGTCAGGGCAGTCATCCATTGTAGCCGGGTACCATCTAGTTCTTCTGGTCTCAGGATGATGTAGTCTCTGGTTCATGTGGCCCTTTCTGTCTCTTGGTCTTGTAATTACCTTGTGTCCTTGGTGTTCTTCATTCTCCTTTGATCCAGGTGGGTTGAGACCAACTGATGCATCTTAGATGGCTGCTTGCTAGTGTTTAAGACCCCAGATGTCACTCTTCAAAGTGGGATGCAGAATATTTTCTTAATAGATTTTATTATGCCAATTGACTTAGAAGTCCCCTGAAACCGTGGTCCCCAAACCCCTGCACCTGCTACACTGGCCTCCGAAGCATTCAGTTTATTCAGGAAACTTCTTTGCTTTTGGTTGTTGAGTAGATTTTAAAACAAGAGTCCACAACAAAGTTATTCCATTCCTGTATACGTCCACAAGTCAACAATGCATGTTCACTCTTTGTCTCCCTAAGTTTCATTTGCCGTGGTTAGTCAACGGATATTTTAGCCACCTTTGCAAATGTAAACTAGTACATAAGGAAATCTTGTCTTTCTGCAATGGGGGGAAATTAGTTCTCCTTCCCTAGGTGGCACAAACGATTAACATGCTCAGCTGCTAACCGAAAGGTTGGAGTTTCGAGTCCACCCAGAGTCACCTCGGAAGAAAGGCTTGAATGTCTACTTCTGAATAATGTGCCGTTGAAGACCCTGTGAAGCACAATTCTATCTGGGAAACCCTGGTGGCATAGAGGTTAAGAGCTATGGCTATTAACCAAAAGGTCGGCAGCTCAAATCCACCAGGTGCTCCTTGTGTAACTCTATGGAACAGATCTACTGTGTCCTATAGGGTTGCTATGAGTTGGAATTTACTCGATGGCAATGGGTTTTGGTTTTGGCTCTTCTCTATACCATCCCACCCACCTCCCCAAAAGCAACTAGTTATTTCTAATAATAAGAAACTTCCTGTTCTTTCTCCTGTTTTTGGTCCTCTGCCATCCACTGCGGTTTGCTTCAATAAATTCTCGCAGCAGTTTTTGCCATCAATTTTTAAATGTTTTTTCATGGACTTATTTTTCCTTTCGGGAAAAGGGATGCTAGCACAGGAAAGAGTTGGGATAAGTAAACTATCTTGTACTAATCCCTCTCTCCTTGCCCTTTCTTCTCCCCATACTGATCATGTCATTGTCCTCCTCAGAAGCTCTTTTATTTCTTAAAAGTCTGCATTTCATACCCTTCCTCAAAGTCTGTTATCTTTTTAAAATAACTCTTCCAACCATATGTTCTCCATCTTGAATTGGTAATTCTAAATCCTGATACTGTGGCTGAGCTACAGCTGTTCAATATTTCTGGAAGATGCGCTTCCCTCTTCTTTGTGGCTGTCCGGGGTTATTTTGTATAATTAATACTCCTGAATATACTTCAGAGAGTTTGGAGAAACACTGGCTGTTTGTAGTGGGAGTAAAGAAAATTACTAAGGTATGGAGCAATTGAGCCTGCTTTGTACCTGTTTGGAGAAAAAAATACAGTGTACTACCAACCTAACTAAGATTATTACAATCTGGTTGTTTGGGAAAAAAAAAAAAAAAGAAAGAAAGAAAGAAAACCCTAGGGATCACAATGATCCTATCCACAATTGATCGTGGGGATGGCCCAGGACCAGGCAGCATTTTGTTCCATTGTGCATGGAGTTGCCATGAATTGTGCCCAACTCAATGACAGCTAACAACAACACAGAATCCAAGAAAGGAACGCTTAAATACCGGTGCTCGGTTAATGAACATCTCCATAAACCTGGGCCGTGACCATCAGAAGCGATTGCCCAGAGATGCCAGGTGTGCACGGTTAATCAGAAATAATGAGCACGTCACAGAATGCACTAATCAGACCCGGGAGCAGCCAAGCTTCATCCCCAGGAGGGCTTGACGGAGGCCAATTACAAGAGGTGCCAAACAAAATAGTATTGTCTTTACTGTAATAAGCCATATGAAAATGCTCAAGCAGGTCATTAGATATGCTGGCCAATGTCATTTCTCCTCTTCTCAGTTTGGGGGCAGTTTTTCCTTCCTTGGTCTGTGCGATTTCTGCCCTTTGTCTATTGCCAAATATTATTCAAGATGGCGGCGATCAGTGAGGGGCTCTTGTTGCTACCTTGTTTGCCAGGAACAGAAATTCACTCACACTCGCTTAAGAAGTGTTAGCTGCTGTCAGGTTCCCTCCTGTCAGAGCCCTGCTCAAACGGCGCCTTTTCGGTGAAGTCCGCCTGCTCTGAGAACAACCTCTCTCCTGGGTTCTCGCCTCACCACTCTCTTTCACACCATCTGTCTTCTTTTCTTCCTAGCACTTGGCACAACCAGACCTTTTTGTGTTTTGTGCCTGGTGTGTCCTCCCTGACTTCCCACACTAGAACATAGGCTTCTCTGTCCCCAAGTATCATCACGATGTCTCACACAGAGACAATACTCCACAAACACTTGTTGAGCAAATGTGCTGACACTTCATTGAACGAGTTGGGACACATGAGGTGCAGTTTACAAGCAGCCTCACTCTCTCCCCTGCTTTGAAATGACCTCCATCTAATTGTTCTCCATCCCTGGTAAAACCTCAGGCAGATTCAGTATTTTCCTGTTTAATGGTCACAGGTATTAGAAAGTCCACTGCAGTCCAACATCAAAACTTCAATCACTCATTGTTATGGATTGAATTGTGTCCCTAACGCCTATGTGGATGTGATCCTGTTTGGGAATAGAGTTTTCTTTGTTATGTTAATGAGCCATATCAGTGTAGGGTGGATCCTAAACTTAATCACCTCTGAGTTATAAAGAGAACAGATTAGACCCAGAGACAAGCACACATAGGGGAAGACAGACACCACATAGGATCATTTACAAGCCAAGGAACCCGGGAACACCTGGGACTGCTGACAAGGAAGAAATCAACATGGCTGAGACCCTGATTTGGACTTTTAGCCTCCAGAACTGTGAGACAATAAATTTTTGTTCTTTAAACCACCTACTTGTGGTATGTCTGTTACAGCAGCTCTAGGAAACTAAGCTACTCATTCTACTGAAAGACATTCCCTTTCTCTACCTCAGCCCTTTCTCAGGTCAGGAAACATATTGTGGGCTGGCATGAGTGAGCACAGTAGGATTCTGCCTTATTTTCCTCAAGTCACCTCCTCCCTCCTTTCCTATGTGGCCCCATCCCTCCCCATGAGGGAGGTATATAAGGCTGGGAGGGGATTGCTCACCATCCTGCAGGTGTGTGTGCCGAAGAAAAGATCTGGGAAGGCTTTACTCGATTGGTACCGCTGTAACCAGGAGCTGGTACCTGCTGGCCCTGGGCACTGTCCAAATGCTGATTCCCAGGCATGATGGACATCGAGCAACTGGCTACATCTCTCCCTCAGCTTCTTGATAGACACTTGGGTTGTTTCCATCTTTTGGCTGTTATGAATATTACCGCTATGGACATTGGTGTACAGGTTTCTGTTTGAGTCCCTGCTTTCAGTTCTTTTGGGTATATACCCAAGAGCAGAATTGCTAGGTCATATGGTAATTCTTGGAGTCCCTGGGTGGTGCAAATGGCTAAGCACTCAACTACTAACCAAAAGGTTAGTGGTTCAAATCCACCCAGAGGTGCCTTGGAAGACACCTGAAAAATCTGCCACTGAAAACCTATGGAACAGTTCTACTCTGACACACATGGGGTTGCCATAAGTCAGAAACAACTCGAAGGCAACTAGCAACGGCATTCTCTGTCAACTTACTAAAGAGCTCAAAGTTTCCCTTTGCTTTTTTCTTGACCATAATTTTTATGGAAGCAGATTGCCAGGCCTTTCTTCCATGGTGGTGCTGGGTGGATTCAAACCACCAACTTTTTGGTTAGTAGCTGAGAGCCAACCATTTGTGCCACCCAGGGACATGCCAAAGTATCCTTTTTAAAGTACTGTAAATTTATTTAAGGGTGCAGAGTGCCCAGCCATGTCTCTCTCTCCCTCGGCTTCTGCATTCTCCATGCACAAAGGACTCATGAATCCGTGTGTTCAAACATGCTGTCCATCCCCCACAGGCACGGGCTCTCAGAGGCAGAGCTGAAGGATGTCCTGTCCTTGGATGACGAGGTCCTGCAGGCTGTGTACCGGGACTGGACGCCACCCAGCAAGGAGCTGCTCCGATTCCCTCCCCTGCTGTGGGTGAGGCTCCGGCGAGATCTGGGCACCTGCTTGGCTCGGCGGCCCATGGATGGCTGCATGCTCCTGGCCCTCACCTACAGGTAGGCCCAGTGCCACATGATGCTGGTCTGGGGGAGCCCAAGAGTGAGGACCCACTGACTGCCATCCTTCCTGTTCCACCCCCTGGGGCTCCTCTTTCCCAGGGAATCCAGTCCACAGAACTTAGCACAGCATTGCAGGGTCTCCACGTCACCGCCTCTAGCACAAGTAACTCCTTTTTTTAAATTGAGATGAAATTCACGTAATGTGTAATTAACAATTCAAAGTACACAATTCAGTGGCATTTAGTCCGTTCACAAGGTTCTGCAGCAACCACCTCTGTCTCCAGAACATTCTCATCACCCCAAGGAAACACCATGCCCATTAGCAGTCACTCCCATTCCTCCCTCCTCCATGCCCTAACCCCCCCCCCAAAAAAACAACAAAAAACCCTGTTGCCGTTGAGCTGATTCTGACTCTTAGCGACCCTATAGGAAAGAGTAGAACTGCCCCATAGGGTTTCCAAAGAGCAGCTGATGGATTCAAACTGCTGACCTTGTGGTTAGCAACCATAGCTCTTAACCACTGCACCACTAGGGCTCCAGTCCTCCATGCCCTAGGCAACCACTAATCTATTATTCTGTCTCTATGGATTTACCTATTCTAGGTATTTTGTATAAGAGGAATCATACAAGATGTGGTCTTTTGTGTCCGACTTCTTTCATTCAATGTAATGTTTTCGAGGTTTATCCATGTTGGAGCATGTACCAGAATTTCATTCCTTTTTATGGGTGAGTAAAATTCCATTGTATGGATGAACCACATTGTGTTTATCCACTCATGTGTTGAGGAGCACTTGGGTTGTTTCTACCTTTTAGCTGTGAACAATGCTGCTGTGGAGATTAGTGTACAAGTTCTTGATTGAATACATGTTTTCAATTCTCTTGGGTATATACCTACTCCTCACTTATCGACTATCTTGTTATCTGACATTTCACATTTACAACAAAAGTAAAAAATCTACTATCTGACTATTTTGTGCATTAGCAATGTAAGTCTTGCAGTAATGCTTTCATGACCAGTGGGACATATAGCACCCACCTACGTTTTCCACCTCTCAGGTCCACAGGGGCGTATATGTCCCACATAATATTTTGTGGTCTGATGTAGTCATCCTCCATTTTTGCATAATGCTGATTTCTGCATAACAGCCTGGTCTTTGGAACTTAGCCATATTGATAAGCAATGAGTGGGTGTATACCTAGAAGTGGAATTGCTAGGTTATGTGGTAACTCTGGAGCCCTGGTGGCACAGTGGTTTAAGAGCTTGGCTGCTAACCAAAAGGTTGGCAGTTTGAACCCACCAGCTGTTCCTTAGAAACCCTATGGGACAGTTCTACTCTCTCCTGTAGGGCCTCTATAAGTCAGAATTGACTTGATGGTAACTTTTTTTTTTTTTTTTTTTTAAATAACTCCTTGTTTAACTTATGGAGGAACCCAAAAGTTCTTTTTTAAAATAAATTTAAGAAGGAAAAAAAAAGGTTTGGCTGATTTAAAGACAGATGTCAAGTAATAAGTGGTACACACCAGTGTTCACTGTAGCACTATTCACAATGGCCACAAAGTGGAAACAACCGAAATGTCCATCAACAGATAAATGGATAAACATAACGTGGTATATGCCTACAATGGAATATTACTCAGTGTGAAGAGAAATGAAGTCCTGATCCATCCCACAACATGGATGAACCTTGAAAACATTCTTCTCAGTGAAATAAGGCCATCACAAAAGGACAAATATTGTATGATCTCACCTACATGAAATAATAGGAATAGGCAAACACGTAGAGACCGAAGTTTATTAGCGGTTACCAGGGACTGAGGGAGTGGGAAGGGGGCGTCACTGCTTAGGAAGCAGCGAGCTTCTGTTTCTGGTGATGGGAATTTAGCAACAATTATGGATGATGATTGCACAACATGATTGATGTAATTGATTTCACTAAACTGTACACCTGAAAAATGTTGAATTGGCAAATGTTGTGTTATACATATTTTTACAGCAATTAAAAAACAAACAAATAGTACAGGTGCTGCCAGCTTCCCAAAGGTGCCTTAGAGTGGGAAGCACCTCCAGGAAGGCCAATGGCTGCCTTTGAACCTGACAGGTTCCCCCAGGTCCATCTGTCTGTGTCCCCTCTCCACAGACAGCTGGCCGAGGTGGTCTGTGAGCGCTATCTGTCTGGGCCTGAGAAAGTCAAGCGGCACAGCATACTGGCTGACTTCTTCTCGGGGGCCTGGAGCCAGGGCACCAAGAAGCTCATCACCCTGCCTCTCCTGGGGAAGCCACTGAACCTGGACCGCAAGGTGAGGAGCCGGGACCGGGGCTTCCGCAGGCAGTACCAGCCTTGCCTACCCACTCCAGCTGTCTGTGTTGGCAAAGGCAAAGGTCATCCTGTGTGGCCAGCCTCCTCCCTTCCCTTCTGTGAGGGTGAGATGTCCCCTCAGCCCCTCTATGACCCCCTCGAGCACCTTAGTATAATTTGGAGGATGGCAAGTAGCAGGTGAAAAAGGACTCAACCCCTCCCCCAACTTTCCAGATAGAATGATAAATCACAACTTTTGGAAACATATCAAAACCATTTGCCTTTGAGTTGACTCCAACTTATGGCCACCCCATATGTGTCAGAGTAGAACTGCGCTCCATAGGGTTTTCAATGGCTGGTTTTTTGGAAGGATTGCCAGGCCTTTATTCCGAAGTGCTTCTGGGCAGACTCAAACTGCCAACCTTTCCGTTAGCAGCCAAGTGCATTAACTGTCTACACCACCCAGGAACTCCAGAAACATATCAGAACCATCCCAAACCCTGGCATCTGGGAGTTTTAATTAGCTAAGCTCTGATTCCTCATGAGGCCAAACCGTTCCCCCCTCCCCATTACTTGTTACCCTTTTGGTGTCTTCTGTGAATTTCATGGTACAATCTGATTTCCAACCTGAATTCTCCCGAATACATTGCACATTTAAAAAATAATACTTCTAGTTACAAGAGTGAAAAACAAAAACCAAACCCAATGCTGTAGGGCCAATTCTGACTCTTGGCGACCCCAAGTGTGTAGAGTAGAACTGTGCTCCATAGGGTTTTCGAGACTGAGACCTTTCAGAAGCAGATTGCCAGGCCTTTCTTCCAAGGTGCCCCTGGATATTTTCAAACCTTTTTGTTAGTAGTCGAGTGCTTAACGGTTTGCATTACTCAGGGGCTCCTACTATGCGATTATAGTGGAACACACATAGAGATTAAAGAATAAAATAAAAACCATCCATAATTCCTCATTCAGGAAGTCCTCTCCCCCCTTCTCCTGGGTAATGACCCGCCTACCCTTCTCATCTTCCTCTACCCCCTCACCATTCCACACATTTCCTTCTACTCTTTTTTCTCATGAGTCCAGGACCGACCTCTAGGTCTGGGTGGCCACCTCCTTTTTCCTCTCAGATATTCAAGGCTTAGCTCAGATGCCTCTTCCTTCAGGAAGACTTCCAAGATTTCCTTCCTTCTGGGTTAGTTGTTCTTTTCTCTATGGTTCCTTCACTCTGAGGCAGAACTTATGCATTTTTTAACTTAGTGATTTAAATCAATATTCATTTTATTAATCACACAAACATGTTATATATTTCTGATATACTGGCACATTTTTAAAATTTAATTTATTTAAATTTTAGTGAAAATATACACAGCAAAGATACACAAACTCAACAATTTCTCCATGTACAATTCAGTGACATTGATTACATTCTTCAATTACATTGTACAACCGTTCTTGCAATCCTTTTCCAAATTTTTCCACCACCATCAACATAAACTCACTGCCCCATAAGCTTCCTGTCTAAACTTTTGAGTTGCTGTTGTCAATTTGATCCCATAAAAGAGAACAACGCTTAAGGCAGACATTCTTTACCAATTAAGCTAAGATATTGCTTGGCTCAAAGAAGACTTCAGGGAATAGTTTTGGTTTGAGGTTTAAGGTTTAAAGAACTTCTTAGAGCAATAGTTTCAGAGGCTCATCCAGCTTCATTGGCTCCAGAAAGTCTGAATTCCATTGAGATTTGATATTCTGTTCTACATTTTCCTCCCTTTTGATCAGGATTCTTTTATAGAATCTTTGTTCAAAATGTTCAGTAATGGTGGCGGGGCACCATCCACTTCTTCTGGTCTCATGGAATAGTATACTTACAAGTTTTTAAAAACTTCTTTATTTTGAAATAATTTTAGATTTGCAGAAGAGTTGAGAAGTGAGTAGGGAGAGTTCCAACGAATGGTTCCTCCAGCTTCCCCTCATGTTAACATTTTACAGAACTGTAGTGGTTTTTTTTTTAGTGGAGCCCTGGTGGTCCAGGGGTTAAGAGCTCAGCTGCTAACCAAAAGGTTGGCAGTTCTAATCATCAGCTGCTCCTTGGAAACCCTGTGGGGCAGTTCTAATCTATCCTATAGGGTCACTATGAGTAGGAATCGACTCCATGGCAATGGGTTTGGTTTGTTTGGTTTTAGTGAAACCATCACAACTAGGAACTTACACTTTTAAGTCTTCTTTTTTAAATATTTTGTGGTGAAAATATATATAACAAAGCATACACGATCTCAACAATTTCTCCATGTACAATTCAGTGACATCGATCACATTCTTCAAGTTGTAGAGGTCCTCCCATAGCTCACCAATGCCCTCACCTCTCCAGCCTGGTATTCAGTGACTTTCATGATCTGCCACCCACAACCTTCCCAGCCTCACTCCCCACCACAACCCTCCACCCTGCCTTATAATTCAGCCCTCCCAAAGGGAGAATCCTGCTCTCTTGCCCCTCCAGGCTGTGGCCTGTGCTATTCTTTTGCCCTGGACTGCCACTGTTTTCCAACACATACCACCAGACAGACTCCTACTTATTCTCTGAGGCCCAGCTCCAGTGCTTCTGTTGTTTTCTGTTCCCCAGGAAATGCTGCCCTCACTCCTGGTCCCCTGGCCCCAAGCCCCATCCTCTGCCCTAGCCTGACGTTGAAAGCAGGTGGGGGTGCCTCTGGCTGGCATTATGTCCCCACCCCTTGGTGCCCGAACTGGCCCATGTTCACAGGTGAATGGAGGAGAGCGTGTTGTAGTACCTGGTGCCCAGTTCCCCTTCTCCCCCACCCCAGGTGGCCCCTCAGCCCCTCTGGTTCTCAGACACAGTCGCAAACCTCAGGAAGCTAAAGGAGCTGCCCTTCCACCTGCTCCACGCAGGCCGCATGGAGGAGCTGAAGCAGGATGTGCTAGGTAAGGCCCTCCTGGACCCCCTGCATAGCTCTGTCCCTGGAGCCTGGGGGGCCAGGGGCAAATGGGGGACCCCAGCTTCTCTTAAGGCAGCAGTTCTTACCAGGGTGGGTAGTCCTGGTCCTCAGGGGACGTTGGTGATGTCTGGGAACATTTTTGTTGTCACAGCTGGGGAAGAGGGTACTACCAGTATCAAGTGGGTGGAGACTAGAGATAAAGCTCAACGTCCTACAATGCATAGGGCCACCCACCCCAGAGAATGTTCTGGAACCAAATGTCAGTAGCGCTGAGGTGGGAAAACCCTGTCTTAGCATAAAAAAACCTTGTCTATCTGTCTGCCTGCCTATCTATCATCTGTCAACCAACTATCTATCTATCTACTCTGTCTGTCTGTCTATCTATCTATGTTTCTATCTCAGTAGTTTTCAACCAGGGGTGATTTGCCCCCAGAAGACACTTGGCAATGTCTGAAGACATTTTTGGTTGTAAAAACTGGGGGATGCTATGGCACTATGTGGATGGAGGCCAGGAATCCTGCTCAACACCCTACAGTGTGCAGGACGGCCCTACCCCAGAGAATGACCTGGCCCTGAATGTCAGCAGTGCCAAGGCTGATAGCCCCCTGGGAGAATTCAGAGGTGACCCCTGCCCCGAGGTTGCAGGGAGCATAAGCCCAGTGTGACCGGGGCACAGGTGCATCCAGCTCCTCCTTCTCCTCCTCCTCACCCCACAGGCAGCATGAGTTGGATCTCCTGCCGGGCCATGTCTGGGGGCCTCGAGGCCCTCCTGGATGACTTTGACCTGTGCGCCCCACACATGGACTCCCCCGAGGTTGGGCTGGTCTGCGAGGCCCTGCAGCTTGCCCGCCCCGCCATGGAGCTCCGAGGCCTAGGTGAGTGTAGCTGTCTGCACTGGGAGGGCAACTCTGTGGAGCTTCTAGAAACCTGCTTTGCTCACTGAGCATGGCCGAGTTTCCACTAACACGTGCCCTTTCCTATCTAAATCTGTGGGTTTTCTCCCAGACTTAGGAGGTTTGCCTTGCATCAGGGCAAGCTGTGGAGGGAAAACCCCAAAGTAGTACCTGTTCCTTGCCCTGGGCTCAGCCCCCTTTTCCTGTAAAGCACCAGGCAGGAAATGTTTTAGGCAAAATCAATATTATGTAGGTACCTCTATACAACAACAGAGTCCCTGGGTGGTATAAATAGTGAATGCCCTCAGCAGCTAACCAAATAGCTGGCAGTCTGAGTCTATCCAGAGGTGCCTCGGAAGAAAGGCCTGGCAATTTACTTCTGAAAACTCAGCCATTGAAAACCCTATGAAGCCCACATGGGGTCCCGTGAGTTGGAGTCAGCTCAATGGCAACTGGTTATTTTTTCAGTGGTACATAACTAAAAACAATATATATTTTTATTGACGAAATTTGAAATATAATAATAATTACTGAGAACACTTTTTTTATAACACAGGTCTCCTAATGAGCAGAAGGGGACAGTGGGGATGTAGTGGTAGAGTTCTCGCCTTCCAGGTTCAATTCCTGGCTGATGCACCTTATATGCAGCCACCACCCATCTCACGGTGGAGGCTTGCGTGTTGCTGTGATGCTGAACACGTTTCGGTAGAGCTTCCAAATTAAGAAGGACTGGGCAGAAAGACCTGGTGATCTGCTTTCACAAAGCAGCCAGTGAAAACCCTGTGGATCACAACAATCGGATCCACAACTCATTATGGGGTTGGTGCACAACTGGGAAGCATTTCATTCTGTAGTACATGGGGTGGCGTGAGTTGGGGGCTGACCCGATGGCACCTAACAACAACAATTTTATTGACAAAATTCAAAATACAATAATAATGATTGATAAGGTATATCGACATTTATAACATAACTATTCATTAATAATTATTCTGCTATTGAACAGATGGGAATTCTTTTTTCTTTTTTTTTTACTAATTGGGGTTCGAAGTTGGTATTTCTATCATCCAATTGGTTGTAAATATTCACCTTTAAAGTCCAGTCTTAGCTCTCAGGTGGAGGCAGGGGCTGGATTTGGCCTGGGGGCCGGAGTTTGCAGCCCCCTGACCTGGACCTTGAAGAATTTCTCTGAGTCTTCAGTTGATGTTGTGCCCAGGGCCATTTTTATCACACAATCCCCAGTTGGTTTTGATTGGAGGTTTTTCATAAAGATGCTGTCTTAGCTTCTTTGTGCTGCTAAAACTGAAGTACCACAAGCGGGTGGCTTTTTAGATGAAGGTTTACAGAACAAACTAGTTTCTCATCAAACAGTTAGTATACACATTGTTCTATGACATTGGTTAACAACCCCACAACACGTCAACACTCTCCCTTCTCAACCCTGGGCTCCCTATTGCCAGCTTTCCTGTTCCCTCCTGCCTTCCAGTCCCTGCCCCTGGGCCGATGTGCCCCTTTAGTCCTGTTTTGTTCCATGGGCCTGTTCGATCTTTGGCTGAAGGGTAAACCTCAGGAGTGGCCTCATTACTGAGTTGAAAGGGTGTCTGAGGGCTATACTCTCGGGGCTTTTCTAATCTCTGTCAGGCCAGCAAGTCTGGTCTTTCTTTTTGAGTTAGAATTTTGTTGTACGTTTTCTCCAACTCTGTCCAGGACCTTGTATTTTGATTCCTCTCAGACCAGTCAGTGGTGGTAGCTGGGCACCATCTAGTTGTACTGGGCTCAGTCTAGTGGAGGTCATGGTAGATGTGGTCCATTAGTCCTTTGGACTGATCTTTTCCTTGTATCTTTAGTTGTCTTCCTTCTTCCTTGCTCCCGAAAGGGTGAGACCAGTGGTGAAGTATCCTGGATGGCTGCTCACAGGCTTTTAAGACCCCAGGCGTTACTCACCAAAGTAGAATGTAGAACATGTTCTTTATTAACTATGTTATGCCAATTGAGCTAGATATAAGCAGGTGGCTTTAACAAACAGAAACTTATTTTCTCACAGTTGAGAAGGGTAGCTGTCCGAATTCAGGAAGCTGGCTCTAGGGGAGGGCTCTCTCTCTGTCCACTGGGCAAAAGTCATTGCCTTAGCTTCTCTAGCATTCTCCTTGACATTCCTTGGTTCCTTCACGATCTCCAGGAGGCATCTATCTTTCCCTCCACTTGTTCTTGCTTTGCCTCTGTGTCTATCTGCTCTTTATATCACTCAGAAGTGATTAGATTTAGAACACATCTTACATGGGTACAGGCTTGTGTACCTTTTCAAAGAAAACCCTATTTCCAAATTGGATTATATCCACAGACATAGGGGTCAGGACTCCAATACATATTTTTGGGGAATACAATTCAGTCTGTAACAGATGCTTAAGTCCTTTTATCCAAAGTGCCCCCCCCGCCCCACACCATGGGTGGGAAGTACCAGCGGCCTGCAGTCCCACACATCAGCTTCTAATCCTGGATCTATGAAGGGATCCTCAAACCCATTTTCATTTCCATGGCTACCAGCCTGGACCTACCATGCCTCCTCTGGTCTGGACCATTGCAGAAGCCTCTTCTGGGACCTGTCTACCTTCTTCTCACCCCCTAGGTCATTTTCCACTCAGCAGCTAGAAGAATTTTTGCAAAGCCCAAATCTCATTGAGTAGCTAGCTGCTAAATCTTCTAGGTAGCCCCCCATTTCTCTTTGGTTAAGGCCCATCAGGCATCGCAGCCTAGAGGCCCTGCCTGACCTCCCCTAGGAGATGCTCCTTTTGCTCCCTGCTGCCCCAGACATTTGGAGAGGGAAACTTTCGGAGAGGGCAACTTCCAAGATCGTGCATCCAGGCCTGGCGGTAGCACACACTGGGCCCTGGGGCTGGGTCTTGCCCTCCCCCAGCCCTTCTGTGGCCCTTTCTGTGCTCAGCCAAATGTACCTCCTGGGAGAAGTCTTGCCCAGCCTCCCCTGAAGCAGGTACCTGCTTCTCTTACTCCTGCATTTTCTGCCATTGCCCTGTGCTTTGGTCCATGTTAGTTCTTTATTGTTATTTCTATTGGTTTCCTTTTGCATCATCTGTCTGCCCCACTGATCTCTAAGCTCTGGGAAGGTAGGGGCAGCATCCACTTACTCCCTACCAAATTTGTACCCCTGGCACCTACACAGTTTGAGTCCTGGCCCAGAGCATGGGTCTCAAGTTCCATATCACCATTGGAATCCTGTCTCTGCCACTTACCAGCAGTATGGCCTTGGAAGTCCTTTAAACACCCCATCCTCAGTTTTCCCATCTGCGAAATGGGGATACAGATAGACCCTTCCACCTGGGGCTGTTGGGAGGGTTGTACAAATCAATTAATGCATTGCCCCGCCATGGTAAGGACCCTTTTACTGTCATGTGGTAGCATCAATAAAGTTGATGTGAATGGTCTGGGGCAAGCCACTTCTGCCCTGGGCCTCAATTTATGTCATCTACCAAATTGAAGTGGGACTAAAGCGCACCTGGGACCCTATCCAAGCTGAAGATCAGTAACACCTTTCTCATGCGTACATGTGACCCTGAGTATTGTTCCAGCTGTGGTGCCAGGCCCCAAGGAGCCTCAGGGATGAGCAAAGCCCCTCCCAGACCTTAAGGGTAGGGAGATGGGAACAGAGAGGAAAACAGTCAGGGATTGAAGGCAACTAGAGAAACTCACATGAGAGGTGCTCACCAGGGGTGATAAACCTCACAGAGAAAAATTTCCCCCGAAAATGGCCTTGGGCACAACTCCTTAGTCATGGGAAGATTTAAAAGCCTGTTCTTCTTAGCAGAGCCCCTGCATTTGCAACCTGTGTCCCCCGATTCCCCAGCACAGGGAGGAGGTGCAGGAACAGATGTCACCACAAGAGGGCGCTGCTGGGCCACCCATTCGCTCTCAGAACGGTCCAGAGCACTCCGAAATAAACAAACAAGCAAACAAATAAAACCTCATCGCCGTAGTGTCAAGATTTCAACTCACGGCGACCCCATATGTTACAGAGCAGAGCTGCTCCATCGAGTTTTCTTGACTATAACCTTTACAGAAGCAAATTGCCAGGCCCTTTCCTCTGCAGCACCTACTGAGTGGGCTCGCTCCACCAACCTTCAGGTTAGTAGTTCAGTGCAAACTATTTGCACCACTCAGGGACCTTAAATAAATAGACAGACAGGCAAACATAAAAGATGAACATTTTAAAGAAAGGTGTGATTAGCATTCCCAATTTTTCATTTTCACTCGGGCTCCAATTACGCTTGGCATGGCACCATTACTGGTTCTGATCTGCTTCAATAGGTTGATATTTTTGTTCATGATGGAAGTTTTTTGCACCAATTTTGATTGACAAAGTACATTGTATTAAAATAGTACTTATTTTGGTGATTGAGTTTGTTGGGGCCACCTTATATTTTATGCCCTTGGTGAGTAGGGTCCTTGCCTCTGGTCCTGCCCCCTCTCATGCACCAGCAAACCAAGCCAGGCCCCACAGTTAGGAAGCCCCAACAGAGAGGTCAGAATGCGTAGTCTACTTCAGCACCCCGTCTTCCTCGCTCTGCTTTAGAATAAAACTTTTTGGGTCAGATTCTTGCCTCTTAACATCCACGTGACATGTAAGTTGCTCAACCTCTTTGTGCCTCAGTTTACCCCTTATAAACTTGGGGTATCATAATGATGCATCTTTGTGGCAGGCAAAGAAAAAAAATGGCCCTCCAGAGACATATTCACTTCCTAATCCTCGGACCACCACGTGTCTGTCAGTTTGTCATTCAGTGGTGGATTGGGCATCGCTGTGATGCTGGAGGCTATGGCACTGTGTTATGGGTTCAATTGTGTCCCCCCAAAATATGTGTTGTAAATTCTAAGCCCTATACCTGTGATTGGAAACGCTGGTGGCATAGTGGTTAAGAGCTAAGGCTGCCGACCAAAAGTTCACCAGTTCAAATCCACCAGGTGCTCCTTGGAAACTCTATGGGGCAGTTCTACTCTGTCCTATAGGGTCACTGTGAGTCGGAATTGACTCGAGGGCACTGGGCTTGGGCTATACCTGTGATTATAATCCCATTTGCGAATGGTTTTCTTTGTTCTGTTAATGAGACAGTATTAGCATAGGGTATACCTTAAGTCAATCTCTTTTGAGATACAAAAGCGATTAGACAAGCAAGTGAGCACGCAGAGATGGGGGAAGAGAGAAACCAAGCCACCTGAAGATAGCCCAGGAGCAGAAGTTCTAAAACAGACATGGACCTTCCACCAGAGCCAACAGAGAGAGAAAGCCTTCCCCTAGAGCTGGCGCCCTGAATTTGGACTTCTACCCTCCTAACTGTGAGAAAATAACTCTCTATTTGTTAAAGCCACCCACTTGTGGTATTTCTGTTATAGCAGCAGTAGATGACTAAGACAATCTCAAATACCACAGGGGTCACCCATGGTGGACAGGTTTCAGCAGAGCTTCCAGCCTAAGACAGACTAGAAAGAAAGGCCTTGTGATCAAATTCCAAAAACCATCCAATGAGAGTCTTATGGATCACAACAGAGCGCTTGCTTTGGCTACACCACCAGGGGCGACCAATCGTTGGAGAAGGATATTGTGTTTGGTGAAGGAGAGAGCCAGCGAGGCAAGGGAGACCCTTAGTTAGACAGAAAACCACAATGTCTGCAAAAATCAGACTCAAGTATGCCACCAATTGTGAGGACGACACAGGACCGGGCAACGTTTTTTCTGTTTTACATAAGGTCGCTATGGGTCAGAACCAACTCGAAGGCAACTAGCAACAATCACCAGAACCTGCAAATATTACCTTTTATGGCAAAAGGTGTTATTAAGTTTAAAATCCTGTGACACTATCCTAGATTATCCATGTGGGCCCTAAATTTAATCACATGTGTCCTTACGAGAGGCAGAGGAAATTTTGAGACAGGAAGGGAGATACAGAGACACACAGGGAAGAAAGCCATGTGACAACAGAAGCAGAAATGGGAGTGATGCAGGCACAGCCCAGGAAAGCCTGGAGCCACTAGAAGCTGGAAGGGAAAGAAACAATTCTCCCCTAGAGTCTTTGGAGGGAGCACGGCCCTGCCAGCACCTTGATTCCAGATTTCTGGCCCTGAGAACTGTGAGAGTATAAAGTTTTCTTGTTTCCAGCCACTAAGGTTGTCTTGTTATAGCAGCCACAGGAAACTGATTCCCTCTGTAACTGACAAGTGCTAGGGAAACCATCATTATTTATCTCACAGATAATATTCTCTGGAAGCTAAAGGTCTAATGTAATGGGGAAGGTTGACAGCCATTGAAGCATCCTGGTAGAATAGATTCCAACTCATGGCAACCCCATGCGTGTCAGAGTAGAACTGTGCTCCATAGGATTTTCAATGGCTGATGTTTCAGAGGTAGATTGACAGGCCGTTATTCCAAGATGCCGGCGATGGTTAAGATTGCGTGTCACCTTGGCTGGGCCATGATTTTCAGTGTTCATATGTGATCACTCCCATGATGGAATCTGCTGTGAGTAGCCAGTAAGTTGAAAGGGAGTTTCCTTGGGTCTGTGGCCTGCATCTGAATATAAGCAGATGTTCTGGCTTTTTGCTGTTCTGGATCCTGTGGCTGCCTCCTGTTCGATTGACCTCGGTTCTTGGGACTTGAGCTATCAGCTTATGTGCTGACCTTAGGATTCGTCGATCTTCACAGCCTGCAAGTAGGGCCCTGCTCTCTGACCTGCTGATCTTGGGTTCGCCAGCCCCTGCAGCTATGTGAATTGGGAGAAGCCTCTATCGTAATCCATGGATTTGGGATGTTTCAGCCTCTACAACCGTGCGAGCCACTTCTTTGATATAAATCTCTCTATATATACGTTTATACGCTTTACTAGTTTTGCTTCTCTAGAAAACCTAGCGTTAAGACAGTGCCTCTGGGTGGACTGGAACCTCCAACCTTTCAGTTACCAGCTGAGCACGTTCACCACTTATACTACCCGGGAACTTCAAACATGCCAAGAAACGTCACATTACAACTTGATCAGAACTGAGCTTGGGGATGAGGGGCACTGGAGGGTTGGGTTGGAGAATCCTTGTTTGTGGAGATGATCCTTGAGCTAAGAAGGGCATGAGAAAGGGGAAGGGCAGGGAAGCAGTCCAGGCAGCTGTAACAGCATGTGCAAAGGTCCTGAGGCAGTTGTTATCAATTGCATTGTGTCCCCTAAAAATATATGTTGTACATAGGTGTTTGCTGATGTAATCTCATTTGGGAATAGGGCTTTCTTATGTTAATGAAAGCAATATCAGTGTAGAGTGTCTTAAACCAATCAGTTTTGAGATATAAAAAGAGCAGATTGGGCACAGAGATTAGCAAGGATAAACAGGAGAAGATAGATGCTAGGTGGAGATCGCCAAGGAACCAAGGACTGCTGGGGCTACAGTAACTGAAAGAGATCTTCCCCCAGAGCCAACAGAGAGAGAGCCACTGTAAAAGGGTAGCATCTGAAGTTCTCTAATTTCATGACAGGGGAGGAGAATCAAGATCAGCGACATCACCCCAAGGCCGATCCCTGTGAGGTGGAGGTCAGACATACCTCTACTCTCCAAACTTTTTACCAATTCTGACACCAACCGTCCCTCCCATGGCATTCTCTACTGCTCTGCTGGGTTGGATAATTTGTTGCAGAGGCCACACAGAACTCACACATCATACTCACGATTATGGGGTTTATTAGGGAAGTAGTCGGTCACAGTTCAGGATCCACTTGGAAGCAACAGGACCAACACAGGATACAGCTCTTCAACCAGGAAGGCTTCTTCTCAGCCATGCTTGCAGGCAGGACTCTGTTGCTGGGCCCTGCTCAGGTCTGGCCTCTGCCACGGGGCTCTGTTTGGGGCCTAGCCTCTTCGCTGCCCTGGCAAGTGTTACAACTCTTTAGCTCTGCCCGTAAGTGCCCAGAGGCACCCCACTCTGCCAGCAGGGCTCCTGCCTGAAGGTGCTCAGGTCTCACTCAGTGTTGGCAAGCCCACTGTAATTGCCTCGCTCCATGGGCCAGGAAGCCCACTGCGCTGTCTCAAGCCAGTATCAAGCTGCCAGTGTTTCTCTGAGGCTGGACTCTGCCATGCTTGCCACCACTTCTTACCGTCTCACACCATCTCCAGTGTTACAGCTCTTTCTGTCTTCTGAGTCTAGGAGGTTCTCAGTGCAGGAACCCTGGGTCCAAAGGTTATGCTTTGCTCCTGGCACTTCTTTTGGACAGTAATGTGACTCCCCTCCCCCTGCCTCTGAGATTGGCTCTTTTTATGCCTAACGATATGGCAAAGCTGACCAATCCCCTACAAGTATTCCATGTACCTTATTTGCATAGTCCCATCCCTGCAAAGTTTTCACGCACCTTATTTGTATTAAGATTTTTTCTTTGTATTAGCAGACTGTCTAATCTCCACAAGGGTTCCACGCACCTTATTCACTTAGTCCCATCCAACCATTTTGTGGTAGTTACAAGACCATGGCTATAAAGGCCATATAGAAGTGATTCATTGCGTTGCAGCCTTCCCCTAGAGTCAGTGCCCTGCATTCAAACTTCTAGCCTTCTAAAATGTGAGAAAATTAATTTCTGTTCTTTAAAGCCACCTACTTGTGGTATTTCTGTTATAGCAGTGCTAGGAGACTAAGATAGCAGGAAACAGCCTGGTGTGCCTGGAAGTGAGTGTGGCTGGAGTGTAGAGAATGAGGCTCAGGGACTATACCTGAGGTTCTGCATCTTCTCTTCTCTTCTGCAGCCCCTGCAAGTTGGCTCGACCCGGCTAACAGTGTCCTCCCTCCCCTTAACCTGCACCCCTTTGTTCCAGAGAGAAACGTCCTCTACACAGAACTCCTGGCCAGGCTCCATTTCTTTGCCACCACACACCCAGCACTGGTGGGGCAGCTATGCCAACAGGCGCAGAGCTGGTTCCGGGTGTGTCCCCACCCAGTGTTGGTGCCTCTCACAGGGTTCCTCCAGCCCCCTGGTGGGCCCCTCCGGGTGACCCTCACCGGCTGCCACAAAGGTGAGTTTCCCAGCATCACAAATACCCTGCCAGGCCCCTGCTTACCCAGGGCAGCTGAGGGCAGGTGTTTCAGGCTACTCTCTGGGATCCCCTCTGTGAGTCAGCATTCCCAAGGGTGTCATCAGGGTGAGCCCTTGCTGTCTCATGCTGACTTGGCTCTTCCTGACTCCCCAGGGAACGTAGATTTTGGGTGTAAATACTGCTAATGAGCCCAGGCCGAGGGGATGCCAACTGCATCTCAGAGACACCAAGTGCCTATCTTACAGATAGTCGCTGCAATTGGCAGACTTATATCAGTATGCTCTGGAAGCCAGGGATTGATTCCTGACTGACCCCCGAGAGGCTGATGGAATTATAGATTCACCCAGAACATCAAAATGACAGGGGGAGAAGAGGATTTAGTTCCCTCCATCCATCCGTCTTCCATCAAACCTTCCATCTCTCTACCCACCCATCTACTTATCCTTCCATCCATCTACCCACTCATCCATCTATCCATTAGTCATCCATCTATTCTTCCTTCCCTTTTCCAGGCTGCTATCCATCCATCCATCCTCTTACCACTGTTTCCATCCATCTTTCCATCTATCCACCCATCCATCCACCGTATATGTGTTCCTTCCCCCTCCCGCCCCTCTCTGTTTATTGGCATTCCTTGGCACCTATCTTCCCCCTCTGTGTGTTTCTGTGTTTATTCTACTCTTTTTATAAGACACCACTCGGAATTGATTAGGTTTAGAACCCACCCTAGTCTGGTATGACTTTATTAACAAAACAAAGAGAAGCCCTATTTCCAAACACGGTCATATTCACAAGTAAAAGGGTTAGGACTTATAACTTTTGGGGGGACACAAGTGAATCCTTAGCACTACCTAACAGTGATGAAAACATCATAACTGACCATCTGACTCTGGCATCGACAGCCCTAGCTTCAAAATCCTGGCTATGCCACTTCCTAGCTGCATAACTGTCTGTGCCTCAGTTTCCTTATCTATAAAGTGGGTGCTCATTAGAGGACCCCATGGCTAAGAACTCAGACACCAGAGCTCATAATTTCACTATTGTCTGTGTGGCTGCAGGCATCACTGCTATGGCATGGAGCCTGGAAGAGCTGCTGCTGGTGGTTGGCACCCAGGATGGCACCGTGGCTGTGTGGGACATGAAAGAGCACCAGGTGATCCACATCCTAGCTGGGCACACAGGTGAGGCTTGGGAAGGGAGTTTTATTATCCACTTCTTCCTAGTGTTCTCTAGACCTCTTCACCACTGATCCACTTCACTGTATTGAAACCTTGGCCTTTGTTTCTGCATCAGTTAGCTATAGCCTCATTACAAAATACCCTTAAACAGCCATTTATTTAATTTATCTTCTGTGGGTTGGCAATTCAGGCTGTGCTCAGCTGGGTGGCTCATCTGGTCTTAGCTGGGCTTGCTCATGCATTTGCAGTCGATTGGCAGGACATCTGGGATCTGGCTGATTGAAGATGATTTTGATTGAGACAATTCTGCTTCATATGATCTCTTATCCCCCAGCAGGCTAGCCTGAGCAAAGATGAGTCTGGGCTTCAAGAAAGTGAGCAGAAATGTACAAGGTCTCAGTAGGGTAAAGGACCTAGTTTTACCTTAAGTAAGGTGGCGTTTGTCCTTGGCTCCAGAGAAATAACCCTTGGAGTAACTGGGGTGTCTTAGTCTGGGACTTCCAGGCCCCACCTTAGGGTTTGTGCTGGTGAGTAGGGGCTGGACAGACTAATATCAACTAGTCTCAGTAGGTATGATTTAACCTACCATGCAGAACTGGCTGATAAAAGCCCAGAACATGGAGGCTCAGAGAGCTTCCTGACTGGTGAAGCGAAGGTGGTGTGCCCTCTCTGAAACACAGTAGCTCCATATTGGGAACATTCCCAGACCTCACCCTTGTATCTCCTCTGTATGATGACCCTGTTTTATGTCCTTTTACCCTGGGTAAATGGTTAAGCACTCATCAGTAGCCAAAAGGTTGGCAGTTCGAACCCGGCCAGAGGCATCTCGGAAGACAGGCCTGGTGATCTGCTTCCAAAAGGTCACAGCCCTGAAAACCCTATGAAGCAGTTTTACTGTGCTTACATGGCATCACCATGAGTCTGAATTGACTCAATGACAACTTGCAACAACAACTGTAATAAAACCAGTAGTTCTAAGTATACTATCTTCAGTGAGTTCTGTGAGTCATTCCAGTAAACTAATGAATGCAAAGACGGTGTCCTATTAACTTGTTAGATCTGACCTACCCTGGGTGGCCAGGGACAGAAAGAGAGAGTGTTGTATGGGAAGCTGGTGTCAAAAATGATGGATAAAGTGGGAATGTGAAGATACAATTGATCTCTGCCTTCTGGAAATTGGCTTTATGCCGATTCTCATCCATAAAACTATCATCATAGCTTCTTAAGGCCTAGGCTCAGAATTGGCACCCTATCACATTTTATTGGCCAAAAGAGGTCACATGGATGGTCCAGAATCAGAGGATAGGGAAATAGTCTCCATCTCTAGATAGGAGGCACTTCAGAGTCGCATTACAAAGAGGGTGGGCTCAGAGAAGATAAATAATTGTGGTTGTTTTTGCCATTAGTCAACCACAATCCCTCAGATCCTAAGTAGGGTTTTCATAGCTACAGAATCCCATCAGAGATATGGTTCATTCATTTAAACAATTATTGAGTGCCTACTTTTTTACTGTGCAGGAGACCTGGGTTCAATTCCCAGTCAATGCACGTCATACACACTAGAAGCTTGCATGTTGCTGTGATGCTGAATAGGTTTCAGTGGAGCTTCCAGAAAAAGATGAACTAGGAAGGCCTGGCACTCAACTTCTGGAAATAAGCCCACGAAAACCCTATGGATCACAACGGTCCAATCTGGAACCAATCACGGAGATGACACTGGACCAGGCAGCGTTTCGTTTCATTGTGCATGGGGTCACCATGAGCTGGGGTTCAACTCAACAGCAGCTAACAACAACTATGCACCAGGCTCTGTTCTAGGCACTCAACAGAGACACACCAAGATCAGAACTAAGGTGAGGAGAGTGAAGCATTTGAATTGGGTGCAAAATTTGAAGGGTGCCCAAAACAAACAAACTCAAGTCATCGAGGTGAATAATATTATAAAAATTGAAATTAACGCAAAAAAAACTCCATGATGAACTAAATATCAACCTTATAAATAAAAGCAGATCAGTCACAGTGGCATGAGGAGCCAAAAGGGAAAATCAGTAATTTTGCACCCCTTAAATTTTGCACCCAAGGGAAGTGCCTCACCCGCTGTCCCCCAGTCCTGGTCCTGAGTTAGAGTCAGGTATTTGGGAAGCAAAACAGGCAAAAATGTAATTACAAATGGTGGTGCGTGTAATGAGGAAAACAGGGTGGTGAGCAACAATAACCAAAGTAACCTACTTAGCACTTGTCTTCCTTACCTAGTGCTGCGGTAACAGAAATACCACAAGTCGGTGGCTCTAACAAACAGAAGCTTATTTTCTCCCAGTTTAGGAAGATAGAAGTCCCAATTCAGGGCACGGGCTTGAGTTGAAGTCGCTTTCTGTTCACTCTGGAGAAAATCCTTGTTTTAGCATCTGTAACGTTCTTCCCAAGAAGTGGCATCTATCATTTCTCTATTTGTGTTTGCTTGTTTGTGTGCCTAATCTGTTCTTTTTAATATCTCAAAAGGGATTAGGTTTAAGACACACCCTATGCTGATACGGCCTCATTCACATAACAAAGAAAATGCTATTCCCAAATGGGATTACATCTGCAGGTATAACCTGTGGCCTTTGAGTTGATTCCGACTCATAGTGACCCTATAGGATGGAGTAGAAGGAGTAGAACTGCCCTGTAGGGTTTCCAAGGAGCTGTAATGGATTTGAACTGCCCTCCTTTTGGTTAGCAACTGAACTGTTAACTACTGTGCCACCAGGACCCCTCCACAGGTATATATATATATATATATATAGATATAGATATATATATATATATATATATAGATATAGATATAGATATAGATATATATATAAAAATACCTATACCTATATACCCACAGGTATAGGGGTTAAGATTTACAGCACATATTTTTGAGGGACAGAATTCAATCCATGAAATTCCTTTTATAAGAAAAATGTCCAAAACAGACAAATCCATAGAAACAGAAGGTAGATTAGTGGTTACCTGGGGCTTGAGAAGGGGATGGGCATGACTGCTTTTTGTGGTGATGAAAATATTCTAACCCCCCTTTTTTTTCTAGAATTTTACCTTGTTTTTCATGTTTGTTCATTTTAAACACTCCCAGGATGCTGAACTTTTATAAATTTCAATTATCTCTGTTTATTATAGATTCAACATCTGGGACAATTGATTTAACCCCAACCAAAGGACTCTTAATTTAGCTTTGCTACAACTCATTATTTTTAATTGGATATATATGAATCCATTCATCTTTTCTTTAGTAAACCAGGGTATTTGCAAACCCAAAAACCTGTTGCTGATTAATTGATTCCAACTCATAGCAACCTTGTAGGAAAGAATAGAACTGCCCCATAGGGTTTCCAAGGAGCGGCTGGTAGATTCAAACTGCTGAAATTTTGGTTAGCAGCTGAGGTTTTAACCACTGCACCACCAGGGTGTTTGAAAGCTGACAGGAATACTTGTAGTTAGAAGGTCAAAATCTTCCCAGCTAATATAATCTCCCCTATCTGACCTGCTGCAGGAGAAGTGAGGTGTGTGAAAGTGTTTGCCAAAGGGACACTTGCCATCTCTGCCTCCAAGGACCACACACTGCGCTTGTGGAACTTACTCTCTGGCCAGGAGAAATTCACCATCCGGGATGGAGGCTCAAAAGATCCCACTGAATCTCAGTTCTGGAACCTCCACCTAGACGAAGCAAACAAAGTTGTGTATTCAACATCTGGCTCAAAGGTAACAAACATATGCCTTGTTTGTAAAGGGAAACTATGTCCAGAACACTCAAAGATGGAGTAGGCTGTTTCTATAATGAGGGGCTCTCTCATATGGGGTTTGTAAACAGAGATACACAACCTCTTGAAAGGTGCTATAAGAGGTTACAAACTTCATCATTAGATTAGATGATCTTGATAGTTTTTTATTAACCTAAGTTTAAGGCCTTTTATATTTTCTATATAATCATTTTGGTGCTATAAATTTCCCTCTAAGTACTGCTTTACCTATATCCCACAAAATTTGCTATGTTGTGTTTTAATTTACATTTAGTTTTAAATAATTTTAGATTTCCCTTTTATTTCTCCTTTGATCCATGAGTTATTTAGAAATCTGCTTTTAGTTTCCAACTATTTGGGGGTTTTCCAGGTAGCTTTCTGTTGTTATTTATTTATTTATTTTTCTAATTTAATCCTGTTGTGGTCAGAAAATATACTTTGTATGATATAAATCCTTCCAAATTTATTTTGATTTGTTTTGTGGCCAAAATAAAAAGATCTATCTTGGTAAATACTCCATGTGCATCTTAAAATAATGTATATTCCATTGTGTCATTCCATTTAGTCAATCATAACCAAGATTTGATAGTTTTATGAATAGAGACACACAATAGGATAGTGGGTAAGAACTTAGTAACTAAAGCTGGGAGGGGGGGAAATCTGTATTTCAAGCTAGTTGAATACTTTACAAGTTGAGTGACCTTGGTCACGTCACTTTACCTCTCTGAGTTTCAGTTCCTCATCTACCTGATAAAATAATGCCTGCAAAGCACCTCGCATTTTGCTTGGCAGATAGTAAGCACTACATATTTGGTAGCTACTGATGACTGTATTATACTAGTAACTGGTGGTCATTAACATTAGAAATATTGGTAGCTTATAAACTGTATTTATCCAACATGAGAGTCACCAGCCACATGTGGTTCTTGAGCACTTGAAGTGGGACTGTTCTGAATTGACATGTGCTGTAAGCATAAAACACACACTGGAGTTCAACATTTTAGTATGATAAAAACAATGGTATGATAAAAACAAATCTGTCCTGGAAGAAATAGAGCCATAATGCTCCTTTGAAGTGAGGATGGCAAGACTTTGTCTCACATACTTTGGATGCATTATTAGGAAGAATCAGTCCCTTGAGAAGGACATTGTGCTTGGTAAAGTAGAGGGTCAGCGAAAAAGAGGATGACCTTCTATGAGATGGACTGACACAGCGGCTATAACAATGGGCTCAAACATAGCAACAGTTGTGAAGATGGTCCAAGACCGGGCAGTGTTTCATTCTGTTGTATATAGGGTTGCTACAAGTCAGAACCTACTCGATGGAACTTAACAACAACAGCAATGGCATACATGTTAGAGAGGTGCTGACTGATTTTAAACTTGATTATAAAAATCATCTTTGTTATCAGGAAAAAATTTGGAAGATACAGTAAAGTATAAAGAAATGATCTCCAAGATAATCGCTGTTAACATTTACCTGATTTTACTTCATAACAAATTATGGATAACATTGCAAAGGATGAGAAGTCCAGAACACTGAATTGTGCTCATGAGGAACCTTTACATAGATCAAGAGGCAGTCTTTCGAACAGAAAAAGGGGATACTGTGTGGTTTAAAGTCAGGAAACGTGTACGTCAGGGTTGTATCCTGTTACCATATCATTCAGTCTGTATGCTGAGCAAATAACCTGAGAAGCTGGACTATATGAAGAAGAACAGGGCATCAGGATTGGAGGAAGACTTATGAACAACCTGCATTATGCAGATGACACAACCTTACTTGCTGAAAGTGAAGAGGACTTGAAGCACTTACTGATGAAGATCAAAGACCACAGCCTTCAGTATGGATTACACCTCACCTTAACATAAAGAAAACAAAAATCCCCACAACTGGACCAATCAGCAATATCATGATAAATGGAGAAAAGATTGAAGTTGTCAAGGACTTCATTTTACTTGGATCCACAATCAACAGCCATGGAAGCAGCAGTTAAGAAATCAAATGACACATTGCATTGGGCAAATCTGCTGCAAAAGACCTCTTCAAAGTGTTGAAAAGCAAAAACATCACCTTGAAGACTAACATGCACCTGATCCAAGCCATGGTGTTTTCAATTGCCTCATATGCATGTGAAAGTTGGATGATGAATAAAAAAGGCCGAAGAAGAAATGACGCCTTTGAATTATGGTGCTGGCGAAGAATACTGAATATACCAGGGACTGCCAAAAGAACGAATAAATCTGTCTTGGAAGAAGTACAATCAGAATTCTCCTTAGAAGCAAGGATGGCGAGACTACGTCTCACATACTTTAGACGTGTTATCAGGAGGGATCAGTCCCTAGAGAGGGTCAGTGAAAAAGGAGAAGACCCTCAATGAGATGGATTGACACAGTGGCTGCAAAATGGGTTTAAGCATAACAACAGTTGTGAGGATGGCACAGTACCTGACAGTGTTTCGTTCTGTTGCTATGAGTCGGAGCCTCGAAAACAAGCCTGGTGATCTGCTTCTGAAAGGTCACAGCCTTGAAAACCCTATGAAGCAGTTCAACTCTGTACATATGAGGTCACTATGAGTTGGAATAGACTTGATGACAATGAACAACAACAATGGAAAGTGATCACACTGGATTACATTAGGAAGGTGCTTCCATTGCATTAGATTGCATTCTGGAAAGTGATTACATTACATTATGTCACATCCACAGGTACAGGGGTTAGGATCCTAACACATATTTTGGGGGGACACAATTCAATCCATAGCAGTCTCCCACTGAGCTGTCTTTTCCTTTTCATCACTTCATTAGGTTAATGCATGGAATCTGGAAACCGCAGAGCCCGTGTTCCATATCCTGGGAGATGCCTCTGACGCCTGGGTGTGTACAGCAGTATTTGCCTCCCAGGCCCGGCTGCTGATGGTGTCTGTTCGTGGCGTGGTCAGTCTGTGGAGCTCAGCTACAGGAAAACCGCAGGGGAAGCAACAACTGTCCAGTGTCAAAGAAGAAACACCCACGTGTGGGGTTGAAGTCCCAAAACGAGGAAAGCTGGTTACTGGGTTCAGCAATGGCTCTGTCTCTTTGGTAAGCAAATTTACTGAATAGGATGACATTAACTCAGCTCTTCAGAGCTCAAATGTCCTAGAAAGTAGGAGAAATAATCTCACCTTAAACCTTTATAAAAATGACATTTGGTTTCTTAATTCTTTGTTGGTGCTGTGTTGTGCTGTTGAGACAATTACAACTCGAGTAGAACTGTGCTCCATAGGGTTTTCTTGGCTGTAATCTTTATAGAAGCAGATTGCCCGGTCTTTCTTCTGTGGTGCTAATGGATGGGTTCAAATTGCCAATCTTTTGGCTACCAGCTGAGCACAACCGTTTGGGCCACCCAGGGACCTTTTCTTAATTCTAGGGATTTGTATGTAATCGACCTCAACAGACAACTGCCAGAAATTCAAGCTGGATTCAGAAGAGGTTGTGGAACCAGAGATATCATTGCTGATGTCAGATGGATCCTGGCTGAAAGCAGAGAATACCAGAAAGGTGTTTACCTGTGTTTTATTGACTATGTGAAGGTATTCAACTGTGTGTATCATAAACAAATTATGCATAGCTTGCAAAGAATGGGAATTCTAGAACACTTAATTGTGCTCTTGAGGAACTTATACAAAGACCACGAGATAGTCATTTGTATAGAGCAAGTTTTAAAGTCAGGAAAGGTGTGCATTAGGGTTGTATCCTTTCACCATACCTATTCAATCTGTATGCTGAGCAAATAATCCAAGAAGCTGGACCTTATGAATAAGAACGGGGCATCAGGATTGGAGGAAGACTCATTAACCACCCGTACCATTCAGATGACACAACCTTACTGGCTGAAACTGAAGAGGACTTGAAGCACTCACTGATGAATATCAAATACTAAGGTGTGGATTACACCTCAACATAAAGAAAACAAAAATCCTCACAACTGAGCCAATAACAATGTCATGATAAACAGAGAAAAGATTGAATTTATTAAGGATTTCACTTTACTTGGATCCGCAATCAACGCCCTTGGAAGCAGCACCCAAGAAATCAAATGAAGTACTGCATTGAGCAAATCTGCTGCAAAAGACCTCTTTAAAGAGTTGAAAAGCAAAGACGTCATTTTGAGGACTGAGGTGCACCTTACCTAAAGCTGTGACTGAAAATACCATGGCTTGAGTCAGGTGCACCTTAGTCTTCAAGGTGACATCTTTGCTTTTCAACTCTTTAAAGAGGTCCTTTGCAGTAGATTTGCCCAATTCAATACATCTTTTGATTTCTTGACTGTTGCTTCCATGGGTATTGATTGTGGATCCAAGTAAAATGAAACCCTGATAACTTCAATCTTTTCTCCATTTGTCATGATGTTGCTTATTGGTCCAGTTGTGAGGATTTTTGTTCTCTTTATGTTGAGGTGCAATCCATACTGAAGGCTGTGGTCTTTGATCTTCATCAGTAAGTGCTTCAAGTCCTCTTCATTTTCAGCAAGCAAAGTTGTGTCATCTGCATAACCCAGGTCATTAATGAGTCTTCCTCCAATCCTGATGCCCTGTTCTTCTTCATGAGGTCCAGCTTCTCGGATTATTTGCTCAGCATACAGATTGAATAGGTATGGTGAAAGGATACAACCCTGATGCACACGTTTCCTAACTTTAAACCCTGCAGTGTCCCCTTGTTCTGTTCGAACAACTGCCTCTTGAGCTATGTACAGGCTCCTCATGAGCACATTTAAGTGTTCTAGAGTTCCCATTCTTTGCAACATTATGCATAATTTGTTATGATCCACACAGTCGAATGCCTTTGCATAGTCAATAAAACACAGGTAAACATCCTTCTGGTATTCTCTGCTTTCACCCAGGATCCATCTGTTATCAGCAATGATATCCCTTGGTTCCACATCCTCTTCTGAATCTGGCCTGAATTTCTGGCAGTTCCCTGTCAATATACTGCTGCAGCCACTTTCGAATGATCTCCAGCAAAATTTTACTTGCATGTGGTATTAATGATATTGTTCAATAATTTCCACATTTGGTTGGATCACCTTTCTTGGGAATAGGCATAAATATGGATCTCTTCCAGTTGGTTGGCCAGGTAGCTGTCTTCCAAATTTCTTGGCACAGACGAGTGAGCGGTTCTAATGCGGCATCCGTTTGTTGAAACATCTCAATTAATATTCTGTCAATTCCTGGAGCCTTGTTTTTCACCAAAGCCTTAGGTGTAGTTTGGACTCTTCCTTCAGTACCACTGGTTCCTGATCAATGCTACCTCTTAAAATGATTGAATGTCAACCAATTCTTTTTGGTACAATGACTCTGTGTATTCCTTCCAACTTCTTTTGATGCTTTCTGTGTCGTTTAATATTTTCTGCATAGAATCCTTCACTATTTCAAGCCGAGGCTTGAATTTTTTCTTCAGTTCTTTCAGCTTGAGAAGTGCTGGGCATGTTCTTCCTTTTTGGTTTTCTATCTCCAACTCTTTGCACATGTCATCATAATATTTTACTTTGTCTTCTCAAGCTGCCCTTTGAAATCTTCTGTTCAGTTCTTTTACTTCATCATTTCTTGCTTTTGCTTTAGCTGCTTGACATTCAAGAGCAAGTTTCAGAGTCTTTTTTGACATCCATTTTGATCTTTTCTTTCTTTCCTGTCTTTGTTATCTTTCATTGCTATAATAGAAATACCACAAGTAGATGGCTTTAACAAACAGAAATTTACTTTCTCACTGTTTAGGAGGGTAGAAATTTAAACTGCTGGTTCTAGGGGAAGACTTTCTTTGTTGGCTATAGAGAAAGGTCTCTTCTGAGCTTCTGCTCCTGGGGAATCTTCATGTGGCGTGGCATCTCTGTCCGCCTCCATCTCTGCTTCTCTCAAGTGCTTATTTTAATCTCTTTTATATGTCAAAAACATTGAGTCAGGACACACCCTACACTAATCCTGCCTCATTAACATAACAACGACAGCCCATTCCCAAATGGAATTATAACCACAGGCGTGGAGATTAGAATTTACAACATACATTTTTTGGGGGCACAGTTCAAAACATAACACCCACCTTCAAGGAACTCACAGCATTGGGAGGGGATGGGCTTTTCAAGGACTTAGAGTAACACGAAGAGAGCTGGCCTGGAGTATGCACTGAAAAGTCAGTATCCAAGCTGGTGATGAGAATTGGGATTGGTAACCTCCCTCATACATTCGAACAAAACAAGCTCATTTCTTCACCGAAGAAGACATACAAATGACCAAAAAGCACGTGAAAAAACTCTCAACATCGTTAGGGAAATGCAAATCAAAACCACAATGAGATACCACTGGGCAGGCTATGACTGAAAAAACAAACAATAACAAGTATTGATGAAGATTTGGAGAAAAGGGAACCCTTGTACGTTGCCAGCGGGAATGCAAAACAGTACACTGCTGTGGAAAACAGTATGGTTTTCCTCAAAAAGTTGAACACAGATCTACCGTATGATCCAGCAATTCCACTCCTAGTATATATATACCCAAAAGAACTGAAAGCAGGAATGCAAACAGGTACTTGTATACCAGTGTTCATTGCAGCGCTATTCACAATAACCAAAAGGTGGAAACAACTCATGTGTCCATCTACAGACGAATGGATAAACACAATGTGGTCCACCCACACAATGGAATATTACTCAGCCATAAAAAGGAATGAAGCAGTGATACATGTTACAACGCAGATGAACCTTGAGAACATCATGCTGAATGAAGTAAGTTCATGACAAAAGAATAAATATTGTACGATTCCCCTTACAAGAACTGTCCAGAATAGGCATGAGTATATAGATTAGAGCTGACTAGTGGTTACCAGGGGTGGGTGGGAGGGAAGGGGAAAGACTCATTTTTTAGGGGACACTGAGCGTCTCTTAAGAGTGATGGCAAAAATTGGAAATGGATAGTGGTGATAGTTGTACATAGTGATGAACACATTGTTATTGAACTATACGTGTGAACAATGCTGAAATGGCAAATGTTATGTTACATACATTTTTACCACAATAAAAAAAAGTGCAAAAAAATTCAGTTCATTTTTGCAACTCAAGAATGATGAGAATGGTGCCTTCCTCTAGTCTATGTTTTTATTTTTCTATTTTTTGAGACTATACATACCAAAACATTTGACAGCATGACTTCCATATTTACGACTCAACGACATTGATTACATTTTTCATGTGTTGCCACCATCAAAACCAAAAACCAAACCTGTTGAGCTGATTCTGACTCATAGCCACCCTGTAGGACAGAGTAGAACTGCCCCATAGAGTTTCCAAGGAGCACCTGGCGGATTCGAACTGCCAGCCTCTTGGTTAGCAGGCATAGCACTTAACCACTTTTCCAAAACATTCATATAACCTCAATGCCCACTAAACAAAAACTCCCCCTACCTCTCTTTCATCCCTGGTAACCACTAATAATCTTTGGTTTCTATCTATTTGCTTATTTCATATAAATTAGGTCATACAGTATTTGCCCTTTTGCAATTGATTTATTTCGATCAGCATGATACCTTCAAGGTTCATCCATGTTGTGGCATGCATCAGCTTAGACTTTTTCCTTCAGTACCATGGGTTCTTGATCATATGCTACCACTTGAAATGGTTGAACATCGACCAATTCTTTTTGGTACAGTGATTCCATTTTCTTTTGATGCTTCCTGTGCTTGAAGATCAATATCCTAGACATTAGTGAGCTGAATTGGACTGGTATTGGCCATTTTGAATTGGACAATCATATGGTCTACTATGCCAGGTATCTTAGTCATCTACTGCTGCTGTAACAGAAATACCACAATTGGATGGCTTTAACAAAGAGAAATTTATTCTCTCACAGTCTAGTAGCCTAGAAGTTCAAATTAAGGGCATCAGCTCCAGGGAAGGCTTTCTTTGTCAGCTCTGGAGGAAGGTCCTTGTCATCAATCTTCACCTAGACTAGGAGCTTCTCTGCGCAGGATCCCAGGTCCAAAGGACGTGCCCTGCTCCTGGTGCTGCTTTCTTGGTGGTATGAGGTCCCCACTCTCTGCTTGCTTCTCTTGCCTTTTATCTCTTGTAAGATAAAAGATGGTGTAGGCCACACTTCAGGGAAACTCCTTTACATTGGATCAGGGATGTGACCTCAGTAAGGGTGTTACAATCCCACCCTAATCCTCTTTAACATTACAATCACAAAGTGAAGGACAACCTCACAATACTGGGAATCATGGCCTAACCAAGTTGACACATTTTTTCGGGACAAAATTCAATCCATGACACCAGGAATGACAAATTGAAGAGGAATGGCTTTGCATTTGTTGTCAAAAAGAACATTCCAAGATCTATCCTGATAATATCCACATGCCTACAAGGAAGACCACTTAATACGACTATTATTCAGTTTTCTGCACCAACCACTAATGCCAAAGAGGAAGAAATTGATTTTTTACCAACTTCTGCAGTGTGAAATTGATCAAACATGCAATCAAGATGCATTGATAATTACTGGTAATTGGAATGCAAAAGTTGGAAATGAAGAAAGATCAGTAGTTGGAAAATATGGACTTGGTGATAGAAACGATGCTGGAGCTCACATGATAAAAATTTGCAAGATCAACTACCTATTCATTGGAAATACCTTTTTTTTTTCAACAACATAAAGGGTGACTATACACATGAACCTCACCAGTTGGAATACACGGGAATCAAATTGACTACATCTGTGGAAGGAGACGATGGAGAAGCTCAATATCATCAGTGAGAACAAGGCCAGGGGCCGACTGCAGGACAAATCATCAATTGCTCATATTCAAGTTCAAGTTGAAGCTGAAGAAAATTTTTAAATGTCCGTAAGCTCCAAAGGACAACCTGGAGGATAAGCCACCTGAATTTAAGACCATCTCAAGAATAGATTTGACACATCGAACACTGATGACAGAAGACCAGATGAGTTGTGCAAGGACATCATACATGAAGAAAGCAAGAGGTCACTGAAAAGACAGGAAAGAAAGAAAAGACCAAGGTGGATGTCAGAAGAAACTCTGAAACGTGAACATAGAGTAGCTGAAGCAAAAGGAAGAAATGATAAAGTCAAAGAGCTGAACAGAACATTCCAAAGGGCGGCTTGAGAAGACAAAGTAAAGTATAATGACATGTGCAAAGACCTGGAGATGGCAAACCAAAAGGGAGGAACATGCTTAGCATTTCTCAAGCTGAAAGAGTTGAAGAAACAATTCAAGCCTCAAGTTGCAATATTGAAGGATTCTGCATCCCTAGGTGGTTACAAACAACAACAATGTCCACAATAATAATAGTGATGATGATAGCAGCCACTCTGGGAGGGTTCACTATGTGCTGGGTGGCATTCAATACACTTCTTAGACAGCAATAGCCTTGTAAGGTGGGTCCTAGTATCATCACCATTTGACACTGGGGCCCTGAGGTGTTTAGGGACTTGCTTAGGATCATCCAGCTGGTGAATGGTGCTGCCCAACGTGAAATCCAAGCTCTAACCCTAATCCCCATGGCTTGAATTGATGGGTATTGTCTCAGTGTCCTAGTGCTGCCGTAACACAAATACTACAAGTGCGTGGCTTTAAAGAACAGAAATTGATTTCCTCACAGTTTAGGAGGCTGTTGTTGTTAGTCGCCATTGAGTCAGTTCTGACTCATGGCGACCCCATGTGTGCACAGTATGACTGCTCCACAGGGTTTTCAAGGCTTTGACCTTTCAGAAGCAGATCGCCAGCCCTTCTGAGACTCCTCTGGATGGATTCAAAACTTTTGGCTAGTAGTCTAGCGCTTAAACCATTTGCGCCACCCATGGACTCCTTTTTTAGGAGGCTAGAATTCTGAATTCAGGGCTCCAGCTCTAGTAGATGTCTCTCTGTCTGTCCTCTTTGGGGGAGGTTCCTTGTCTCAGCTTCTGTAGTTCTAGCATTCCTTGGTTCCTTGGTGATCTTCACATGGCATCTCTCTTTCCCCTATTAGTGCTTGCTTCTCTCTGCCTCTGGGTCAGGTGTTCAACTACTAGCCAAAAGGTTGGTGGTTTGAACCTACCCAGAGATGTCTCAGAAGAAAGGCCTGCAATCTGCTTCTGAAAAGTCATAACCTTGAAAACCCTATGAAGCAGTTCTACTCTGCAATGGGGTCCACTCGAAGGCAACAACAACTCTCTGTGTTTACTCTGCTCTTTTGTATCTCAAAAGTGAGTAGATACACCCTACACTGATATGGCCTCATTAACACAACAAAGAAAAGCGTATTCCCAAATGGGATCACATTCACAGGTATAGGGGTTAGGGTTCCAACACATATTTTGGGCGGACACAATTCAATCAATAACAGGGATTCTTAACTGTGTACAGGTTTCTCCCGAAGGAGACCGCCTGCTAGAGAAGCTTCCGGAAGCTGTGGGGTTCCTGGTGATCTCAGAGGACGAGTCACTTCTCGCTGCAGGTAGCATTGGCTATCATTTGGGGGTGTTGAGGAGGGCAAAGCAGGATTTTGTTGGAAGTGGGAAGGGGCTTGGGAAAAGAGAGGGATCCTAGGCCAGAGGTCGGCAAGCCTTTTCGATAAAGGACTGGATAGTAAATCTTTTGGGAGTTGCAAACGTTACGGTCTTGGTCACAACGACTAGACTCAGCTCTGCCATTGTGGTGTGAAAGCATCCATAGACAACACATCAGTGGGTGTATGTGGCCATGCTGATAAAAAGGCCCCTGGGCGGTACAAACAGTTTGCACTGGACTGCTAACTGAAGGTTGGGGATTTGAACCCACCCACTGGAGCCGTAGAAGAAGACCTGGTGACCTGCTTCTGTAAGATTACAGCCAAGAAAACCATATGGAACAGTTCTATTCTGTGACACACAGGGTGTCCATAAGTCGGAATCCACTCAATGCAATGGATTTGATTTTATTTTTCTAATTTACTCTGTGCTCAGCTTTGTACTGGGTACCAGGATACAATAGTGAGCCCAAACAGGCAGTTCCTGCCTTCCAGAAACCTACAGTCTTGTAATAATAATAAATAGTCACGCAATTTTCTGAGATTATTGATTACTGCCATCCCCCATATACACTGCCAACTATGTGAGGATAGGGACTGTCTTAGTCTCCTAGTGCTGCTGTAACAAAAATACCACATGGATAGCTTTAACAAATGGAAATTTATTTTTTCTAAGTTCAGGATGCTAGAAGTCCGAATTGAGGGCGCCGGCTCTAGGTGAAGGCTTTCTTTGTCTGCTCTGGGGGAAGATCTGAGTCCCCTCAATTCCTTGGAGATCTCCACGTGGCATCTATCTTCCCCCATTAGCGCTTCCTTGCTTCTACGCCTAATTTGCTCTTCTTGTATCTCAAAAGGGACTGGTTTAAGACACTTCCTACACTGATATGGTCTCATTAACACAACAAAGAAAACCTTATTTCCAAATGGGATTATTCCACAGGAAGAAAATTTAAAAAACCAAACCCGTTGCCTTGGAGTTGATTCCACCTCACAGCGACCCTATAGAACAGAGTAGAACTGCCCTAGAGGGTTTCCAAGGAGCAGCTGGTAGATTCTAATTGCCGACCTTTTGGTTAGCAGCTGAGCTCTTAACCACTACACCACCAGATCTCCACTCTGCAGGAATAGGAGTTAGGAATCCAACTCATATTTTTGGGGGATACAATTTGTCTTAGTTATCTACTGCTGCCATAACAGAAATACCACAAGGGGATGGTTTTAACAAAGAGAAGTTTATTCTCTCACAGTCCAGTAGGCTGGAAGTCTGAATTCAGGGCGCCGGATCCAGGGGAAGGCTTTCTCTCTCTGTCGGCTCTGGAGAAAGGTCCTTATCATCAGTCTTCCCTTGGTCTGGGAGCATCTCAGTGCAGGAACCTCAGGTCCAAAGGATGCGCTCTGCTCCCGGCACTGCTTTCTTGGTGGTATGAAGTCCCCACGTCTCTCTGCTCGCTTCTCTCTTTTATATCTCAAAAGAGATTGGCTTAAGACACTATCTAATCTTGTAGATCTCATCAATATAACTACTGCTAATCCATCTTATTACATCATAGTGATAGGATTTACAACATACAGGGAAATCACATCAGAGGATAAAATGGTAGACAGTCGTGCAGTCATCCAAGGGAATCATGACCTAGCCAAGCTGACGTATTTTTGGGGATGCAATTCAATCCATGACAGTATTCAGCCCATAACAGGGACCGTGTCTCTTTTGTCCCCCACTATATTCCTTCCACTGGCACATAGTAGGTGCTCAAGAGAATCCTGGTTGATTGAAGGACTCTTGTACTCAAGGAACGGAACGCATAACCCTGCCACTGCCGTTTCAGGCTTCGGAAGATCCGTGCGGATATTCTTGGCTGACTCACAGGGCTTCCACCACTTCATGGCCACAGATCTGGAACACGAGGACACGGTGGAGACAGCTGTCTTTGGTCCCAAGAACAATCTGATTGTCACAGGGTCCCGTGACTCGCTCATTCAGGTGAGGGGGAGATCCTGTCTGGCACCCTCCTTTCTGACTCTGGAATAGAAAATACGATTCTTTTGGGACTTGTTGGCTTCCTGGTACAAAATCCCATGAAAGCTAGCACAGCCAAAACAGGGCCCATCATCGGGAGGATATGGGGGTGTCTCCAGGGACACAGCAGCAAACTGGGGGCGGCTACTCAAATGGTCGATGAAGGAGATAGTGTTCCCAATGCAACTGAAGAGCTTCCCAATGAATCTGAAAAACTGGGAGGTTGTGGCCTGCAGGGCAGAGGAGGATGTGGGAGGGAAAATTCCAGTTAAGTTCAAAGTTACTGAAGCTGGCAAGAAAACCAAGTGGTAGGGTAATGGTTCTCCAACATTTTGATATCAGGACCCCATTATACTTTTAAAGATTAGTGAGGACTCCAAAGAGCTTTTATTTGTGTGGATTATATCCACTGACAGAGAGATAGAGAGAGAGAGAGACAGACAGACAGGCAGATATTGTTAGGTGCCATTGAGTAGATTCCAACTCATAGCGACCCTATGCACAAACAGAACGAAACACTGTCTGGTCCTGTGCCATCCTCACAATTGTTGTTATGCTTGAGCCCATTGTTGCAGCCACTATGTCAGTCCATCTCATTGAGGGTCTTCCTCTTTTTTGCTGACCTTCTACTTTATCAAGCATGCTGTCCTTCTCCAGGGACTAATTCCTCCTGATAACACGACCAAAGTACGTGAAAAACTCCACTGTGGAAAACACCACTGAATACTCATGAGAGAAAGAAAGTGAAAAAGGCAAATTACATATTAGTATTTGTCTTAGTCACCTAGTGCTGCCATAACAGAAATACCAAAATGGGTGGCTTTAAAGAACAGAAATCTATTTTCTCACGGTCTAAATCGGGGTCTCAGCTATGTGGATTCCTTCTTTGTCAGTAGCCCTGGGGTGCTCCTGGCTTCCTTGGCTTGTAGACAATCATCACATGGCGTCTCTCTTCCCCCATACGTGCATGTCTCTGTGTCTAACCTGTTCTTTTTTATTTTTTTAATTTTTATTGTGCTTTAAGTGAAAGTTTACAAATCAAGTCAGTCTCACACAAAAACCCATACACGCCTTGCTGCATACTCCCAATTACTCTCCCCCTAATGAGACAGCTCGCTCCCTCCCTCCACTCTCTCTTTTCGTGTCCATTTCGCCAACTTCTAAACCCCTCTACCCTCTCATCTCCCCTCCAGGGAGGAGATGCCAGCATAGTGTCAAGTGTCCACCTGATCCAAGAAGCTCACTCCTCACCAGCATCCCTCTCCAACCCATTGTTAGTCTGTTCTTTTGATAACTCATAAGTGATTAGATTTACAACCCACCCTACTCTGATATTATCTCATTAACATAACAAAGAAAACCCAGGATCACATCTACAGGTATAGGGGTTAGGATTCCAACACTTATTTTCAGGGGGACACAATTCAATCCATAACAGTATTATTATGAAAAGAGTCTTGATTTTGCAGAACCCCCAAGTGTTATGGATTGAATTACGTCCCTGAAAAGTGTGTGTTGGAATCTTAATCCCTATACCCGTGGATGTAATTCCATTCAGAATAGGGTTTTCTTTGTTATGCTAATGAGACTATATCAGTATAGGGTGTGTCTTAAACCTAATAAATTTTGAGATATAAAAAGAACAGACTGTCGCAGAGAGAAGAAAGCACAAATGAGGGGAAGATAGATGCCGTATGGAGATTGCCAAGGCACCGAGGAATGACAGGGTTATAGAAGCTGTGACAAGGATTTCCCCACAGAGCCGACAGAGAGAAAGACTTCCCTTAGAGTTGGTATGCTGAATTGAACTTCTAGCCTCCTTGTTGTTGTTGTTGTTGTTGTCAGGTGCCATCATGTCAGTTCCCACTCATAGCGACCCTTTGTACAACAGCAAGAAACACTGCCCGGTCCTGCACTATCCTCACAATCGTTGCTATGCTCGAGCCCATGATTTCAGCCACTGTGTCAGTCCACCTCATTGAGGGTTTTCCTTTTTCACCCTGACACTCTGCTTTACCAAGCATGATGGCCTTCTCCAGAGACCGGTCCCTTCTGGTAACACGTCCAAAGTATGTGAGACATAGTCTCGCCATCCTCCCTTCTAAGGAGCATTCTGGCTGTACTTCTTCCAAGACAGGTTTGTTCATTCTTCTGGCAATCCATGGTATATTGAATATTCTTCGCCAACACCACAATTCAAAGGCATCAGTTCGTCTTTGGTCTTCCTTATTCATTGTCCAGCTTTCACATGCTTATGAGGCGATCGCAAATACCACGGGTTGAGTCAGGAGCACGTTAGTCTTCAAAGCGACACCTTTGTGTGTTTTTTTAACATTTTAAAAAAGGTCTTTTGCAGCAGATTTTCCCAATGCAAGACTTCATTTGTTTTCTTGATTGCTGCTTCCGTGGGCATTGATCGTGGATCCAAGTAAGTTGAAATCCTTGGCAAGTTCAATACTTTATCGTAATGTTGCTTATTGGTCCAGTTGTGAGGATTTTTATTTTTTTTATGTTGAGGTGTAATCTATACTGAAGGCTATAGTCATTGAAAGATAGATAGACAGACAGATAGGGAGACAGACAGGCAATTGGCATTAAGCCAACTCCAACTCATGGGGACCTTATGTGCAACAGATCAAATGTTGTCTGGTCCCGCATCATCCTCATAATCACCATCATGCTGAGTCCATTGTTGTGCCAATCGGTCTCACGAAGAAGCACCCTCTCCCTCACTGGCCCTCTACTTAACCAAACATGATGTCCCCCTCCAGTGATCTGTCCCTCCTGATGATGTGTCTGAACTAAAACAAGCAAGTTGGACAAGTTCTGTTGTGATCCATAGGTTTTCATTGGCTAATTTGTGAAAGTAGATCACCAGGTCTTTCTTCCTTGTCCATCTTAGTCTGGAAGCTCTGCTGAAGCCTGTTCACCATGGGTAACACTGCTGATATTTCAAATACCAGTAGCATAGCTTCCAACATCACACCAATGCAAAAGTTACCACAGTACAACAAACTAACAGATGAATGGTGGAGATAGATGGATAGATAGAAACATAGACTTTTTAAACAAACTATTTTGGAGGAGTCCCTGGGTCACGCAAATGGTTAAGCACTCAACTACTAGACGAAAGGTTGGCAATTTAAACTCATCCGGGGCACCTCGGAAGACAGGCCTGGCGATCTGCTTCTGAAAGGTCACAGCCTTGAAAACCCTACGGAGCAGTTCTGCTTTGCACACAAGGGGCTGCCAGGAGTCAGAATCAACGGATGGCAGCTGGTTACTTGCTATTTGGAATAACTTTAGATGTTCAGAAGAAGAGTTGCAAATAGAGCACAGAAAGTCCCCATATACCCTTTACCCAGCTTCCCCCAATGTCAACATCTCACATTATCTTGATACATTTATCAAAATTAAGAAATTAACACTGGGCAATATCACTAACTGATCTACAGATTGCTCCGATTTCACCAGTTTTCCCACAAATGTCCTTTTCCAATTCCAGGATCCAATCCAGGGTCCTACATCGCATTTAGTATCTATTGATATTTACCAAATTGAAAATTAAAACTGAGAAAACCCAAAAATATTTATTCATTGGTTTATTCAAAAATAACAACAAAACCATTACATGCTGACACAAATAACATTATTTTACGAAAAATGACCGTATTTTCTGAAACAGCAACAACCAAAATTCATGAGTAGTATCGTTTTACGTTTTTGCAAATCGCTTTATGTCTGGCTTAATAGGACAGAGGTGGATTTTCTTATCTGCTGCAACTTCAATATTTTTTCTTCATTTATCGTGATGTTGCTTTTTGGCCCAGTTGTGAGGATTTTTGTTTTCTTTATGTTGAGGTGTAATCCATGCTGAAGGCTATAGTCTTTGATCTTCATCAGTAAGTGCTTCAAGTTCTCTTCCCTTTCAGCAAGTAAAGTTGTGTCATCTGCATATCACAGGTTGTTAATGAGTCTTCCTCCAATCCTGATGCCCCGTTCTTCTTCATATAGTCCAGCTTCTCGTATTATCTGCTCAGCATACAGATGGAATAAGTATGGTGAAAGGGTACAACCCTGACGCACGCCTTTCCTGATTTTAAACCACACGGCATCCCCTTTCTCTGTTCAAATGACTGCCTTTTGGTCTATGTGCAGGTTCCTCATGAGCACAATTAAGTGTTCTAGGATTCCTGTTCTTCACAGTGGTATCCATAATTTGTTATGATCCACATAGTCGAATGCCTTTGCGCAGTCAATAAAACACAGGTAAACCTCTTTCTGGTATTCTTTGCTTTCAGCCAAGCCCATCTGGCATGAGCAACGATATCCCTGGTTCCATGTCTCTTCTGAACCTGCCTTGAATTTCTGGCAGTTCCCTGTCGATATACTGCTGCAACCATTTTTTAATGATCTTCAGCAAACTTTTACTTGCGTGAGATGTTAATGATGTTGTTTAATAATTTCTGCATTCTGTTGCATCACCTTTCTTTGGAATGGGCACAAATATGAATCTCTTCTGGTTAGCTGGCCAGGTAGCTGTCTTCCAAATTTCTTAGCATAGACAAGTGAGCATCGTTTGTTGAAATATCTCAATTGCTATTTCGTCAATTCCTGGATCCTTGTTTTTTGTCAGTGCCTTTAGTGTAGCTTCGACTTCTTCCTCCAGTACCATTGGTTCTTGATCATATGCTGCCTCCTGAACTCGTTTAATATTGACCAATTCTTTTTGGTACAGTAACTCTGTATATTTCTTCCATCTTCTTTTAATGGTTCCTGCATGAATATTTTGCCATAGAATCATTCAATTCAAAAGGCTTGAACTTTTTCTTTAGTTCTTTCATCTTGAGAAATGCCAAGCACGTTCTTTCCTTTTGGTTTTCTAACTCCAGGTCTTTGCACATTTCATTATAATACTTACTTTGCCTTCTTGAGCCACCCTTTGAAATCTTCTGTTCAGCTCTTTTACTTCATCATTTATTCCATTCAATTTAGCTGCTCTACATTCAAGAGCAAGTTTCAGAGTCTCTTCTGACATCCATTTTGGTCTTTTCTTTCTTTCCTGTCTTTTTAATAATGTTTTGCTTTCTTCATGTATAATGTCCTTGATATCATCCAACAACTCGTCTGGTCTTTGGTCATTAGTGTTCAATGTGTCGAATCTATTATTGAGACAGTGTCTAAATTCAAGTGGGATGTGCTCCAGGTCATACTTTGGCTCTCATGGACTTGTTTTAATTTTCTTCCGCTTCAACTTGAACTGGCATATGAGCAATTGATCATCTGTTCCATAGTCAGCCCCTGGCCTTGTTCTGACGGGTGATATTGAGCTTCTCCATCATCTCTTTCCACAGATGTAGCTGATTTGATTCCTGCATATTCCATTTGGCGAGGTCCACGCGTATAGTTGCTGCTTATTTTCTAGCCTACTAAACTATGAGAAAAGAAATTTCTGTTCTTTAAAATCACCCACTTGTGGTATTTTTGTCACAGCAGCACTAGGAGACTAAGACTCTGGAGTTTCCCAGAACATACCTTGAGAATCACTGTGGTAGCCCTTCTGTTCTCCGTCTTCAGGTGTGGAGTCTGTCGGAACAGGGGACTCTGCTGGACATTCTCGAAGGTGTCAGTGCCCCTGTGACCCTGCTGGCCCGGGGTGGGGCCTTGGTGGCATCCGCTTCCCAACAGTCCTCGTCTTTCAAAGTCTGGGATCTCACCTACGTTCAGAAGCCCCGGGTCTCTGCCGCCTTTCTGGACCGCACCGGCCTCACTGCTGTATCACACAATGGAAGCTACGTCTACTTCCCCAAGATTGGGGACAGAAACAAAGTCACCATCTGGGACCTGGCAGAAGGTTTGTAAGATCTAAGTACGGTCAGAATGACCACTGGTATTATTTGTGTGGGTGAGAATTGAACCTTCTGTAACTCTAGTCAGGTTGAAAATGGCTAATAGAAAACTGGACTTGATTTTATCATTTTCCAGCATTTAGATGCGAGCTGCCGTCGAGTCGGCCCCTGACTTGTGGGGGCCCCAGGCGTTACAGAGTAGAACTGCTTTTGCCTGTAATCTTTTCACAGAAGTAGTTTGTCAGGACTTTCTTCCATGGCACAGTTGGGTAGGCTCAGACCACCAACCTTTGGGTTAGCAGTTCACTGCAAACCACTTGTGCCACCCTGGCTCCTTGATATTCAGATCGTTAATCCCTGTTTTAGTTCAGGTTGCCTAGAAGCAGAACTTGAGGCAGGGATATTTGCACAAGCGACGTGTGGAGGGGAACTCTCAGACCCGAGAGGGGGTGGGGGAGCAGTCGGGGGCAGGGGAGGGCTGAGGAAGGACGCAAGCTCAGCTGGAGTCCATCCTCAGCCTGACCCCATGGTGTCTCAGTTCCCAGTGCCGCTATAACACAAACACCACAAATGGGTGGCTTTCAAGAACAGACATTTATCTCTCACAGTTCTGGAGGCTAAAAGTCCAAACCAGCAACTTGGCTGTGTTCGTTCTTTCCTTGTCAGTAACCCTGGGCATTCCTTGGTTTCTTGGCTTGTAAAGGATCCTCCTATGGTACATGTCTTCCCCCTGAGTATGTCTCTGTGTCTAATTTCTTTATATAACTCAGAAGAGATTAGATTTGGAACTCACCCTACTTGGGTATGGTCTTACTAATCTAACAAAGAAAACCCTATTGCCAAAGAAGATTACTTCCATAAGAACCAAAAACCAAACCCTTTGCCGTCGAGTCAATTCTGGCTCATAATGACCCTATAGGAGAGAGTAGAACTGCCCCATAGTGTTTACAAGGAGCATCTGATGGACTCGAATTACCAAACTTCTGGTCAGTAGCTGAGCTCTTAACCACTGTGCACCAGGGCTCCACAGGTATAGGGATTAGGATTCCAACACATATTTTGTTGTTGTTGTTGTTAGTTGCCGTTGAGTCAACCCCAACTCATGATGACTCCATGTGTGCGGAGTAGAACTGCTCCATAGGGATTTCAAAGCTGTGACCTTTCAGAAGCAGATTGCCAGGCTTTTGTTATGAGTTGCCTCTGGGTGGATTCAAACCGCCAACCTTTCAGCTAGTAGTGGAGAGCTTAACCATTTGTGCCACCCAAGGAGTCTTTCATGTCTCTTGGGGGCCCCAATTGAATCCATAACACATGGGGAGCTCTGGAGTGTGAATAGCTCCATAGAATTGTCCCATCTTGAAGAAAGGAGGCCATCCTTTTGTAGCCCCATACCCGTTAGTTAGTATCTGTGGGCCGTCCTTGGAGAGCAAGGGCACAACCTCCTAGCATTTCCAGGCGAGGGTCTCCCTTCTCCCCAGCAAAGTTCTCAGGTGAAGGGAGCATATGGGTCTGGGTGCTCCAGCCAGTCAAGAGGATCTGGATGTGTCACCAACAGTGTCTGCCACGATCCCCACTGGCAGAGGGGGACATTACAGATTCCTCACTAATGATAAAGTAGCATGGAAAAAGGTCCCTCAGGGCACAAATGGTTTGCGTTTAACTAGTAGCTGAAAGGTTGGTGGTTCAAACAAACCCAGCAGTACCACAGAAGAAAGCTCTGCCAGTCTGCTTCTGTAGGGACTACAGCCGAGAAAACCGTATGGAGCTCAGTTCTACTCTAACCCATGGAGTTACCATGAGTCGGAACTGGCTCATCAACAGCAAGCTAGTATAGGGACAGACATTCGTTCTTAAGTTCATTCACTCATTCATTTGGCAAAAGCCCGTTGGGTGCCAGTCGCTGAACTAGTCTCTGGGGATTGGCGGAGAATAAGTCTAACGAGGTCACCGTTCTCAGAGTGCTTGTCTGCTAGTTGAGAGGCGAACCAGTTGCCATCAAGTCGACTTCGAATCATGGCACCTCCACATGTGTCAGAGTGGAACTCTGCTCCATAGGGTTTTCAATGGTAATTGTCCAGAAGTGGATCACCAGGCCTTTCTTTCGAGGTGCCTGTGGATGGACTTGAACTGCCAACTTTTTGGTTAGCAGCCGAGCACATTCTCCATTTGAACCACCCAGGGATTTTAAGTGAAAGATTCCAGGTAATAAGAGTTTTAAAATCCTTAAAAATAAAAGACGCCATATAATAGGTGATTCTGTGGTTAGATTTTTTTTTTTTAGTTGTGGTAAAAATGTACAGAACAAAACATACACCAATTCAACAATTTCTACATGTACAGTTCAGTGACATTGATTGTATTCTTCAAGTTGTGCAACCATTCTCACTATCCTTTTCCAAACTATTCTTCCGACATGAACATAAACTCGGTGCCCCTAAGCAAACGCTCCTCTTTTCTCTCTCCCTCTTACCCCTGGTAACCACTAATAATCTTTGGTTTCTATATATTTGCTAATTTCATATATGTGAGATCATACTGTGGTCAATTTTATGTATTTATTTTTGGTGAAAATATGCACAACAAAACTTACGTTCATTCAGCAATTTTTACATGCACAAGTTCATTGACAATGGTTACATCCTTCCCATTGTGTCACCATTCTCCCTACCTTTGCCCATACTGTTTCACCATCATTAACTTAGACTCTCAGCTCCTTAAAGTTCTCTTCTGTATTTTAGAGTTACTGTTGTCCATTTGATCTCATATAGATAATTCTTCAAAAGAGCACAGTGCTGACATTCTTTATTAAATGAGCTAAATTGTTGTTTAAAGATGACTTCATAGGATAGTTTTGGTTCAAGGCTTAAAAGTAGTTTATAGGCCATTTTGACCAAAGATTCTGTGGAATAATCCTGATCAAAAGAGGGGGAAAATGTAGAACAGAACTTCGAATTCTCATAGAATCAAGACTTTCTGAAGTTACTGAGACTGGATGAACCTCTAACACTATTGCCCTGAGATAATCTTTAAACCTTAAACCAAAACTATCCCCTGAAGTCTGCTTTAAACCAAACAATAGTTTAGATTAATTAGTAAAGAATGTCTGCCTTGAGCCTTGTGCCCTCTTTAAAAAACTACCTATATGGGATCAAACTGACAACAGCAACTCAAAAGGTGAGATAGGAAGCTTAGGAGGCAGTAAGCTTATGTCAGTGGGGGAGGAATAATTTGGAAAAGGAGGGTGAGAATAGCTGTACAACTAGAAGAATGCAATCAATGTCACTGAACTGTACATATAGAAATTACTGAATTGGTGTATGTTCTGCTGTGTATATTTTCAACAACAATAACAACAAAAATTTTTTAAAAGTAGTTTTCAAGCAATAGATTAGGGCTTTGTGGTCAGTTTTCGATGTGGCCTCCTCCTCTTGGCAGGTGAGGAACAAGATGCTCTGGACACCTCCAACGAGGTCAGGTGTCTGGAGGTGGCCGAGCAGACCAAGCTCCTCTTCACTGGCCTGGTTTCTGGGATTGTCCTTGTGTTCCCCCTGAACTCCCGGCAGGATGTGATGTGCATCCCCCCTCCGGAAGCCCGCAAAGCCATCAACTGCATGTCGCTGAGCAAGGGTGAGGAGCGCCTGGCCATCGCCTATGACAACATCGTCCTGGTGCTGGACATCAGCCCCGGGGACCCCTGTCCTGTCATTGATGGACCAACCTACACCTTTTACACCCAGCTGCCCGAGACCATCTCCAGTGTGGCTGTTCTGGCTGACTACCGCGTGGTTTATGGCATGACCAACGGTGACCTCTTTCTCTACGAGTGTGCCAACTCCAAGGTGTTCCCTTTGGAGGCCCACAGGAGCCGAGTCACCTGCGTAGAGGTCAGCCACAAGGAGCAGCTTGCCGTAAGCGGGTCAGAGGATACCCTGCTGTGCCTCTGGGACCTGCAGGCATGCAAGTGGAAGTTCGAGATGAGCTACACGGTGCGTGGTCCCACACCATTTTCCCGTGAGGTCCTGGCTTTAGAAAATTGATGTTGTTGTTAGTCGCCACTGAGTTAATTCCGTCTCATCGTGACCCCATGTGTGCAGAGTAGAACTGTGCTCCACAGGGTTTTCAAAGCTGTGACCTTTCAGAAGCAGTTTGCAAGGCCTGTCTTCCAAGGTCCCTCTGGGTGTGTTTGAACTGCCAACGTTTCAGCTAGTAGTTGAGCATGTAACTGTTTGTGCCATCCAGGGACCCCCTTAGAAAACTGGTGATAGCTGTCACTTATTAAGTGCATACTAAGTGCCATCGACTAGAGCTAGGAATAATAGGGGAAGGTGAATGAGATCTTAGTTTGGGTTCTCAAGAGGAGTAACACCAGTAAGATGTAAATATATATATATTTGCAACTAAATATATGTTTACAATCATGCCCCCTTTTCCCTTCTCTAAGATAGATAATATTTTTTAATAATTTATTTTATTTTTTGGTGAAAATATGCACAGGAAAACATACACCAATTCAACAATTTCTACAGGTACAATTCAGTGAGATTGATTACACTCTTCAAGTTGTACAATCATCCTCAATATCCTTTTCCAAATTATTCTTCCACCATTAACATAAACTCACTGCTCTCTCTCTCTCTGTCTAGATAGATTTACTTCAAGGGATTGACTCAAGTAGTTGTGGAGCTGTCTGGTCCCAAATCTGCAGGTCTGGTGGCAGGCAGGAGATTTCTGCAGGCTTGCCTCCCAAGATCCATAGGGCAGGCAAAGAAAAGAGTACTGGGTCCAAAGACAGAGAGCGAGCTCTGCCAGACTATCCATTTATATTCTGAAGGCAGGACACTCCTCGTTCAACTGATTGGTTGATCACATCATATCACAACATGGAACATGATTACATTACACTACACTACATTACATAATACATTACGTTATGTTCCATCGAGGAACAGCAACCTATCCAGTATCTGGCCAAACCACTTAGAATCATAGCGTAGCCAAGTTGACACATAAATTTAATCACCACATCTCAGGTGCAAAATTTAAGGGGGCGCCAAAACACTCAGCAATCACAGTCGATCATTTTTTTTTAATTGTTATAAAAATATAGCTAACACAACACTTGCCAGTTCAACATCATTCATGTGTACACTTCAGTGACACTAATTACATCAGTCACATTGTGCAACCATCACCAATATGTGTTGCCATATTTTCCATCACCATCAACAAGAACTCAATGCTTCCTTAACAATGATTCCACCTTTTCCCCTCCAAGATAGATATTTTTTAATAATTTATTTTTTGATGAAAATATACACTGCAAAACATACACCAATTCAAAAAAATTTCCACATGTACAATTCAGTAACACTGATTATATTCTTCAAGTTGTGCAGCCATTCTCACCCTTCTTTTCCAAATTATTCCTCCACCATTAACATAAACCCTCCGTTCCCTAAGCTTCTAATCTAATCTTTCAAGTTGCTATTGTCAATTTAACCACCTACAGATAGTTCTTCTTTAAAAGAGCACAATGCCCGCAGTAACATTCTTTACTAATTAAGCTAAACTGTTGTTTAGTTTAAAAAAGACTTCAGGGGATAGTTTTGCTTTAAGGTTTAAAGATTATCTCAGAGCAATAGTTTTGGGGATTCATCTAGCCTCCATGGCTCCAGAAAGTCTGGATTCTGTTAGAATTTGAAGTTCTGTTCTGCATTTTCCCTCTTTTGATCAGGATTCTTCTATAGAATCTTTGATCAAAACATTTAGTAATGGTCACTGGGCACCTTCCTGTTCTGGTCTCATAGCCAAGGAGGCAGTTGTTTATGGAGGCAATTAATGTGAATTTTTAAAAGGTCAAAATTAATGCAAAAAATCTGTATAGAACAGAACAGCAACATTTCATATGAAAACAGGACCTGACCCTACACTTGCATGACACTATCATGCTTGCTTCACCCTAGTCCCACTTCGGTGCCATTCTTTCATTCAATTAATATCTATCATGCAACCAATGCCAGGTCCTTTTCAAGTACCGAGGATACGGCCGTCACCAGGACAAACATCATCCCATCTCTAGGATTCACATTTTAGTGGGGGAGTCACCGTGAGTTCCCAGTGGACATGGGTTTTTGTGTTTTGCTCACTGAGTTATCCCCTGACCCCAGGACAGCTCCAGATGTGTCCTCAGCACTGAACAAATATTTGTGAAATCAAAGAAAGAAGCAAATACATAATGAGTCAGGGAGTGATAAGGGCTTTGAGGAAAACTTACAGCAAGGTAAGAGGACAGAGAATGGCAACGGCTGTAGTTTAAGAAGGGCAAGTCATAGCAACACTCAAGCCTCCACTGATGGACAGGTGATGGCTGCACATGAGGTACCTTGGCTGGGAATCGAACCTGGGTCTTCTGCATGCAATGCAAGAGTTCTACCACTGAACTACGAATGTCTCACTAATATTTGTATAACCAGCGTCATTTAAGAAATTAAGCCCTATCATTTTCACTGTCTAGTGCACGATGTCTCTAAACCTCTCAATCAAATCTCTAAGAAGTGATGTTGTTGGTCCTGGGCAAATCTCTGCTACCCATCTCCCCAGGTGTTCATTTGGTTCATCCTCTTTGGGATGCTTAAAAGCCTAAATTCCTGAAGAAATGCCTTGGGATTGGCCTCCTGGGAGGCTCTCAACTTGGAATCAAGACCACCTTGTCTATTTCCACAGAGTTCTTACTGTCGAGGGGTGCAATGTGCTTGCTTCTCCAAAGATGACAAGTACGTGTACGCAGGCTTGAAGGATCGCTCCATAATTGTCTGGAGTGTGCTGGATGGTAAGTCATACTTTTATTGTTGTGAAAATATATAATACACAACATTTGCCAATTTGACATTTTCTAGGTGTATAATTTAGTGACATCAGTTACATAAATCATGTTGTGCAACCATCATCCATAATTGTTGCCAAATTTCCCATCACCATAAACAGAAACTCAATGCTTCCTAAACAATGGCTCCCCCTGACACCCTCCCTCTCACCACTGGTCACCACTAGTCAACGTTGGTCTCTACACATCTGCCTGTTCTTGTTATTTCATATAAGTGAGATCATACAACACTTGTCCTTTTGTGGTTGACTTATTTCACTTAGCATGATGTTTTCAAGGTTCATCTACGTTGCGGCACGCATCACAGCTTCATTTCTCTTTTTGACTGAGTAATATTCCATTGTATACAATATTTTTGTTAATCTACTTATCTATTGATGGACATTTTGGTTGTTTCCACCTTTTGGCTATTGTGAAAAGTGCTGCCATGAACGTTGGCGTGCAGGTTTTCGTTTGCATTCTTGCCTTCACTTCTTCCCGGTATATACCTAGGAGTGGAATTGTGGGGTCATATGGTACTTCCATACGACCTTGAGTATATCCCATCTGAATTTAGAGAGCACCTCAAGAATAGATTTGATACATTGAACACTAATGACTGAAGACCAGACAAGTTGTGGGATGACATCAAGGACATCAAACATGAAGAAAGCAAAAGGTCATTAAAAAGAAAGAAACGATCAAGTTAGATGTCAGAAGTAACTCTGGAACTGGTAGCATATGATCAAGAAACAATAGTACTGAAGGAAGAAGTCCAAGCTGCCCTTGAATGTAGAGTAGCTAAAGCAAACGGAAGAAATGATGAAGTAAAAGAGCTGAATGGAAGATTTCAAAGGGCAACTTGAGATGACAAAGTAAAATATTACAATGGAAAATGCAAAGACTTGGAGTTCGAAAACCAAAAGGAATGAATACACTTGGTATTTCTCAACCTGAAAGAACTGAATTAAAAATCCAAGCCTTAAGTTGAAATATTGAAAGGTTCTATGGGCAAAAAATTGAACAATGCAAGAAGCATCAAAAGAAAATGGAAGGAATATACAGAGTCAACTGTACCAAAAAGAATTGGTCAGTGTTCAACCATTTCAGGGGGTAGCATATGGTCAAGAAACAATAGTACTGAAGGAAGAAATCCAAGCTGCACTGAAGGCATTATTGAAAAACAAGGCTCCAGGAATCGATGAAATACCAAGTGAGATGTTGCAACAAATGAATGCAACACTGGAAGCACTCACTGGTCTATGCCAGGAAACTTGGAAGACAGCTACCTGGCCAACTGACCAGAAGAGGTCCATTCCTAAGAAAGGTGTTCCAACAGACTGCGGAATTTATCGAACAATATCATTAATATCACACGCAAGTAAAATTTTGCTGAAGATCACTCAAAAGCAGTTGAAGCAGTACATCAACAGGGAACTGCCGGAAATTCAACCTGGATTCAGAAGAGGACATGGAACAAGGGATATCATTGCTGATGTCAGATGTGTCTTGGCTGAAAGCAGAGAATACCAGAAAGATGTTGTCATGGACTGAATTGTGTCACCCCAGAATATGTGTTAACTTGGTTAGGCTGTGATTCCCAGTATTGTCTCATTGTCCACCATTTTGTCGTCTGATGTGCTTTTCCTATGTGTTATAAATCCTATCACTATGATGTATTGAAATGAATTAGTGGCAGTTATATTGATAAGATCTACAAGATTAGATAGTGTCTTAAGCCAATCTCTTTTGAGATATAGAAGAGAGAAGTGAGCAGAGAGACACGGGGACCTTATACCACCAAGAAAGCAGTGCTAGGAGCAGCACAAGTCCTTTGGACGTAGGGTCCCTGTGCTGAGAAGCTCCTAGTCCAGGTGAAGATTAAGGACAAGGACCTTCCTCCAGAGCTAACACAGAGAGAAAGCCTTGCCCTGGAGCTGACACCCTGAATTTGAACTTGTAGCTTACTAGACTGTGAGAAGATAAATTTCTCCGTGTTAAAGCCATCCACTTAGGGCATTTCTGTTATGGCAGCACTAGATGACTAAGACAGATGTTTACCTGTGTTTTATTGACTATGCAAAGGCATTCAACTGCATGGATCATAACAGTTTATGGACAACATTTCGAAGAAGGAGAATTCCAGAACACTTAATTGTGCTCATGAGGAACCTGTTCATAGACCAAGAAGCAGTCGTTCGAACAGAACAAGGGGATACTGCATGGTTTAAGATCAGGAAAGGTGTGCATCATGGTTGTATCCTTTCACCATACTTATTCAATCTGTATGCTGAGCAAATAATGAAGAAGAACGTGACATCAGGATTAGAAGAAGACTCGTTAACAACCTATGATATGCAGATGACACAACCTTTCTTGCTGAAAGTGAAGAGGACTTGAAGAACTTACTGATGAAGATCAAAGACTACAGCTTTCAGTATGGATTACATCTTGACATACATAAAACAAAAATCCTCACATCTGGACCAATAAGCACCATCGCGATAAGTGGAGAAAATATTGAAGTTGTCAAGGGTTTTAATTTACTTGGATCTACAATCAACACCCATGGAAGGAGCACCCAAGAAATCAAATGAAGTATTGCACTGAGCAAATCTGCTGCAAAAGACCTCTTTAAAGAGTTGAAAAACAAAGATGTCACTTTGAGGACTGAGGTGCAGCTTACACAAGCCATGGTGTTTTCGATTGCTTCACATGCATGTGAAAGCTGGATAAAGAATAAGGAAGACTGAAGAAGAATTGATGTCTTTGAATTATGGTGCTAATGAATATTGAATATACCATGGACTGCTAGAAGAATGAACAAGTCTGTCTTGGAAGAAATACACCCGGAATGCTCCTTGGAAGTGAGGACGGTGAGACTTCATCACATGTATTTTGGACATGTTATTAGGAGGGACCAGTCCCTGGAGAAGGAAATCGTGCTTGGTAAAGTAGAGGGTCGGTGAAAAAGAGGAAGACTCTCAACAAGATGGATTGAAACAGTGGTTGTTAACAACGGGCTTAAGCATAGCAACGATTGTAAGGATGGCACAGGACTGGGCAGTGTTTTATTCTGTTGTACATAGGGCAATTATGAGTTGGATCTGTCTGGATGGCATCTAAAAACAACAGTGGTAATTCTAAATTTAGCTTTTTGAGGAATCACTAAACTGTTTTCCACAGCAGCTGCAGTATTTTGCATTCCCACCAGCAATGGATAAGGGTTCCAATTTCTCCACATCCTCACCAACACTTGCTATTTTTTATTTTTATTTTTTACAAAATCTTAGCCATCCTCCTGGTAGTGAAGTGATATGTCATTGTCATTTTGATTTGCGCCTCCCTAATTTTTTTTTTTTTTTAATGGCTAATGGTCCCTGAATGGCGCAAATAGTTATGTGCTCGACTACTAGCCAAAATGTTGATGGTTTGAACCCACCCAGAGACGTCTCAGAAGACAGACCTGGTGATCTACTTATGAAAAATCAGCCATTGAAAACTCCGTAGAGCACAGTTCTACTCTACACACAGGGGGCCACCCTGAGTCAGAATTGATGGCAACTAACATGGCTAATGACATTGACCTTCTTTTCCTGTGCTTGTTGGCCATTTAGTGAATTGTTTTGCTTTAGAGTATGTCTTAGTTATCTAGAGATGCTATACTAGAAATACCACAAATGGGCGGTTTTAACAAACAGAAATTTATTTTCTCACAGTTAAAAAAAAAACTGTTGCCATCGAGTAGATTCTGACTCATAGTGACCCTGTAGGACAGAGTAGAACTGCCCCATAGGATTTCTAAGGAGCAGCTGGTGAATTCCAACTGCCAACCTTTTGCTCGGCAGCCAAGCTCTTTAACTGCTGTGCCACCAGAGCTCCCTTTCACAGTTCAGAAAGCTAGAAATCCAAATTCAGAGCTCTGGCTATAGGGAAAGGCTTTCTCTGTCAGCTCTGGAGAAAGGTCCTTGTCTCTTCAGCTGCTGTTTCCTGGTTCCTCGGAGATCTCCAAGACTCTTGGTATCTATCTTAACCCATCTGTCCTCTGCTTTCTTGTGTAATCTCTTTTCTATCTCAGAAGAGACTGACTCATGAAACACCCTACACTAATCCTACCTCATTAACATAATAACAAAGACAACCCAGTCCCTAGTGGGATTATAACCACAGGTATAAACCAAAATCAAACCTGTTGCCAAACAGTCAATTCTGATTCATAGTGACCCTGTAGGACAGAGTAGAACTGCCCCATAGAGTTTCCAACAAGCACTTGGTGGATTCAAACTGCTGGCCTTTTGGTTAGCAGCCATAGCTCTTAACCACTATGCCACCAGGGTCTCCAAACCACAGGCATGCTGTTGTTAGGTGCTGTCAAGTCAGTTCTGATTCATAGCGACCCTATGTACAACAGAACGAAACACTACCTGGCTCTGTGCCATGCTTGAGTCCCTTGTTGCTGCCACTGTGTCAACCCATCTCGTTGAGGGTCTTCCTCTTTTTTGTTGACCCTGTACTTTACCAAGCATGATGTCTGTCTTCAGGGACTGATCTCTTCTGATAACATGTCCAAAGTATGTAAGACGTAGTCTTGCTATCTTTGCTTCTAAGGAGCATTCTGGTTGTACTATGTCCAAGAGAGATTTGTTTGTTCTTTTGGCAGTCCATGGTATATGCAATATTTTTCACCAACACCACAATTCAAAGGCACCATTTCCTTATTCATTGTCCAGCTTTCGCATGCATATGAGGTGATCGAAAACACCATGGCTTGGATCAGGCGCGCCTTAGTCTTCAAGGTGACATCCTTGCTTTTGAACACTTTAAAGAGGCCTTTCGCAGCAAATTTGCCCAATAGCAATGTGTCTTTTGATTTTTTGACTGCTGCTTCTACGGGTGTTGATTGTGGATCCAAGTAAAACGAAATCCTTGACAATTTCAGTATTTTCTCCATTTATCATGATGTTGCTTATTGGTCCAGTTGTGAGGATTTTTGTTTTCTTTATGTTGAGGTGTAATCCACACTGAAGGCTGTGTTCTTTGATCTTCGTTAGAAGTGCTTCAAGTCCTCTTAACTTTCAGCAAGCAAGGTTGTGTCATCTGCATAATGCACATTGTTAATGACTCTTCCACCAATCCAGATGCCCTGTTTTTCTTCATAGAGTCCAGCTTCTCGGAGTATTTGTTCAGCATACAGATTGAATAGGTATAGTGAAAGGATACAACCCTGACACACATCTTTCCTGATTTTAAACCACTCAGTATTCCCTTGTTCTGTCGGAACAACTGCCTCTTGATCTATGTACAGGTTCCTCATGAGCACAATTAAGTGTTCAGGAATTTCCATTCTTTGGGATGTTATCCATAATCTGTTACGATCCACACAGTTGAATGCCTTTGCATAGTCAATAAAACACAGGTAAACCACTTTCTGGTATTCTCCGCTTTCAGCCAGGATCCATCTGACATCATCAACGATATCCCCGGTTCCACGTCCTCTTCTGAATCCAGCCTGAATTTCTGGCAGTTCCCTGTCAATATACTGCTGCAGCTGCTTTTGAATGATCTTCAGCAAAATTTTACTTGCATGTGATCCAACCGAATGTGGAAATTCTCGAACAATATCATTAATATACCCCAGAGCTGACAGAGAGTAAAAGCCTTCCCCTAGAATTGGTGCCCTGAGTTCATACTTCCAGTCTCCTAAACTGTGAGAGAATAAATTTCTGTTTGTTAAAGCCATTCACTTGTGTTATTTCTGTTATAGCAGCACTAGATGACTAAGACAGACTCTGAGAGGTTAAATGCCATGCTCAAGCTAGTGAGGGATATAGCAAGGATTTTACCCCATGCAGCCAACTCCAGAATGTGTGGTATTGGACCTTTGCTCCCTGGTTTCCTCATTTGTGTCCCTCCCTCTACCCCCACAGGCACCCTACTGGCTGTACAGTTTGTCCACGCTGTGGTGAACAGAATCATCCCAACCTCAAATGGTTTCATTGCTCCAACCAGACATGGTTATCTCATCCGTGAGCGTTTCCAATGCCCTTCATCAAGAACATCACAGCAGGACCCTCTCAAGAACTTCAAGAAGGCAGTGTGGCTAGTCAAGTCCAGGCAAAGAGAAGAGCTGGCCACCACGACAGGAACACTCCAGGACTCAGAGAATGCTGAGCGAAATGAATCCAAACCAAACAAACGTTCACAGGTCTGTCTAATAGTGTAGAGCCCCTGATGGGGGCATGGAGCTACAATCACTTAGCCCCATCCAATCTGGCTGAAGCAAAGGGAATATATTTGCTGATGTATATCTGAACCCAGGGCCTCAGATTATGTAACCCAGACTTTGCCTGTCCCCTTATTTCCATTCTTTTCTCCTTATTGGCTCCATTCTCAGATCTGCCATCCTGTTAGAAATGTGGTGGCCAACATGCCATCTCCAAGTTCAGTGGGAAAAAGAGCTTCCCTTTCCCAAGAGTTCTAACCAAAGTCCTGGCCCTGACTCTATTGGCCCCAATTGGCTCATATACCCATCCCTAAACCAATCATTGTCTCAGTGAGAACGTATCACTCCAACTGGCTGGCCTGACCCAGTGAACACCACTGGGGCTGAGACCGGAGTCAGAACTACCCAACTGTGTGGACTGAGACTGGTAAGGGGGCTCCCTGGAGGGAAATGGGGTGCTGGTACCATACAAATTGAGGATGGATGCAAGACAGACCAAACAACAGATGCAGACCACAAACTTTACAGTTTATAAAGCACCAGGTGCTGTCATTCCATCCCCATCATAGCCCATACATTAGAGATGGTGGGAGTTTCTGCCTCCGTTTTACAGATGAGGAAACTGAACCTGGGGAGTAGCTGTGATTTGCTTAAAATCACAAGCTCAAAATGTAAGAGCCCTGAGAAAAGAGAGCAGGAAACCTTCTATCTCAATCGTTGCTGGTGGCCTCAGTTCAGTGTTAAGTCTCAGAAGCACAGCCATCTATTCCATGGGTGGCAGAAGCAAATGCCCACAGGGGCCAGCAAGTAATCTGGATAATTGGTGGGGAGCCCACCTGAGCAGCAAGGAGTGGTGGATCCTGCAGGGATGTGGGACACATGCTTTTTCTAGAGTGGGCAGGGGTGGCCACACACCAGCTTCAGCCCAGGGTCACCATGGGAAGAATAGCTCACTGTTGCCAGATCTTCCTATTATCTTACACAAAGGATGTCTAGATTTTCACTTGAAATATTCCCATTTTTAAAAGTCGGTGATTGGCTTAAATTCACATCTTCAGGTACATTGGGCCTGTGTATTTCTAGTACATGAGTCAACCTCAAGGCCCAAGATGGAGTTAAAACAATTTTTAAAAAAGTTATATTTTTTCCAGCCCTACTCCCTGGCTTCCAAAACTTTAAAATAAAGATGCTTTTCTATCTTTAAAACTGGAGGCTCTTGGAAGCAGATGGAAAGAGCTGCCTACGTCTTCCTGCATTGCTTTTAGACAATCTGCCTCTTGCAACTTCAACCATCAAACTCTTGCCATCTCACTTAAATGGCTCTTTGTTCTTTGCCCACAGCCTTCTAGAAGCCCCACTTGCTTCAGGGGACTTCTGCTCTAACAATAGAAGAGTCCAAACCTTCAAGGTGCTATTCCCCCTCCTAGCCTCCTTTGGATTCCACTTAATTTCAGCAAAAGCAACCTTAAAACAGTAGGTGGGATTATCTTGCTTAGCCATTTCCCAAACCAGGGTTCCAAGAAACACTTTGGCAGTTGCACAAATGTTAGGTTCAAACTCTAGTTTTTTAAAAAATATTTTAAAACTGCAGTTGTAAAATGCAGGCTCAGATGCATTGAATGGTAGGTTTTAATGTGCTGGAGATGACTAACATGCTTCTCCTGACCTCTTCATGTAGCTAAAGAACCCACTTAGGTTACAAGGGGAGCCCTTGAAAAGAACTGCTTCTCTCTGACACCACTTCTCTGTGAATCAAGGCTTTACCCAACTCAGAAGAAAATGGATGTTGTAACAGAGTGAGATTTCATGGACAATTTCTGGTTTTAAATGTGTGTGTCCATCAGAAGGGCCTCAGTGAGAACCAATTGCTTTGTACATAACTAATTTGAACATAGAGAAGACATTTTTACTAATAAAATGCTATTCTGAGTTGTTGCTTATCTTGTTTTTTTTTTTTTAAGGTATAATTTCTCTTTTTTTATTGTGGTGAAAATATACACAATAAAACATACGCCACCTCAATACTTTCCACACATAAAATTCAGTGACATGGATCACATTCTTCAAGAGGCGCAACCATTCTCACCATCCTTTTACAAATCACTCCACCACCATGAACATAAACTCAGCACCCTCCAAGCAAAAACTCTGGCTCCTTTAAATGGGAATTCCAGCCCACCGCCCCAGGGAGCCTTACTCCATTATTAACCAACTGGCCATTCTCTTACCTGGCAGCCTCATCTCCACAGCTTTTTCTCCCCAAGGTCTGAACCTAGTACATTGGGGAATTGGCTGAGGAGCACATTTGAGCATCCTATTAGAAAATTATCAAAACTCAAAGAAATTGAAGCATAAGTTTTATTCCAAGCAGTCATTCTATATGCATTCAGGGAGATCATTTCATTTCTAAAAACAAGTGGCTCAAAGTAGGCTAGTTACAACTCTTAAAAAGAAACACTTGAATTGGCTCAAAACAATAATATAATATTTTATTGTTTCATAATTTAATAAACAATTTAAAAATTGGAGGAGTGCAAGTCTCCCAACATGAAGAAATTGAAGAAAAAGAAAGGCTCTGAAGGATTGGAGATTTTCCAGAGGCTTAAATATTTTTTCTTAATGAATACAAGTTTCCATGGTGACCAAGTACTTAGTGGTTACTGAGTTAACACTGAAAAAAGTAGCTCATGTAAATTTGGCCCTTTACTCACTGGTAAAAAAAACTGTAGCTATGAGAAAAAACCCATTACCGTCGAATCGATTCCAACTCATAGCAACCCTATGGTAGCTATGAGACCTCTTGAAATTAAAATTGAGGAAGTCCATGTTGTTACTGATTTCCCTTTCTAGCCAGGAAAGACAGTTTTACAATGCTGCAGGACAGCTTTTGGTAAAAACAACAGCGAGTCAATAAATTTGCAGTTTAGCTCAGGCTTTTTTACTGTTAATTTTTGGTTTTCTAGGTAAGAAAAACCCCTTAAAATTAAAATAAGATGTCTGTTTTTTTTTCCTTTCCCACATCTTGTAATGCAAGATGTTAATAGGAGAAACTAAAAAAAAAAAAAAAATTTTTTTTTTTTTTATGTGCAGGCGGAAGGAGTAGATGGGAACTCTTTGTACTTTCTACACAACATAAAAGTACTCTAAAAAAACAGCCTATTAAAAAAACCAAAGGCACACACACACAACAATGTAGACTACAACTATTTCCATATTAAAGAAGAAAGGGGTACAGAATTCTAGGTTACTGTTTTTTCTTCAGCACTTGAAATATTTCACTCTGCTCTCTTGCTTGCATGGTTTCTTTTTATTTATTTAAATTTTTTGTTGTACTTTAAATGAAGGTTTACAGAACAAACTAGTTTCTCATTAAACTGTTAGTACACATATTGTTTTATGACATTGGTTAACAACCCCACGGCCTGTCAACTCCCTCCCTTCTCAACCTTGTGTTCCCTATTACCAGCTTTCCTGTTTCTCCTGCCTTCTAGTCCTTGCCCCTGGGCTGTTGCGCCCCTTTAGTCTAGTTTTGTTTTATGGGCCTGTCCAATCTTTGGCTGAACGGTGAACCTCAAAAGTGCCTTCATTACTGAGCTGAAAGGGTGTCCAGGGACCACACGCTCAGGGTTTCTCTAGTCTCTGTCAGGCCAGCAAGTCTGGTCTTTCTTTTTAAGTAAGAATTTTGTTCTATATTTTTTTTCCAGCTCTGTCCAGGACCCTCTATTGTGATCCCTGTCAGAGCAGCCAGTGGTGGTAGCTGGGCATCATCTAGTTGTGCTGCACTCAGTCTGGTGGAGGCCATGGTAGTTGTGCTTCATTAGTCCTTTGGACTAATCATTCCCTTGTATCTTTAGTTTTCTTCATTCTTCCTTGCTCCTGCAGGGGTAAGACCAGTGGTGTTGCATGTTTCTGAAAAGAATTCTGATGTAATTCTAATCCTTGTTCCTTTATAGGTAAGATTTTATTTATTTATTTTTCCTTTTGGCTTTTCTCTTTGTTTTTGATTTTCTAGTTTATTATGTGCCTAGGTGTAGTTTTTTTTTTTTTTTTTTTAAGTATTTCTCCTGCTTGGTGCCCTCTGAGCTTCTGGATCTGTGGTTGGTGCCTGTCAACAATTTTGGAAAACTCTCAGCCATTATTGCAGGAAACATTTCTTCAGTTCCTATCTCTTTCTTCTCCTTCTGGTATTCCCATTATGTGTATGTTACACATTTTGTGATTGTCCCACAGCTTTTGGATGTTCAGTTCTTTCTTTTTTTTTTTTTTTTTTCCAGTCTTTTTTTCTATTTGCTTTTTAGTTTGGGGAGTTTCTACTGACAAATCTTCAAGCTCACTGATTCTTTCCTAAGTCACATCCAGTCTACCGATGAGCATTCTTCATTCCTATTAGTATTTCCTTTTGATTCTTTCTTAGGGTTTCTATCTCTCTGCCTGTATTTCCACTGGAGCCCTTAGCATACTGATCATAGTTATAATAAATCTCAGTCTGATAATTCCAAAATCTTGGCAATATCTGACTCAGATTTTGATGCTTGCCATCTCTGTTCAGACTGTATTTTTGGGGGGGGGGGTTGCCTTGTAATTTTATTGTTGAAAGCCAGACATCATGTATCAGGTAAAAGAAACTGATGTTCTTTCAGTTGTAATTCCCTCTAAAGCCCTGCTGATAGGCCCAGCAGCAGCAGCATATGCTCCCAGTAAGTGGTGATTCTCTGTATTAGCCTGTGTGTCTCTCCAGTTTTCTGGTCAATGGTTTGCCCTGTGAGCTCTATTCCCTGACAGATCTAAAAGAATTGGTGATGTTCAGTGTCATGAATTGAATTGTGTCACCCAAAAATATCTGTCAACGTGGCTAGGTCTTGGTTTCCTTGTATGATTGCATGACTGTCTACCATTTTATCTTCTGGTGCCTCCCAGTCCTTGGAGCCAACAGCATTGGGTGCCCAAAGTTCACCTGCAAAACCCACCCACCTATGTGCTCTAGGGGACAGGGGCACGCCTTCCACCTAGGCACTCAGGGGCAGCCATCAGCCTCCTACCTTGCTAGGCACATAACCATCTACTACAGCCAGATACCTGTGCCTGCACCAATCACCCCTACGTAGCCTTGCCTATCTAGGACTACAGGTGAGAGGCTGCACCACTTGCTCAGTGATCAATGACCTGGACACATGAGCTGAATCCACACATGAAAAGTAAATGGACTCCTGGGCTCACACAACTAGTATCTGCTCTAACCACCTTGTAACGGGACGTGAGAGCTTCAAAGATGCTAATAATCAAAGTAGCTCACATACCCAGCCTATTTGGACATATCAAAACAAAATAAAACAAGAAGCTAGAACACAGTAAGAAAACATACAATAAATAAATATAATAACTTATTGATGGCTCGGAGACAAAGTCAACATCAAATCACATAAAGAGGCAGACCATGATGACTCTAGCAAGTGACCAAAACGAAGAACCACGAAACCTCCTGGAGGAAGAGAAGATCTTGGAATTACTGGAGGTAGAATTCAAAAGAATACAGAGCTCTTAAAGAGATCAGGAAGGAGATCAGGAAAAACTCAGACCAAGCCAAGCAACACACAGACAAACCAATAGACAAATTTAGGAAAGCTATACAAGAGCAGGCTGCTAGAATCCATAGGGAGACAGCAAATAGAAATCCAAAAGATTAACAATAAAATTTCAGAATTAGACAACTCAGTAGAAAGTTATAGGAGCAGAACTGAGGCAATTGAAGTCATAATTAGTGAGATTGAAGATAAAGCACTTAACACCAATTTTTTCTGAGGAAAAATCAGATAAAAGAATTTAAAAGAATGAAGAAACCCTAAGAATTTTGTGGGACTCTATCAAGAGGAATTACTTATGAGTGATTGGAGTACCAGAATGGGGGAGGGGGAAGGGAGGGGGATAACAGAAAATACAGAGAGAATTCTTGAAAATTTGCTGGCAGAAAACTTCCCTGATACTGTGAAAGATGAGAAGATATCTATCCAAGAAGCTCGTCAAACTCCACACAGGGTAGATCCCAAAAGAAAGTCACCAAGACATATATTCAAACTTGCCAAAACCAAAGATAAAGAGAGAATCTTAAGGGTGGCTAGAGATAAACGAAAAGCCACCTACAGAGGAGAGTCAATAATACTAAACTCTGACTACTCACCGGAAACCATGCAGGCAAGAAGGCAATGGTATGACATATATAAAGATTTAAAGAAAAAAATTGCCAGCCAAGAATTATATATCCAGCAAGACTGTCTCTCACATATGGGGGTGAAATTTGGGCATTTCCAGATAAACAAACTCTAAGGGAATTTGTAAAAACCAAACCAAAATTACAAGAAATACCAGAGGCTCTTTTACCCTGTGAAAACATTCTTTAAATTATTGAATTAAAGATCGACAATATTAGAGTCAGTATAAGCCACATTTTATCATGTTTTTTTTTTTCTTTCATGGTTATTTCATGGTTTTTATCATGGTTATTTCAGCATTTATTTCTTGAAGTTCATAGGTGGAATTATTTAAGCTATTATAACATCTTCTACTCTATAGACTATTCTATAACGAATATAATGTTATTAGTTATTGAAATAGCTGATTCCCATATGAAAAGAGGGAAAGGAAAATAAAACTGGTTTTTTATATTTAAAATTAGAACACCAAAAATCAGTAATATTTTTATAAAAACTTTAAGGTAATTTTTTTTTTTTTTTTTTAGTTTACTCAATATTATGTAGTTAACCTTGGTTTAATGTCCTTCTGTATCAACAGCAACTTGGAAAACTGTCAGTTTTTACACAGAGTTCAAAAGATCTTGATTTTATTTCATATCATTGATGTCTGAAATATACTTTTTTATAAGTTGATACAGTCTATTTTTTTAATATTATGTTTTAGTGTCATCAGCAAGTCAGCAAAGAAAACTTATTTGCAGACAACAAAACTCAATAGGGCCATGATTAACTTATAATAATAATTTTTTTAAAGTGAAAGATTTGTTGGAAATAACATAAGTTAATTCAGACAAAAATATCTATAAAACCCTATTTTGAAAGTTTTAGATATAACACATAATAACATAGTCAGAATATACCAAGATTATTACATCTGTAAACATCTGAAATGGTGTGAATTTTTCTAGTTAAACTATTGGCTTTATGATGCCAGATTTAAAAGAAGTTGTTTGTAATTAAGTTAGCAATTGAAATAATAAAATTATGACATAACAGCACGTGCTTTTAGGGTTTGTTTGGTATCACATAAATATTACTGAAACACATATTTTTCAACACAAAGAGAATCTGGCATTTTTTTAATTTGACAAAATGTTTTATGTAATTCATAACATAGTAAATAAACTTTTGTTATTATTACTATGATTATTATTTTATAAAACAAACAAATCTTTTGTGGCTTTCTATGAAGTTAAAGTAGTTAAGAGTGTTATACATTACTGAGAAATAATACTTGAGTTATTTAAATCAAAAATTCTAAAGGTAAAAACTTTAGTTTTTAAAATTATGCAGCTTGATTTTAATTTAGGAATTTTATTTTAATGAGGGACTGAACACTTGTTTGTAAGGCAGATTATGCAAGGAATAAATCAACTCTTTAACCTAGTAATTAAAGAAAAATTTTTTAACAGTGTGAACCTCAATTCTTTGTATATTATTTGATATTAAGGCCTTTACAAATTCTTATGATTTAACTCATTAAACTTTTGGTTGTAATAAACAAGAACTTCAATCATATTAAACTAAAAGTCTTTAACAAGCCTTTTAAATTTTTTGTCTTTGTTATATGGGACCGACTCAATGGCAACAGGTTTTATATACTTTTTTACAGTATGATTTTTAAGCAGTAAATATATTCATTCTTAGACTTAAACATACATGCACATATCTTTTCTCTGAGGTGTAGGTTTAGCTTTCTTTCTCTGGTGTCTAACTTTTCATTTAATTTTCTATCATTTTCTAAAATTTTTTTCTCTTTCTTATCTTTGAACAACCAGTTTCTTTCATATTAGAATAAAAATTAATACCTTTTCTTTTAACAAAATATATTCTATATTCAATTCAGCTTAAGTTACTTAAAAATATCCTGGAACCTAATTTAAGTTGACATATTATAAAACAATAAAAACTTCACTGGAACAAATTTATCTCATTAATTCCTGGGAACATTAAAAATATATATATTAGGGCTAGTTAATTTATGTAAGTATTTGTTTGTTATTAAATTACTCAGAGCAAGTTCTTAGAAGAAATATTATAATAAAATTTAATAATACCATCCAGAGGCAGATAACAATTATATTTTCACAAGTGCATTTTCTGAGTGTTTTAAAGAATACCTTAGAATAATTTGTTCTTTTTGAAACTTTGCTATAGTAATTAAAATAATTTGTTATAATCAATTAGTTTATGTTAAAAAATTTGTACAGCAGCTACCGAAGGCTCAGATATATAAAACTTGGCTTTTAAAAATCAGCAACTATCAGAGAACCCCTGAGGGAGCAGGACAGCAGTGGAATGCAGACCCCAAATTCTCGTAAAAAGACCAGACTTAATGATCTGACTGACACTAGAAGGACCCTGGTGGTCATGGCCCCCAGACCTTCTCTTGGCCCAGGACAGGAACCATTCCTATAGCCAACTCTTCAGACATGGATTGGACTGGACAATGGGATGGAGAGGGATGCTGGTAAGGAGTGAGCTTCTTGGATCAGGTGGACACTTGAGACTATGTTGGCATCTCCTGCCTGGAGGGGAGATGAGAGGGTGGAGGGGGTTAGAAGCTGGCAAAATGGATACGAATAGAGAGAGTGGAGGGAGGGAGTGGGATATCTCACTAGGGGAAGAGTAATTGGGAGTATGTAGTAGGGTATATATAAGTTTTTGTGTGAGAGATTGACTTGATTTGTAAACTTTCACTTAAAGCACAATAAAAATTATAAAAAAAAAAACCAGAGAGGAGAGCTAAGATGGCGGAATAGACAGACACTTCCCTCAAGCCCTCTTTACAACAAAGACCCGAAAAAACAGGTGAAACGAGCATATTTGTGACAAGCTGGGAGCCCTGAGCATCAAAGGCAAGCTAAGACAACAAACTGAGGGGCAGGGGGAGGAAGAGGCCGTTCAGAAGTGGAGAGGAGTTACTGGACCTGAATCGTGGGGAGCCCTCAGACACCATTCCCAGAGCAGTGGTGGCGGTGGCAGCAGGTGGGCACTAGTGTTCTGCCACAGTTTCCTCAGGGAGGAGCAGCCAGCCACACAGCCCACTCACACCTCCGGAAGCTGAGGAGAAAGGTGCTTTCGGCAAAAGCTAAGCACTTGCGTATATTTTACCGTGCCCCCCACCCGCCATCCCCAAGCCGGGTTCAGTGGCTGAATCCCCGGGCCTGAGATAGACCCTGGTGAGCACCTAGAGCCATCCTCCCGGCCTTGGGGAAGGAAAAAACTTGCAACTGGGGGGAAAAGATAATTTCCTAGCTCCATTAACTGGGGGAGCTCAAGACAGAAGCGGCTCCTGTCCAGGCATAAACCGTCCATGGACCTTCAGCATGTAGACCCTTGTTGGGAAACTCCAACCATTTCAGCTGTGCGATGGAGAGGTGGGTGTTTGACGTTTGACATTGCTTTGCCTATTAAACAAGGTCCTTACCTACCCACAACAGGGACCTAAGGACTGGTAGCTCCACTCAGGTTACCCAGCCACCTGTGACAGGGGTCCAAAGATAACTGGTACCTCCCAGTCCTTACAATCAAAAACTTTGGGTGCCCATGGTCCCTCTGCAGAACCCACCCACCAGCACACTCTAGGGAACAGACACACATTTTCCTCAGAGACACTTGGGGGTCAGTTCTCAGCCCCCTGCCTTGTTCAGAGCGTGACCCCCTGCTGCAATCAGATACCAGTATATATGCCAATCACCCCTGCCCCTCTAAGACTGTAGGACAGAGCCTGTACCACACACTTGATATCAGCTACCTGGAAACCTGAGCTGAATTCATACAAGAAAACTGAATGGACTCCTAGACTATATACCTGATAACAGCTCTAGCCAGCTAGGAGCAGGACACCAGAGCTCCAAAGGCAAAAATAATCAAGCTAGCTCACTCAGGCAACCCATAGGAGTATACCAAAACAAAACAAACCAAGCAGCTGTGACACAGTAAGCAAGCATAAACTAATACAATAACTTATAGATGGCTCGGAGACAACAGTCAATATCAAGTCACATAAGGAAACAGACCATGATCACCTCAACAGGCTTTCAGAACAAAGAATCCAGGGATCTTCTAGATGAAAGTGCATTCCTGGAATTACCAGATGCAGAATACAAAAGTTTAATATACAGAACCCTTCAAGACATCAGGAAGGAAATGAGGCAATATGCAGAACAAGCCAAAGAACACACAGATAAAGCAACTGAAGAAATTAGAAGGATTATTCAGGAACATAATGAAAAGTTTAATAAGCTGGAAAAATCTATAGACAGACAGCAATCAGAAATTCAGAAGATTAACAACAAAATTACAGAATTAGATAACTCAACAGAAAGTCAGAGGAGCAGAATTGAGCAAGTAGAAGCTAGAATTTCTGAACTTGAAGATAAATCACTTGGCACTAATATATTTGAAGAAAAATCAGATAAAAGAATTAAAAAAAATGAAGAAACCTTAAGAATCATGTGGGACTCTATCAAGAGAAATAACCTACGAGTGATTGGAGTACCAGAACAGGGAGGGATAACAGAAAATACAGAGAAAATTGTTGAAGATTTGTTGGCAGGAAACTTCCCTGATACTGTGAAAGATGAGAAGGTATCTATCCAAGATGCTCATTGCACTCCACATAAGGTAGATAGATCTTAAAAGAAAGTCACCAAGACATATTATAATCAAGCTTTCCAAAACCAAAGATAAAGAGAGAATTATAAGAGCAGCGAGGGCTAAACAAAAAGTCACCTACAAAGGAGAGCCAATAAGAATAAGCTCAGACTACTCGGCACAAACCACGCAGGCAAGAAGGCAATGGGATGACATATTTAAAAAATTGAAGGAAAAAAAATTGCCTGCCAAGAATCATATATCCATCAAAACTGTCTCTTAAATATGAAGGTGAAATTAAGACGTTTCCAGATAAACACAAGTTGAGGGAATTCGTAAAAACCAAAACAAAACTACAAGAAATACTAAAGGGAGTTCTTTGATTAGAAAATCAATAATATCAGGTATTAACCCAAGACTAGAACACTGGGCAGAGCAACCAGAAGTCAACCCAGACAGGGAAATCCAAAAAAAACGAAGCAAGATTTTTTATATATATGTGTATATATATATATATATATATATATATATATATGAAGCCCAAAACAGGGTAACAGCGATGTTATTGTATAAAAGAAGACATCATTAAAATAATAAAGCACGACTAAGAAATGTAATCGTACGCCTTCTATATGGAGAGGAAGATACGGCAATACAAAGAAATAAAAGTTAGTTTTAAATTTAGAAAAACAGGGGTAAGTAATAAGGTAAACACAAACGAGACAAACTATCCTACTCATCAAAATAAAATACAAGGGAAAAATAGAGACTCAGCAGAAACAAAATCAACAACACCAAATATGAGGAAAGGACAATATATAAAGAAAATCTACTCAGCACATAAAATCAAGTGGGAAAAAGAAACTGTCAACACACAAAAAAAGACATCAAAATGATAGCACTAAATTCATATCTATCCATAATTACCCTGAATGTAAATGGATTAAATGCACCAAAAAAGAGACAGAGAGTGGCAGAATGGATTAAAAAACAAGATCCGTCTATATGCTGCCTACAAGAGACACACCTTAGACTGAAAGACACAAACAAACTAAACTCAAAGGATGGAAAAAGATATATCAAGCAAACAACAATCAAAAAAGAGCAGGAGTGGCAATATTAATTTCTGACAAAATAGACTTTAAAGTTAAATCCACCAGAAAGGATAAGGAAGGACACTATATAATGATTAAGAGGGCCAATACACCAAAAAGATATAAACACATTAAATATTTATGCACCCAATGACAGGGCTGCAACATACATAAAACAAACTCTATCAACATTGAAAAGTGAGATAGACAGCTCCACGATAATAGTAGGAGACTTCAACATACCACTTTTGGTGAAGGACAGGACATCCAGAAAGAACCTCAATAAAGACATGGAAGATCTATATACCACAATCAACCAACTTGACCTTGTAGACATATACAGAACATTCCACCCAACAGCAACCAAGTACACTTTCTTTTCTAGTGCACATGGAACATTCTCTGGAATAGACCACATATTAGGTCATAAAGCAAGCCTTAGCAGAATCCAAAACATTGAAATATTACAAAGCATCGTCTCTGACCATAAGGCCATAAAACTCGAAATCAATAACAGGAAAAGCATGCAAAAGAAATCAAAAACTTGGAAACTGAACAATACCCTGCTCAAAAAAGACTGGATTATAGAAGACATTAAGGATAAAATAAAGAAATTCATACAATCCAACGAGAATGAAAACACCTCCTATCAGAACCTTTGGGACACAGGTAAAGCAGTGCTCAGAGACCAATTTATATCAATAAATGCACACATCCAAAAAGAAGAAAGGGCCAAAATCAAAGAATTATCCCTACAACTTGAAGAAATAGAAAGAGAGCAACAACAACAACAACAAAAAACCCACAGGCACCAGAAGAAAACAAATAATAAATATCAGAGCTGAACTAAATGAAACAGAAAAACAATTGAAAGAATTAACAAGACCAAAAGCTGGTTCTTTGAAAAAATCAAGAAAATTGATAAACCACTGGCCAAACTGACAAAAGAAAAACAGGAGAGGAAGCAAATAACCCGAATAAGAAATCAGATTGGCGGTATTACAACAGACCCAACTGAAATTAAAAGAATCTTATCAGATTACTATGAAAAACTATACTCAAACAAATTTGAAAGCCTAGAAGAAATGGATGAATTCCTAGAAACACACTACCTACCTAAACTTACACAAACAGGTAGAACAACTAAATAGACCCATAACAAAAGAAGAGTTTGCAAAGGTAATCAAAAACCTCCCAACAAAAAAAGGCCCTGGCCCTGATGGCTTCACTGCAGAATTATACCAAACTTTCAAAGAAGAGTTAACACCACTACTATTAAAGGTATTTCAGAGCATAGAAAAAGACAGAATACTGCCAAACTCATTCTATGAACCCACTACATCCTTGATACCAAAACCAGGTAAAGACACCACAAGAAAAGAAAATTACAGACCTATATCCCTCATGAATGTAGATGCAAAAATCCTCAATAAAATTCTAGCCAATAGAATTCAACAACATATCAAAAAAATAATTCACCATGACCAAGTGGGATTCACACCAGGTATGCAGAGATGGTTCAACATTAGAAAAACAATTAATGTAATCCATCGCATAAATAAAACAAAAGACAAGAATCACATGATTTTATCAATTGATGCAGGAAAGGCATTTGCTAAAGTTCAACACTCCTTCATGTTAAAAATTCTCAGCAAAACAGGAATAGAAGGAAAATTCCTCAACATAATAAAGGGCATTTATACAAAGCCAACAGCCGACATCACCCTAAATGGAGAGAGCCTGAAAACATTCCCATTGAGATCAGAAACGAGACAAGGATGCCCTTTATCACCACTCTTGTTCAACATTGTGCTGGAAGTCCTAGCCAGAGCAATTAGGCTAGATAAAGAAATAAAGGGCACCCAGATTGGCAAAGAAGAAGTAAAAGTATCTCTGTCTGCAGATGCTGTGATCTTATACACAGAAAACCCTAAGGAATCCTCCAGAAAACTACTGAAACTAATAGAGTTCAGCTCAGTGTCGGGATACAAGATAAACATACAAAAATCAGTTGGATTCCTCTACACCAAAAAGAACATCGAAGAGGAAATCACCAAATCAATGCCAATAACAGTAGCCCCCCAAAAGATAAAATACTTAGGAATAAATCTTACCAGAGATGTAAAAGATTCATACAAAGAAAACTACAGTACACTTCTGCAAGAAACCAAAAGAGACTTACATAAGTGGAAGAACATACCTAGCTCGTGGATAGGAAAACCTAACATTATAAAAATGTCCATTCTACCAAAGGCGATCTATACATTTAATGCAATTCCAATCCAAATTCCAATGATATTCCTTAATGAGATGGAGAAACAAATCACCAACTTCATATGGAAGGGAAAGAGGCCATGGATAAATAAGGCATTACTGAAAAAGAAGAACAAAGTTGGAGGCCTTTCTTTACCTGATTTTAGAACCTATTATACCGCCACAGTAGTCAAAACACCCTGGTACTGGACAACAACAGATACATGGACCAATGGAACAGAATTGAGAATCCAGACATAAATCCATCCACATATGAGCAGTTGATATTTGACAAGGGCCCCAAAACAGTTAAATGGGGAAAAGATAGTCTTTTTAACAAATGGTGCTGGCATAACTGGATATCCATCTGCAAAAAAATGAAACAGGACCCATACCTCACTCCATGCACAAAAACAAGCTCAAAATGGATCAAAGACCTAAATAGAAAATCTAAAATGATAAAGACCATGGAAGAAAAAATAGGGACAACGTTAGGAGCCCTAATACATGGCATAAACAGTATGCAAAACATTATAAAGAATGTAGAAGAAAAACTAGATAACAGGGAGCTCCTAAAAATCAAATACCTATGCTCATCCAAAGACTTCACCAAAAGAGTAAAAAGACTACCTACAGACTGGGAAAAAGTTTTTAGCTACAACATTTCTGATCAGTGCCTGATCTCTAAAATCTACATGATACTGCACAAACTCAACTGCAAAAGACAATCTAACTAAAAAATGGGCAAAAGATATGAATAGACACTTCACCAAAGAAGACATTCAGGTAGCTAACAGATATATGAGGAAATGTTCATGATCATTAACCATTAGAGAAATGCAGATTGAAACTACAATGAGATTTCACCTCCAACAAGGCTGGCATTAATCCAAAAACCACAAAATAATAAATGTTGGAGAGGCTGTGGAGAGATTGGAACACTTATACACTGCTGGTGGGAATGTCAAATGGTACAACCACTTTGGAAATCGATTTGGCGATTCCTTAAAAATTTAGAAATAGAACTACCATATGATCCAGCAATCCCACTCCTTGGAATATATCCTAGAGAAATAAGAGCCTTTACACGAACAGATATATGCACGCCCATGTTTGTTGCAGCACTGTTTACAATAGCAAAAACATGGAAGCAACCAAGGTGCCCATCAATGGATGAATGGATAAATAAATTATGGTATATTCACACAATGGAATACTACGCATCGATAAAGAACAGTGAGGTATCTGTGAAACATTTCATAACATGGAGGAGCCTGGAAGGCATTATGCTGAGTGAAATTAGTCCATTGCAAAAGGACAAATATTGTGTAAGACCACTAAACTGAGAAGAAAACATTCTTTTGTGGTTATGAGAGGGGGAAGGGAGGGAGGGTGGGAGAGGGGTTTTCACTAATTAGATAGTAGATAAGAACTACTTTAGGTGAAGGGAAAGACAGCACACAGCACAGGGGAGGTCAGCACAACGGGACTAAACCAAAAGCAAGAAGTTTCCTGAATAAACCGAATGCTTTGAAGGCCAGCGTAGCAGGGGCAGGGGTCTGGGGACCATGGTTTCAGGGAACATCTAAATCAATTGCCATAATAAAATCTATTAAGAAAACATTCTGTATCCCATTTTGAAGAGTGGTGTCTGGGGTCTTAAACGCTAGCAAGCAGCCATCTAAGATGCATCAATTGGTCTCAACCCACCTGGATCAAAAGAGAATGAAGAACACCAAGGACGCAAGGTGATTACGAGCCCAAGAGACAGAAAGGGCCACATGAACCAGAGACTACATCATCCTGAGGCCAGAAGAACTAGATGGTGCCCGGCTACAACCAATGACTGCCCTGACAGGAAACACAACAGAGAACCCCTAAAGGAGTGGGAGAGCAGTGGGATGCAGACCCCAAATTCTCACAAGACCAGACTTGATGATCTGACTGAGACTGGAAGAACCCCGGTGGTCATGGCCCCCAGACCTTCTGTAGGCCCAGGACAGGAACCATTCCCGAGGCCAGCTCTTCAGACATGGATTGGACTGGACAATGAGTTGGAGAGGGATGCTGGTGAGGAGTGAGCTTCTCAGATCAGGTGGACACTTGAGACTATGTGGGCATCTCCTGCCTGGAGGGGAGATGAGAGGGTGGAGGGGGTTAGAAGCTGGTGAAAAGGACACGAAAAGATAGAGTGGAAGGAGAAAGCGGGATGTCTCATTAGGAGGAGAGCAATTGGGAGTGTGTAGCAAGGTGTATATGGGTTTTTGTGTGAGAGACTGACTTGATTTGTAAACTTTCACTTAAAGCACAATAAAAATTATAAAAAAAAAAATAGCAAGTGCTAGTATTGGCTTCTAATTTGACTGTTCTAAATCAAAGGCAAATAAACAAGATTCAAAACATTCTCAAAGTGGCCACTGAGTTTCTTCAACCTGTCAGACAAACAGATCAAAACGTGTGTAAAACAAAATCCAAGCTCGATTGTTTTTCAGAATCAAACCAATGTTATAAGACTCTGGGATTCCTAGGCAGCAATCAAATTACAAACCTGAACCGACATCTCTGGGAGTATATACAAGTTCACATGTGAACAAAAAGAAGACAGACAGACAGACAACAAATTCTACAATAAAACTCAGGAGAGAGCATCTATGCAAATGAGTGGAAGGCTTGGACCGAAGAGGAATTTACCTTGTTGCACTCTTGAATCCGTCCTGGAGATGAAGGGCCCCAACATGGCCCAGCTCAGTACCGTCAGCCCATCTCCCCGGTGTCTTGGTAGCTGCAGAGGCAAATTCTACTTTGGGTTCCTTCGTGGCCGCCAAGAACTGTTATAGTGAAATATTAAACTTACAAACTGTTGGGAAGAAAATAAAGAGTTTTACTGAAGGACATAAAAAGATTCCACAGAATGGGAAATCACACAGATATCCAGGCAAGCAGGATGCTGTGTGTTCTGCCTTGTGAGGACTGAGAGAGGTTTTTATTAGGTGAGGTAAACAAACGATTGTGCTCATAAGCTCAGGAAATGTAAAGATTTACAAGGGATTGTCAAGTTACAGACTTAACATAAACATTTAACTTAACATTAATTCCTTATTTCTTGATACAACTTGACTAAAGTATTATTTCTAAAATGAGTTGTATAAACATTTTGAAGTAGAAGCTCAGTGATGAATTATAGGCCTAGTCAAACATAATTGAAGCTCTAAAAACAACCATTTAATCAGGAAAGAATTAACCTTAAATCAGGCCTTTTGACATGTAAGCTTTGTTTATCTAGGCTAACAGTGAATTGGGGGTGTTGTTGTTCTTAGGTGCTATCGAGTCAGTTCTCCTGGTGACCCCTATGCACAACAGAAGGAAACACTGCCTGGCCCTGTGCCATCCTCACATGCTTGAGCCCATTGTTGCAGCCACTGTGTCAATCCATCTCATTGAGGGTCTTCCTTTTTCTTGCTGACTCTCTACCAAGCATGATGTCCTTCTCCAGAAACTGATCCCTCCTGATAACATGTCCTGATAACGCACTCTCACCATCCTTGCTTCCAAGGAGCACTCTAGTTGTACTTCTTCCCAGACAGATTTGTTCATCCTTTTGGCAGTCCACGGTATTGTCATTATTCCTGGCCAACACCACCACTCAAAGGTGTCAGTTCTTCTTTGGTCTTCCTTATCCGTTGTCCAGCTTTTGCACGCATATGAGGCGATTGAAAACACCATGGCTTGGGTCAAGTGCACCTTAGTCCTCAAGGTGACATCCTTGCTTTTCAACACTTTAAAGAGATCTTTTGCAGCAATTTGCCCAATGCAGTGCATCTTTTGATTTCTTGACTGTTGCTTCCGTGGGCGTTGATTGTGAATCCAAGTAAAATGAATTAGGGGTAGAGAGTAGTTAAGGAAGTAAGTTAAGAAGTTAAGACAGTAAGTGAAGCTTTTCGAAATGTAAACATTCTTAACAAGCCCTGGGTAAATGTTTATTTAGAGAAGAAGTTCTGTCTGTTGTTTTTCAAACAGTAAACTTTGACATAATGTTGAATGTTTCCTTAGAAGAGTAGAAGTGAAATTCTCAGCTTAATTCAGAATCGGAGTATCTAATTTTAGTTCTGAAATCATCCAATTTAGAGGTGCCGGTATTTCAGATTTGAAAAATCCACACACAAATCCATACACAATTTCAATATCAAGAAAATTTTACTTTTAGCATCAGGAAAGTGCTGTACTTAAGATTACAGTTTTAGTATAGCAAAAAGGATACAAATGAAGAGACATAAAGGCCAAAGTCTGGGAGAGCTCCCAATGTGGAGCTTCCCTGTCCTCCGTGGCACAAAAAAGGAAATGCATCAGTGTCTTTCATCAATCAGGAAGGCCATGGAGCTTCTGTCTGAGTCCAGAGCCTTTTCCAGGGCCTTATTATGTAGGCATGATTGATTGATTGAATCATGCCCCCCAGAACCCCTAAAGTCAGTTGATATGGAGCAGTGGGTCTTTCTGGCCTGGCCAGCCCCCATCAAAGAGACATCTCATTAGCATAAACCCTCTGGTATGGTCTGGAGTCCTCAAGCAAGACACCTCAATCACCGGGGAAGTATCAAGGTTTTGAGCCCTGGCAGCACAGTGGTTAAGAAATTGGCTACTAACCAGAAGGTAGACAGTTCAAATCCATCAGCTGCTCCTTGGAAACCTTACGGGGCACTTCCACTTGTCTTAAAAAAAAAAAAAACCCACTGCCGTCAAGTTGATTCCGACAGAGTAGAACTGCCCCATAGAGGTTCCAAGGAGTGCCTGGCGGATTTGAACTGCCAACCTCTTGGTCTGCAGCCGTAGCACTTAACCACTACGCCACCACTTGTCTTACAGGGTTGCAATTTCATCTTAAACATGACCACTTGTCTTACGGGGTTGCAATTTTATCTTAAACATGACCGTGATGAGTTGTAGCCACTCAGCTACATAAAGGGTAAGATTCCTCTCTATCTTTGTAATCTCTTTAGTGGATTGCCTGTGACACATTATATTCTCATATAAGGCCGACTCAATCGTACAGCCCTTCTTTCTCTTCTGTTTTTGTGGAGATGTTTTCAGAGTTGGAGGTAGATTTTGTTTTTCATGACTTTTCCCCCCAACACATGCCAAATGAATACAACAAGTGATCCTGGACTGGTGCCTGGGCCAGAAAAACAAATTGCCGTGAAGGGCTTTATTGGAACGATTAGAGAAATCTGAACTCTGTAGATTATAATATGATGGTCAAGTTCAGGGAACTGAGCTGCCGGGGTGTTGATAGAATCATCTGTGCTGATGTCGAGATACTGGGAATTATGACAGGAGTATTTGGAAAGAGGCTGTGAGCCAGGAGCTAAAATCTCCAAGGAATGAGTATGCGCAGTGCGAGAGACCTGTAGCTGGGCAGATGGAAGGAATGGGGACAGGGAGTTGGGGGTACAGTTTAGTGCTATGTGACTCAAAGCTGATTCAAAGCTGGGGTCAGGGGCAGTTAGGGAAGATGGAGAGTGGTCTATAAGGGCCATTGGGGAACAAGGAGAACACCCACATGAGACATGGAATTTTAATTCTCCTGGAATTCAGATTTTTGGTTTTTGTTATTATATACGCAATTGTTATATACACCAAAAAAAAAAAAAAAAAAAAAAACCCTGCTGCCATGGAGTCAATTCCAATTCATAGCAACCCTATAGGTCAGAGTAGAACTACCACAAAGGGTTTCCAAGGATCAGCTGGTGGATTCAAACTGATGGCTTTTTGTTTAGCAGCTGTAGCTCTTAACCACTATGTCACCAGGGCTCCATATAATAACACACATACACACACACCCATTGCCATTGGGTCATAATTGACCTTAAATCACAGCTTCTACTCTGACCTTGGAATTTGTTTCTTGGAAACAGCACATAGAATCCTTTAAAAGAACACAATGCCTAAGGCAAAATGGTCTTTACTAATCTATCTAGACCATTGTTTGACTCAAAGGTGACTTTAAGAAACCAGTTCTCCCGTACTCTCTGTTAGCCCAAGACTGGAACCATTCCCAAAGCCAACTCTTCAGACAGGGACTGGACTGGACTATAAGACAGAAAATGATACTGGTGAGGAGTGAGCTTCTTGGCTCAAGTAGACACATGAAAATGTGGGCAGCTCCTGTCTGGAGGGGAGATGAGAAGGCAGAGGGGGACAGGAGCTGGTTGAATGGACATGGAAATACAGGGTGGAGAGGAAGAGTGTGCTGTCTCATTGGAGGAGAACAGGTGGGAGTACATAGCAAGGTGTGTGTAAGTTTTTGTATGAGACTGACTTGATTTGTAAACTTTCACTTAACGCACAATTAAAAAAAAAGAAAAAGAAACCAGTTCTCTCAAGGCTCAAGGTCTAAAGAGCATCTCGGGGTGGTGGCTTCGTAGGTTATTATGTGGAGCCCTGGTGGTACAGTGGTTAAGCATTTGGCTGCTATCCAAAACGTTGGCAGTTTGAATCCACCAGCTGCTTCTTGGAAACCCTACAGGGCAGTTTTACGCTGTCCTGTAGGGTCGCTAGGAGTCAGAATTGACTTGACAGCAACAGGTTTGGTTTTGTTATTATATAAACAGTATTCTCACCCCATTCCCATGGCAGTGTCCATAAGATGGGGTGTAAGAATCTTTGGAAATTCTTTTCTCCTTGGAACATTTTTGACTCTCTAGCAGAAATGTTACCCCAGTCTGCAAATCACGTGTTAGTGAGACAAGGTCTCACCATCCTCGCTTCTAAGGAGCATTCTGGCTGTACTTCTTCCAAGACAGATTTGCCCCTTCTTCTGGCAGTACGTGGTATATTCAAGATTTTTCACCAATGCCATAATTCGAAGGCATCAATTCTTCAGTTTTCCTTATTCATTGTCCAGCTTTTGCACGCATATGAGGTGACTGAAAATACACTGGCTTGGGTCAGTGCACCTTAGCCCTCAAAGGGGGATCTTTGCTTTTTAACACTTTAAAGAGGTCTCTTGCAAGAGATTCGCCCAATACAACACGTCATTTGATATTCTGACTGCTGCTTCCATGGGCGTTGATTGTGGATCCAAGTAAAATGAAGTCCTTGATGATGTTTATCGTGATGTTGCTAACTGGTTCATTTGTGAGGATTTTTGTTTTCTTTTTTTAATAGTACTTTAGATGAAGGTTTACAGAGCAAATTAGTTTCTCATTAAACAATTAATACACATACTGTTTCCTGACACTGGTTACCAACCCCATGACACGTCAACAGTCTCCCTTTCTCAACCTTGGGTTCCCCATTACCAGGTTTCGTATCCCCTTCTGCCTTCTTGTGCTTGCCCCTGAGCTTGTGTGCCCATTTAGTCTCATTTTATTTTATGGACTTGTCTAAACTTTGCCCGAGAATTTTTGTTTTATGTTCAGGGGAAACCCTGGTGGCGCAGTGGTTAAGTGCTATGGCTGCTAACCAAAAGGCTGGCAGTTCGAATCCACCATGCGCTCCTTGGAAACTCTATAGGGCAGTTCTACTCTGTCCTACAGGGTCGCTGTGAGTTGGAATTGACTCAACGGCAATGGGTTTTTGGTTGGTTTATGTTGAGATGCAATCCCTAATGAAAGTTGTAGTCTTTGATCTTTATCAGTAAGTGCTTCAAGTCCTCTTCGCTTTCAGCAAGAAAGGTTGTGTCATCTACGAATCAGAGGTTGTTAATAAGTCTTCCTTCAATCCTGATGCCGCATTCTTCTTCATATAGTTCAGCTTCTCAGATTATTTCCTCAGGATACAGATTGAATAATGGTGAAAGGATACAACCTTGACACACACTTTTCCTGATTTTAAACAAGCAGTATTCCCTTGTATTTGAACAACTGCCTCTTGATCTATGTACAGGTTCTGCACAAGCATAATTAAATGTTCTGGAATTTCCATTCTTTGCAATGCTATCCGTAATTTGTTATGATCCACACAGTTGAATGCCTTTGCATAGTCAATAAAACACAGGTAAACATCTTTCTGGTATTCGCTGCTTTCAGACAAGATCCATCTGACATCAGCAACAATATCCTTCATTCCACGTCCTTTTCTGAATCTGGCTTGAATTCCTGGCAGTTCCCTGTCGATGTACTGCTTCAACCGCTTTTGAATTATCGTCAACAAAATTTTACTTGCATGTGATATTAATGATGTTCAATAATTTCTGCATTATGTTGGGTCACCTTTCTTTGGAATGGACACAAATACGGATCTCTTCCAGTTGGTTGGTCACGTAGCTGTCTCCAAATTTCTTGACATACACAAGTGAACGCTTCCAGTGTTGCGACTGTTTGTTGAAACATCTCAACTGGTATTCTGTCAGTTCCTGGCACCTCATTTTTCCCCAGTGCCTTCAGTGCAGCTTAGACTTCTTCCTTTAATATCATTGGCTCTTGATCACATGCTACCTCCTGAAATGGTTGAACTTCGACAAATTCTTTTTGGTACAGTGACTCTGTGTATTCCTTCCATCTTCTTTTGATGCTTCGTACATTGTTCAATATTTTGGGCATTGTTGTTGTGTGCCATTGAGTTGATTCCAACTCATAGCGACCCTATGGGACAAAGTAGAACCACCCCATAAGGAGCAGCTGGTGGATCTGAACCGTGGCCTTTTGGTTAGCAGCCTGAGCTCTTAACCACTACACCACCAGGGCTCCATTTTGCCCATAGGATCCTTTAATATTGCAACTTGAGGCTTGAATTTTTTCTTCAGTTCTTTCAGCTTGAGAAATACAGAGCATGTTCTTCCTTTTTGGTTTTCTAACGCCAGTTCTTTGCACATTTCTTTATAATACTTTGTCTTCTTGATCCACCCTTTGAAATCTTCTGTTCAGCTCTTTTACTTCCTCATTTCTTCCGTTCACTTTAGCTACCCTACATTCAAGTTTCAGAGTCTTTTCTGACATCCATGGTGGTCTTTTCTTTCTTTCCTGTCTTCTTAATGACCTTTTGCTTTCTTCATAGGTAACATCCTTGATGTCCTCCCACAACTCACCTGTTCTCCGGATATTAGTGTTCAATGTGTCAAATCTGTTCTTGAGATGGTCACTAAGTTCAGGTGGCTATACTCAAAGTCATACTTTAATTCTCACAGACTTGTTTTAATTTTCTTCAACTTCAACTTGAACATGCATATGAGCAATGTCAGCCCCTGACCTTGTTCTGACTGATGGTATTGAGCTTCTCCATCGTCTCTTTCCACGGATGTAGTCGATCTGATTCCTGTATATTTCATCTGGCAAGGTCTACATGTTTAGTCACCATTTATATTGTTGAAAAAACGTACTTCCAATGAATAGGTCATTGGCCTTGCAAAATCCTATCATTAGGGATGTAACAGGCTACAACTCGGGATGGGCATCAGGAAGCACACAGGCCTCCAGTGATTAGCAGGCATTGGCTTCTCTGCCAAGTGGCTGCCTTCTCTGCTGAGTGGCTGCCTTCACTGCTGTGCAGGCCTCTCTGCCACTGGTCTCTCCACTGCTAACTACCTAGCTCATAGCCAGTGTAGCAGCTTGCTCAGCTCTCTTAGCTTGCTCTCTGCTGGCACTCCCCTCTGCCCTTGGTCTCTTCCCTGCTAACTAGCTCTCAGCCACTGTAGCAGCTTGCTCAGCTCTCTTAGCTTTTTTTCTGCTGGCAGTCCTCTCTGCTGTCAGGCCTCTTGGCCATTAAAAAAAAAAAAAAAACCCAGTGCCGTCAAGTCAATTCTGACTCATAGAGACCCTATAGGACAGAGTAGAACTGCCCCATAGAGTTTCCAAGGAGCACCTGGCAGATTCAAACTGCCTACCGTTCGGTTAGCAGCTGTAGTACTTAACCACTATGCCACGAGGGTTTCCTCTCGGCCATTAGGACTCTCCATTTTTGGCCTCTCCACCACCAGCTTGCCCAGCTCAGGGCAAGTATAGCAGCTTCCAGACCAATGTGGTTCTGCTTCTATGCCAGCTCAGCTCTTATCTAGCAGCTCTCTCTCTTCCAGGGGGCCTATGAAAGCCTCTGCCTTACATCTGTTTATATATCCAGATCTTTGTCAGTTACAAGGTGGGGCCTTCCTCGCCAGATCAAAATTCAACCAATCCTCAATTACCCATGAGATGTCAATCTCCTCCGATCTTGTTAGTTACCAGACAAAAGTATCAAACCAAGTTGTTTACAGCTTACCCAGGAAATGTCAATTAGCCTGGGGACTCCTTTGGGCAAAAGAAACTACCTAGGAGCTCTCCCACTCCCACCCTCCTAGTCAAGTTGCTTCTCCAAAGAACTAGGGCAAAGATAAAAACTTCTCAGGGTTTAGGGAGAAAATCTCTCAAGCTGTTCTTCCAAAGAACTAAGGCACAAGGCCACATAAAGGAACCATTGCACCATAGACCACCCTCTGGCCTTTTGGCCGTGGGCTCTTACCCACACTTAACATTTGAAGGGTTACTTCCTTCTCGGTAAATTTTACCGTTCCAAGTCGGTCATTAACAATTAGTCCATAAATAGGGCAAAAATTCCGCTCAGGGTGAGGTCACTCAGGTACCAGTCACACAGGTCTGCAGGCATCTATCTGATCTGGTCAGGTTCTCCAAGATGTAATCTCAGTTTCACTTCTTCCTGTATCTGGCATCATTGGACCAAGAAACCATAACTTTTTGAGCCTCTCCCAAGGTATCAGCATATCAAAACTTTTAAGGAGCTTTTCGAAAGGTCGGCAGCCACTTCATGGGAGAAAGATGTGCCAGTCTGCTCCCGTAAAGATTTACAGCCTTGGAAGTCCTACGGGGCAGTTCTATTCTGTCCTATAGGGTCACTATGAATCAGAATTGACTTGATAGCAATGGGTTTGGTTTGGTTTAGGTTTGATCACTGTACTCTAGTTCACCACATGCCTCCCCTTAGTCCACTCTGTAACAGTTATACCAAAAAAACCCACAGCTGTTGGGTCAATTCCGACTCATAGCGACCCTATAGGACAGAGTGGAACTGCCCCGTAGAGTTTCCAAGGAGCACCTGGTGGATTCAAAATGCCAACATCTTGGTTAGCAGCTATAGCATTTAACCACTACGCCACCTGGGTTTCTGTAACAATTATAGCTTCTACAATCATAGTTTTCACAATCACACTGGCCTAGTCTACTCTTTCACTGTCACAACTTCTACAATTATAATTTTCCCAATCACAAATGCCTCTTGTGGTGGTTAAGGTTGTGTATCAACTTGGCTGGGCCATGAGTCTCAGTGATTTGGCAGTTATGATGTAATTTGGCAGTTATGTAATAATGTAGTTATTCCCCATTTTGTGATCTCATATAATCACCTCCATCATGTGATTTGATGTGACCAGCCAATCAGTTGTAAAGGGAGTTTACTCGGAGGTGTGGCCTGCATCCAATATATATGGACGTTCTGGCAAAGCTCATTGGCTTTTGCTCTGGATCTTGCATCTGGCTCATTATCATCTGACCTCCTGTACTTGGGGCTTGAGCCAGTGGCCTGCCGTATTATCTGCTGATCTTGGGATTCGTCAGTCTCTGCAGCCTGTGAGCCAGCAGCCTACTATCTTACCTGATGATCTTGGATTTGTCAACCTCCACGGCCTGTGAGCCAGTGACATGCCTTTGACCTGCTGATCTTGGGTTTGTCAGCCCCTGCAGCTGTATGAGTCAGAAGAAGCCTCCAGGCTGATGCCTGGCCCATGGACTTGGGACTTGCCACCCTCTACAACCACGATAGCCACTTCCTTGAGATAAATCTTTCTTTCTCTTTCTATATATATATACACATACATACATATATACTTATGTATATGTAAAACCAAAACCAAGAACATTGCTATTGAGTCAATTTCAACTCATAGCGACCCTACAGGACGGAGTGGAACTGCCCCATAGGGTTTCCAAAGAGCGGCTGGTGTATTTGAACTGTCAACCTTTTGGTTAGCAGCTGTAGCTCTTAACCACTGCGCCACTAGGGCTCCATATATGTATATATATCTATAGATGATATAGATATACCCTCCACTGGTTTTGCTTCTCTAGAGAGCCCAACCCAAGACACCTCTGTTTAGCAGTTATTACTCACAGGTGTATCAGCATCTTCCCTCACCCACTCTTCCCCAGATCCATCAGAAAAAGAAGAATCTATTCAGTGGGGGTCCTCCCTTGTCCCTCTCATTTTGAGTGCAGGCCAGCTACTCCATGCCTTTATCTTCCCCCATTTTAGATAGCCAATGTTTACATTGCCCATCCCTATTAAACCAGTTAAGGGGCCCTGGTGGTGCAGTGGCTAAGTGCTTGGCTGCTAACTGAAAGGTTGGTGGTTCAAGTCCACCAGCCACTCTGTGGGAGAAAAATGTGGCAGTTTGCTTCCATAAAGATTACAACCTTGGAAATCATGTGGGGCTGTTCTACCCTGGCTTATAGGGTTGCTGCGAGTAGAATTGACTTGACGACAAGAGTTTTTTTTTTTTTTTTTTTAAATCAAACCAAGGCTATGAGGAGACAAGCATGTTCTTTGGTCTGAAGGACTTTTTGCACTGGTTAGAACTCCGAGCATCTGCATCTATAAGCAAAGTCAAGACCCTGGCAAGCCACCAAATTGCAGTGAATCCTGCTGCCTGTGTCAGTTTTGCAGCATCAAAAATCTCTCTGATCTTCCCCCTTTAACTGGGGCCAGGTCATCCCATCTTTAGCTGTCCAGCCTAGGTCAATGAGTACCAGCTCTAGGCTTGGGAGTCCACATGACCTCTGCCCTTCAGACCAGCTGGCCCCTTCTCTTTCTATCTCTCATATCCTTAGCCACTGAGGGCTAGGTCAATGGGTGCCAGAGGAGTGTGTTCAAAGTAGCCACCTCTTCATTGCTGCATTTCCCCCACTTCCACTTATTTTGTGGACGCTGGTAGTCACCTCAAGTGATCATACCAGGCCATCTACTCACCTTCATTAACTTCATTAACTTCCAGTCCTGAAAGGGGGGTTTCCTGATGGACACTGGCAAGTCTATTCCAATACACCCTTCAGATTTCATAGGGCTGTGCCCCACATGAATATCCTTTTACTATTCACTCACCAAACAGCAATTTGGTCAATTGAGCCTTCAGTCATTGTGGTACTCTCAATCAAAATCCAGTATAATTGTCTTAAATGCAAATCTCCTGTTCTCATGGGCTTTTGGATTCACTTGCTATTTTCCGTTTTAGTATACCCAATCAAGTACGGTCTGAAGGGTGGAGTTACATGCTCTCTGTATTTTTATACTACCCAATATTCATTTCTGTTTTAGGTATCTAGTGCTGTTGTAACAGAAATACCACAAGTGGATAGCTTTAACAAACAGAAGTTTATTCTCTCACAGTCTAGTAGGCTAGAAGTCCAAATTCAGGGTGTCAGCTCAAGGAGAAGGCTTTCTGTCTTGGCTCTGGAGGAAGGTTCTTTTCATCAATCTTCTCCTGGACTAGGAGCTTCTCCACACAGGAACCCTGGGTCCAAAGGACATGCTCTGTTCCTGGCACTCCTTTCTTGGTAGTATGAGGTCCCCACTCTCTGCTTGCTTCCCTTTCCTTTTATCTCTTATAAGATAAAAGGTGGTGTAGGCCACAATCCAGGAAAACTTCTTTTACACTGGATCAGTGATGTGGCCTTAGTAAGGGTGTTACAATCCCACCCTAATCCTCTTTACCGTAAAATTACAATCACAAAATGAAGGGTAATCACACAATACCGGGAATCATGGCCTAACGAAGTTGACATATATTTTGGGGGGACACAATTCAATCCGTGACAATTTCCATCAGACATTCAGGTTTGCTTTATAATACCAGTTAGGGGAAGCATTCCTTCAGTCAGACCTATATTCATAATACATTCATATAAACACAATCTTTTTAAACATTCTCTTTTTATCTTCTCTTTTCTACATGTCTATTTTAGCAATTCGTATGCAAGTGGCCTTGGGTCCCTCGTGGGTCAGACCAGGAAAACCCTGGCCCCCTATCAATCATCTTGTTAACTTGCTGGACGTTCACCGCAAGCCACTCTGGATGCAGCTTTCCTATCTTGCTGCAGCCTAATGTCTCTTACTTTCCTTTTATCCGTTACGAATACTGATAACCAAAGTAACCATCCAAGAATCAAAAGTTTCTCATCCCATGCCCGTTCACCATTTCTCTTCCAAAACCCTGTGTTACCATGAGTCAGGAGTCATTGCAACAAATCCCACTTCTGACACCGACTGTAATGCCGCATAAGGAATTGTCTAAATTCATGGGGGATAAGAATCAGGATCAGCACAAACCTGATCCTAAGAGATGAAGATCAGACATACCTCTGCTCCCCAATTTCTTCACCATTTCTGACACCAGCCATTACCATTCTCCCCACCCCCACAGCACACGTGGCACTCTGTACTTCTCTGCTGGGTTCAAAAATTTGTTGAATGTCCACACAGAACTCATGGACTGTACTCACAGTTATGTTATTTATTAGGGAAGTAACAGACTATAACTCAGGATCAGGATCAACTTGGAAGTAACAGGAACAACTCAACATCAAGATCAGGAAGCACACAGGTAAGGTCTGAAAGGCTCCCCTGAAGTGGAGAGCACATCCCTCCCTTCTTCAGTGCAGGACACTTCTGACCAGGACAGCTCTCTCAGTTGCTTTCTGCCATTAGGCCTTTCTACCATCAGGTGTCTCTGCCATTGGCCTCTTGGCCAGCTCAGAGCCAGTGTCTCTCTCAGCTGTAGCTTTTCTTTACCAAGTGTGAGAGAAGTCTCCATGTCCCAAAGGACACACTCCTTTCTTGGCTCCTGTCAACCGGAATTCCTTTTTAAAAACTTCTATGTTTCACAAATAACCCGAATGAGAAACGAGATGGGCCATATCACAACAGACTCAACTGAAATTAAAAGAATCATATCAGATTATTACAAAAAATTGTACTCTAACAAATTTGCAAACCTAGAAGAAATGGATGAATTCCTAGAAAAACACTACCTACCTAAACTAACACAATCAGAAGTAGAACAACTAAATAGACCCATAACAAAAAAAGAGATTGATAACGCAATCAAAAAACTCCCAACAAAAAAAAGCCCTGGCCCGGACAGCTTCACTGCAGAGTTCTACCAAACCTTCAGAGAAGAGTTAACACCACTACTACTAAAGGTATTTCAAAGCATAGAAAATGATAGAATACTACCTAACTCGTTCTATGAAGCCACCATATCCCTGATACCAAAACCAGGTAAAGACACCACAAAAAAAGAAAATTACAGACCTATATCCCTCATGAACATAGATACAAAAATCCTCAACAAAATTCTAGCCAATAGAGTTCAACAACATATCAAAAAAATAATCCACCACGATCAAGTGGGATTTATACCAGATATGCAAGGTTGGTTTAATACTAGAAAAACCATTAATGTAATCCACCATATAAATAAAACAAAAGACAAAAACCACATGATCTTATCAATTGATGCAGAAAAGGCATTTGACAAAGTCCAACACCCATTCATGATAAAAACTCTCAGCAAAATAGGAATTGAAGGAAAATTCCTTAACATAATAAAGGGCATCTATACAAAGCCAACAGCCAACATCATTCTAAATGGAGAGAGCCTGAAAGCATTTCCCCTGAGAATGGGAACCAGACAAGGATGCCCTTTATCACCGCTCTTATTCAACATTTTTTTTTTAATTTGACATTGTGCTAGAGGTCCTAGCCAGAGCAATTAGGCTAGACAAAGAAATAAAGGGCATCCTGTTTGGCAAGGAAGAAGTAAAATTATCTCTATTTGCAGATGACATGATCTTATACACAGAAAACCCTAAGGAATCCTCCAGAAAACTACTGAAATAGAAGAGTTAGGCAGAGTCTCAGGTTACAAGATAAACATACAAAAATCACTTGGATTCCTCTACATCAACAAAAAGAACATCGAAGAGGAAATCACCAAATCAATACCATTCACAGCAGCTCCCAAGAAGATAAAATACTTAGGAATAAATCTTACCAAAGATGTAAAAGACCTATACAAAGAAGACTACAAAGTACTAGTGCAAGAAACTAAAAGGGACCTACATAAGTGGAAAAACATACCTTGCTCATGGATAGGAAGACTTAACATAGTTAAAAAAAAGTCTATTCTACCAAAAGCCATCTATACATACAATGCACTTCCGATCCAAATTCCAATGACATTTTTTAATGTGATGGAGAAACAAATCGCCAACTTCATATGGAAAGGAAAGAAGCCCCGGATAAGTAAAGCATTACTGAAAAAGAAGAAGAAAGTGGGACTCCTCACTCTACCTGATTTTAGAACATATTATACAGCCACAGTAGTCAAAACAGCCTGGTACTGGTACAACAACAGGCACATAGACCTATGGAACAGAATTGAGAACCCAGATATAAATCCATCCACATATGAGCAGCTGATATTTGACAAAGGCCCAGTGTCAGTTAATTGGGGAAAAGATAGTCTTTTTAACAAATGGTGCTGGCATAACTGGATATCCATTTGCAAAAAAATGAAACAGGACCCATATCTCGCACCATGCACAAAAACTAACTCCAAGTGGATCAAAGACCTAAACATAAAGACTAAAACAATAAAGATCATGGAAGAAAAAACAGGGACAAGGTTAGGAGCCCTAATACAAGGCATAAACAGAATACAAAACATTACCAAAAATGATGAAGAGAAACCAGATAACTGGGAGCTCCTAAAAATCAAACACCTATGCTCATCTAAAGACTTCACCAAAAGAGTAAAAAGACCACCTACAGATTGGGAAAGAATTTTCGGCTATGACATCTCCGACCAGTGCCTGATCTCTAAAATCTATATGATTCTGTTAAAACTCAACCACAAAAAGACAAACAACCCAATCAAAAAGTGGGCAAAGGATATGAACATGCACTTCACTAAAGAAGATATTCACACAGCTAACGGATACATGAGAAAATGCTCTCGATCATTAGCCATTAATGCTCTCGATCATTAGCCATTAGAGAAATGCAAATTAAAACTACCAGGAGATTCCATCTCACTCCAACAAGGCTGGCATTAATTCAAAAAACACAAAATAATAAATGTTGGAGAGGCTGTGGAGAGGTTGGAACTCTTATACACTGCTGGTAGGAATGTAAAATGGTACAACCACTTTGGAAATCTATCTGGCGTTTCCTAAAAAAGTTAGAACTACCATACAACCCAGAAATCCCACTCCTCGGAATATACCCTAGCAAAATAGGAGCCTTTACACGAACAGATATATGCACACCCATGTTTATTGCAGCTCTGTTTACAATATAGCAAAAAGCTGGAAGCAACCAAGGTGTCCATCAACGGATGAACAGATAAATAAATTGTGGTATATTCACACAATGGAATACTACGCATCCATAAAGAACAGCGACGAATCTGTGAAACATTTCATAACATGGAGGAACCTGGAAGGCTTTATGCTGAGTGAAATTAGTCAGTTGCAAAAGGACAAATATTGTATAAGACCACTATTATAAGATCTTGAGAAATAGTACAAACTGAGAACACATTCTTTTGTGGTTTCGAGAGGGGGGAGGGAGGGAGGGTGGGAGAGGGTTATTTACTGATTAGTTAGTAGATAAGAACTACTTTAGGTGAAGGGAAGGACAATACTCAATACAGGGAAGGTCAGCTCAACTGCACTGGACCAAAAGCTGTTTCCGGGATAAACTGAATGCTTCGAAGGTCAGCAGAGCAAGGGCGGGCGTTTGGGGACTATGGCTTAAGGGGACTTCTAAGTCAATTGGCAAAATAAATTCTATTATGAAAACATTCTGCATCCTACTTTGAAGTGTGGCATCTGGGGTCTTAAATGCTAACAAGCGGCCATCTAAGATGCATCACTTGGTCTCAACCCACCTGGATCAAAGGAGAATGAAGAACACCAAGGTCACACGATAACCATGAGACCAAGAGACAGAAAGGGCCACATGAACTAGAGACTTACATCATCCTGAGACCAGAAGAACTAGATGGTGCCCGGCCACAACCAATGACTGTCCTGACAGGGAGCACAACAGAGAAACCCTGAGGGAGCAGGAGATCCGTGGGATGCAGACCTCAAATTCTCATAAAAAGACCAGACTTGATGGTCTGACTGAGACTAGAAGAATCCCAGCGGTCATGGTCCCCAAACCTTCTGTTGGCCCAGGACAGGAACCATTCCCGAAGACAACTCACCTGACATGGAAGGGACTGGACAATGCGTTGGAGAGAGATGCTGATGAAGAATGAACTACTTGTATCAGGTGGACACCTGAGATTGCGTTGGCATCTCCTGTCTGGAGCGGAGATGGAAGGGTAGAGAGGGTTAGAAACTGGCAAAATGGTCATGAAAGGAGAGACTGGAGGGAGGAAGCGGGCTGACTCATTAAATAAAAAAAATTTTTTTTTTTTATATTTAATTTAGGGGAGAGTAAATTGGAGTATGTAGCAAGGTGTGTATATAGGCTTAAGTGTGACAGACTGACTTGATTTGTAAACTTTCACTTAAAGCACAATAAAAATTATTAAAAAAAAAAACCTTATATGTTTCAGCTGTTCATATATTCCAGTCCTCATCAGTTACGAGGCAGGGCCTCCCTCACCAGACCAGCGTTCAAGCAATCCTCAATTACCCATGAGATGTCAATCAACTCAGGTCTTGTACAAAAGTAATATTTCCTGCCTGCTGAGAGCAGCTTTTTCCCTGGGCAAAAGTAATGACCCTCTGAGGTAGAGAGAAATCTGCAGGGCCCCCCACATTGTTTCTCCAAAGAACTAGTGCAACGGTAAATTCTCAGGGCTTAGGGGAAAAATCTCCCAAGTTGTTTTTCCAAAGAACCTAGCCAAAAAGCCACATAAAGGAATTCATTGCACCACATTCACGCACACTCACCAAAACCAAAAACCAAACCCATCGCTGTGGAGTCGATTCTGTTACAGAGTGGAACTGTACTCCATAGGGTGTTCTTGGCTATAATCTTCATGCGAGCAGATCACCAGGCCTTTCTTCCGTGGCCCTGCTGGATGGTTTAAATCTCCAACCTTTCAGTTAGTAGTCACGGGCAAACTATTTGCACCATCCAGAGGCCTACACACACTCACACACACATACCCGTTCACACTTACGTATATATACACACACTCACACATGCACACACACACACCCCCGAGGTGGAATTGACTTGTGGGTTCCTGTTCTCCACATGACGGAAGGCTTCATCTGACCATTTGAAATCTGAAAAGAATGAAAATTTGGAAGCAACACTGGAAATCTGAACAGAATTCACACTCCCTGAGGTGGGAGGACATTGTGCGGGAACCCATTCGCATGTCAGAAGCCCACATGTGCCATTGGCCCTCAAGCTCAGTGACTCACAGGTTGCTGAGAGTCGTTGGTGCGAAAGGACTGCCCAGGCATCTGGTGACCACAAAGCGTTCTGCCCCCGAGCTGTTGCTCACGTGGTAATACGCTGAAACAGCTCAGAATCCCATTCTGGACTCAGAGCTATGTATCCTGGCTGCCTCTTTCCCTTCACCCCTACATCCACCCACTACATCCTCTCAGCTTTACCTGCTAGATATCACTCCCTCCCACCCCCGTCTCTCCACCTCCACCACCTCCGTCCTGGGCTCGGCCACAAACATCCTTTGGCTAAAGGATGTACAACGTCCTCCCAGCATCCTCCCTGGCTCCCCTCCAATCTCTTCCCTTCTGAGCAGCCTGAGCAATCACTTCCAAGTGCAAAGCTTATCACCCAGCTCCTCTGCTTAAACCCACACACGGTTTCCACTGAGGCTGTATTAGCACCAAAGCCTTAACTCATCCCCTAAGGTGCTGTAACATCTGCCCCAACTCACCTCTCACTCTTATCCCACATCCTCTCTCTCTCCCTCCCTCTATGCAATTCAGGTATATTGCCTTTTTTTTTTTTTTTTTTAACAGTTACAGAGTTTTCTTGTTTTAATTTTTTATTGTACTTTAGATGAAGGTTTACACAAACTAGTTTTCATTAAATATTGGTTAACAACCTCATGACATGTCAACACTCTCCCTTCTCAACCTTGGGTTTCCTATTTTACCAGCTTTCCTGTTCCCTCCTGCTTCCCAGTCCCTGCCCCTAGGCTGATGCGCCCCTTTAGTCTCCTTTTTGTTTTATGGTCCTGTCCAATCTTTGGCTGAAGGGTGAACCTCAGGAGTGACCTCATTACTGAGCTAAAAGGGTGTCTAGGGGCCATACTCTCACGGTTTCTCCAGTCTCTGTCAGGCCAGCAATTCTGGTCTTTCTTTTTGAGTTAGAATTTTGTTCTACATTTTTCTCCGGCTCTGTCTGGGACTCTCTATTGTGATCCCTGTCAGAGCAGTCAGTGGTGGTAGCCGGGCACCATCTAGTTGTACTGGACTCAGTCTGGTGGAGGCTGTGGTAGATATGGTCCATTTGTCTTTTTTTTTAATTAATTAATTTCTTCAAATATGCCCTGCTCCATCCTGCCTCAGGACTCTCAGGGCTTTTGCACAGCCATTCCCCCTGACTTTGCTTATGGTTAACACCTATGCATCCTTCATATCTCAGTTATAATGCCACCTCCTCTGGGAAGCCTTCCCCAAATTCCACTGCTGCTGCTGTTGTAAGCTGCCTTCAAGGCAGCACAAACTCATGACAACCCCGTGTATAACTGAACGAAACATTGTCCAGTCCTGTGCCATCATCACAATTGTTGTTATCTTTGAACCCATCGTTGCAGCCACCATGTCAGTGTATCTCATAGAGGTGCTCCCTCTTTTTCCCTGAGCCTTTACTTTACCAAACACGATGTCCTCATCTTGTAATTGGTTTTTCCTGATGACGTGTGCAAAGTAAGCAAGACAAAGTCTCACCATCCTCTCTTCTAAGTAGCATTCTGGCTGTACTTCCAAGCCGGATCCGTTCGTTTGTCTCGCAGTCCACAGTATATTCAGTATTTTTTGCCAATTCCACAATTCAAATGTGTCAATTCTCTTTTGATCTTCCTTTTTCATTGTTTAGCTTTTGCATGCATGTGAGACGAATGAAAAGACCACGGCTTGGGTCCGGTGCATCTTAGTCATAAAAACGACATCTTGGATTTTTTAACACTTTGCTGTTTTTGTGAGATGCTGTTGAGTTGATTTTGACCCATAGCAGCCCATGTGATGGAGCAGAACTACCCCATAGGGCTTTCTAGGGTGTAATCTTTATAGGAGCCAGGTTCGTATCCCACGGAGCCACTAACCTTTCGGTTAGCAGCTGAGCACTTAGCCACTGCACCACCAGGTCTCTCTTTTTTTGAACACTTTAAAGAGGTCTCTTGCAACAGACTTCCCCAACGCATTACATTATTTTATTTTTTGACCGCTGCTTTCATGGACATTAATTGTTGACCTAAGTAGAATGAAATTCTTACAACTTCAATTTCTTCACCATTTATCATGATGTTGTTTATTGGTTCAGTTATGAGGATTTTTGTCTTCTTTACGTTGAGGTATAATCCATACTGAAGGTTGAGGTCTTTGATCTTCATCATTAAGCTATTCAAGTCCTCTTCACTTTCAGTAGGCAAAGTTGTGTCATCTGCGTCCTGCAGGTTGTTAATGAGTCTTCCTCCAATCCTGATGCCACATTCCCCGCAAGTCCCCAGGGCCACAGGTGGTGTTTTCCATAAATGGTCATAGCAATATTACCCATCGCATGTGCTATTCCAGAACCTAACCCCTCCCCAAGTTCTGGAGTTTACTTCTCCTCCTCTTGAACTAGAGAGGGACTCTGTAACTGCCTCTAGGGAAAGAATGCGATGGAAGTGACTGTGTGATCTCTGAGGCTAAGTCATAAAAGGTGATATGACTTTTGCCTGGCTCTCTGTCTTTGGACCCTTGTTCTTGGAACCCAGTTGCCATATTGGGAGGAAGCTCAAACTGCCTGGAGAGGTCACATGTCAGAGTTCCAGGCAATATCTCCAGCTAAGGTGTCAGCCTACACCTCACTTCTGAGTATGCAAACCTGCAGATAGGTCCAACTGCCAACCTCCAGCCACCCCAACTGACATCGAGGGGAGCAGGGATAAGCCATCCCTGCCAAGCCTGGCCAAACAGCAGATTACTGGTGAGCAAAATAAAATGGTGTTGTCATTTTTAAGCCTCTAAGTCTTGGATCCATCACCCATCTGTCAGTTCGTTATGCTGTGGTGGCTTGCATGTTGCTACTATACTGGAAGCTATGCCACCAGTATTTCAAATACCAGCAGGGTGACCCATGGGGGAGAGGTTTCAGTGGAGCTTCCAGACTAAGATAGACTACGAAGAAAGGCCTGGCAATCTACTGCCAAAAATTGGCCAATGAAAACCTTATGGAGCACAACAGAATATTATCCAATATATTGCTGGAAGATTAGCCCAAACATACCAACTATCATGAAGATGGCACAGGACTTGACAACATTTTGTTCTGTTATAATAAGGTCACTATGGCTTGGAGCAACTAAAAAACAAGTCTCAGGGCGGTTTGTTATGCAGACACAGTAGCTGGAACACACTTGTACCTTGTCTTTGAAGCATTTGTTATACTTGAAACTTCACATTTGTTTTTGTGATTATTTGATTCATATCTACCTATCCTAAAACACAGGAAGCTCTGTGAGGGCAAGAATAGTGTTACTTTTTGTCCACTATTATTGGGTATGGGACCTTCAAACCCTCACCAGATGACCTAATCAGAGTCCTTTGGCCTAGAACATTCCCTGGTAGTAAGGTTGGGAACTGAGTCTCTGTCTCAGTTTCTTCTTCTTTATCAGGGAATCTTCTTTCATGTTCTGGGTTCCCAGTCTGCTTACTACTTAAGTGTGTGTGTCATATGGCATGTGGCTAGCTCCACTTTTATACCTGATCCCGGCAGGAGGGATGCATGCAGACCATCGTACCTATATCAGCTGCTACAGGGAGTGATCCATGGCCATGGAAGAATGACGCCTAATGTTGAAGCTGACCTTGCTCTGCCTCTTCTCTGTGTGAGTAAAGTGCTGTTCCACCCAATGCCTGTGTGTGAGTCATGTCTTTCTTGGTGACCCCAGGCCCTGTTTTAACAACCATTCTATACCTGACACCTAACACCACCTGGAAAATGATGCATACACCACCTATTTATTCTCAGCTTTCCTGCACCTCTTTACATACTAAAAGAAAAATAATATTTGGTCATTCATTGAATATTCACTCAGTAAATGCTTGTTGATGAAACTCTGTATCAGGCATTTGTGTTAGAGACAAAACACAAAATGAAGACGATGCACAAGGGACTGTGGGAGGCCAAAGGAGGGGTCAGAGGAAGCTTCCTGAGACAGGGGACATTTGAGATGTGTTTTGAAGGATGTGTAGGAGTTTTCTGGGTGACAAAGAGACAAAACATGACTCCTGGCAAAGGGAATGGTGTGTGCTGATGTATGGGGCCAGGAAGCAGCCTGGCTGGACAAAGAATTGTGGGAAGTTCTTCACACATAAAGTACAATTTGCTTGGGTGGAAAATTCTGCAAAAAAAAAAGTTGGTAGGGGCCAGATTCTGACGATGTTAAGGGGTAGGTGGTTTGATTTCATCTCAGGAAAAATAAGAAGACCTCACGGGTTCGGCAGCAGTGGTGGAAGGATCTTGGCTCTTGATAGAGATGGGGCTGGGAAAACCAATGAAGCTTCTGAACTGGTCCAGAAGGAGGTGATGGGACCAGGACAAGAGAAGTGAGGATAGGAGGAGTGGGACTAAGCCAAGGGCTCTTTAGCAAAAATTCACTGTACAGGGCCTTTTATTTGGATGCTACGTGTCTTTATCCCACGGTCACACCAACCCTATAAAGCTGTTGTTGTTAGTTGCTGTCGAGTCAACCCCAACTCATGCTGACCCCATACATGCAGAGAACTGCTCCATAGGGTTTTCAAGGTTGTGACCTTTCAGCAGCAGATCACCAGACCTTTCTTCCGAGGAGCCTCTGGGTTGGTTTGAACCTCCAACGTTTTGGCTACTAGTCCAGCACTCAACCGTTTGCAGCACACAGGGATTGGCAAACTTCTTCCATAAAGGAACAGATGTTCAATATTTCAGTCTCTGCGGGTCTTAGGGCCTCTGTCGCAACTACTCAATTGTGAGTTGTAGCCACAGACGATGGGTAAATGAACGGACATGGTAGTGTTCCAATAAAACTCTTATTTATGGATGCTGACATTTTAATTTTATAAAATTAAATTTTCATGTGCCATAAAATACACTTTTTCCCGAGATTTTTTTCCCCCAACTATTTAAAAATGTAAAAACCACTCTTAGCTTGAGGGACGTACAGAACAGATGCTGGGTCTCGGTTTATTCACCTCGGCACCTCGGCCATTAAGCGCTATTTCAGGTTTAGGGGTACAACGCACATTCCCCAACGAGAGCCCCGCCCCTCCTCGCAGCACTAGCCCTAGCCCCGGGGCGGAGCGTGCGCATGCGCGGCCGGAGCTCGGGCTGGGGGGGCGGGGCGGGCCGCGGCTCCGACTTCCAACATGGCGCACGCTGCTGGCGGTGGTGGCGGTGGCAGCGGCGGCGGTGGCCACCCCGCGGGCCGGGGGCTGAGCGGCGCCCGCTGGGGCCGTTCGGCCTCCGCGGGCCACGAGAAGCTGCCGGTGCACGTGAGTGGCGTCCGCCCTCCCTCGGGGACCCTGTTCTCCGGCCCCCGCAGGCCGGCGCCCCTCACCCCGGCCCCGCCCGGTCCTGGCCCCCGCCCCTTCTTGGCCTCCCCTCCGCGGCCCCGGACCCCGGAACCCCGACCCTTCATCTCAGCCCCGCACAGGTCCGGCCTGCCCACCTCCCGTCGGGGACTACCGACTTCTGTCCCCTTCCTCCGCTGACCCTGGCCCCCCGGGACCCTCCGCTTCCCCGCAGGTGGAGGACGCCCTCACCTACCTGGACCAGGTGAAGATCCGCTTCGGCAGCGACCCTGCCACTTACAACGGTTTTCTGGAGATCATGAAGGAGTTCAAAAGCCAGAGGTACCCGCGGGGCCCCTCCCCACCCCCGAGGGCCGCGCTGGGCCCCGAACCGGGCTGATCAGGGTGAGAGACCCCTTCCCGGTTGCTGCCCCTCAGCTGAATGACCTTGAGCATGTCGTTGAACCTCTGTGAGCCTCCGTTTCTTGTTCTATAATGTTGGGATGGATCGTACCCACCTTGTGGAATTGTGGTGGGGATTCTTGGAAGCAGGGCTGGAATCAGGGGAGATAAGGTCAGACAAATGCAAAGTTGGACCCTGCGTTTATTTAAAACGTTGGCTTTAAATAACTTTTGTTCCTCAAGGAATTTTTTTGCCTAAATTTTTTCTTGCAAGCATTGCGTTACAGTGTTATTCGTTTTGATGATTGAGTGCCCCTCCCCTTTAAATTCTGTATCCAAATTGAGTGCCTCCCTTGCCTCCCCTAGACCCTGTCCTGCTTGGAAATAATGTGCATAAAGCCTTTAGTGAGGGACCTGCCGCAGGGAAAGTGTTTAAAGACATTAGCTCTTTTTCTAGGCAGAATCAGGAAGGTTTCAGATAAATGGGGAATCTCAGGATCTTGGCCTCAGGATCAGGGCTTGGAGTGGGCAAGGGGCTTGCCCACACGCACCTTAGGGACAGAGGCCGAGTTAGAACTCAGACCCCCCAACCCTTAAATTCTTGCTTGTCACAGGCCCACCTACATGCTCCACTCTCTTAGGAAATATGGCAGGGCTGGTTTTGAGGGTCCCTGGACAGCACAAACGGTTTGCACTTGACTGCACATCCAAAGTTTGGTGGTTCGAACTTACCCAGTGGCACAGTGGAAGAGAGGCCTGTCAGTCTGCTTCCATGAAGATTGTTGGTGGTGGTGTGAGGTGCTGTCAAGTTGATTTTGACATATAGTGATCCTGTGTGATGGTAGATCTGCTCCTGTAGGCTGTAATCTTCACAGGAGCAGATCGCCAGGTCTTTATTACAGTTAAGAAGACCCCATGGAGCAGTTTTGTTTTGTCACACATGGAGTCTCCATGAGTTGGAATTGACTCAGTGGCAATGAGTTTGGGTACCCCCCCCGCCCCCCCCCGGTTTCCTTCTATGAAGTAGCGTCAGCCCTGTGCTGGGACTACAGTAATGACAAAGCCCCCCTTTCCCCTCTCATTTGTATGCATTCCTGATACTTGCAAGATTTTGGGTGTTGATACATTGCAGTGAGTTGCTTGGATCAAAACCTGCGTCATGGGTGATCCTAACTCATACAAAGTGACAGACTTTATCACCTCGCGTGGAGGGAGTTGGCCTCTCGCCACCTCTTGGAGTCCAAGACCTGCATTTAGAGCTTCTGACATTTTCAGGAGTTGCTAGGTGGTGCAAATGGTTAAATACTCAGCCAGTTACCAAAAGATAGGAGATTCACATCCATTCAAAGGCACCTTGGAAGGAAGCCCTGGAGCACAGCTCTACCCTGACACACATGGAGTTGCTATGGGTTGGAGTCGACTTGATGGCAGCTGGTTCGGTGCTTTGGTTTTGACAGTTTTCGGAACTGAGCACACATTATTGAAGTATTTTGGGAACCATGCTGGGGAAATATTCAGCGGTTCTCAGGAAGAGGGTGTGGGGAGCCCAGGCCTCGCTGCTCTGAACAGACATGGTTGTTGTTATTGTTGGGTGCTCTTGAGTCGATTCCAATTCTCAGCGACCACAGGTGATGGAGTAGAACTGTCAGAGTAGAAAACCATAGCATTTTCTTGGCCGTGGTCTTTACAGGAGCAGATCACCAGGCCTTTCTCCCGTGGAGCTGCTGGGCGGGTTTGAACCACCAACCACCTTTTGGTTAGCAGCCAAGCACTTAACCGTTGTGCCACCAATGCTCTTTCCTCGCTACTGTGGAAATAGATCACTGGCTGTAGAATCATGCAGCAGATGAGTATATTTTAGGTCGCTTTGTTGCCAGTCAGAAAGCTCCATTACGTGGTACTGTGGAGAGAGTCGGAAATAGGTTTTGCTTTTGATTTGTTCCCCAAGACCCTCTTGTCCACTTGTGTCCCTCTTTGTCCTAGCATCGACACTCCCGGGGTCATCAGACGTGTGTCTCAGCTCTTTCACGAGCACCCCGACCTCATCGTTGGATTCAACGCATTCCTCCCCCTGGGATACAGGATTGATATCCCCAAGAACGGCAAATTAAACATACAGTCGCCGCTGGCGAACCAGGTAGGCCGCCGCTGGGCTTCAGTTACCTGAATGGGTGTTTGCGCTGTGTGTCCTGGGACCTGGCTGGAGGGGGGCAGGGCGGTATTTCTTTGCTGGAAGCCACGTGAGATCTGGTCTTTTTAAAGCCAGACTGCTGATTTCTGGCACGAATCAAACTAGATCAAAACGCCTCCACAGGCAGCCCCTGAATCCCAAGTGGGTCTGCCTGAAGAGTTTATATCACATGCGTCGAGGAAGCCTGCTCCTACCCCGGAATTTTCCTCGAAGTCAGAATAACTGCATCCTGTGATCTCACTTACACGAAATATCTAGGCTAGGCATAGGATGTTGTTAGTTGCTGTCCAGTTGACTCTGACTCACAGTGACCCTTGTGTGTCAGAGTAGAGCTGCTGCATAGGATTTTCAAGGCTGTGACCTTTTGGAATCAGATTGCCATCCCTGTTTTCTGAGGCACCACTGGGTGGGTTTGAACTGCCAGTCTTTTGGTTAACAGTTTTGCGCCACCCAGGGACCACCAAGGTGTATGGTTAATAGTGGTGAACAGGGGCGGGAGGGAGGGGGAGAGGGGAACAGTTGTTTAGGAAGCAGTGAGTTTCCGTCTGTGATGATAGAAGGTTTGACGACAGATAGTGGTGATGGTTGGCACCACCAGATTGTACACATGGAAAACAATGAATCGGCAAGTGTTATGTTTCTTGAATTTTTTACCAAAATTAAAAAAAATACCAACAATTATGGCATCAGCAGGGGCGAAGGTCTTGGCAAGAGGCTTTCCCTGGGAGCATTCCAGGCAGGCCTGTCCACGTACCTGGGCAGATACTCACCTGTGTCTGACAGATCTTGGTGGTGCCAGTAAGGTGGCTGAGAGGAGCGCGCGAAGAGCTGTTTTCATTGTGTTTTATTTCAGTGCTGGGGGACGTTGGCTCAGATCAACCTTTACGCCTCCCCCATGCTCACGGCTTCCTTGTGTTCCTTCTCTGGTGACAGGAAGCTGCCTCCTCTTCTTCTGTAGCCCCTTCTTGTTTGAGCTCATCACGATATTGTTAGTTGCCATCTAGTCGGTTCCAACTTACGGTGGCCCTGTGTGTTACCGAGTGAATTTGCTCCGTAGGGTTTTCTTGGCTATAACCTTGGCAGAAGCAGATCGCGAGGCGTGTCTTCTGCAGTGCCACTGGGTGAGTTCAGTCTGCCAACCACTAGGTTAGTAGTTGAGCACAAACTGTTTGTGCCATCCAGGGACCCAAGCTCACCAGACCCTCTGAGAAAAAGAAACCTTACCTGAGCTTTGTGTTTGTAGGGTAATCTTGTATTTTTCTCTAAGTCAGAGTTTGTCAGCTTTGGAACGGTTGACAAGGAATGACAGAACATCACTCCTTGCTGTGGGGGCCAACCAGCGCACTGATACGGAGCAGTGTTCCTGCCCACCACCCACTTGACGCCGGTAGACCAAACCAAACCTGTTGCCAACAAGTTGATTCTGACTTATGGCGACCCCATGTGAGTCAGAGTAGCACTACTCCACAGAATGTTCTTGGCTGTAATCTTTACGGAAGGAGATCTCTGATACTTACTTTGTTTGAGCTGCTATGGGTTCAAACCACTAACCTGTAGGTTAACAGCCAAGTGCTTAACCATTGTACCACCAGGGTTCCTTTGGAAATGATATTGCATCGCCCAACACTGACACAGGGCTTTAGATGTGATGAACTGTTCTCACGTACATCACTGCACACGAGCTTGACCCTGCCCTGTTTTGCCGATTAATCCCAACAAGCTTTTAGCAACTGGAGGCCTCGGCTCCACTCTTGGATCTGGGAGCTCCATTTGCAGGTGTGAAATGAAGGCTCTTTGGAGGTGACACCTGTGTGTTTTTGGGTTTCTTTTGAACATGGAGATGAACCCTGGGCTTTACGGGGCAACATGCTGACGGCAGGGCCTGCCTTAAGAAGAAAAAAACAGAGTCTACCCACCAGGCCCTGAGGAGGGAGGCTGACCATTGCCACAGCGCCTGCCTCTCACTGTTCTTTTTCCGAACCCTTTCTCCTCAGTTTACAAGGCACTTGGCAAGCCCCTCCATTGAAAGAAACACCTATGCAGTGCTTCCTGCAGCTGATTTTTACCTTCCCAGCTCAAATCCTCTGGAGTCCCTGGGTGGAGCAAACAGTTAAGTGCTCAGCTACTAAAGGTTGGTGGTTCGCACCCACCCAGAGGCACCATGGGAGAAAGTCCTGGTGACCTACTTCCATGAAGATTACAGCCAAGAGCACCCAGTGGAGCACAGTTGTACTCTGTAAGACGCGAGGTTGCCGTGAGTCAGAATCCACTCGGCTGCAAATGGTGCGGTGGTTTGTTTCTGTTTTTATTTTTTTTTTCCTCAAATCCTAGGGGCGGGGACTGCAGGGAATGGAGGAACTGGTTTGCCTAGACCAGCTGTTTTCACTTAGGGGCATTTTTGCCCCCAGGGTACACCTGACAGTGTCTGCAGAGGTTCAGGTTTGTCACTACTAGGACGGTGCTAACTGGCGTCTAGAAAACCCTATAGAGCAGTTCTACCTTGTAACACATGGGGCTGCCATGAGTCGTAATCAACGGAAACAGGTTTGGTTTAGAGGCCCTTGATTGGCACAAATGGAGAAAAGACCTGTCAGTCTGCTTTCATAAAGATTACAGCTAAAAAACCCCATGAGGCAGTTCTCCTGTGACATGGGGTCACTGAGTCAGAATTGACTCAACGGCACACAAGGATAACAGCACTTGCTAAGAAAGATCAGGAGTCAGGAGACCGCAGTTGATCTCCATGTGTGAAAACTGCCTTCCTGTGCTCCTGACTGCGGGGGTGACTTGCTGGGAGCTGGGACCTGACAGGAATGCACACTGATACTGGGAGATGATGCTTCCTTTAGTAGCCACAGGCCCTGCCTTTCCACACCTTGGAGGGCTTTCGTACGGGGGAGAGACCAGACACAATCTGGTCTCCCTCCAGGTGGCTTAGATGAGGATAGTTGTTGTGGATGGAATTGTGTTCCCTAAAAATATGTAATGGAATCCTCATCCTTAAACCTGTGGATGAGTTTTCTTTGTTAATGGGCCATGTCAGTGCAGAGCAGGTCTTAAACCTAATCACTTTTGAGCTGTAAAAAGAGCAGGTTAGAAGGAAGCAAGCAAGCACAAATGGGCAAAGATAGATGCCCTGTGGATTGACAAGGAACATGGATAAGAACACTGGTGAAGCCAGAACAAGGATCTTCCCCCAGACCTGACAGAGCCTTCTGGAGCTGGTGCCTTGGAATTCAGACTTAGAGCCTCCTGAGCTGTGAGAAAAGAAATTTCTGTTTGTGGTATTTCTGTTATAGCAGCAATGGAGAACTAAGACAACAGTCCATTGATGTGAAGAAAGGTTTTATGGGAGCATCCATTAGATACCTACTCTGGAATCTTCCCCCAGCCTGGAGGCAGCCTTTTCTAGCAAGGGTGCTTCCATCCACAGTCAGAGAGGAGCTTTCCCTCTTGGCAGCCCCACTTTGAGCCTACCTGGTGGCAGGTGGTGTGTACGGATCCAGCCTGGTTTCCTGGCCTGCATCCCAGCAGCCCAGTTGTTACCTGCGTGGCTTCACCATAGGCACAAACGAGGTGTCTCTCCAGGTTCCAGCCACCTAAACACTTGTGACGCTGCCACTTGCAGAGGTTTGCGTGCTTTTCTTAATGGTTTTTCTGGTATGGTTGTTTCGAAGTAGAGTTTCGATTTTTTTTTTTTTAATTTCATTCCTTTATAAATCCTGTCAACTACAGAGGGAAGAATGGCTCTTAAAAGCTGGGGAAGATGAATAAGAGGGCCTCTGCCTGTGAGGAGCCTTCAGTACAGAACTTTCTGACCTCAGCACTGGAAACATCTAGTTTGGGATCATTCTCTGGGGTGGGGACCATCCCGTGCACTGTAGGATGTTGAGCAGCATCCCTGGTCTCCACCCACTCCATGCCAGTAGCAACCCCCTGGGGGCGTAGTTGCACCCAGCTGAAGACAGCTGGTCTACGGTATGGGGGAAGGCAGGTGGACGTGTGCTATACGTGAGAGTTGTTGCCAGCAGAGGGTCAGGAGCTCAGAGGGAGGTGCCTTCTCTTGCTGGGGTTGTGGTAGAGGGGGGACTCAGCTCATGACCTTGCGAGTCAGTGTCATTTTGGATCTGGTCATTTGGGCCACAGAGAGGCCCCCTTCCCACCTCAGCTGTCCTCATACCATCCTGTTGGTAAGCTGGAAAATGAATGAAAACCCCTTGCTTCTCACTTGTTTCCATCCCCCAGCAGCTGCAAGTCCATCAGGTTGGCAGGACCCTCATCTGTCATGTTTACAGCTGTGTCTCCGTTCCCGGGACAGTGCCGGGGTGCTGGACACATTTGTGGGGCAGGAGACCAGGTGTTGGCTGCATAAAGGCAGGTCTCTGCTCCTGGATCCTCCTCAGGGTGGCCTGCCTCCTGGAGCTGCCCCTGGATGGTGAGCTGGCTTAGCAGCCGTGTGGACATAGATGAACTTTTTGGTTAAGCGTTCAACTGTTAGCCAGAAGATTGGTGGTTCAAACAAACCCACCCAGAGGCATTGCAAAAGACAGGCCTTCCGAAAGGCCACAGCCCTGAAGGTCTTATGGAGCACAGTTCTACTCTGCACACGTGGGGTCACCGTGAGTCGGATACGACAAAAAGAGTATAGCTTACAACATAAAAGGGGCTCACTTACATTCAAACTCACGGTAACCCATTTGGTACAGAGTAGAACTGCTCCGTAGGGTTTTCTTGGCTATAATCTTTATGGGAGCGCATCACCAAGCCTTTCTTCCATGGTGCTGCTGGAAGGGCTTGAACCACTAATCTTTAAGTGCTATGAGTTGAAATCGACTCAGTGGCAACTGGTTTGATTTGGTTACATTCAGAGTGAGGCCCAGCACCTTCTCTCTGGGGAGAATCATTTGGAAATTCTGTCAGTCCCTGAGTACATCAGTTCCCGCATCTGAGTCTCATTCTCTAGTGGAGCATACCGGCCTCTGCTGCGCCAGGCCCTGGCTGAAGCCAAGTCCCCGCTCAGGGCACGTGCACAGCCAGGTCAGGGCTGGGATGAGGAGCAGATGTGAAAGGAGTGCAGTGACCACAGTGCTGTAAACACAGACTCAGGGAAGGGCAGGGAGGACAAGGAGGCCAGGGCAGGGCCTGGGGAGGTGTCCGGGGCAGGCACACAGGGAGGGTGGAGCTAGGCCTGCGTCTCAGGGAGAAGATCCCTATGGGACTGCAGAGGCCTGGGGGGATGAACCAGGAGACTGCAGGGCCAGGAGAGGAGCGTCGAGGGAGCTATGGAGGGTTTTGGAAAGGGCCTCTGTAGCTGCTATGCTGAGAACAGGACAGAGAGGAAGCCATGGTCCAGGGAGGGCCCGAGTGATCCGGGCAGAGTGGACGACACTGGAGGATGGGGTACAGGCAGAGAGGAAAGGACAGTTGTTCTGGAAGGTTTAGAGAGGGCTAGGCAAACTACTGCCCAAGGACCAATGCTTGCCTGGCTTTGTAAGGCCAGTGGCTTTATGTTTTTCAGTGGTTACATTAAAAAATTTTTTTTATTTAGATAAAATTTCTTTAACAAAATGATCCATTATGGCCCTTTTAAAGTGCATAATTCAGTGGGTTTTAGTCCGTTCACAGTGTTGCAACCACCACCTCTATCTAGCTCCAGAACATTCTCACCACCCCCAAACAGAAACTCCCTACCAGTTGGCAGTTGTTCCTCATTCTTCTCTCCCTCAGGTCTTGGTAACCTTGAACCTGCTTTTGTCTCTGCATTTGCCTGTTCTCAATATTTCACATAAGTAACATCATACAGTGTTTGTGCTTTTATGACTGGCTTCTCACTGAGCATAGTATTGTGAAGGTTCAGCCATGTCATAGCATGTATTAGGACCTCATTTCTCTTAATGGCTGGATGATATTCCGTTGTTTGGATGGAACACATTGTATTTACCCATTCACCTACCGATGGCCCCTTAGGTTGTCTCCACCTTTTGGCTGTAGTGAATAATGCTGCAGTGAACGCCGGCATCTGTGTATTGTTTGAGTTCCTCTTCTCATTCGTCTTGGGTAGACACCCAGGAGTGGTGTCTGCCCAGGTCATGTGGTAGTTCTCTGCTTAACTTTTGGAGGAACCACCACACAGTTTTCCACAGTGAGTGTACCGTCTTATGTTCCCACTAGCAGTGGATGAGGGCTCCTATTTCTCCGCATCCTTGACAACACTGGTTGTTTCGGTGTTTTTTTCTTTGTATAGCCGTCCTAGTGGGTGTGACATGGAATCTCATTGTGTCTGTGGTTACGTTTTAGCAGAGTACGTACCTGATACCCTCGCTTTCGTCTCTCAGCCTGCCAAGCTAAAGTTCTCTGGTCTCGGGGTGCTTGTCTGTCTTGTCACTGTGGCTCACTCAGGGGCTCTGGAGGGACATATGGGACTCCAAGATGCCTCCTAGGAGTGATCTGCTCCCAGCGCTGCCTATCGTGGGAGGGTGGGGGTGTTACCCCGGAGCCGAGCGCAGAGCCTTCTCTGAAGCAAACTTGTCTCCAAGGCCGCCTCCCTCTCTCCCTCCCTGCCCTTTCCCCCTACCCGTGTGCACTAAAGGAATGCCAGCACAGACCCCTGGAGCCTTTGTGTCATGGGGTGACAGAAAGATATATCGGCATCCTGGCCGCTGCACCTGTAAACATGGCCTAGTTCGGACAAAGGGTCTTTGTCAGTGTTAGCAGTTAAATTCACTTGAGGTCATCCTTATAGGGTGAGGCCTAATCCTAATCCCTTGTGAGCCGAGTCTTACAAAAGGAGAGGACAGACACGGAGACAGTCATTCACAGGAGGGGAGGATAGACGCCATGTGATGACAGAGGTAGATGCATCTGCAAGCAGTAAGGGGACAGTTCTCTCTGAAAGCTCCCAGAAGGAATCCACGTGGCCGAGATCTGACGCGGACCTGTAGCCTCACCACTGTTCTGTTCTCACAAGCCACCCATGTTATGGGATTTTGTTACAGCAGCTCCAGACACTAAGATGCTAAGCAATATAAGTAGCAGGAGCATCTCCAGAAAGTCCCAGAATAGACTCCACTGCTGAGGAGAAATGCTGGCACAGAGACTTTGGCTGCTTGGCGGGGGTCTTTGTATCTCCGCTTACTTGGCTCAGACTGTCCAGAGGCACCTGACTAGCTGAGCCACGTCATACTGGCCTCTGCCACGGCATGTGCTGGTGTCTGGGTGGAGCGAGGAGGCGGGTCTCCCAGTTCAGCCAGTCTTCCTCAGGTCATCAGAAGCGGATGCTTTGCCGGGCCACAGGGAGGAAAGAGAACAGGACTCCGTGTGTCCCACACCTGGTCCCCCACAGTGTGCACGATGCCCTGCTCCTTTCCAGACACCATCCCAGACAGGGAGCAGTGTCACATCCCACCATCACAGACTTTGTGTTCTCATCCGGTGGACAGACAACAGATTAAATGAGTAAAACATGTCACATGTAGGGACAATAAGTTCCATGGAGGAAAATAGAGCAAGGATGGGGTGGGGAGTGCTGGGAGAGCAGGGTAGTCATACCTTGACACAGGATGTCCCGGAAGGCTCATGGAGAAGGCAAAGACCTAAAGCTAAGCAGAAGAGGGGTTCTGACGCTGGAGACCAGGCACTGGGCACTGGGGACAGTGCAGCCCGCGTCCTGGCGGGGGTGGGGGCTGTATTCGGAGAATCTTGGCCATTGTTTCAGTTCAGAGACACGAGGGCACCTCCTGCAGGGTGGTCCTGTCCTGCCTCGAGGTGGAATTCCAGGGACACAGGAGAAAGGCGTGGGTTCCTTTTTCTCTTTCGTTTTTTATTTCTAGTGACAGGAAGGAGACCCTGGGTGGTGCAAACGGTTAAGCGCCCAACTACTAGCCCAAAGGTTGGAGGTTCGAGTCCACCTAGATGTGCCTCGGAAGAAAGGCCTGAAGATCTTCCGAAAGGTCACAGCCTTGAAAACGCTATGGAGCAGTTCTACTCTGCACACATGGAGTCGCCATGAGTCAGAACTGACTCAGTAGCAACTAACGACAAGTGACAGGCAAGTGTATAGGCAGAGGACATGCTGGGCGCTCAAGACCATCTCTTCCCTCTCAGGTGACTGTTTTTTGCTGCTTTCTCCATTAAGATGACCACCTTGTCCCAGTGTGTCCGGAATCAGCACTCAAAGTCCCATGTCCTAAGAATCCCTGTGATCCAGGACAGCCTGGACAGTGGGTCCCCCAACATCATCATTTTATAAAAAACCAGTTGCTGCGGGTCACCCCCAACTCATGTCCCCCCAGCGTGTGTGTCAGGGTAGAGCTGTGCTCTGTAGGGTTTCCAGTGACTGGTGGTTCAGGAGTAAAGCACCAGGCCTTTCTACCAAGTTGCTTCTGGGTGGACTTGAACCTCCAGCCATTCGGTTAGCAGCTGTGTTTGTTCCTGTTTGTACCACTAGGGACTCCCGTCGTTGTAATACATCCCAGCTCTTCCCAGCACTGCTAAAAGCAGGTGGTTTCATACTCACACTCCTGCTGAAGTCAGATCACAGACGACATGGGAAGAGCTTTTATAAACAGCTCCAGACGTAGCCCTGGAAAGGAGTCTGCATCCACTTTTTGTGTACGTGTTCCAGTTGCCAGTTTTTGAAAGTATAGAGTGAATTCAACACTCGTGTCCTTTCTGTAGCTGAGGAAGGACCTGGTGGAGGGGCGTTCATCAGAGCTGCCTGGGAACGTGCAGAAGCTCGTGATGCATGAAGCCGGCGTTGTGTTCCGTGTATGCGCCTAACCCTCTTCCCCCACCCCCAGGCCCCCAAAGCCAAAAAACCAAACCCATTGCCATCGGGTTGATTCCGACTCATAGTGATTCTGTGGGACAGGGTAGAACTGCTCCATAGGGTTTCCAAGGAATGGCTGGTGGATTTGAAGTGCCGACCTTTTGGTTAGCAGCCTGAGCTCTTAGCCACTGCACCACCAGGGCTCCCAGAAGCATCTAAAAGAACCTTGGCTGTGCATAACGTTTTGTCTGTTCTCGTACAGACAGCAACCCTGGGCTGGCAGTTTTCACAGTCCGTCTCCAGTGTTGGGCCTGAAGGTAACTCGTTGCTTTGTTCTTAGGAGAACTCACACAACCATAGCGACTATGCGGACGACTTCAAGCAGCAGGCGCTCTCTAAGGAGGACAAGCCCCAGGTACCCCTGGAGTCAGATTCTGTGGAGTTCAACAATGCCATCAGCTATGTGAACAAGATCAAGACTCGCTTCCTGGACCACCCGGAGATCTACCGGTCGTTCCTGGAGATACTGCACACTTACCAGGTGAGAAGCCACGCCATGCACTTGTGTGTGTGTGTTCCCGGCATCCTCTGATAACCAGGTACACTGAAACGGTTCAGATTTTCTTGTCTTGATTCCTGAAATTGTGTGAAATTCTGTTTGAATTTTATTTTAATGTGCCCCTTGAGGCACCTCCGTATTGGGAAGCAGGATTAGGAAACGCATGTTGTTGTTAGCTGCCTTCAAGTCAGTCCCCAACTCCTGGTGACCCCGTGCACAATGGAACAGAATGCCGCCTGGTCTTGTGCCAGCCGCATGATCTGCTGTGGATTGGGCTGCTGTGCCCCACGTGGTTTTCATCGGCTGATTTTCGTGAGTTGATCTTCAGGCGTTTCTTCCTGGTCTGTCCCAGTCTGGAAGCTCCGCTGAAACCTCTTCAGCATCCTAGCCACACACGAGCCTCACAGACAAATGGGTGGTGGCTGCGCATGAGGCGCACTGGGCGGGAGTTAAACCTGGCCCTCCCGCGTGGAAGGTGAGGCTTCTACCACTAAACCACCGCTGTTCCCTACGTCGAAGATCGGCACGTCCTAAAACATTGTAACTGCAGGTGGGGATAGGTATGACCACTAAAAACAGCAGCGTTGGCTTCGCCTTCTTATTGTTGTCCACTTAATGTCCTTGGTTACTAACCAGAAAGTTGGAGGTTCTTGTCCACCCAGAAGTACCTTGGAAGAAAGGCCTGACAATCTACTTCCGAAAAATCAGCCATTGAAAACCCTATGGAGGACAGTTGCGCTCTGCACGCATGGGATCGCTGTGAGTCAGGGTTGACTCAGTGGCAACTGGTTTATGGCTCATTTGCAGTATTCTCTGAATGGAGGAGTGGTTTTTGCCCCATTTGATTTGGCTCTCAAGGATACCAGTAACTCTTTGGGGGGCAGATGATCTTTTCCCTCTTAAGTAAGTGTTACGTGTGTTAGTGTGTAAAAAGTAACCTGCATTTCCTGGGGGTGTACTGTTGCGGGGGTGGGGAAGGGGATGCTGAGGGTTCTCCCTGCATTCTTTGATGAAGTCACGGCCAGTGGGTTGAGGAGGGTTTCATTTGGTGGCCATGGAGTGCAAAATGAGTAACTGGGAGGGCCCTTGCTTTGTCATATGCTTGAGTGTGATGTTAACTGGGGCAATTCCAGTGGCTGATTGAGGCTCCACTCAGTGGCTCCTGTTTATGCTCCTTCCCTTTACCCCACGGGTCTTGGTGACTGGTCTGTAGGTCCCACCCCCCTCCCCTTTCCCTCTCTTCTCTCCTAGGCCCAGCTCCAACTCCAGGCTCCCCACAGGCAGAACGTACCACTCACCCTGGGATCCCAGGGCCTGGTTCCCCCCGACCTTGTACTTAACCTTTGTATAGCCAGACTCCAGTGGCCCCACACTTCCCGTTCCCTGTGCTCATGAGCCCCCCCGAGGCTGGGCCAGGCCCCTTCTGTACCCCGGTACAGGCATGTTGGGGAGCAGAATCAAGGCACAGAAGCCCAGGATCATTCCCTATGGCGAGGGCCTAAGCCTGGGCAGTCAAAGGGGTCAGTGGGCAGTGAGCAGGCCATTGTGGGTGGCTGTTTGCGTGGTGGAGCCCGCAGGGCTTCTGTGCTCTGTGAACTGCCCCTCAGCCCCCTCCAAGGCGGGTGTCTGCACATCACGGACAGTGTCTGGGCTAATTTCTTCTTTTTCTTTCCGCCCACCGGCAGAAGGAGCAGCTGAGCACAAAGGGCCGGCCGTTCCGCGGCATGTCCGAGGAGGAGGTCTTCACAGAAGTGGCCAACCTCTTCCGGGGCCAGGAAGACCTGCTCTCCGAGTTTGGCCAGTTCCTGCCCGAGGCAAAGCGGTCCCTGGTGAGTACAGCGCCCACCCCACAGGCCGAATGCCCCCTACAGTGACTGGCCTTTGGCCAGGCTTGGTGGCCGTGGGGACACCCTGGCTCTCTCCTCTGATGCTACAGGGGTGCAGACACTTGGGCAGCTCCTCATAGGCTACAGGTGCCCCTCTGTCCAGATCAAGCCTGGGGTGTGGGGTGCTCGGGGGGCTGAGAGTGTCTTCCCGTGGAGATGGTGGGACTGAGCCATTCCGGCTCTGGCACTGCCTCCTAGGGCCACTAACCTGCAGTGGCTTGTGACCACAACCCTGTGGGAAGGTATAGGAAGATAAGGCCCCTCTGCTGGGTGGGGCCTTATCTAGGGCTCCAGCAAGATGGGTCTGGAGGGGTGGGCAGAGGTGGGCTAAAGTGGGGCATGACTGGTAGGTGGGGGTGACAAGGGCCATGTCTGGGGGCATTGCCCCTCAGTCCTTCCTCTTCTGCTCTCCCTCCCTTGCCTTTGCCGGGGGTTGCCTTTTCCTCTCCTCTTACTGGTTTTCCTTTCTTTTGCACATAGGCTTTTAAAAAAATTGAGTTCAAATTCATGTAACATCAAATTAGTTATTTTGAAATGAACAATTCCGTGGTATGCTATGAATTCACAATGTTGCATAACCACCATCTGGTTCCAGAATGTTCTCATCACCCCCAAAGAAGACCCCATACCCATGAGCACTTACTTCCCATCCTCCTCCTTCCAGCCCTGGCAACCACTGATCTACTTTGTCTCTGTGGATTTGCCTGTTCTGGACATTTCATGTAAATGGAGCTGTACACTATGTGGCTTTTTGTGTCTGGCTTCTTGCACTTAGTATGTTTTTGAGGTTCATCCATTTCGTAGCGTGTATCAGTGCTTCATTGTTTTTTATGGCTGAGTAATATTCCACTGGAGTCCCAGTAGCACAGTGGTTAAGAACTTGGCTACTACCAAAAGGTCAACAGTTCAAGTCCACCAGCAGCTTCTTGGAAACCCTACGAGGCAGTTCTACTCTGTCCTGTAGGTTTGCTATGAGTTGGAATCGACTCGATGGCAATGGGTTTGGTTTTGAGTTAATATTTCATTGCAGGTCTGTACCACATTTTGTTGATTCATCTGTTAATAGATGCTTAGGCCGTTTCTATTTTTGGCTGTTGTGAATAATGCTGCTATTAAAATTGGTGTACAAGTATCTGTTTGAGTCTTTCATTTCTTTTGGGAATATACCTAGGAGTAGAATTGCCGGGTCGAGTTCGAATCCACCAGGCACTCCTTAGAAATTCTGTGGGGCAGTTCTATTCTGTCCTCTTGAGTCGCTGTCAGTTGGAATTGACTCGACAGCAGTGGGTTTGGTTTGGTTTTTTGGATGGAGCCCTGGTGGCACAGTGGTTAAGAGTTCATCTGCTAACCAAAAGGTCAGTAGTTCGAATCTACCAGGTGCTCTTTGGAAACCCTGTGGGAGAGTTCTCCTCTGTCCTGTAGGGCCACTATGAGTCAGGATCCACTTGACAGCAGTGAGTTTGGTTGGGGGTTTTCTCTGGTAGTTCTCTGTCCAACTTTTTTAGCAGCTGCCAAATTACTTTCCACAGTGACTGTGCCATTTTACATTCCCACCGGCAGTGGATGAGGGTTCCAATTTCTCCGCAACCCCATCAACACTTGTTTTTTTCCATAGTTTTTGTTATTATAGCCATCTCAGTAGGTATCAAGTGTTATCTCATTGTGGTTTTGATTGGCGTTTCCCTAACGATGTTGAACATACTTTCATGTGCTTTCTGGCTGTAAAAACAGAGTGAGGGCAGTGTCTGACCTTCTCTCTACAAGGGGAAAGGAGAATCAAGATCAGCAGCCCAAGGCTGATTCCTATGAGGCAGAGGTCGGACATGCCTCCTCTCTTTGCCATCTTAACTAGTTCTAATACCAACCATCTCTCCCACGGCACTCTCTACTTCTCTACTGAGTTTGGTAATTCATTGCAAGGGCCACACAGAACTCACAGATAACACTCAGGATTATGGGGTTTACTGGGGAAGTAACAGGTTACAGTCCAGGCTCAGGAACATTCAGGATACAGTTCTTCCATTAGGAAAGGCTCTTTTTAGCTGTGGTCACAGGCACGCCTCTCCTGGCCCTAGGCCTCTGCCCTGCTCAGGCAAGTGTTAGAAAGCTCTTTTAGCCGCTGCTAATAAACCCCCAGAGGCCCTCCAGGCACTCAGCTTTCATGCTGCACGGGCCAGGAAGCACACTGCTTGGTCTCCTGCTCATCTCTCCTGCTACTGCTTCTCACCATCTTCAGGGTTACAGCTAGCTCTATATCGTGGTCTCATGGTCCCAGGAGCTTCTCAGCACAGGGATCCTGAGTCCAAAGGATGCACTGTCCACTCCTGGCTGTTATTCCTTATTAGTAGTAGGATCCTTTCTCTGCTCTGGAATTGGCTCTATTTTAAGGCAAAACTGACCAATCACCTTGGTGGGCCATAATTACCCTGTTTGTACAGTCCTACCAAGCCACTTGGGTGGGAGTTACAAGACCATGGTGAGAAAGGCCACACAACATCACACCACACTGGCCATATCTTCTTTGGAGAAATGTCTTCTCAAGCCCTTTACCCATTTTTTAATTGGGTTGTTTGTCTTTTTTGTCATTAAGTTGTAAGAGTTCTTCATATATATAGGTACTACACCCTTATCAAGGAGCCCTGGCGTCATAACAGTTTAGCATTTGGCTGGTAACCAAAAGGTTGGTGGTTTGAACACATCCAGTAGCTCTGTAGGAGGAAAGACATGGAGATCCTCTCCCATAAAGATTACAGCCTAGGAAACTGTATGGGGCAGTTCTAGACCCTGCCTTGTAGGTTCACTGTGAGTCAGAATCCGCTCACCGGGACATAACAACAATCAGATACATGATTTGCAGATGCTCTCTCCCATTCCGTAGGTTGTCTCTTCATTTTTGTGATAATGTCCTTTGATACACAAAAGGTTTTTATTTTGATGAAATACAATTTACCTATTTTTTTTTTGTTGCCCATACTTTGATGTCATATCTAATGTCATATCTAAGAACCCATTACCTAATCCAATGTCCTGAAGATTTATTTCCATGCTTTCTTCTAAGAGTTTTATAGTTTTAACTCTGATGTTTAGGTGCTGGATCCATTTTGAGTTAATTTTCATATATGGTGTGAGGTAGGGGCCCACCCTCATTCTTTTGCGTGTGGCTGTCCAGTTGTCCCAGCACCATTTGTTGAAGAGACTGTTCTTTCCTCATTGAATGGACTTGGCCCCCTTGTTTCTCTCTTGTTGAAAATCAGTTGACCATAGATATAGGAGTTTGTTTCTCGATTGTCTTACGTTAATCTATATGCCTTTCCTTACGGCAGTACCATACTGTTTGGTTACTGTAGCTTTCTAGTAAGTTTTTAAATTGTGAAATGTGAGTCTTACTTTGTTCTTCTCTTTCAAGATTGTTTTGGCTAACTGGGGTCTCTTGAAACTCCATCCGAATAAGTTTTGGGATCGGCTTTTCCATGTCGGCAAAACAGGTTGTTGGGGTTTTAACAGGGATTGCATTGAATCTGTGAATCGCTTTGAATCTTTGATCCATGACTGTGGGGTGTTTTTCCATTTATTTAGGTCTTTAATTTCTTTCAGCAATGCTTTGAAGTTTTCAATGCACAATTCTTGGTTAAATTTATTCTGGAGTATTTTATTCCTTCTGATGCTATTGTAAAAGAAACTATTAATTTCCGTTTCGGGTCCTTCATCGCAGCTGTATAGAAACCCAAGTGATACTTGTGTGTTGACCTTGTACTCTGCCACTTTAATGAATTTTTTTATCAGCTCTAATAGTTTTTTGGTAGATTCTTTAGGACTTTGTAAATATAAGGTCATGTTAGCTGCAGATAGAGATAGCTTTACTGCTTCCTTTCCAATTCGGATGTGTTCTATATCTTTTTCTTCCCTAATTGCTGACTAGAATTTTCAGAATGATGTTGGATAGCAATGGTGAGAGCAGAGTCCCTCATCTTGCTCCTGATATCAGGGGGAAAGTGCTCAGTCTTGCTGACAGCTGTGATGAGTTTGAAGTGAGCTGTGGGTTTTCCATTGTTGCTAGTCGCTGTCGCATTGTGAATGTGTGTATGACAGAACAAAATATTTCCTGGTCCTGCGCTGTCCTTATGGTTGTTGGTATATTTGAGTCCATCGTTGTCCCCATGTGTCATTCCATCTCATGGAGGGTTTCTCTCGTTTTCATTGACCCTTTGCTTTACCAAGCATGATGTCCTTTTCTACTGATGGGTCTTTCCTGATGACATGTGTCCAGAGTAAGGGAGTCAAAATCTTGCCACAGCCTCTTCGACAGAACATTCGGGCTATACTTCCTCCAGAACTGATATGTTCATTCTTCTGGCAGTTCATGGTGTATTCATTACTCTTGGCCAACACCACAATTTGAATGTGTCAATTCTCCTGTCTTCCTTTTTCATTGTCAGCTTTCATGTGTGTATGAGGCAATTAACCGTGATTTGGGGTCACGTTCACCTTAGTTGTCAAAGTAAAATCTTTGCTTTTTAACCACTGTAAGACTTTTTTTGCAACAGATTTTCCCAGTGTAATGCATCATTTGGTTTCTTGACTGCTGCTTCCACGGGTGTTGATTATTGAGCCAAACAGAATGAAATCTTTGACAACTTCATTTTCTTTGCCAATTCCGTAAAAAAAAAAAAAAAAAAACCCATTGCCAGCAAGCCAATTCCGACTCATAGCAACCCAGTAAGACAGAGTAGAACCGCCCCCATAGGGCTTCCAAGGAGGGCTGGTGGATTCTAACTGCTGACCTTTTTTTTTTTTAATTGTGCTTTAAGTGAAAGTTTACAAATCAAGTCAGCCTCTCATACAAAAATTTATATACACCTTGCTAAGTACTCCGAATTGTTCTCCCCCTAATGAGACAGCACACTCCTTCCCTCCACTCTCTCTTTTCATGTCCATTCCATCAGCATCTGACTCCCTCTGCCCTCTCATCTCCCCTCCAGATAGGAGATGCTGACATAGTCTCATGTGTCTACTTGATCCAAGAAGCTCATTCTTCACCAGCATCTTTTTCTATCCTATTGTCCAGTCCAATCCCTGTCTGAAGGCTGGCTTTGGGAATGGTTCCTGTCTTGGACTGATAGAAGGTCTGGGGACCATGACCACTGGGGTCCTTCTACTCTCAGTCAGACCATTAAGTTTGGTCTTTTTACGAGAATTTGGGGTCTGTATCCCACTGCTCTCCTGCTCCCTCAGGGGTTCTCTGTTGTGTTCCCTGTCAGGGTAGTGATCAGTTATAGCTGGGCACCATCTAGTTCTTCTGGTCTCAGGCTGATGTAGTCTCTGACTTATGTGACCCTTTGTGTCTCTTGGGCCCATAATTACCTTGGGTCTTTGATGTTCTTTATTCTTTGCTCCAGGTGGATTGAGACCAATTGATGCATCTTAGATGGCCGCTTGCTAGGGTTTAAGACCCCAGACACCACTCTCCAAAGTGGGATGCAGAACGTTTTCTTAATATATTTTATTATGCCAATTGACTTAGGTCTCCCCTGAGACCATGGTCCCCAAACCACCACCCCTGTTACACTGGCCTTCGAAGCATTTGGTTTATTCAGGAAACCTCTTTGCTTTTGGTTTAGTCCAGTTGTGCTGACCTCTCCTGTATTGTGTGTTGTCTTTCCCTTCACCTAAAGTAGTTCTTATCTACTATCTAATTGGTGAATACTCCTCTCCCTTCTTCACTCCCTCCCCTTTTTCGTAACCATCAAATAATATATTCTTCTCTGTTTAAACTTTCTTGAGTTCTTATAATAGTGGTCTCACACTATATTTGTCATTTTGCAACTGATATTGCATAATGCCTTCCAGATTCCTCCATGTTATGAAATGTTTCACAGATTCCTCACTGTTCTTTATCGATGCATAGTATTCCATTGCATGAATATACCATTATTTATCCATTCATCCGTTGATGGGCACCTTGGTTGCTTCCATCTTTTTGCTATTGTAAACAGCGCTGCAGTGAACATGGGCGTGCATACATCTGTTGGTGTGAAGGCTCTTATTTCTCTAGGATATATTCCGAGGGGTGGAATTGCTGAATCGTATGGTAGTTCTATTTCTAGCTTTTTAAGGAAGCACCAAATCAATTTCCAAAGTGGTCGTACCATTTTACATTCCCACCAGCAGTGTGTGAGTGTTCCAGTCTCTCCACAACCTCTCCAACATTTATTAGTTTGTGTTTTTTGCATTAACGCCAGCCTCGTTAGAGTGAGATGGAATCTCATTGTAGTTTTGATTTGCATTTCTCTAATGGCTAATGATCGTGAGCATTCCCCCGTGTGTGTTACCTACCTGAATGCCTTCTTTAGTGAAGTGCCTGTTCATATCTTTTGCCCATTTTTTAATTGGGTTATCTTATCTTTTTGTAGTTGAGTTTTGCAGTATCATATAGATTTTAGAGATCAGGTGCTGATCGGAAATGTTACAGCTAAAAGCTTTTTCCCAGTCTGTAGGTAATCTTTTTACTCTTTTGGTGAAAGTCTTTGGATGAGTATAGGTGTTTGATTTTTAGGAGCTCCCAGCCATCTAGTTTCTCTTCTGCATTGTTAGTAATGTTTTGTATACTGCTTATGCCATATATTACAGCTCCTAGCATTATCCCTATTTTTGATTCCATAGTCTTTATCATTTTAGATTTTATATTTAGGTCTTTGATCCATTTTGAGCTCGTTTTTGTGCATGGCGTGAGGTATGGGTCTTGGTTCAGTTTTTTGCAGATGGATATCCAGTTATGCCAGCACTGTTTGTTAAAAGGACTGTCTTTTCCCCATTTAACTGACTTTGCGCCTTTGTCAAATATCAGCGGCCAATTTGTGGATGGATTTATGTCTGGATTCTCAATTCTGTTCCTTTGCTTTATATATCTGTGTTGTACCAGTACCAGCCTGTTTTGACTACTTTGGCAGTATAATAGATTCTAAAATCAGGTAGAGTGAGACCACCCACTTCGTTTTTCTTTTTCAGTAATACTTTTACTTATCCGGGGCCTCTTTCTCTTTCATATGGTGATTTGTTTCTCCATCTCATTAAAAAATGTCATTGGAATTTGGATCGGAATTGCATTGTATCTATAGATCACTTTTGGTAGAATAGATATTTTCACAATGATGAGCCTTCCTATCCATGAGCAAGGTAAGTTTTTCCACTTACGTAGGTCTCTTTTGGTCTCTTGCAGTAGTGTCTTGTAGTTTTCTTTGTATAGGCTTTTAACATTTCTCATAAGATTTATTCCTAAGTATTTTATCTTTTGGGGGGCTACTGTAAATGGTATTGGTTTGGTGATTTCCTCTTTAATGCTCTTTTTGTTGGTATAGAGGAAGCCAACTGATTTTTTATATGTTTATCTTGTATCCTGATACTCTGCTGAACTATTAGTTTCAGTAGTTTTCTTGAGGGTTCCTTAGGGCTTTCTGTGTATAAGATCATGTCATCTGCAAATAGAGATACTAAGTGCCAACCTTTTGATTAGCAGCCAAATTCTTAATCACTATGCCACCAGCGCCCTTTATCAACCTGGTTTCCTTCTGTTCCTTTTTGCTGAGTGCTCTGTTTCCTCTTTTCCTTCTTCCTCTTTGTCCTGGTGTCTTGGGTGTGGGCACACAAGAACTTCCCCAACTTCCTTCGGAGCCACTGAGCCATGGCCTTTCCCAGGTCCTGTGTCTGAGTGACCATGTGGTTGGTGGGGGGTGTGGGCTGCGGGGAGGTGGAGGAGAGGCCACAACAGAGGATCTGGGTGTGGGGGGTCATTAGAACTCTTGGTCAGATAGAGTAGACTTCAGGTACGTGTCTGCCTTAGTTTTTTAGTGCCGCTGTAACTGAAATACCACAGGTGGGTGGCTTTGAATTTATTCTCACAGTTCAGGAGGCTAGAAGTCTGAATTTGGGGTGTCAGCTCTAGGGGAAGGCTTTCTTTCTCTATTGGCTCTGGAGGAAGGTCCTTGTCCCTTTGAACTGCAGCTCCTGAGCGATTTTCATGTGGGTTGGCATCTCTCTTTCCCATCTTTCCTTCTTTTTTCTTGCTTGATCTACTTTTCTATCTCAAAAGAGATTGACTCATGGTACACCCTATACTAATACTGTCTTGTTAACATAACAAAACCCATTTCCAAGGTGGGATTATAACCATAGGTATAAGGGTTAGGATTTACAGCGCATGTTTTGGGGGGACACAATCCTTGGGTTTTCTCCCTTCCTAAACCCTTTTCCCCTTTGGCCTTGCCTCAAGCCTCTTCCAGCCCATCCAGGCCAGTGCCCCACAGTGTCATCCCATGAGGGGCCCTTCCCTGTGTACTACCAAGGCACGCCCGATGGGGGTCTCCCCTGGAAACATCTCTGAATGGAAAGCCAGAGACTGCGCTCATTGTAGGGCCGAGTTCTGAAGTCCGGGAGCCATTATGTATTGTCCAACGCACCAGAGCCTTGGGCAAACTCTCAGGCCTGGGCAGAGCCCTGCAGGCCACTGCCCGGCCACAGTCTCTCATCCCACCGCAGGTGCCTTGGTGGCTGGAACTGTGCCCCCTCATAGACCTTGTCCCCTCTCCCTGCGGATGCCTGCATCATGTTGAGTGCCCTGAAGAGGGCAGCAGCTAACGGGCAGAAAATGCGGGAGCAGGTCCTGGGGCTAGTCTTCTCGCCCCCCACCCTCAGACGTCTGCTTCAGGGGCTACAGGGCCACCCCGTCCCCAGGTGAGCAAGTCCCTCCTTGGGGTCCCTGCAGCACTGGGTGTCACCTGTCGATGAGCATCCGTGCTGAGCCCAGTCCCTTGGGGCCCACCCCGCCCCGTCCTCTCTCAGCCTGGAATCTTCTGTTGCCTTCCTGAAGTTCGGGATCCCATGTGTTCTGTTTTGACCCCTTGCCCCCAAGTAATGCCCTCTGAGGCCCCACCCTCTCTGCCAGCCTCGTCTGTGCCACCCCTGGTTGTCTCAGGCCCTGCACTTGGCCCAGGGGCTGCCCAGGCTGAGCAGGAAGGCCGTGTCTCCCACCCTTGCCCCTCTGTTGACCCTGAGAGCACGATGTTCTGGCTCCTGCATCTGCAGCAGCATGTGCCAAGGGCTTTCACACGTGGCTGGAGGTTCCAGTCCACTCAGAGGCCTGATTTAGGAAATAATACTGGAGTCATTATTCCCTGTCCTTGAGCATAGAGAATGTGATCCAGCTGGAGCTGAACTCCCAAGGACACATCGACTGGGCCCTGAGGTATAAAGACAATAGCTAAGATAATCTTGGAAAATATCTTTTAGGAAACCTTTCATATAAGCCAGTCAAACAGAACACGAAAGACTTTCCACTCTTATCTTTTTCTGTTAGCATTTAGTGAATAAAAAATTTGTTGGACCAATGAAGACCCTTACTGAAACCTGTACCAGTGATTGTTAAGAAAAGCAATTCAAAATGTAGGATCATAGTTTCTAGCCAATCTGTGAAAAAGTAAAGCTCTCAGTGGTTTTGCCCATTTTTAATGTTAATATATACTAATGACTGTAATATTCCTTGGACTCAGGCAGACATGGCTGTGGCAGCGTGCTTATCTGCTTCCCACTTTTGCCTTTTTGAATGTATGCCCAATAAAAGTTTCTTTTTGCTTCACCAAACTTTGAGATATTTCTTCCCTACAGCAGGCCCCTCAGAAGAAAGGCCTGACAGTCTACTTCCAAAAAATCAGCCATTGAAAACCTTGTGGAGCACAGTTCTACTCTGACACACATGGGGTCACTGTGATGTTGTAGGTCACTATGCTGTAGGTTGTTGGGTTGTGCATAGGGTCCGATTTAACCGCACCTAACAACAAAAAATGCTAATAGAAAAAGATAAGAGTGGAAAGACTTTTGTGTTCTGTTTGACTGGCTTATGTGAGAGGTTCCTTTAAAGATATTTTCCAAGATTATCTAAGCTATTGTCTCTATACCTCAGTAGTGGTTAAGAGCTACACCTGCTAGGCTCCTAACTGAAAAGGTCGGCAGTTCAAATCCAGCAGGTGCTCCTTGGAAACTCTTTATGGGGCAGTTCTGTAGGATCCCCATGAGTCAGAATCAACTCACCAGCAGTGGGTTTGGGTTTTTTTTTTTTTTAATACCTCAGGGCCCAGTTGATGTGCCCTTGTGAGTCCACCTCCAGCTGGGTCACGTTCTGTATCCTCAAGGACAGGGAATAATGACTCCAATATTATTTCCTCAATCAGTGAGTTGGGGTCTGTTTGACAGCAATGGGTTTGGGGATTTTTTGGTCATAGGTGAGGCCTTGCCCACCCGAGTTTCCTGGCTGCCTTCTCTCTCTGTGCCCGTTGGAACCTTTTCCAAGCACTGCATCCTCCTAGCACTGTGGTGCTAGGGGCTCAGGGAGCGTGGTCATCCTGTGGTCCACACCATCTCATGAGCTGGCACTCCCCAAGCTTGGATGTGCCAAGACCAGTGCTTAGGCCCAGCATGTCTGTGGTGCTGACCGTGTGTCTTTGCTCAGTTCACAGGAAACGGGCCATGCGGGATGAACAGTGCCCCAAAGGGTGAGCCCGAGAAGATTCCAGAACACAGCAAGAAGCGCACCCGGCCCTCTCTGCTCCGTCCTGTGTCTGGGCCGGCCAAGGTAGGTGTCAGCCATGTGCAGATGGCTCCCTGCTACAGACCCCACTGCCCAGCCTGTGGTCACTAGCCCAGCGACCCTTGTGGCATGGGTGTGCAAAGGTCCCACCTGGAGCCTCAAGCCCAGGGTGTGGCTGGAGTCTGGTTTGGTCTGGCCCACAATTTTCCAGCTGAATGACCTTGGGAAGTCAGTGTCTCATGGTGGTCGCTCGCTACCCCTCTCTCATGAGATTGGCTTCAGAGAGGAGGGGCTAGAGGAGCCAGATGTACCACCTGGTTTGCCCTGGGATTCTGGCACAGCCACAGAGTACAGTTGTCCTGGTCAATCACTGCACAGGGTCCCCAGCTCCAGCCACACCCGGCTAACCCTGGTGCCCAAAGGTACCCACAGAAAATTGAGGCGATTTATCTGTTAACCAGGGGGCACAGGTTGTAGGGACCAGAGGACACCAGCCGAGCTACAGGTGGCTGAGTGCCTGGCCCTGGGCTGTGGCTGGCCATGGGGTGCCTGCATGTAGGGGTAGCACCAGCCTCTCCCCCACCCCTGTTCCCTCTTCTATGCAGGGTAGAGAATGTGAGAGGGGGTGGGTGAGTACCATGTGGGCACCTGACAGACCTTCTTGGGGGCTGTGGGCAGGGAGGGCACTGTGTGGTTGTGGGGGGCCCTGACTTCACAGTGGGTGGTACTGCACAGTCGTGGGGGTCCCAGTCTTCCAAGTGAGGATTGCTGTGCAGTATGTGTGGGGAGAGTCCCATCCTTCACAGTGAGGGGCCACTGCACCATCGTGGGGAGTCCCAACCTTCATGGTGGGGAGGGCCCTGCAACAGCAGAGGGACGCGTGCAGTTATGGGGGGCCCTGACTTTCACATGGGGGGCCACTGCACAGTTGTTGGGTGTCCCAGTTTTCAAAGTGAGGGTTACCACGTAGTACATGGGGTAGGGGGAATCCCACCCTTAGTGGTGGGGGACTGCACAGCTGTGGGAGGTCCCAATATTTAAAGTGGGGGAGACACCACACAGTTGTGGGTGGGTGCCAATCTTCAAAGTGAGGGTCATTCTGCAGTCATTGGGGTAGGGGGTCCCTGACCTTCACAGTGGGGGGGGGCACCACACAGTCGTGGAGGGTCCCAGTCTTCAAAGTGAGCGTCACTGCACAGTCCTGGGTAGTCCCAACCTTCATGGTGGGGGGGGCGCTACGCAGTCCTGGGGGATCCCCACCTTCATAGTTGGAGGACACTGTGCATTCATGGGAGGTCCCAGTGACGGTCACCATGCAGACATAAGGGATCCTGATCTTCACAGTTGGGGGGTACCTTGCAGTACATGGAAGTCTTGGAAGGACTGGGGGCCCTGCCTGCCGCATACCTGGTCCTCATTCTGCCAGGAGAGCCCAGCTTGCTGTCCTTGTTACTGGACCAGAAGTGGATGGAGGGCACCCAGGGAAGGAGAGATTAACATCTAGATTCTCTCTGCAGAAGAAGATGAAGCTCCGCGGGACCAAGGACCTGTCCATCGCCGCCGTGGGCAAGTACGGGACCCTACAGGAGTTCTCCTTCTTTGACAAGGTGAGGGGCGCTGCCCTTGCACTCGTCTTGGGGGTGGTTTGATTGGCCCGCTGAGCTCTTGCTCCCTGGGGCTGCGCCCACGAAGGCCCAGCTCAGACTGGCCACACAGCCCTACGGGAGGTACACGTGCAGCGCAAGGGTGGGAGCTCTGGGGGGAGGCTAGGGAGAGTGGGGTGCGTGGTGGACAGAGAGACAGCAGAGCAGGTGGGAAGGGCAGCATGAACTGGGGCAGGGTTGGGAACACATCTGCCCTTGCAGCATGCAAAGCTTCAACGTTGCCCCCTTCTTAAGTGGGCATGGTGCCCAGGGTGAGTGGGCAGGACAGACGACACGCGGTAGTTGCCCACAGACCACAGCTAGTCACATAGAGCTCAGGCAGCTGGTAGGGATGTGCACACTGGATGACACCCAAGCTGTGCAGAGGCAGGGAGATGGCTGGTGTGCACACCTTACAGACCACCCCACACACAGCATTAGCCTGCAGGTTATGGCTGGTCACATTGACGATGGGTGGGTGGTGGGGACCCTGGGTGATGTCCAAGTCATGTGGGGGCCAGGCAGAACAGTACCCTCTGATGGCAAGTGGGCTGGCAGTGGGACACACGCACAGGGTGACAGCTGATCTGCATTGAGGCTGGGCAGGGCAAGACCTTCTGATGGTGGGCGGGTGGTGGGACCCTTAAGCTAGGTGACATCTGAACCTCATGGAGGCTGGGCAGGGCAGGACCCTCTGATAGCAGATGGGTGGTGGGGCCACGCATGCCAAGTGACAGTTGAGTCACGTGGGGGCCAGGCAGAGCAGGACCCCCTGATGCGCTCTCCCCGCAGGTGCGCCGGGTGCTGAAGAGCCAGGAGGTCTATGAGAACTTCCTCCGCTGCATCGCGCTCTTCAACCAGGAGCTTGTGTCTGGCTCTGAGCTCCTGCAGCTGGTCAGCCCGTTCCTGGGGTGAGCGACCCTCTGAGCCCATGCAGCCCACCATCGTGAGCCCACCCCCTTGCTCTTGGGGTTGGAGATCTGTTTTTGAGGAGGTTGGCTGTTGTTGGCTTTGCTTTTTAGTCGAAGTTAGTATCAAGATCTTTGTAGATTCACACGCAGTCAGTTGTAAGAAATGATATGATAGTGTTACAGATGAAATTGTGTCCCACAAAATATATATTGGAATCCTAACGTCTGTATCTGAGGGTGTGACCATATTCGGGGATAGAAAGTTTTCGTTAACGTTAGCGAGGTCATAGCAAGGTGGGGTGGTGTGTCCTAAACCCACTCAGTTCTGAGGTTAGAAGGAGCAGCATAGACACAGACAAGCTAGCAAACGGGGGAGAGAGACGCCACGAGAATTTTCCCCATAGCAGACAAAGAGTAGAACTGCACTCCATAGGGTTTTCAGGACTGACCTTTCGGAAGCAGAATAGCCAGGCTTGTCTTCCGAGGCACCTCTGGGTGAACTCAAGCCTCCAACTTCAGTTAACAGCCAGGCACTAAACCGTTTGTAGCACCCAGGGACACCTAAAGAAGAGGGAAGGAACATTCCCTGGGAGGCACTGAGCAGATGGAAAGTGAGAGGATTGAGGGAAGGGGTTGGGACAGGGTCCAGTCATGAGGGGCCCCTTCAGGCTCTTCTGAGATGATGGTTTAGCAGTGGTCACCTCCATGGGCCTCTCCTGCATTTGCAAGCTTTGGCCTGGTGTGCTCACCCCATGGGCAGCTGAGTGTGGTGGCCAGAGGACTGCCACCAGCTGACATCGTGCTGGAACAGGGCACGTTGGCTCAAGTGCCTCGCAGACGTCCTCTACTCAAGTTGTTGTGGCTTTCGTCCCTTTTGTGTACAGAGTGAGTGCAGGGTCCTCCAAGGTGGGGCACAGGGTGGCCGTATCACAGAGGGATGGAGTGGTTGAGGGAGGCACCTTGCTGGGTCGCAGCAGGACAACTGCGTGACTGTCAGAGGCACTGCAGCCTCTTCCGAAGGGCTTGGTGTTATTTAACTGTAAATCCAGGTTGTCCTGGGGTCAAATGCATTAAGGTTTCCTTGTGGGCATTCATGGTAGTTAGGCTTTTGATTCATGAGAGCTTGTCTGCAGGGGGTTTCCAGGATGGAGGCTCCTTCATAAGGCCAGGGAGACTCTAGAGCAGGGGTCGGCAAGGGGCCAGATAGTAAGTACACTAAGTTTGGGGGGCCACATGGTCTCTGTTGCAGCCACTCAACTCTGCCCCGTCATGTGCAGTGTAGGTGATATGTACATAGATGGGTGTGGCTTTGTGTCGATAAAACTTTATTTACAGAAAGGCTAGATTTGGCCCCTGGGCCACAGTTTGCAAATCCCTGGCCTCACACCTGGCCCCTTCCAGTTTAGGATGGTCACTGGCTGACCCCAGGCCCCTGGTTTCTGCTGGGTTAGCTCACCCTTGTGGCACATTTCAAGGCCTCCCTTCAAGTAACGAGCATGAGTAACAAGCATGGGCGCACAGAAAGGGGTCTGACTGGGTACATGGAGGTGGGGCAGCTCACCTGCCTTGCTCCCTGACACTGAATTCTGACCACTAGTGACCCAGAAGCCATTCTGAAGTCTCGGTCTTGGAGGCCCTGAGGTGCTGACTTACTGCTGATCATTGTCTTTGAAGGAAGTTTCCAGAACTCTTTGCCCAATTCAAGTCCTTCCTGGGAGTGAAGGAGTTGTCCTTTGCCCCGCCCCTGAGCGACCGGTCTGGGGATGGGATCAGCCGAGAGATTGACTATGCATCCTGCAAGCGCATTGGGTCCAGTTACCGGGCACTGCCCAAGACCTACCAGCAGCCCAAGTGCAGCGGGAGGACAGCCATATGCAAGGAGGTAGTGCTTCTGGGGGAGAGCCATCTGCAAGGGGAAGTGCTCCCAGGGCGGAGGGGGGTATGGCCATTTCTAAAGGGGAAGTGCTGGAAGGGTGGGTGGGACGGCCATCTACAAGGAAGGAGTGCTCCCTGGGAAGGGGTGCGCTTCTGCCGTGGTCCATTCACACCAGTCACAGGCCCAGGTGCCCCTTGGGACTAAAGTTGGCTTGTATATTGCATCCCCCACAAGGAAAAAGACCCCTACGTCCATTGCCCCGTGTCTGGGACAAGAGACTGCATGCCAGGTACCCAGCCTACTAGCTTCTGGGCAGCGGTGGAATGTGGGCAGCAGACCACCTAGGCAGGGATGGCAGCTTGCTCGCTGCCAGTAGTCTTGGTGAGCTCAGGGCACACGGCGTTTTAGAGTGAGGTTTTTTCCTGCCAGTGCTCCGCTCTGTCCAGCGCTCACTGCCCACGGTGTGTGCCTGCTTAGCTTCACCTGTGACAGGTTTTCAGGATTACTAGATGGACCAGGAGGGAGCACTGGCGGCTCATTGGTTATGTGCTTAGCTGCTAACCGAAAGGTTGGTGGTTTGAACCCACCCAGTGGCTCTACAGGAGAAAGAAAAGATCACAGCCTAGGAAACTGTGGAGCAGTTCCACTCTGTAACACGCGGGGTCACCGTGAGCCTAAATTGACTCGCCAGCATCTAACTACAGACAGAGTGTGGGGGCAGCAGTGGTTTGGTGGCGGAACTCTCACCTTCTACGTGGGAGACCTGGTTGGATTCCTGGCCAGCGCACCTCATGTGCAGCCATCACCTGTCAGTAGAGGCTTGTGTGTTGCTGTGATGCAGAACAGGTTTCAGCAGAGCTTCCAGGCTAAGAGTAGGAAGAAAGGCCCGGCTGTCAATTTCCAAAAGTCAGCCATAGGAAACCTTATGGATCAGTGGTCCTATCCACACCCAGTCATGGGGGTGACATAGGACCGGGCAGTGTTTTGTTCTTTTGTGCATGGGGTCACCAGGAGTTGGCGGATTTGCTGACAACTCTTTGACTGCATTTGCAAAATTCAGGACTGCCTGCTATGTTCAGGATGTGCTCCAGGGGTTTGCAGACCATAGCCCAAGGCCCAAATCCTCATGGCTGCGTGCCTTTGTAAATAAAGCTTTATTGGCACACAGCCACAGCCGTTTATCTGTTGCCCACGGCTACTTGCCAGCTATAAGGGCAGAGTTGAATAGTTGAGACAGAGCCTGTCAGGCCCCAAAGCCTAAAATATTCATTATCTGGCCCTTGACAGAGAAAGTCTGCCAAAATACTAAAATTTGCTCACTTGGCCACAGGAATGTTAAAACTAAAGTATGAGAAAGTGGTTCCCCGGAAAATCAGGATGGCCTTGGCTTGTCTTAGTGTCTTCTACACTGGAAAAGACAGTAAACGGTGCTGGCAGTTGGGGTCCGCGGGCTGCTCACGCGTCTCTCCTGCTCAGGTGCTGAACGACACCTGGGTCTCCTTCCCCTCCTGGTCCGAGGACTCGACCTTCGTCAGCTCCAAGAAGACGCCCTATGAGGAACAGCTGCACCGCTGCGAGGACGAGCGCTTCGAGGTGCGGCTGCTGGAGGGAGGCAGCTGAGGGGCTGTAGGGAAGGACGGGAAAGGGGCTGCAGGGGGCAGCAGTCAGTCTGGGACCCCTCCTGGGTGCGTGTGTCCACGTGAGGGTGTGCGCATCCACTGCCTGTTTCCTCCTCATCCTCCCCACTGAGTATCTCCCTGCCACCCTCCAGAAGCCCCGGGCATCCCCAGTCTCCTCCTGAAAAAATGGGGTTTGGACACTTTCCCGCGGGGGCACTTCCTGAGAGTAGCTCACTTTTGCTGGTCCTGGCTGGCCCCTGGGCTGGCCACAGTGGTGTGCTGGTTCATTTCCTTCATCTGTCGGCATCATTTTGTAATTGAAATATTTACTGAGCTCATTCTAGATTCCCCCACAGCTGTAAAAAATAGCCCAGAGAGATACCAGCACCCCTTACCCAGTTTCCCCCGTGGGAATGTCTGGTAAAACTCTAGTGCAAAGTAAAACAGCCAGGATCCTAACTGTGCTATGGTCCACTGATGTGATTTAGGTTTCCCCAATTTTACTTGTACTCATTTGTGTGAGTGTGTGTGTGTGCGCATGTGTGTCGATGAGGGTGTGTATGTGTGGTCTGCTGTGAGTGTAAATACGTGAGTTATGTGAGAGTATGTATGAATGCGTATGAGAGTGATTGTGGTGTGTGTGAGTAGGGGTGTGTGTGCATGTGTGTGAATACATTGGTTCATGTGACAGTGTGTATGCGAGTATGTATGTGTGAGCGTGCGTGTGTGGGGGGTTTTGTGCAGGTTTATTGCATGGGGAGGTTCACGCTCGCTGCCACAGTCAGGACACTGAGCAGGTCCAGCTCCATGAGGATTCCTGCTGCTTCCCTTTTATACCCACTCCCCCAGTGCTTTGGATCCAGAGGAGAGTCAGGCCGAGGACCATCCTCCTCTGATGGTGCCTTGCTGTGCTGGGCACCTCCCTGGCGATTAACAGCGTTCATGGCACTGTCTGGGGTCCTGAGAGTCCCGGTGTACCTCTGCCCATGCCCCAGCATGGTGCCACAGCCAGGGTCTGCCCTCCCAACTGTAGAACCCATCCCTGTGCCCACTCTGGGTACCCCTGTGGGCCCATGAGGTGACCCCCCTCAAAGCTGTGGGGTTCCACCCTGCCCCACATCCTGCCCCAGGGCCTCAAACTCCTGCATGGTTTACCCTCCCCACCTTCCCACCACCAGCTGGACGTCGTCCTGGAGACCAACCTGGCCACGATCCGCGTGCTGGAGAGTGTGCAGAAGAAGCTGTCGCGCATGGCCCCTGAGGACCAGGACAAGTTCCGTCTGGACGACTGCCTGGGTGGAGCCTCCGAAGTCATCCAGCGGCGTGCCATCTACCGCATCTATGGTGACAAGGCCCCCGAGATCATTGAGAGCCTCAAGAAGAACCCCGCCACCGCCGTGCCTGTCGTCCTCAAGAGGTAGCCTGCCTGCAGGCCCTGGCCCCTCACCTCCCAAGCCCACTTCTTGGGGAGGCAACCCTTTAACAGTTGTCTGTGCCCTTCTAGAACCTTCCCTGTATGCATGATCACGCATAAACATGGGCAGATATTCTCCAGTGTGACAGGAATTGTTCCGTACCACAGTGTGCTTGCATTTTTTCTAGTAGACTTTGTTTTTTAGAGCAGTTTCAGGTTTATGGAAAAATTGTGCAGAAAGTACAGAGGGTTCCCATATGTCCCCTTCTTCCCCCTCCACACAGTTTCCTGTATTACTAACATCCTGAGTTCCTGTGGTACATTTGTTACAATTGATGATCCAATCTTGACACGTTATTATTAACTCAAGTTCATAGTTTACATTAGGGTTTCTTGGAGTTTTTCAGCCCTGCAGGTTTTGACAAATTTACATAATGTCACGTGTCCGCCGTTACAGCGTCATACAGGATAGTTTCACTGCCTTCATACAGGATAGTTTCACTGCCTTGAAAACCTCTTTGGCTCCACCTATCCATCCCTTCTCCCTCGCCCTGAACACTTGGCAACCATTGATCTTTTCGGTGTCTCCGTAGTTCTGCCATTTCTAGGACATCCTGTAGTTGGAATCCTAGGGTGTGTAGGTTTTTCGGACTGACCTCTTTCATTCAGCAGCATGCATTTAGGGTGCCTGTATGTCTTTTCGTGGCTTCACAGCTTAGTTTTCTAACGGGTGGGTGATGCTGCACTGGCTGGGCAGCCACAGTTTTTCTCTCCACTCCATAGCTTGCTTTTATTTAATCATACACCCAGGGCCCTATCCTTGCTGGGGAGCAGGTGTCGGTTAAGGGTCAGCTTTCACGAGGCAGACATGACGCCTTCCCTCGAGGGGTTTTCAGTCCCGCAAGGGGCCTGTTAGCACCTGGTCATGGAGTGTTCAGCGCTGGGCTGGGACAGGGAGGGTCTCAGGGGGGGACGATATCAAAGAAACCATCGACTACTACAGTGGTCCTGTTGGACGGGCGCTGTCGAGGCTGAGGGTGTGCAGGAGGACAGGTGTGGCCCCCACCAAGCTACCCACCCCGCCTCCCACAGGCTGAAAGCTAAGGAGGAAGAGTGGCGGGAGGCACAGCGTGGCTTCAACAAGGTGTGGCGGGAGCAGTACGAGAAGGCCTACCTCAAGTCGCTTGACCACCAGGCCGTGAACTTCAAGCAGAACGACACCAAAGCCCTGCGCTCCAAGAGTCTGCTCAACGAGATCGAGAGCGTCTACGACGAGGTGGGCCTCTGCTGCCTAAGCCGCCTGGGCGTGGGCAGGTCACATCACTCCTGCAGGACTGGGGACACAGGGGCAGGGGTGTGGTCCCCAGGATGGGGCCAGCATCCAGGAGGACCATGGTGACTCTCCCCACAGTCAGTGAGCGGCACGTGCTCTCCTGCTAGTTCCCTCTCTTTTCTGTCTTCATTTCTCTGTCTCTTTTTCACTCTCTGTCACTCTGTTTCTTGCTCTCTACCTCTGTCTGCCTTTGTTGCTCTCTGGCTCTGTCACTGTTTGTCTCTCTGTTCCTCTCTCTCTGAGCAGAGGTCTGTGTGGGTGGCTGTCATGGGGTGACATCAGGCCTGTGGCAGTTCTGTGTTCAGGGGTCCTCCCAGTTGCTGGCTTCCTGCCTGCTTCACACTCCCATCTCCCTGCCCCCCAGCACCAGGAGCAGCACTCAGAGGGCCGTAGCGCCCCCGCCAGTGAGCCCCACCTCATCTTCGTCTACGAGGACCGGCAGATCCTGGAGGACGCGGCAGCCCTGGTCAGCTACTATGTGGCGCGACAGCCAGCCATCCAGAAGGAGGACCAGGCCACCATCCAGCAGCTGCTGCACCAGTTCGTGCCCAGCCTCTTCTTCTCGCAGCCGCTGGACCCTGGCGCCTCTGAGGAGTCTGCTGATGAGGACCGCGAGGGTGCCCGGGGCCCAGGCACAGAGCCCAGTGAGCATAAGCGGCCGGGGGTTCCCAGCGGCCCCCCAGAGCAGAAGGGGCCCCCTGGGGACGGTCTGGCGGCTGGGCCACAGCCCACACCCCTGGACGATGTCTACAGTCTCTTCTTTGCCAACAACAACTGGTACTTCTTCCTGCGCCTGCATCAAACGCTGTGTGCGCGGCTGCTCAAGCTCTACCGCCAGGCGCAGAAGCAGCTGCTAGAGTACCGGGCTGAGAAGGAGCGTGAGCAGCTGCTGTGCGAGGGCCGGCGTGAGCGGGGCGGCGACCCCGCCATGGAGCTGCGGCTGAAGCAGCCCAGTAAGCCAGGGGACCGGGGCCAGGGGACAACAGATGGACAGCCAGCCAGATCAATGGACCTGGGCAGGATGTGGCCTGCGGGTTGCCGGGGCACCCTCATTAGCTTCAGGGCTTACATCAGGACTGTTCTGCCTCAGGTTTTTCTAGCTTTTCCTCCTGAAGTCATTATAGATGCCCAGGAGGTTGCAGAGGTATTTCAGAGAGGCGCGTGCATCCCCCCCACCCCCACCCCCAGCCCCCAGCCTTCCAGCTGTGGTGCAGGGTCAGACCAGGGACCTGGCCTCAGGACTACTGTGGGCCGAGTGCAGGCCGTGTCCATGTCCGCTGCCTCCCCCCGGCTGAGCGCAGCCCTGGGCATTTGTGTCCCAGGCGTTGGACGCGTCGCCGTTTCCACCTGGGCAGATGTGGGCTGGGTATTTATGTCCCAGGGTTGATCATGTCACCACTGCCACCCAAGGCCTGTGTGGCGTGGCCAAGCCGTGGTGGAGGGAGCAGGGTGGGCCAAGCTGCTGCTGCTCATGGAGATTTAGAGATTCTAGTTCGTCTGGGCAGGCTGGCTGCAAGGACCGCGGGCTTGGTGGGCCATCTCAGGCCCAGTTGCTCAGAGCAGGCCTGCAGGATATGGCCTGTTTTGGAGGTCCGGGCTCCCCTGGGGGCCCGGCAAGAATGAAGGGCAGCGGCTCTCCTCCCCCAGGTGAGGTGGAGCTGGAGGAGTACTACCCAGCCTTCCTGGACATGGTCCGCAGCCTGCTGGAGGGGAACATTGACCCCACACAGTATGAGGACACCTTGCGTGAGATGTTCACCATCCATGCCTACATTGGTTTCACCATGGACAAACTGGTACAGAACATTGCGCGGCAGGTGAGTGGTGTAGCCAGGTCCACCAGCTCCCCACCCTTCTCTCTATAGCTTTGTCTTTTCCTAACTGAGGTAAAACTCAAACAATATGGGGCCCTGCTGGCACAGTGGTTAGGTCTCAGGCTGTTAACCAAAAGGTCGGCAATTCGGATCCACCAGCCGCTCCTTGAAAACCCTATGGGGCAGTTCTACTCTGTTCTCTAGGGTTACTGTGAGTGGGAATTGACTTGACAGCAACGGGTTTTTTTTTCCCAAATAACATAAAATTAACCATTCTAAAGTAGGCAGTTTAACAGCATTTAGTCCACTTAGCAAGACATGCAACCACCACTTCTAATTCCAGAGCATTCTTGTTGTTAGGTGCCATTGAGTCAGTTCCGACCCACAGCAACCGTGTGTACCACAGAACGAAACACTGCCCAGTCCTGTGCCATCCTCACAATAGTTGTTATGCTTGAGAACATTTTTGTCACTCCTCAAAATGAGAGCCATTAGCAGTCACTCACATCCCCCTGCCCCAGCCCCAGGCAGCCACTCATCCACTCCCTGTTTCTGTAGATTGCCTCTTCTGGACTTTTCGTGCGAATGGAATCAGACACCATGTGGCCGTTTGGTCTGACTCCTTTCACTCAGCGTGGTGTTTTTGAGGTTTATCCATGTTGTAGCCTGTATCAGCGCTTCATTCTTTTTTTTTGTTTGTTTGTGTAAATTATAACGAAACGTTTGCCATTTTAACTTATTTTTTCACATACAATTCAGTGATGTTAATCGCATGTCGTGCAACCGTCACCGCTGGCCATTTCCAAAAGTTTCCATTACCCCAAATAGAAACTCAGTGCCCCTCAAGCAATGACTCCCCAGCTCCCACTCCCTCATACCAAGCCTTGGTAACCTTTGGTCTCTATGTACTTGACTTTTCTAGATGTTTCCCAGCAGGAGAATTGTATAATACAGTCTGTTTTTCTGGCTTCGTTTGCTCAGCATAACGTCTTCAGGGTTCATCCACGTTGTAGTATCAGTGCTTCATTCTTTTCATGGTTGAGTAACATTGCATTGTGTGGGTGGACCACACTGTGTTTACCCATCATCTGTGGGTGGACACTTGGGTTGTCCTCACCTTTTGGCTCTTGTGCATAATGCTGCTGTGAACGTTGGTATGAGGTATCTGTTTGAGTCCCCGTTAACAAGCCATCATAAGGGTACCTGACAACGTGTAAAAGACTCTTAACCCTTTTCTCCTGGGGGTGTCATAGATTTAGCGCAGCTGAGTGTCCCCAAGGTGATTTTGGTCACAGAGAGACAGGAAGTGTCTGGAGAGCTGTGGGCCTGTGCATCTCGGGTGCTGTGCCTGGGGTGTGGCTCGGGACCCGTGGGGCTGGCCTTGGGGCTGCTGTCTCTCCGGTGTAGACCCTCATGGCAGGGGTATGCTGGGACCTGTCAGCTGGGTAGGTCGCGAGGAATGGGGGGGTTGCAGTGCAGCCTGTGCAGCACATGCCCAACAATTCACGAGGTTGAGCCCTGGGCACCCCCCACTACTAAGGGCCCATCGCAGCCTCTTTTTCTGCTGGCGTGTCTGCCTCTTTCAAGTTTACAGTGGGGGTCTGTGTCTTCTGGTTGCAAGAATACGTCAGAGGCACGGCTTGTGTTCTGGCACTTCAGGCTCAAGCTGGACCCCTAGGCTGGGCATTGAGTCTGGTGCATGTTGCTAGAAAGGCCACAGCTCTGGGATGGCCCCGAGAGGGTCAGGCCGTGTGTGTGGGTGCCATTGTGTGGGGAGTGCTGAGTCCCCGAGTTTGTATTAACTTGTCCAAGGCCCACAGCTCGGCCTGATGCAGCTCTGATGCCTACATGCTCACTTCTTCATAAACCAAAACGTAAAGGTGGGATTAAAGCGCACTTGTAGCTGAACAGGAAGGGAAAATAAGCACTCGTAATGGCACAACTTGAGGGTTACTGTTCCCAGTCTGGCACATCATCTCTGGTTGGTTTCCATGCTTCCCGCATGCGCAGACACGCTTTGTTGTGGGGTCATATAAGGGTTGGGGTAAGGTCAGGGTGGGGTTGGCTTGGTTTGGGGTTGGGATGGGATTGGGTGGAGTTGGCATGGAATGTTGGGGTTCGGTTGGATTGGTTGGGGTAGGTTGAAATTGGGGTCAGGTTGAGATGGGGTTGAGTGGGGTTGGGTTAGGGTTGGGTCCAGTTGGCTTGGGTTGAATGGTTGGGGTTGGGGTCAGGTTAGGTGGGGTTGGTTTGGGGTTGGGTTGGATTGGTTGGGGTTGTGTTGGGTCTATACTTGAGATTGGAGTCAGGTTGGGTGGGGTTGAGTTGAGGTTGAGTTGGGTGGGGTTGAGTTAGATGATTGCAGTTGGACAGTTGGGGTTGGGTCAGGTTGGGTTGGGTCACGTGTCAGGTGGGGTCTTGGGTCGGGTTGCACACAGTGCTGAGGTTACCCTGTGCAGCTCAATTGGGTTCCTGATGTTCATTCTCACTTCAGACCTGTTCCGTTGTGATCTGTTTCTCGCTTCTGTCGCCCTTGCCTTCGGGGTGTTGGGCTTCCTTGCTAACCTGGCAGGCACTCACCCTCCCTCCGTACCCCCCACAGCTGCACCACCTGGTGAGTGATGACGTGTGTCTGAAGGTGGTGGAGCTCTACCTGAATGAGAAGAAGCGAGGGGCTGCTGGTGGGAACCTGTCCTCACGATGTGTTCGTGCCGCTCGAGAGACCAGCTACCAGTGGAGGGCGGAACGGTGCATGGCTGATGAGAACTGCTTCAAGGTGGGCGGGGGCGGGGGGAGCAGGGGTCAGAGGGCAAGGAAGGGCCCAAGCACAGGGCCAGAGTCAGACCTGCCTGATAAGGATGGACACTGCGTGTACCCTGTGCCCAGCCCTCTGGTCTCCCTGTCTCTGGGACGGTGGCTCCGGCCATACATGGGGCTATGAGGAGGTCCAGGGAGCATGGTCCCTCGTGCTGGGCTGTTCCGGGGGCTTCAGGCGGTTCCTGTGACCCCGCCCCCAGGTGATGTTCCTCCAGCGCAAAGGGCAGGTGATCATGACCATCGAGCTCCTGGACACCGAGGAGGCCCAGACGGACGACCCCGTGGAGGTGCAGGTCAGTGTGAGGCCCCCAAAACGTCCCTGTCACACCGCATTCTCAGGGTGAGTGTTCCACGGGGAGGTCCCAGAGGGTGGGGGATGGTGTCCAAGGTGAGGGGCCATGCCTGGACATGGGGAGTCACAGTGCCTTCCCCCGACCTGGCAGCACCTGTCAAGCTACGTGGAGCAGTATGTGGGCACGGAGGGCACTGCCAGCTCACCGAGCGAGGGCTTCCTGCTGAAGCCAGTGTTCCTGCAGAGGTGAGAGGACCCGCCCCCACTGGTGAGCCCTGGGTGGTGACGGGGTTGGAGCTTCAGAGGCTTAGAGGAGAAGCTACTGGAAGTGGAGCGATCAGACCAGAGGTGCAGGGCCGGGTCTTAGGGCACTGCGGCCAAGCTGAGAAGGTGAACTTGGGACCCAGATCCATGGGCGCTGGGGGCAAGTGTTTAGATCTGGTGGGGGCTGAGTGCTGCGGGGAGACAGCCAGGGGGCTGACCCTTTGCATGAGGAGGAGAGGAGGGTGGTGCCTGAGGTGAAGGTTGGGGTCACAGTGCAAAGGGGTGCTGAGAGGGAGGAAAAACCCAAAAATCCATTGCCGTTGAGTGGGTTCTGACTCATAGTGACCCTATAGGACAGAATAGAACGGCCCCATATGGTTTCCAAGGAGCGCCTCGTGGTGCTGACCTTTTGGTTAGCAGTTGTAGCTCTTAACCACTGCGCCACCTGGGTTTCTAAGAAGGAGGAAGGCTGGGCGAAATTTCCCCCGGAGTGGGGGTGGATGGGGCAGGAGCTGGGTGGGAGGGTGTGCCCACAGCAGGGGCACAGAGGAATGGGACCTTTTGGTGTGTTCGGGGACCAAACAACAGGGGCGCTGGTGTGGTCCTTCCTGGACCAGTGGGCTGGGGGTTGTGGCTTTGGTTTGCATCTCCCGCACTCCTGCGGTCAGGCATTTTTCAGTGTGTTGTGACCACAAGGACCCCTGACCTGTGGGCCTGAGTCTCACTCCCTGTGGGCCACCCAGCGCCTCCTCTGCGCAGGGGCCCTCTCTGGGCGGGCACACAGGCAGGTGCCCAGCACTGCCTCTAGAGCACGTTCCTTTGGCAGGAACCTCAGGAAGTTCCGACGGTGGCAGTGTGCACAGGTGCGGGCGCTGCGTGGCGAGGCCAAGGGCACGTGGAAGCGGCTGGTGGGTGTGGAGAGTGCCTGCAGCGTGGACTGCCGCTTCCGGCTCAGCACCCACAAGATGATGTTCATCGTCAACTCAGAGGACTACATGTACCGCCGTGGCGCCCTCGGCCGTGCCAAGCAGGTACCCTGAGCCCTGGGGACCCCTGGGATCCAGCCTTCCCTGGTCCTGCCCACGTTTGTTCACCTTTCCTACTCAGGTCCCTGGGATTCTGCCCACGTCAGGGTGTCCAGCTGGCTTGACCCCCACCCTGCCCCTACAGGTGCAGCCCCTGGTGCTGCTGCGACACCACCAGCACTTTGAGGCATGGCACGGGCGCTGGCTGGAGGACCACGTGCCAGTGGAGGCGGCCAGCCTGGTGCAGGACTGGCTGATGGGTGAGGAGGATGAGGACCTGGTGCCGTGCAAGACGCTGTGTGAGACAGTGCGCGTGCATGGGCTCCCCGTGACTCGCTACCGCGTGCAGTACAGCCGGCGCCCTGCCTCTCCCTGATGTCCCCCTGGGACACACCACCCAGGTGTCTCCACAGTGACGTGCCCTGACCTGGGGCCCAGCCTATGCCAAACCGACCTGCCTGCTCCCAAGCACCCGGAGGGGCCCCATCCCGGGAATGCTGGGGTGACTGCCTTGCGAGGATGAGATCCCAGAGTGGCTGCAGGGCTGGGCAGGGCACCATGCGGGGTCTTCAGACTCTGCGAGCAGCCAGAGTCCCCAGTCACAAGCCAAGATGTAGGGGAGGGTGGCAGCACAGACTCCCAGCAGCTGGCCTGCTGTGCCCAGCAGCCCAAACTTCCAGAAGATCCATCCTCCATGGGAGAGAAGCCAGACCAGGGGTTCTGCCATCATCCCTGCTCCATGGTGTACTTAAAGTGGATCTTCTAGAAGGACTCTTACGAGCACACACATATTTATTCTTTCATGCTTTCCTGGCGGTGTGGCTTCTGTGGCAGCCCAGCCCTCCAGCGTCTTGTTAGTGAAAGCTCTTGGCAACTCTGTTTGCCCATCCTGCCGCCCCCTCCTGCAGGCCTTGTCCTCTGAGGAGGGGGTGCCCAGCTGCTCCTATGGGCTCATTGTTCTCCCCCATGAGGGTGTGGGCCTGAAAGGCTCCAGCCACGCTTGTGCAGACGTCCAAGTCTCGGTGCCAAGAACCCCACGCGATGGAGTTGGCACCAGCTCCTTGTGAACGTCTTGCACCATCGTGCTGGAGTTCGCTTCCCCAGCACTCAACCTCCCACAGCAGAGCTGTGCCAAATTTGTGGTTTCGCAAAGCGGAGACATGTTTCTAGAAGTTTCCTGTGGAACTTGTGATGCCTTTGACTCGAGGCCCAGGCGGTTCCAAGGCCAGTGTGTTCCTGCCCGGGATCTCGTTGGCCCTGTTTTTCCGAGTGTGGTCAGGCACTTTGTTAGCACCCTGGTTTTATAAGAAGGGAGTTTATCACCAGAATTCTGAACCAGCCCCTCCCCTGGCTGTGCCCTTGCTGGGCCTCCTCTTCGGTCTGTCCATCTGTCTCTGACGGAGCTGAGGGGACAGGGCAGGCGGGCATGGGGCACCCCACCCTGCATGCTTCCAGGGGCATCTGCTCCTCCTGGACACTTTCCGTCCTGGGGCTTATACTTTCTTTGCAGCTGTTTTGAATGTACATTTCCTTTTCTATTTATTTGCACATTAAAGTTAAAAATTAAATATTGATGTAAAGCCAAAAGGCTCTGCCAGTTATTTTCTGTAAGCAAGTCCAGTGAGCCTGCACGCACCACAGCCCCCAAGGCCTGTCAGGGGGGCCCATACACCTGGGCCCATACAGCCCTCACTGCTCTGGGGTGGGGTCCCATTTTCCAAGGCCCCAGAGAATGGAAGTGGCCCTTTGGATGGCAGAGCCCAGCTACCCCCAAAGGTGGTCTTGCCCGAATGCCTCTCCACTGTCCCCAGGGCATATCCCTCCACACATACCTTCCATTCATAAGGAGCCATGGGAGTGTTTTCTAGAACATTCCCACATTCAGTAGGGTTGACAAGAGTTCCTTCTGTCCAGGTGTTAGGTCTGTGAATCCTGGTTTACCACTGTGGGGTTTTCCTGAGCTTCTCCGGGCTGGGCATGACCCCCCACACCAGCCCTGTGCGTCCACACTTGTCTTAGTCATCCGGTGCAGCTATAACAGAAATACCACAAGTGGATGGCTTCAACAAACACAAGTTTATTCTTTCACAGTCTAGGGAGCTACAGGTCCAATCAGGGCATCAGCTTCAGGAGAAGGCTTTCTCTGTCAGCTCTGGAGGAAGGTCTTTGTAATCAATCTTTGCCTGGTCTAGGAGCTTTCAGCACAGGGACCCTGGGTCCAAAGGAAGTATGGTCCTACTCTTCATTCTTGGTGGCATGAGGTCCACATGTCTCTCTGCTCGCTTCTTTACTATCTCAAGAGATTGGCTTAAGACAGGATCTAATCTTGTCTATCTCATTAAAATAACTGGTGCTAATCCAGCACATTAACATCATTAGGGCAAAATATACAACACAGGAAAATCCCATCAGATGACAAAATGGTGGACAATCACACAATACTGGGAATCATGGCCTAGCCCAATTGATAACACATATTTTGGGGGGACACAATTCAACCCATGACAGTGCTTTTCAGTTGCCCCCAATCAGGGGTCCATCCTCCCTCCCTTACCTGCATCTTTGCAAACTGATCTCCAGAGCCCTATCCACCGCCCCCCCACCCCCCACCCAAGGTCTCTCCACCAGGCCACTGCGCCTGCTCCTGGTAGGTGGAGCCCAGGACCTGGTTGTGGTCTTCTTGGAACCAAACACCCGTAGGGGTCCCTTGTGCCCCCTCTTCAGCCCGCACCTGCTGCCCAGACCACCCTGTCCACCGCCAGAGCTTGGTGCCAGTCCCCTACCCCCAAGAACTGTTCCCTGATGTCCCTCAGAGTCCATTGATGTCCCAGGGACCATGGCACCCCTGTATCCCCACCTGCTCTGTCCCTGGCAGCGTCCTCCTCCCAGCCCAGAAGGGGCTGAGTGGGCAGGCAGAGCTCTGACGGTGATGGGGCTCAGGGCTATCCCAAGTTCCCCCTCCCACCTCAAGAGTTGCCAGTGAAGACACAGCAGTTCCCAGGAAGCACCAAGGCCTAGGGGCACATAAGGGGTGAGTCAGGGCCAATGCGGCCGGCAGGACTCCAAGGGGGCCCAAGATTCCCAGTCCCTGAAGGTGGGCTGGACCTGTGATGTGATGGGGTCCTGGGAAATAAGACCCATCTTAGTGGCCTGGAGGAGCTAGCCTGTAAGCCGCCTCAGAGAAGGGCTGCTGGGCCATGCGAGGCCTTCCCCTGGGCCGACGCAGGCATGAGAGTAGGGCCTTGTTCCCCTCACCCCCACCACCCCTCACAGAGACCTGCATAAAGGAGTGCAGCTGGCACCCACCTTGACTGCAGCGCCCAAGAGCACGCACTGGCTTCGAAGGTGCTGAGGGTGGCGGAACCCTGAGCAGAGGGTCCAGCTCAGCCTCTCCAGAGCTGCTGACCACAGAAGCTTCAAGATCACAAGAGGTGTTGCTCTGTGCCACTAAACTTGTGGGAATTCATTATGCCAGCTGCTGTTGAGTCAACCCCAGTCATTGCGACCCCATGTGTGTCAGAGAACTGTTCCATAGCGTTCTTCAGTGGCTGAGTTTGGGGAAGCCATTCGCCAGGCCTTTTTTCCAAGACACTTGTGGGTGGATTTTCACCTTTCAGTTACAGCCACCTCATGCACCATTTGCACCCCCCAGGGACTCCAACCAGTTGCTGTTGAGGTGACTCTGACCCATAAGACCCCATGTGGGTCAGCGTAGAACTGTGTTCCACGGGGATTCTCCAGGCAGCAATGAGGGAGAGAACCCCACACCAGCACCCTGCCCTCACGCCTGCACCTTCCCTTCTAGCCTGCTTCACGGGATGAGGCTTGTGAGGTCTCAGGCCCCAGCCTCCTCACACTCTATGCCCCAAGGGTTGGGGACATCAGGAGCCCCCAGGCCTGGCCTATCAGGGATTCCTTGTGCACAGGTGAGCTGTGGAGCCACAGATAGGTAAGACTAAGTAGGTACTCCTCTCCCCAGGAGAATGCATCCCTTCACGGGAGGCCGAGGGAGGAGGATGGGGCACTCAGGTGGACCCAGTGGACATGGTCCTGATACAGTGACGTGGGTTTCACAAAGCGAGGTCGCCTGAGTCAGTGATGGGCAGAGTGTGTGGGTGACAGCTTGTGTGGCTGCGGGCCCTTGGCCTTGGAATCTGAACCAGGGGTGGGTAGTGGGGAGGGTTCTGAGCCCTGGGGATTAGGGGGGTCACAGACTCTGGAAAGGAGCCCCTGGCAGTTCAGACCTTATGTGACCAGTGGCTGTTCCCCAGCCCCACTGAAACAAGGTCACGCCCTTCCTCTCGGGTGGCTGAGGGGGTGTTGCCCTGCCCAGAGCTGAAACTCCCTGACTCACCCCTAGAGGAGACACGCTGGACAAGGATCAGGAGTCAACCACGGCACAGAATGGAGAGAGTGGTTTCCACAGTGATGGGGGAGGGGATGAGGGGGAAAGATGGGAGAGGAGGAGGGACTTGGGCCACCAACTCCTCCTCCAAGTCTGGATCTTTCACTGGAGGCAGAGGGACTAGGGGAGGGACTGGGGCAGGCCCAGGGCTGGGGGAGGGGTCATAGAAGCAGAGGCATAGAAGGGTAGCAAGCTCCCACGGCAATCTCTAAATTGTGTCCTCCCACTCCCCCCATTCCAGCACCCAGAGGTAATCTATAAATTGCACCATGACCCCCCAATTTCAAGATGAATAGACGTTTATAACAGCCCAAAAAAAAAAAAAAATTTTTTTTTTTTTATGTCAGCAGAAACTCCTTCACCCTTCTCGTCTGGCTGCCTCAGTAAGGCACCTTTCATAGTTGTGGCAACTTGGAATGCCATTCTGTGCCTCATCTGGCACCCCCCCCAGACTTGGACCTGGGGGCAAGTGCCCCACTCTGCCCGCCTGCCCCTCCCCCCCCCCACACCTCTGCATAGGAGGGACCTGGGCAGGGCTGGAGTTAGGTGGAGGGAGGGGCTGGCGAGGGCCAGGGTGGAGGCTGGGGCTGGGAGAGGGGCAGGACTAGGAAAGGGGCAGGGGGGAGGGCAGGAGGAGGGACTGGGGTGGGGCTGAGGTGGGTCAGGAAGGGGTCAGGAGGTAGTGGCAGTTATGGGCAGAGCTTCAGACTGGTTCTGTCCAGTTCAGTCATGGCCAAGGAAGAGAAATAGGAAAGCAGAGCCAAATTTTAAAAATTTAGGTGAACCGAAAAGATACCTGGAATAGGAAAAATTACAGGTTGAAGCCCTTCTAGAAACTTAATCTCCCTATTAGAAAACAAGGGCAGCATATGTGTTGCATAGCAACCACATCTCTTGACCAGATTTTGAGCAGAGTCGGAAATAGCTGTGTTCTGCTCAAAGATGGCAGCTGACTGCACTGCTTTGAATGTATGTTGCTCTCCACAGTCCTGGCAATAATCCAGTCTCATGCATCAGGGTCCTGAAAAGGCTCACCACGCCTCTTCCAAGTCTCTGATTCCAGGGCTTTGACCTGTAATTTTTACCATTCCAGTTATCATTCTGGTCCCACCCAAATTTTAAAAATTCAAGTCTGTTCCAGTCTCGCTTCATCAGCCATTTGAATCAACTTGAAGCCCTGGTTCTGGGGGCTGGTAGGGGAGAAAAGAGAGGGCAGGTGGGTCCGGGGAGCAAAGAAATCCAGGACAAGCCACTAATCCCATCTTTTTGCCTTTTTTTTTTTAAATAAGTTTTTATGGAACAGTGTTATGGCTTGAATTGTGTCCCCAAAAGGATACATTCACATCTTAACCCACTACCTGTGAACAGGACCTTATTTGAAAATAAGGTCTTTGCAGTTGTAATCAAGTTAAGATGTAGTCATACTGGGGTTGGTTGGGCCCTAAATCCGATCATTTGTGTCCTTATAAGAAGAGGGGCATTTGGACACAGAGACACAGACCCAGAACAGGAAGCCATGTAATGGCGGAGGCGGAGACTGGAGTGATGCAGCCACAAGCCCAGGACCGCCTGGAGCCACCAGAAGCTGGAACAGACAAGGAAGGATCCTTCCCTAGAGCCTCTGGAAGGAGCATGGCCCAGCCGAACCTTGATTTTGGACTTTGGGTCTCTCAAACTGTGAGAGAATAGATTTCTTCGGGGTTATTTTTGTTTTAGAAGTATTTTATTTCAAAACGAGCAGCGATATTTTGAAACAGAATACAAATTTTATGGGGAATTTTAAGGTAATACAGTCATCAATAATCTCCCCTTTCTAGAGGACTGCTTAGGCATAGGCTCTGCATGGATGCGTTCATCCCCCACTGCTCTGTATGTTGGAGAAGTACTGCTCATTGGGATGATGTGAGGACTGCACCAGGTCAACTACACAAACACATAACCAAACCGGGAACTATGTAAACACTTAACCAAGCCTGACTCAAGGTAGTTTTTCAATAATTGTTCTCTCCCTTTCCTCTCAATGAATATTCATTTCCTTCCTTTCCAAGGATTTGAGACTTAATTTATCACAGTGGTTCTCGAAATATGGTCTTAGGACCAGCAGCATCAGCATCTCTAGGGAACTTGTTAGAAATGCAGACTTTTGGGTGTAATCCAGATCTACTCTTATGGATCGAATTATGCCCCCTCAAAATGTGTGTCAACTTGGGTAGGCCATGATTCCCAGTATTGTGTGATTATCCACCATTTTGTCGTCTGACGTGATTTTCCCACGTGTTGTAAACCCTGCCTCTATGATGAGGCAGGATTAGAGGCAGTTACATTAACGAGGCTGGACTCTTAATCTACGAGATTAAGACCCACTGCCATCAAGTTGATTCTGACTCATAGCGACCCTATAGGCCAGAGTAGAACTGCCCCATAGAGCTTCCAAGGAGCACCTGGGGATTCGAACTGACGACCTCTTGGTTAGCAGCCATAGCACTTAACCACTATGGCGCCAGGGTTTCCTCTACAAGATTAGGTTATTTTAAATCAATCTCTTTTGAGATATAAAAGAGAGAAGTGAGCATAGAGACGGGGGACCTCTTACCACCAAGAAAGCAGTGCCAGAAGAAGAATGTGTCTTTTGGACCCAGGGTGCCTGCACAGAGAAGCTCCTAGACCAAGGAAAGCTTGATGCAAAGGATTTTCCTCCAGAGCCAACAGAGATGGAAAGCCTTCCTCTGGAGCTGGCACCCTGAATTCAGACTTCTTGCCTACTAGACTGTGAGAATAAATTTCTCTTTGTTAAAGCCACTCACTTGTGGTATTTCTATTACAGCAGCACTAGATGACTGAGACACCTACTGAGTGAGAGACTGGAGGTAAGGCCCAGTAATCTGTGTTTTCATAAATCCTGTAGGCTATAGTGATGTACACTTTCTTTATGTATCAGATTTGCAATTGATGTTCTGATAGTACCTTTAAATTTTTGAAACGTTATTGTAGCCTACTGTCATGGATTGAATTGTGTCCCCCCCCCAAATATGTGTCAAATTGGTTAGGCCATAATTCCCAGTATTCTGTGGTTCTCCTCTATTTTCTGATTGTAATTTTATGTTGAAAGGATTAGGGTGGGATTGTAACACCACCCTTACTCAGGTCACCTCCCTGATCCAAGGTAAAGGAAGTTGCCCTGGAGTGTGGCCTGCACCACCTTTTATCTCTCGAGAGATAAAAGGAAAGGGAAGCAAGCGGAGAGGTGGGGACCACCAAGGAAGCAGTACCAGGAGCAGAGCGCGTCCCTTGGACACAAGGTCCCTGGGCCTCAGAAGCTCCTCAACCAGGGAAGGATAGAGGACAAGGACCAAGGACCTTCCTCCAGAGCCGACAGAGAGAGAAAGCCCTCCTCTGGAGCTGACACCCTGAATATGGACTTGTAACCTACTATACCCACTAGATTGTGAAAAAACAAATTTCTCTTTGTTAAAGCCATCCACTTGTGGTATTTCTGTTACACAGCACTAGATAACTAAGACACCTACAGTCTTAGGAATGACTTATTTGTTATGCCTTAAGTTTTTCCCATTGCTGACTTCTCTTGTTATTTTTCAAATATTATTGTTATTATTATTGAATCATATTTTAATATCATTATAATGGTATTATTATATCATTATTATCATACTACCATCATCATTACCTGTACCATCTCTGCTTCATATTTTTGATCAGAAAGTTAAATACAAATTTTTTTTTTTTTTGGTAAGGTTGTTGAACTGATAATTCCATCCTTCCTTCTCTGTACTGCATAAAACTCCTTGAGCAATATAGCATTCTCCTAATTGACCTCTTCACATTTCTTAATATAGTTAATGAATCGTGACTGACAGCTTTAACAAAAAATAGTTACCTATTTGCAGCTGCCAGGGAAAGCTGTTCTAACATCCAGGCAAACTATAAACTATCCTTCTTTAGCATAGAATTTTTAAGGCAGGGATGTGTCAAACAGAATCATGTGTGTGTGTGTTTTGATATTTTCCCAGCCATTAGCTGAAGGCAAGTATCTGGAGATTTAGGACCCACTTATGGTAAGGCAATAACAGCTTCCTAAAACAAAACAAAAAACCCAAACTCATTACAGTTGAGTTGATTGCAACTCATAATGACCCGAAGAGACAGAGTAGAACTGCCCCCATAGGGTTTCCAAGGCTGTAATCTTTACGGAAGCAGACTGTCACATCCTTCTCCCACAGAGAGGCTGTTGGATTCAGAACCACCAACTTTTTGGTGAGCAGCTGAGTGCTTTAGATTTCTTCTCTTTTAAGCCCCCCAGCATGTGGTACTTTGTCCAGCAGTCCTAGGTCACTCACATGAACAGTATCACAGCAGCACAAATGGCTCACGGTGAGAAGTAAAGCCCAAGTCCTCTCCCCAGACAGCCTCACCCTGCGCCCAGCATCCCAGGGTGTGGTCCTGGACATTGCACGTCACTCAAGTGAGACCCTGGGTTCCCAGTGTCTCTGTACCTTCCCTGTCATGTCTGGGGTCCCTCCCATGACACAGTGTCATCCACAACGGGGAGGGGGACTGTGCACCCTACTTTGTGCTACAGAAATGTCCTATACAAACATCTTCCCTGGGACATCCAGGGTAAGTTCCCAGATCTGGGGCCCCTGAGTCAAAGGGTGGGAACACTGACTTCCCCCATCACCTACAATGAAGGTGGCAGGGATCCCAGTTGTGGATGTCTTTGGTTACATGTGTCTGTAAGATGTGAGTGTGGGCTAAGTGTGTCCTTAGTGTGATACAAACAGCTCCCTGGGCCCAGGGACCTCTCTGGCCTTGGATTTTCCCGGAGCTGGGGCAGGGCCCTCCTATCTCCACCTGGGCTGACATGGGTGATTGCCACACTAGACGCTGCCCAGGACTCTGCCTCATCACTTCCTGGCTGGTCAACAAGTCCCCGGGTGTGTGACTAGATTAGGGCTGCCCTGAGATGAAACGGCTCCCTCTAACCCCAGACCCCCACCACCACAGGCTGGCCCTCCTGCCCCCAGTTCTTCCCTGTGGCCTGGCCCTGACCACAGGGCTCTCCCAGGCCGGGAGGGGCGTGGACTAGAGAAAGAAAGGGTGCCTACCCTCGAAGCCTCTATTTCTTCATCAGCACAGAGGGTGCCCCCCCCACCAGAGAATGGATGTTACATCCCACAGGGGCCTGGCCGCCAGGATGGGTGGGGGGCGTGGAGGGCTGAGAGGAGGAAGGGCCTCCCTTGGGTTGGGGTCTGGCTGTGAACCACATCACCGAACTGAGGCTGGGGCTGGGGCTTCAAGAGCCAGGGTCCCCTCAGACCCCAGGGCAGCACGTGGTCAGTGTCAGTAACTCTGGCTAAGGACTAAGCCCCTCTTCATTCTCCTCAGCAGGCCCCAGGCTCAGCAGGTGCCTCTTACCCCTGCAGTGCCCTTTCTCCCATGTCCAGGGGAAGGTGCTGGACAGGAGTGAGGCCCCACAGAGGACTGGGTGTCGTGGGTGTCCCTCTGCTCGATGACCTCCAGCCTGGGGATGGGGGGAGGAGAGGCTTCAGGAAGGGCCCCTGACGCATGGCTGTCATGAGAACTGGGGCTGCAGAGGGAGCGAACAGCAGGAAGCGACCACTTGGACCACAGATGCTTCCTGGCTTGGGGTGGGGGTTGCCGAGGTAGGGCAGCAGCTCAGCGCAGCACCCCCCCCCCGCCCCCCGCATCTTGCTGGGCCCTGTGAGGAGCCTCAGCTGGGTGGAGTTGACCTTGGTTTGCCCAGTCCTCGGCTGAGTCCCTCAGGCAGGATTGGGGTGGGGGCCAGGAAGGGGTCTTCCTGGTTTATCTCCCAGCTCTCCACCCTCCGGGGCTGAGGCAGGAAGCTGGGCTGGGGGTCTGCGGGCAGGAAGCCGAGGGGCCCAGACTACCGAGCCTGTCGGCAGTGACATGCGGAGGCTCCTGCTGCTCGGGGCCCTGGTGCGGGGGCTCAACCCTGCTGGCGGCACCCGCACCCCCAGCATCTACGACGAGACCCCTGAGGACCAGAGCGCAAGCGGGGCCGATGGTGAGTGAAAGGAGCAGAGAGAAGCCAAGGGGTATGGGGCCCAGAGCCAGGGGGCCTGAGTAGAGGGAAATTGAGGGGCCCTTCAGCCCCATCCCCCACCCTGGCCCTGACCCAGTGGGGCTGGGGGCATCTGCATCCTGAGAGCTGGGGCCTGGACTGTAGCCCCCCCATGGGTTGGCTCCCCTCAGCAAACACAAGGGAGCAAATGAGGGGGACAACACAAGGGAGGGAACTGATTCAAGGGGGAGCACAAGAGAGTGGCTCAGGGGTCTGGGGGGGACACAGGGGCAGTTGAGGAGTCCAGGGTGGACATGAGAGGCAGATACTAGGGGGTCACTAGAGGTGGACAGAAGGAAGGGGGAAATCAGTGGGGCAGCTGAGGGATCTGGGGTGGACCCTAGGGTGGCAACAAAGGGCCCAAGGGGAACACAAGGAGGTGGCTCAGGAGTCTGGGGAGGGACATAAAGGGCAGACACCAGGGAGTAACTAGAGATGGACACAAGAGGGGACACCAGGGGCAGACCCCAAGGAAGGGGATAGGAGGGGCAGATGCCAGGCTCTGGTGTAGCCCCCTTTGTCCTCGGCACCCATCCCTTCCCTCGAAACTGGGCTGACACCGCTCTCTCCGCAGGCAGCGAGCTGGGGCCCTGGTTCAGACACACAGAAGTGACAGCCCCGCATCTGCCCTGCCCACGCAGCTTCCCTGGCCGCCTCTGCTCCAACGACAGCGACACCCTGCTACTGCCGGACAGCTCACAGGCGCTGCTGCTGGGCTGGGTGCCAACGCGCCTGGTGCCTGCCCTCTATGCCTTAGCTTTGGCGCTCGGACTCCCGGCCAACGGGCTGGCGCTGTGGGTACTGGCCACACGTACGCCGCGCCTGCCCTCCACACTGCTGCTCATGAATCTGGCAGCCGCCGACCTGCTGCTGGGACTGGCACTGCCGCCACGCATCACCTACCACCTGCGCGGTCAGCGCTGGCCCTTTGGCGAGGCCGCCTGTCGCCTGGCCACGGTCGCACTCTACGGCCACATGTACGGCTCGCTGCTGCTGCTGGCGGCTGTCGCCCTTGACCGTTACCTGGCCGTGGTGCACCCGCTACGCGCCCGCGCCCTGCGCGGCCGGTGTCTGGCCACTGGACTCTGTGCCGCCGCCTGGCTGGTGGCCGCCGCGCTATCGCTGCCCCTCGCGCTGCAGCGACAGACCTTCTGGTTGGCAGGCGCGGGCGCGGGCCATCTGCTGTGTCACGACGCGCTGCCACTCGACGCGCAGCTCTCGCACTGGCGGCCCGCCTTCGCCTGCCTGGCGCTCCTTGGCTGCTTTGCGCCGTTGCTGGCCATGGCGCTGTGCTACGGCGCTACGCTGCGCGCGCTGGCGGCGGGCGGCCGGCGCTACGATCACGCTCTGCGCCTGGCCGCCCTCGTGCTGGCCTCGGCCCTGGCCTTCTTCGCGCCCAGCAACGTGCTGCTACTACTGCACTATTCGGACCCGGGGCCGCGCGCCTGGGGCAACCTCTACGCCGCCTATCTGCCCAGCCTGGCGCTCAGCACCCTCAACAGCTGCGTGGACCCCTTCGTCTACTACTACGTGTCGGCCGAGTTCCGTGAAAAGGTGCGCCACGCGCTCCGCAGACTGACGCCTGGAAACGCAGGCGCGACTTCCAAGCCCTCCGGGGAAGGGGTTGGTGCGGGGAACGGCACCCGCTCTACCTCGTTGGTATGACTGACCTGCAGATGGGATGCTGAGCCCCAGGCATCCGGACCCCGGATTAGGTGGATCCCAGACCAGCCGGATCCCCTAAGTCAGCAGAACCTCCAGACCAGAAGGACCCCCCGGGCTAGCCAGACTCCTGGCCCTTCTGGACCTCCAGACCAGGTGGACTCTGGGACCGACTACAGTTAAGCCCCCTCCAGAGATGGGAGCCCCCTAACCTTCTACAGGATCCTGCTCAGGGGGAGTCCCGGCTGCCACCACCTCCCCCTTCCCCCCCAATTGCCCCAGCCGCTCGCGCCCCAGCAACCCTGGTTCCAAATTTGGGCGGTGCCCAGGGTTTGGGGCATCTCCTGAGCAATCAAAACGGAGCCCCTCTGGTGGTGAAATGTTTTGGATAAGGATAACCGTGGCACAACATGAAAAACGTAATCAATGTCATTGAACTGTAAATGTGGAAGTCGTGCTGGCGGATGTTCTGGTGTGTATGTTTTCACCACAATAAACAGAACGAAACAAAAAAAAACCCAGAGCCCTCGACTCTGCCCCAAAGCATCAACTCTGTCATGGGGGATACAGGTCCCAGTCTCTTCCTCCTCTGTCTCCAGGGCCCTAGAGACTCCAGCTTCTCCTCTAAACCACTCTTTGACCTCTCGATTTGATGTTAACTCCCCCCAGGACTAGGTGAGGCCGGCGGTGGGCTCTTGGGGGCCTGGTACTCAGACCTATAGCCCTGTGACCCCCCTCCACAATGCTCCAGTCTGCTGGTAAACCCCAACCCCATTCACCCCAACACCATGAGCCACCTGGAGCACTGTGTTGGAGCTGTGGGGCAGAGACTGTAGCATGAGGGGACTGGGGGGGGGGGGGCGTCCTGGGCTCCCCATTGAGTCTGTGCTGCCAATAAGCCCAGCCTTGGGGGGCCAGGAAAGTGTGAGCTGGTGAGCAGGGTGACCCTGAGCCAGGGTGTCAGGGTGCCTGGGGACACACACTCAAACACACTCATACTCACACTAGCTGTCTCACACACACACACTCATTTAAACCAGTTGCCATGTGGTAGATTCTGCTTCATGGCGACCCCATGTATTACAGAGTAGAACTTGGCCCCATAGGGTTTTCTTGGCTATAATCTTAACAGAAGCAGGTCACTAGACCTTTCTTCCAAAGCACCTCTGGGTAAGTTCAAATTGCCAACCTTTCAGTTAGTAGCTGAATGTGTTTACCGTTTGTACCACCCAGGGACTCCCACACTTATTTACACACATTCATCCATACTCATGCTGACACATTTGCAAACACACACACACTCCCACACACACTCATACACACTCACACACGAGTACATGTAGTCTGTGTAAGATTGGTGGATCAGAATCCTGGCTGTGACCTTGTACTAGAGTTTTGTAAGATGTTCATTAATTGGGTGAACTGGGCAAGGGGTGCCCCGGACGTTCTCTGTACAATTTCCTACACCTGCATGTGAATCTAGGGTGATCTCGGGGTGCAAGTGTGTGACTTCCAGAAACCCCACGCTCACCCAGCTCTAAAGACCTGGGCACAGAAGCCACGGCTGCTGGGGAGCTGCGGCTCCAGCTGAGGCCTGAGGGCCCCTACCCAGCCTCCGCATCTCGGGGGGGCCCTCTGGTCCCTGTCTATGACTGAGCCCCCATAACCCGCAGGAGGCCGTCGCCATCTGTGACTCCGGTGGAAACGAGCTTTTATTAAACCACAACCTCCGTGTTCTTTTGGGGAAAAGTCGGGGAAGCAGCCGCGGGGCCTATCCCCGTGGGCCCACAAGGGCAGGAAGGACAGGGCGGCTGTAAGTGGCAGGGTCGCTGCGCCCCCGGGCGGAGAAACAGCTTAACAGAGTTGGCTGAAATAACTACCTCGGAGAACCCCGCGCAAAGGCGCCGCCAGGGGCAGACACGCGCAAGAACGCGCGTTCTCGGGACGAGTACAGGAGCAGGCTTTGGGGGCGGCCTGGGACTTCTCCCGTAAGGCAGGTCAGACCCCGCGGCGCCAGGAGGAGAACGGTCCTCCAGAGCCGAAGCGGAGGGCCTGTCCTGGGCCGGGGGACCCGGGGCTGGCAGAGGGTACGTTACACTGGACCCGGGGCTTTTCCGTAAGGCTCTGTGCGACCATAGCTAAACGTTCAGGGGTCTTCAGGAGTGGGCGGGAAAGGGAGTGGGGGTGGGTGGGGGAGGGACCCTCGGGGCAAGGGCGGAGGTGGGGAGGTGACCCAGGACAACCCAGCCTTCTGGCTTCTGAGGTACCAGTTAAGGGACTCAGTGGCCAGGAGCCCCAAAAGGAGGCCTGGGCTTCCTGTTGTGGAAAGAGGCAGCCTGTTAAATTTCAAAGTTGCTGATGGAGGGACGCACGTTGTCTCCTGAATTTGGCTAGGTGCCCTGTCTGCCTCAGAAAGAAGCCTTTGGCCAGGAGCCCTTCTAGGGAATGCCCCTTCTCCCATAGCGAATTTGGGGTGCAGGAGCTGCCTGCTCAAGGACAGAGATGCCCGAGCATCAGGGCTAGGGGGCTCTGGAGCTCCAGCTGGGAAGAGTGGAGCTGCCCCACCCCCAACAAGCCCCCAGCACCCCCACTGTCCCTCCGGTTGAGGGTGAGGGTGGTTGGGCCCCAGGAGACCCTAAGTAGGGTCTGACGGGCAGGCAGGTCTCTGCTGATCTGCTTATCAGCTTCATTTGGACGCAGGTGTCACCTCCCACCAAACAGTTGCTGGACCTTTCCGAGGGACAGCTCAGGGCTGACAAGAACAGGATGAGGCGCCAAGCAGGTAGGTGACCATAAGGAGGAGAAGCCACTCCTTAGTAAGGACAAAAAAAAAAAAAGCATCCAAACCCAGTCCCGTTGAGTCGATTCCGACTCATAGCGACCCTATAGGACAGGGTAGAACTGCCCCATGGAGTTTCCAAGGAGCACCTGGTGGATTCTAACTGCCAACCTTTTAGTTAGCAGCTGTAACACTTAACCACTATGCCACCAGGGTTTCCTTGGTAAGGACACTACTAGGCAAATAAGCTCTGATACCCAGAGGGACCACTAGAAACATAATGGAAAAAAGTATAGTTAAAAAGACAATATAAAACCAAAAACCAAACCTATTGCTCTCAAGTTGATTTCACCTCATAGTGACCATACAGTACAGAGTGGAACTGCCCCACAGGGTTTCCAGGGAGCGGCTGGTGGATTCCAACTGCTGACCTTTTGGTTAGCACTGGTAGCTTGCCACAGCTCTTAACCACTGCACCACCAAGGCTCAAAAGACAATAAACCCATTGCCATCAAGCCGATTCCAACTCATAGTGATTCTGTAGGACAGAGAAGAACTACCCCACAGGATTTCCAAGGAGTGGCTGGTGAATTCGAACCGCTGACCTTTTGGTCAGCAGCCCAACACTTAACCACTGTGCCAGCACGGCTCCAAAATGACAATAGCTAAATTAAAAAAATGGAATTCTAAGAAATATCTGATTAATCCAAAAGAGGGCATGGAAAGATGAACAGAGTGGACAAACGAGAAATAATTAGACAGTAGCCCTAAACCCAAAGGTCCCTGGGTGGAGGAAATGGTTTGCACTCGACTGCTAACCTAAACGGTGGTTCGAACCCACCCAACAGCACCCCGGAAGAAAGGTCTGGTGATCTGCTTCTGTAAAGATTACAGCCTTGAAGACCGTATGGAGCGGATCTACTCTGTAACACATGGGGTCGTCATGAGTTGGAACAATGACAACCCTAAACCCAGCCCCATCAATAATTAATGGCCATGAACTAAACCCAGTGCCTGGGGCAGGATGGCACACCGCTGACCCTTGGGGATTTGGGGGAAAGCGTTCTTCCTGTTGGGTTTGCTGAGTGGAATAAAAAACTGTCTTTGCCACCAAGATTTATGTGAGAGAACCTGCCTGAAAGAAACGCTCACCTGACCAGGACTGAGCCTGAGCCTCACTCCCCCCTGGACTTCGCACAAATCTGAGCTGATAAATCAACCTTTTGCTTAAACCTCTTGAGTCCAGTTTTCTGTAACTTACGCCCCAAAGACTCACCTCCTCCAGGAAGTCTGCCAGGATGTCCCCTCCCAGCCTGACCCCACAGGGCTCCCCAGACCACCTGCAGCCCCTTCTCTACCCTTCCCTTGGGGCCCCAAGCCCAGGGGTGGATCTCTCCTGGAGTTGACCCCTCACTCTGCACACCATGGGCTTGGTCAAGGGCAGGATCCCCCTCTATGCCCAGAAATTCAAAGCCTGACCCCTCCATTTGAGTCATTCCCCACTCCTGCCAGGGGTCCAGAGCAGGGGGTGAGGGATGGATGCGGCCAGCTCTCACCTGTCCTCCTCCTCAGGGTCCCAGTCCACGGCTAGAGACTGGCTGTGCCCAGCCTCTTGGCCTGCTGCAAGTGCACCCCACCCCGGGGAGGACTGGGTCATAGTCATAGGTGCTATAGGAGTTGGTTGTAAGGAAGGTGGACTTAGAGTTGGGGGTGGGGATCTGGGTGATAACTCCCCAAAGACCTGGAGGTGGGTGGGGGAAAAGATAGCTGACCCAGAGTAGCAGTGATGGGAGGTAAGAGGTCACAAGATGGGGGTGAGGGGTTCACGAAGGGACAGAAATCGGAAGGAGGGGGCTGTGACGGAGGAGGGGGCTGCGATGGAGAGGCGAGAGCGGTGATGGAGAAAGGGGCTGTGATGGAGGAGGGGGCTGTGATGGAGAGGAAGGGGTGGTGGGAGAGGAGGGGGCTGTGATGGAGGAGGAGGGAGCGATGACAGAGGAGGCGGCGATGGAGGAGGGGGAGGGTGCGGTAGTGGATAGGAGGGGCGACGCAGGCGGGAACCGGTGGGTGAGGAGGGTGGTGATGATCCTCACCAAGGGCGCAGTGGCCGGCGTAGACGAAGCCGTCGTAGGCGCACACTGGGTCCTCGCAGGCGCCGCAGTCGCGGGCGCACTGACAACGAGGAATCGCCGCCCTCTCCTCTGTGGCCCCGGAGGGACTCCTCCAGGCGCCGCCTCCACCCCCCGCCAGAGGAGGAAGGGTGGTGAGAAGCCCCTGGGGGGGCCGGGCCACCGCCCATAGGGAGGGGTCACGGTGGGACAGTTGCCGGGAGGCCTGAGACCTGAGGGGTGGGGAGGGGGCACGGCGCAGGTCCTATATTTACCTAGCTACGGGTTTACTAAATTAGAAATGTACATTTTTAAAAAATGAAAACCAACCTAAATTCCATTCCGAAATATTTGGGAAGTAAAGAGAAAGGGTGACCGCCAGCCCTGCCCTTGCTGTCTCGGGAAAGTCTGAGTTGAGGAGGAAGAGTCAAGGCCACACTACTGCCGGCCTCCACCCTGCTTGGCAGGGTCCTCTGCGCATTGCCCGCCCTGATGCTGGGCCCCGCCCCCTCCCCACTGCCCGCCCCTCCCCCACTGCCCGCCGCCACACGGCTCGGCCCCGCCCTCTCCCAGCTACCCGCCTCCATCCTGCTCGGCCCCTCCCCCCCACTGCCCACCTCCACCCGGCTCGGGCCCAGTCTCCTCCCCACTGCCCGCCCACACACGGCTCGGCTCCGCCCCTTCCCCGCTGCCCGCCCACACACGGTTCGGCCCCGCCCCTTCCCCACTGCCCGCCCACACACGGCTCGGCTCCGCCCCTTCCCCGCTGCCCGCCCACACACGGCTCGGCCCCGCCCCTTCCCCGCTGCCCTCCCAGCCTGGTCCTTGACTGTGCCGGGTCCTCCTGCCCATGCGGTCCCCTTCTCTCTGCCTGGCCACCTCCTCTTCTCCCTTCGGATCTCTGCCGGACCCTCGGTCGGGGAGCGGGCAATGAGCGCCCGGAGAGAGGCGGGGCCAGGTGGGAGGGGGCGCTCGCCCAGGGTAGGGGGCGGTGATCACGCGGGGCGGGGCCGGGAGAGCCTGGGTCCGAGCCGGGAGCGGAGGCGTGGTCACCCGGAATGGGGGCGCGCGGACTCACCGGGGCCTGGGGCGCCCTCAACCTCGTTGCATGCGGGTCCGGCGCACAGCTCCCGGACAAGAGGGTTGCGATTGCTGGCGTTGTAGACGCGCGTGGCCTCGAAGAAACGTGGTCAGAGCCCCTGAGGTCCCTGCCCAGAGTGCCCCCTCCCGTCCCTCCTGTGGCCCCAATCCAGCCCTGGGCCAGGTCTGGCCGCCCTGTGGCTCCTGAGGCGCCCTGCTGAGCTCTGCCTCACTTGCCCCATTCAACCCCCACTCCCACTTGGGACGTCTTTTCAGATCTTTGATCCCGCAGCCCACTCCCCAGTAGGCCTCTACGCTAGCCCCAGCCCCTTCCCTAGAACTTTCCTGCCCCCCTCCCGATCCCCCCACCTCCTCGCCTCAGAGGTGCTTTGCTTCTCCTTCCCTTTCTCCCTCCACTCCCCAACCTGAGCTCTCCGGCAAGGCAGCCCTTGTCTCTTCACCCCTCTTTTCTCCTCTATGAACGAGGACATGACATAGGCATCTCTTGAGATTGTGAGCGTGATGCAGGCACCCCACAGGGTCCCCAAAGTTCATGCATTTTTACTGATGCCCTCAATGGCGTTTCTGTCTGGAGAGCCCCCACCCCACCCTGCCTCTCCCCCCGCCAGGGGCAAGTCCCAAAGCACCACCTTTGCCCCACAAAGAAATCTGACAAAAAGCTTGAAATTAGGGACCTGTCCACAGTTTGGACAGTCCCTGGAGAAGGACATTATGCTTGGTAAAGTACAGGGTCAGCGAAAAAGAGGACCCTCAGCAAGATGGGTTGACACAGGCTGCAGCAATGGGCTTAAGCATAACAACTATCGTGAGATGGCTCAGGACCAGGCAGCGTTTCAGTTGCGGTGAGTTGCAGTGGAGCCCCGCTGGTGCAGTAATTAAGAGCTCAGCTGCTAACCAAAAGGCTGGCAGTTGGAATCCTCCAGGTGCTCCTTGGAAACTCTATGGGGCAGTTCTGCCCTGTCCTATAGGGTCATTATGAGTTGGAATCGACGCTGTGGCACCTAACAACAACCACTACAGGTGAGGTGTGACCTCACCTGCTCCAGGCTCTCCACCTCTGCCCACAAGCATGACAGCAAGGGCACTTCAAGGATGGACGTGTTGGAGGACACTGTGTGCAGCCACCTTCTATGAGAGGACCAGAAGCCACACCCAGGCTCTTTGCAGCACTCATGGCCCCCACCACCCCAGCAGCTCACATTCCCCCTCATCCAGCCTATTTTGCAGCCAGAACACTGAGGCCAGAGGCGAAGGGCCTTCTCCAGCTCTCTTGACTCTGGGCCAACTGCACCGCTCACCCCACACTGTGTCCCCACATGAGAAGCAGCTCATGACCCTGCTCTGAGCATGGCTCCAAGAGGCAGCAGGAGCCCAGGTGCTCCACCAGGGTCTCCCTGGTAGGAGACTCCAGGTAAGTAGCTCCTCAGTGCTGCCCTAAGTTTCCCCTTCTGGGCTGGTCTCTGGAGTCCAGCACGTATTAGGCCCTCCCTGTGCTGCGTGCTGAGGACAGTGAAAGGGACACATTCAAGGAGAAGCTGTGGGCTGGAAGGGATGGGTGGGCCACAGAGCAAGGAGGGGTTGAGGGATGCAGTCAGGCCAACATCTGGGGGCACACAGTGGGCGTCTCTAAACCCCTGGAGGAGAAGCTCAGGCTCAGATGCTTCCCCACCCCCTGCCCAACTCCCATTTGTGCCATGGGAAACATGGCTTGTGGGTCGGGGGGACTGCTCACTCCCTGACCCACCCGCAGGGGCTCAGGCCAGCCTGTGTCTGTCCACACTGAAGACCTTGAATGAGGACTCTGAACCAGTTTGAACTGGTCCAGTCATGGCCGACAAAGTAAAACCAGGACAGACCTGAATTGTTAAAATTTGGGTGATCCAGAAAAATAACCAGAATGGGAAAAATTACGGGTCGAAGACCTGGAATGGGAGACTCAAGAAAGGTGTAGTGAGCCCTTTCAGAAGCCTGTCGCGTGAGATCGGACTATTGGCAGTGGAGAGCAACACACATCTGAAGCACCGGGGTTGGCTGCCATCTTTGATCAGGGTAGTGCTGTTTCAGACGACTCTGCTCAAAGTTCGAAGGGCAAGAGATTTGGTTGCTTTGCAACATGTGTGCTGCCCTTGTTTTCTAAGAAGGAGATTAAATTTCTAGCAGAGCTTTAACCCTTAATTTTTCCTATTCCAGTTATTGTTCCAGTTAACCCAAATTTTAAAAATTCAAGCATGTTCTGGTTTCACTTTCTCGGCCATGACTGAACCAGGAAGAACCAGTTCTAAGCCCTGCCTTGAACTTGCGTGGAACCTCATATGTTGGAGGTCTAGGGTCAAGGTAGGGCCTGGTGCCTGGGCAGCTCCAACTGGGATGCAGTTGCTGTGGTAACCACCCCCCTCTACCTTTTGGCTTCCAAATTATCACCCATGGCAATGAACATCTTCTGAGTCCATCCACACCCTCTGCTGAGCAGCCATGCCCTCTTGAGGACCTGCCTCAGCCAGTCCTGGGTCCTCCTGGGAAACGAAGAGGCCCTCAGAACCAAAGCTGGGCAGTGCCAGGCACTTGGCCACAAATGGCCATCCCCGCTTTGGCCCATCTGCCCCAACTGTCACTGGGGTCTGCAGCGTCCACTTCCTCTTTCTTCCCTCACTTCAAAACCTGTCCTCAAGCTCCTTCTGGTCCCTTCTGTCCTTGCCAAACTGCTGCCCAGAGAAGCAGGAGCCAGGGGTGTGGCCCACTGGGCAGGTGGCCTTACTGGGTGTATACCTCCAGCGTCATCTCATACTCCTGGAGATGCTGGCCAGCTACGGGATCATTGTCATCCGGGTGTGGGGGTGGGCGTCATCTCCATGGTGGCCTCCAGTCTCAGGCTTCTGGAGGCTCACCAGCAGCTGGAAAGCTGGTTCGGCTACTGGGTCGGGCATGTTGTAGGTGACATCGATCTGGGGGGTGTGAGAGGACCAAGGCAGAGTGACCTGGGGTCCTGACGGATGGAGCAGAGTGGGGGGTGGGGGGCGGGGAGAGGGAAACAAGGGAGACATCCAGGGTGATGATGACAACAACATTGATGACAATGTCAAAACTGTCATTGTTTTATTTAACCTCGAGACAGCCGGACTTAGTGTGAGTGCCACCATCCTCCATGTTTATGCATCTCAGGCTCTAGCCCCAGCCTCTCTGGCACCAAAACTCCCCTCCCATCTCCTATGTTTTTTGGTTTCCCACTTTACCTTCCGTGAAACTAAGCCTCTTGAGGGTCACTGAGGCCAACATGCACTCTAATTACTGGCCAGTCAGGTGCACGCCTAATTCCTGGGAGCTGAAGCGCTGAGGGGTGGGGACGGGGTAGGTCCCGGCTGAGACTCCAAGTTCAGGCCCTGGCAGAGAGGATAACCAAGAGCCAGGTGCTATCCCCATGGAGGAGTCTGCTATGGCTGGAGATCTGGGACCTGGGGCCGAGGGGGGTTTACTGGAGGGATCTCCTGAGACCCTATACTTAAAGGGGACACATAGCCACCTAACTTGGCTTCCTGCATCCCTGGTAGACATCACTGATCGATGACCACCCTCCTGTATCCCTGGCTGGGGGTAGTGGATAGACCCTATGATCTCTCTCTCTCACACACATCCTGCCTCAATGCCCTTGGAGCCCTCGCTGCCCCCAGGGGCCCCTGGGTTCCAGATGCCACGAGTGGAGGGACTGGCCCCTGAGCCACCCTCTCCTGCAGACTCACCTGTATCAGGCAACAGCCCTCACCCTTGGTGTTCACAACCAACCCCGTGGGGAGGCTGGGGATCTGGTGGGAGAAGATGCTGTGATGCCTGACTGGCCCTCTCTGCCACCAGTGCAGCCCCCACCCTGAGTCAGAGCCCCCACTCGGCCTGGATGCAGGAGTACTCACCACTGCCGTCTGCAGAACCTTCTTATTGGCCCTGTGCAACTTGAAGCTCTGCTGGTGGTAGTCCAGGTTGGTGGAAGCCAGAGAGACCATGAGGTTGATGCCACCAGTGTATGACAGGCTGTCGTACTCAGCCAAGGCCTGCAGCACCATGCAGGTGTCCTAGGGACAGAGGAGGCTGCCATCAGCCCAGGGAAGGAGCCTGGCCAGAATGTGGCACCACCCCATCCTATCTGGAGTACACGCAGGCAGAACAGCACATCCACTGCAGACACCACAGAACTGGGGACCAGGGACAATATTGGGGTCTCCACAAGAGGCAGGGGCTGACAGTGTGTCTGTCCTTTGGGTCCTCCCCCCACAACGCTCCTGCCCTCTCTGGGGCTCCAGGTCTTCAGAGGCTGTAGGTGGAAGGTGCCACCCCAGGGGACTTGAAGAACCCAGTGAGCGTGAAACAAGGTGACCTTGAGGCCCTGTCCTGGGGAGCCCCTCCCCCTGGCCCCAGCCTGGCTTACCTGGGTAAAGGAGAAGCCCCCAAGTGTGCTCTGCTTCCTGGACAGACACTTCACCACTGGTGGGGCAGTGGCCACTTTGCCCAGGAGGGTACAGGTCAGCAGGGTGTAGGCTATCATCTCTGCTTTGGCCAAGGCAACTGAAATGGAAGAGGCCTGATGGACCCTTTTGAGACCAGGGCCGGGACCCGGGAAGGCAGCATCCAAGACAGGTACAGTACCTGACTTAGAGGCCATGTCACTGAAGCTCAGGAACAAGTCCTCAGCCACATCTCAGGAGCCTGTCAGACTCCAGTGGGTGACTCCATTTGCAAGGACAGGATCAGTCGGTCATGAGGATGTGAAGACAACCCTGGCTTGGGCTGGCTCCTGGGGTAGACATCAATACATGTGGTCCAAAAAAGAAATGTCAGGGGACTAGACCCTGGCATTTGGGGAAAGCTGAGACCTCAGATATTTACCTCAGGTCTGCAAACACGTGGTATTCCAGTGTTTCCTGTCCCTCCTGTGCCCCTGGTAGATATCACTAATCAATGACCATCCTCTGCACCCCTGGCAGGCATATTAATAATCATCCTACACCCCTGGCAGACATCACTAACCAATGATCATCCTCCTGCACTCATGGCAAACATCACTAGCCAATGGCGACCCTCCTGTACCCCTGACTGGAAAAAAAAAAAAAAAACCCAAACCTACTGCTGTCGAGTCCATTCCAACTCAGAGTGACCCTATATGACAGAGTAGAACTGCCCCATACAGTTTACAAGGAGCACCTGGTGGATTCAAATTGCTGACCTTTTGGTTAGCAGCTGTAGCTCTTAACCACTATGCCACCAGGGCTTCCATAACCCTGACAGACATCAGACAATCAATGACTGCTCCCCTGCATCCTTGGAAAATATCGCTAATCAATGGCTGCCCTCCTGTGTCTCTGGCAGACATCACTAACCAATGATGGCCCTCCTGGCTGATCCAGATGTGGTCCCAGGTGTCCCCATGCAGCCCAGGTGGTCACTTCTGACTTGCAGGAGCACCAGGATCCTGAGCTCACGTGAGGTGCAAAAGGCCCTCAAACTGGGAAAGAAACCAGCCCCCTCAACATTCAGACCCTGAGCATTTAGCGCTGAAGAGGCTCTACCATGAGGGGGAGGGGGGTTAGAATTTTGCTTTTTCACTTTCGTTTTTCTTAAGTAGTGAAAGCCATACTTCGGGTGACATCCTAAGCAGGGAAGGCCAATGAACATGACCCCAGCGCAGCTGCTGGGGCTGTGGGCTCAGCTTTGCCGCAGCCTGAGAAGTCCAATCTCATCAAATCGGGCTCCCTGGGCACAATGGGGTTAATTTTGTAGGTGGGGAGACTGACCCATAGGGTTTTCTTGTCTGTAATCTTTACAGAAGCGGAACACCAGGACTTTTTTTATGTGGTGCTGCTAGGTGGGTTCAAACCACCAACTTTTTGGTTAGTAGTCAAGCACGAACCGTTGGCGCCACCCAAAGACCAGAAAGATGAAATACTCAGGGGTAAATCTGGAAGAAGATGGGCAAGACCTTTTGCTGTAAACTGCAAAACACAACTGAGAGGAACTAATGAAGAGAGACTGTGTGTGTGGCTCAGAAGACTCAATATTGTGACGATGCTAATTTGCCCCAAACTGATCTATGGATATGACGCAATCGCTATGAAAACCCCAGTAGGCTCTTTTGGAGAAATGGACAAGCTGGTTCCAAAATTTATGTGAAAATGCAAAGGAGCTGGAAGAGACAAAAAACAAAACAAAAACAAAATAGTTGCCGTGGAGTTGACCCCAACTTGTGGCAACCCCATGTGTGTCAGAATAGAACTGGGCTCCATAGGGTTTTCAATGGCTGATTTTTTTGTGTAGCAGCTGAGCGTGTTCCTTTTTGCACCACCCAGGGACTCCTGCAAAGGAGCTAGAAGAATCAAAGCAACTTTGATAAAGAAAAGCAAAGTAGGAGGACTCGTGCTATCTGATATTGTTGTTGTTAGTTGCTGTTAAGCTTGATTTTGACTCTTGGTGACCCCATGTGTGCATGTAGAACTGCTCCATACGGTTTTCAAGGCTGCGAACTTTTAGAAACAGATCATCAGGCCCGTCTTCTGAGGCGACTCTGGGAGGTTTGAACTTCAACATTTCGACAATTAGTCAAGCACTTAACCATTTGTGCCATACCAAAACCCAACCCAACCCAACCCATTGCCGTCTAGTTGATTCCAACTCATAGTGACCCTACAGGATAGAGTAGAGCTGCCCCGTAGGGTTTCCAAGGTTGAAATCTTTACAAGAGCAAACTGCCACATCTTTTTCCCACGAAGCAGCTGATGGGTTAAACCACCAACCTTTTGGTTAGCGGCTGGGCTCTAAACCACTGAGCCATACAGGGACTCCATATTTGATATTAGATTTACTATAAAGCTAGGGTAATCATGACAGTGTGGTATTGGCATCAAGATAGACAAATACATCAATGGGACAGGACAGAGTCAAGAAAAGGACCCACACGTGTATGATTAACTGATTTTTTGACAAAGGCGACAAGGCAAATTGATGGGTGTCTTTAGTCATCTAGCGCTGCCATAACAGAAATACAAGTGGATGGCTTTAACAAAGAGAAATTTTTTTCTCTCAGTCTAGTAGGTTATAAATCAAAATTCAAGGTGTTGACTTCCCCGGGAAGGCTTTCTCACTCTGTCGGCTCTGGAGGAAGGTCTTGTCCTCAATCTTCCCCTAGTCGAGGAGCTTTTCAGGTGCAGGGATCTGGTGTTCAAAGGACATGTTCTGCTCCTGGTGCTGCCTTCTTGGTGGTATGAGGTCCCCCACTCTCTGCTTGCTTCCCTTCCCTTTTATCTCTTGAGAGATAAACTCCCTTTACCTTGGATCAGGGAGGTGACCTGAGTAAGGATGGTGTTACAATCCCACCCTAAGCCTCTCAACATAAAATTACAATCACAAAATGGAGGACAACCACGCAATACTGGGAATCATAGCCTAGCCAATTTGACACATATTTTGGGGGGGGGGGGACACAATTCAATACATGACAATGGGTGAAGGAAAGTCTTTTCAATAAATGGTCCTGGAACCTTGGCTATCTGTATGCAGGAAAGACTTTGATACACACTTTGCACTATATGCAAAAATTAGCTCAAAATAGCTCATAGTCCTAAATGTAAAGCCTAAAACTGTAAAACTTCCAGAAGAAAACAGGGTTTGGCAAAAGTTTCTTAGATATGACAATAAAAGCATAATCCATAAAAGTGAAAATTGATAAACTGGACTTTATCGAGATTAAAAACTTCTGCCCTTCCCACCTTGGAGACAGGTGTATGGGGTCTTAAACTCTGGCAAGCAGCCATCTAAGATGCATCAATTGGTTTCAACCCACCTAGATCAAAGGAGAATGAAGAACATCAAAGACACAAGGTAATTACGAGCCCAAGAGACAGAAAGGGCCACATAAACCAGAGACTACATCAGCCTGAGACCAGAAGAGCTAGATGGTGCCCAGCTCTAACCGATGACTGCCTTACAGGGAACACAACAGAGAACCCCTGAGGGAGCACGAGAGCAATGGGATGCAGACCCCAAATTCTCGTAAAAAGACCAGACTTAATGGTCTGACTGAGACTAGAAGGACCCCGGTGGTCATGGCCACCGGACCTTCTGTTGGCCTAGGTCAGGAACCATTCCTAAAGCCAACTCTTCAGACAGGGATTGGTCTGGACAATGGGTTGGAGAGGAATGCTGGTGAGCAGTGAGCTTCTTGGATCAGGTGGACACTTGAGACTATGTTGGCGTCTCCTCCCTGGAGGGCAGATGAGAGGGTAGAGGGGGTTAGAAGCTGGCGAAAGGGACATGAAAAGAGAGAGTGAAGGGAGGGAGCAGGCTATCTCATTAGGGTGAGAGCAATTGGGAGAATGTAGCAAGACGTATATAAGTTTTTGTGTGAGAGACTGACTTTGATTTGTAAACTTTCACCTAAAAGAAAATAAAAAAACCCAAAAACTTCTGCTCTTTGAAAGACACTATTATGGGAATGAAAACATAAGCCATAGGTTAGGAAAAAATCTTTGCGAAGCATGTATCTGATAAAAGACTCATATCCAGAATATATAATAAACTCTCAAGACAGTAATAAAAAATAACTCAATTTAAAAGTGGGGCAAAAAATCTGAATAGACTCTTCACCAAAGAAGACACACAAATGTAAAAAAAAAAAAGCAGATATTCAGTGTTATTCGTCATTATGGAAATGTAAATTAAAACCACAATGAGATACTACTAGACACCCATTAGAATGGCTAAAACTAAAAAGACCGACAACAGCAAGTGTTGACGACAAGAGGAAGAAACCAGGACTCTCATTCACTGCTGGCAGAAATGCAAAATGGTACAACCACTTTGAAAAGCAGTTTGACAGTTCATTAAAAAGTTAAACCTACACCTACCATATTATATGGCCATTCCACTCCTAGGATCTATCCTGTTTATACACCAACTACTAAGGCCAAAAACGAAAAAATTGAGGATTTTTACCAACTTCTGCAGTCTGAAACTGGTCAAACATGCAATCAGGATGCACTGATAATTACTGGTGATTAGAACGTGAAAGTTGGAAACAAAGACAGATTGGTAGTTGGAAAACATGGTCTTAGTGATAGAAACGATGCCGAAGATCCCATGATTGAATTTTGCAAGACCAATGACGTCTTCATTGCAAATAACTTTTTTTTCACCAACATAACCAGTGACTATACACATGGACTTTGCCAGATGGAATACACAGGAAACAAACTGACTACATCTGTGGACAGAGATGATGAAAAAGCTCAATATCATCAGTCAGAACAAGGCCAGGGGCTGACTACAGAAGAGACCATGATTTGCTCACATGCAATTTCAAGTTGAAACTAAAGAAAATTAGAACAAGCCCATGAGAGCCAAAGTACAACCTTGAGTATATCCCATCTGAATTTAGAGACCATCTCAAGAATAGATTTGACACGTTGAACACTAATGACCAAAGACCAGACAATCTGTGGGATGACATCAAGGATATCATACAAGAAGAAAGCAAGAGATCATTAAAAAAGTCAGGAGAGAAGGAAAAGACCTAACCTAATGTCAGAAGAAACTCTGAAACTTCCTCTTGAACACAGAATAGCTAAAGGAAAAGGAAAAAAATGATGAAGTTAAAGAATTGAAGAGAGGATTTCAAAGGGCGGCTTGAGAAGACAAAGTAAAGTATTATGATGACGTGCAAAGAGCTGGAGATGGAAAACCAAAAGGGAAGAACACGCTCAGCATTTCTCAAACGGAAAGAACTGAAGAAAAAATTCAAGCCTCAACTTGCAATACTGAAGGATTCCACAGGGAGAATATTAAATGACACAGGAAGCATCAAAAGAAGATGGAAGGAATACACAGAGTCACTATACCAAAAAGAATTGGTTGATGTTCAACCATTTCAGGAGGTAGCATATGATCAGGAACCAATGGTACTGAAGGAAGAAGACCAAGCTGCACTGAAGGCACTGGCAAAAAAAAAAAGGCAGGAATTGAGGGAATACCAACTGAGATGTTTCAACAAATGGATACAGCACTGGAAGTGCTTACTCATCTATGTGAAGACATTTGGAAGACAGCTATCTGGCCAACCAACTGGAAGAGATCCATATTTATGCCTATTCCCAAGAAAGGTGATCCAGGAGGCGGGGCCCAGATGGTGGAGTAGTCAGACACTTCCTGTGGTCCCTCTTACAACAAAGGCCTGAAAAAACAAGTGAATTGATTATATATGACAATCTAGGAGACCTGAACATCAAAGGCAAAGTTGAGGAATGGGGCTGAGCGGCAGAGGGAGGGAGGGAGAGACGGTTCAGAAGCAGCAAGGAGTTGCCAGACCTAACCCAGCAGGAACCAGCACCCTGCATGGGGGATAGTGCATGGTTTAAAGTCAAGAAAGGTGTGTGTCAGGGTTGTATCCTTTCACCGTACTTATTCAATCTGTATGCTGAGCAAACAATCCAAGAAGCTGGACTTTATGAAGATCAGGGCATCAGGACTGGAGGAAGACTCATTTACAACATGTGTTATGCAGATGACACAACCTTGCTTGCAGAGAGTAAAGAGGACTTGAAGCACTTATTGTTGAAGATCAAAGACCACAGCCTTCAGTACAGATTGCACATCAACATAAAGGAAACAAAAATCCTCACAACTGGACCAATGAGCAACATCATGATAAACAGAGAAACGATTGACGTTGTCAAGGGTTTCATTTTACTTGAATCCATAATCAACACCCATGGAAGCAGCAGTCAAGAAATCAAGAGTCATTTCATTGGGCAAATGGGCTGAAAGAGATCTCTTTAAAGTGTTAAGCAAAGATGTCACCTTGAGGACTAAGGTGCGCCTGACCCAACCATGGTGTTTTCAGTCGCCTCATATGCGTGCAAAAGCTAGACAATGGATAAGGAAGACCGAGGAAGAATTGATGCTTTTGAATTGTGGTGTTGGAGAAGAATACTGAATATACCATGGAATGCCAAAAGAATGAACACATCTGTCTTGGAGGACGTACAACCAGAGTGCTCCTTGGAAGCAAGGATGGTGAGACTGTGTCTCACATGCTTTTGACTTGTTGACTGGAGGGACCAGACCCTGGAGAAGGACATCATGCTTGATAAAGTACAGGGTCAGCAGAAAAGAGGAAGACCCTCAACGAGGTGGATTAACACAGTGACTGCAACAATGGGCTCAAGCATAACAATTGAGAGGATGGCGCAGGACCGACCAGGCAGTGTTTCATTCTGTTGTGTACAGGATCTCTATGAGTCAGAGACGACTCTACGGCACCTAACCACAACAACCCCTAGGTCATCACCCAAGAGAAAGGAAAACGTTTTATCTGTACAAAGATTTGTACATTGTACATAAATGCTTGTAGCAGCTTTATTTGAAATCGTCCCAAATTCGAAACAGGCCAAATGTTCGCCAACAGGTGAGTGGATACACAAAATTTTATATAGCCAGCCATTCAATGAAATACTACTCAGCTTTAAAAGGAATGAATTATTAATACACATTTCATGGATGAGTTTCATAATTATTGTGCTGAGCCAAAGAAAGTAGATAAAATAACTACATACTTTATGATTCCATAAAGGGGCCCTGGTGACACTGTGGGTAAAGCACTTGGCTGCTAACTGGAAGGTCAGCGGTTGGAACCCACCAGCCGCTCCACAAAGGAAAATGTGCCAGTCTGCTTCCATAAAGATTACAGCCTTGGAAACCATAAGGGGCAGTTCTGCTTTGTCCTACAGTGTCACTGTGAGTCAGAATCGACTCGATGGCAATGGGGCCTGGAATGATTCCATGTATGTAAATTTCTAGACAGTACAAACTATAAGACAGAAAGGAGATCAGAGTTTGCCTAGGGTCAAGGGTGGGCAGGGGGAAGGGGTTACAAAGGAGTGTGACTTTTGGGGGTGATGGAAATGTTTGCTACCTTAACTGGGGTGTTGGTTTCCTAGATGTACACATATGTCCCCGCTTATCAAATTGCACAATTAAGATATATGCAATGTATTGTAGGTCAGTTATACCATAATAATCATGTTAAAAAATGTTACTGGCTCTACTTTGAATACAAAGATATTCATCCTAGTGTTAATTAGTATATCAAAAAACTAGAAACATTAAATGGATGTCCAACAATAGAAAAAAGGTCAAATTATGGAGCAATCATTTGATGGAACATACTGAAACTGTTTGGAAGTGCTGTGAATGAATACTTGGCAGTACCAAGGAAAAGTACTTTGGATGCCTTAAATGAAAAAGGCAGGATATAAAATATATAGGCCATGAGCTCACAGCTATGCTAAAACAATCATCAACACTGTGAAAGCAAATACAACGAGGTGTCAAAAGAGGTCATTTCTGTGTTGTAATGAGAGGAAATTTTCTCCTTTCTATCTTTTCAAATTTTCTCTAATACTTATGTATTGTTTTAAATTTTTTTAATCAAAAATATTAATCAGATCATTGTAGATAAGAAATAATAAATAAAAATAAGAGATCTCGTGTACCCTTTGTCCAGTTTCCCCCAACAGTAATATCTTGTAAAACTACAGGACGATATCACAACCAGGGTATCCGTATTGTTACAATCCACTGATCTTATTCAGATTTCCCCAGTTTTATTTGTGTGTGTTTGTGTGTAAGTTGTATACAAATTTATTACATGTGTCCACCATCACAGTAGATACTGAACGGTTCCAACACCACAAGGATCCCATATCCATGTCCCTCCCCCCTATCTTCCACCCCATCCCTACCCTCTAGCAACCACTAACCTGTCCTCCATACAGTGGTGGAGGGATGGGAATGGAGTGGGGTGTTGGGCAGGGATAGAGTAGGGGGCACAGGTGGGGCTGGAGTGGGGCGAGATGGGAGTGAGGCAGGTTGGGGGAAGGGCAGGGCTCACCACTGGGACACAGGAAGGTGCTATAGGTGTATTTGTAGGGGGCTCCCTTGGGCTGAAATAGAGAAACACAGAGATGGGATGCTGGGTAGGCAGCTGGCACTGGATAGCAGCCAACCCTCTGAGTAAGGCCACATAACCTTGCCACTGTGGCATCTGCAGGGTGGCACTGAGGTCCCAGGTACACAGTAGACAGGGGAGCCCCTCTCCCTGTCCCTTTCAGTGAGAAACTGAGGCTTATTCCTTCATGCTCCCCCTGGCTGTGTGTCCAGGGGTAGGTCACGTGGACCCTCAGAGCAGCCTGTGCTCTTACCTGCACCTACTCAGAAGGGGCAGGGAGAAGGGGGCGAGGGCTCAGGAAGTGCCAGGTGACTGCTATGCTGGGGATGCCTAAGCCCTGCAGACCCCAACCACTACCTCTCCCACTCCACACTCTCCCGCCCCCAAACTCAGGGCCCTCCTCAGACCCCCTAACTCCCTGCATGTCACTGCGGCCCTCTGCACATTGTAGCTACTTAAATGTCATTTCGTATCACCTGTCACTGCTCCAGACCATGAGATCAGTAGGTCAGAGCCTGGGTTGGTTTTTTATTTTTTGGTGGTAAAATTCACATAACATAATTTGATCACCTTAAGCATTTTAAAGTGAACAACTCAGTGACGTTTAGTATATTCATGATGTTGTGCAACCACCACCTCTATCTAATTCCAGAACATTCTCATCATCCCAAAGGGAGACCTCGTGACCATTAGCAGTCACTCCCTGTTCCCCCTCTCCCAAGCCCTGTTGTTTTTAACCGCTGACAAGTTGCCCCCCAAACCCTAGGCAACTACTAATCTACTTTCTGCCTGTATGATTTGCCTGTTCTGGATATTTTATGTAAATGGGATCATACAATATGTGCTCTTTAGTGTCGGGCTTCTTTCACTGAGTATAATGTTTTCAAGGCTCATCCATGTTGCAGCATGTATCAGAGCTTCTTTTCTCTTTGTGAGTATGGGTGGACAACATTGTGTTTACCCATCCATCTGTTGATGAATGAAGGGGAAACGGGCTTTGCTAGGCCAAACATGAGTGCCCTTAGGTGATACTTTGTAACATATAAACTTAAAATTATTAATATATAATGTTGTTGTTGTTGCTAGGTGCTGTCGAGTATGTTCTGACTCATAGTGACCTTATGTATGACAGAATGAAACAGTGCCTGGTCCTGTGCCATCCTCACAATGCTTGTTATGCTTGAGCCCATTGTTGCAGCCACTGTGTCAATCCATCTCGCTGAGGGGCTTCCTCTTTTTCGCTGACCCTCTACTTTACCAAGCATGATGTCATTCTCCAGGGACTGGTCCCTCCTGATAACATGTCCAAAATATGTTTTGCCATCCTTGCTTCCAAGGAGCACTCTGGTTGTACCTCTTCAAAGACAGATCCGTTTGTTCTTCTGGCAGTCCATGGCATACTCAATATTCTTCACCAACACCATAATTCAAAGGTATCAATTCTTCCATCTTCCTTAGTCATTGTCCAGCTTTCACATGCATATAAGGCAATTGAAAATACCATGGCTTGAAACAGGCACATCTTAGTCCTTAAAGTGACATCTTTGCTTTTTAATACTTTAAAGAGGTCTTTTGCAGCAGGTTTGCCCAGTGCAATGCGTCTTTTGATTTCTTAACTGCTGCTTCCATGCGTGTTGATTGTGGATCCAAGTAAAATGAAATCCTTGACAACTTCAGTCTTTTCTCCATTTATCATGATGTTGCTTATTGGTCCAGTTATGAGGATTTTTGTTTTATGTTGAGGTGCAATCCATGCTGAAGGCTGTAGTCTTTGATCTTCACCAGTAAGTGCTTGAAGTCCTCTTCACTTTCAGCATGCAAGGCTGTACCATCTGCATATCAAAGGTTGCTAATGAGTCTTCCTCCAATCCTGATGGCTCATTCTTCTTCATATAGCCCAGCCTCTTGGATTATATGATCAGCATATAGATTGCATAAATATGGTTAAAGAATACAACCCTGACACACTCCTTTCCTGATTTTAAACCATACACTAGCCTCTTGTTCTGTTTGAATGACTGCCTCTTGTTCTATGTACAGTTTCCACATGAGCACAATTAAGTGTTCTGGAATTCCCATTCTTCGAAATGTTGTCCATAATTTGTTACGATCCACATAATTCAATGCCCTAGCATAGTCGATAAAACACAGACAAACACCTTTCTGATAGTCTCTGCTAGTAGCCTTCCTTAAAAGCTGCCTCAAACGCTGCACAGATGTAACATCCGCCAGAGTTATGCACCAAACCATGAACATGCAGCTTAGTGTCCAATAGGGATGATGGGAATACCAGAACTTGGTAGTGTTTTGCTTCGTTTTCTGGCACCCTGATGGGAGTTGAGCGGTGGACTGTTGGGGGAATGATCTGCCTCTGTGCCTCCCATCCAGGCTGTCTAAGAGCATTCTAAGAGCTTTGAGCCCAGAGCATTCTTTGACAAGGAGGCTGGGAATTGGGTTGCCATCTCTCTCCCGGTTCCTACTTCTTATTGGAGAAGACTTTACTCTGTCGGGGCACAAAGTAACCTCCTCTGTCTCCTGCACGTGTGTGGGCACCATATGGCACCTGACCAACCCCACGTCTCTATCTTTTCCCAGCAGGTTGGGGAAAGGGGTCTCTCATACTGTGGCACGAGAGGGAGAACGTGCCAGATTGTAAGAGCCTGCCTTGAGGGGTGGATTGAAGGGGAAACAGGGATTGCCAGGTCGAACATGAGCACGGTCATGTGGTCTGCTAGTTCACTATAGTTTGCATTCTTATGCAGGTCCCTGGCTTGTAGCCACTATTGCCCACCACTGCTATAAAACCTCTGCCCTCCCACTGAGGGGCACAGAGATCTGCTTTGGTCCTGTAGCCACCTAGGACTTGCTTTGTCTGTAAGTCTCCCTAATAAACTCCTTTGCTGCCACCCTGGAGCTGCCTATCTCTTTCTTTGGTCTCTTGGCACCCTCTATTTTTGGAGATAATTTTCACGTTACTGGTCCATGCCTGGAAAATGGACACTTGGGTTATTTCCGCTTTTTGGCTATTGTGAACACTACTGCTATAAACATTGGTGTACGTGTGTCTGCTAGAGTTCCTGCTTTCATTTCTCTTGAGTAATTAGGAGTGGAATTGCTGAGTCATACGGTAATTCTATGTTTAATTCTTTGAGGAACCGCCAAACTGTTTTCCCCAGCAGCTGTACCATTTGTCATTCCTTCCAGCAACATGTGAGGGTTCCAATTTTCCCACATTCTCACCAATGCTTGGTCTTTTCCTTTTGGATGTGAAGTGGTGTCTAGCTGTGGTTATGATTTGTATTTCCCTGATGACCAATGACGTCCAGCATCTTTTCATGTGCTTGTTGCCACAACTACCTAGTTTTTACAAAATTATTTTAGGGAGCATGCAAGCAAATACATCTGCAGACCACGAATTCCAGGCCTAAGCCAGTATGTCTTAAGATCTTGTCCGATGGTCCTGCCATCTGGCACCCTCTCTGGTGAGGACAGGCTGCTGTCTGGCAGGAGGCATCCCTTTTTCTCTGCTGTTTGCTCTAGAACCTCTGCCCCTCTTGGTTGGAACCTGGCCAAGGGGCCTTCTGTAGGAGTGAGCCCATTCTCTGACTCTGGCTGACTGCTATCCCTGGCTTCCTGGACACCTCCCTGCACAGCCTCAGGGACAGTGGACAATAGACCTCCTCTTGGCTGCCTGCAGCCTCCCTCCTGCTCCACCTTGGCCTCTGGCAGAATTCAGCCCAGCTTCCTGCCTCCTCCTCTGCTCTGGCCATGGGCCAGCACCCATTCCGACTGTCTTAGCCCATCTGAGCTACACTTATCCTTCCCTGGCTCCAGCCTCTTCATCTCTGTGCCCTACTCAGTCCCTGGGCCCATAACATGGTCTGCATATGATGCCCCTATTGCCAGCTCTGACCATGTTTTGTCCAGCCTTGTGGTGGGTCTTGGGACTTCATTCCTTCTATGGCCAAATAACGTTTCATTGCGTGCATGCATGAGTTTCTGGGTGTTGCAAAAGACTTGCGCTTGACTACTAACCAACAGGTTGGCGGATCAACCCGCCCAGCAGCACTGTGGAAGAAAGGCCTGGTGATCTGTCTCTGTAAAGAAAACCCCGTGGAGCACAGTTCTTTTCTGTAACACATAGGTTTGCCATAAGGCAGAATCGACATGAAGGCAACAGGTTTGGGTTTGATGTATGGGCACCACATCCAATGAGGGACATTTCCTAATACAGAAAGTGAAAGGGCATGCCTCAGTCACCGTTTGAACCTGAGGACTCACTCCAGCTTCCATAATGACCAGCAAGCCCGGCTTCCCAGACACCGCTGTGTCCTCCTTGTGGTCTGCTGAATGTTACCCACTCTCTTCCTTGTTCTTGCTGATTTACTTGGGCATATAAAGATGCTTGGGGAAACCCTGGTGGCATAGTGGTTTAAGTGCTACGGCTGCTAACCAAGCAGTCAGCAGTTCGAATCCACCAGGCACTCTTTGGAAACTCTATCCGGCAGTATCTACTCTGTCCTATAGGGTCGCTATGAGTCAGAATCGACCCGATGGCAGTGGGTTTTTTAGCGGTTAAGATGCTTGAAAGCACTTAGCCTTCTGGTGGTTGGCTGGAAGCCAGGCAGGATGACAGCAGCCCAGTGGGTTGGTCGGGGGCACTTCCCAGCAGTCCCTTGTGAATCCTTGGCCATGTCACCAAAGCTCACTCGGTCCTGCCATTGAGGAAGCCCCCGCCCATGCCCAAGTTCTTGGGAAGGAACTCCGGGGTCTCCCAGGCTCCACCTGATGGCTGACCCCACCCAAGTAAAGCATCTGCAATGGGTACAGCTATCCTCTTGCCTCCTTCCCTATCAGCGTGGTGCCTCTTCGGGGGAAGCTGTCTTTGTCATAGTCATTGTCCTACTTTGAGTCTAGTGCAGGGGCTGGCACCTTAATAACCAACCAATTGACACTGGGTCTAGAGCTGTCGGGTACAAAGAGGTGGGAGAAGCATTTTGCTACTTGATCAATCCACACAATGCCTCCTGCTCACGAAATACATTTTCTAATTGATGCTTCATTTTTGTGCATCAACATCAAGTCATCTGGAGGCTCAATCTTACCTTTGACCCCCAGGGCTGCCTGCATGACATGGGTGCAGAGGTCGAAACCACAGGTGGTTATTATTCACAGGCAATGGTGGCTCAGCGGTAGAAATCTCCTCTTCAACGTGAAAGACCTGAGTTTGATTCATGGCCAACGCACCTCCCGCACAGCTACCACCCATCTGTCCATGAAGGCTTGCGTATTGCTATAATGCTGAACATTTTTCAGTGGAGATTCCAGACTAAAACAGACTAGGAGGAAAGGCCTGACAATCTACATCTGAAAATCAGCCTGTAAAAAGCCTATGGATTTGTAAAAATGGTGTGGTGTCAGACCTCCTCCTCTAACTTCACGAGGAGGGAAGATAATCACCATCAACGTCAGACAGACATCTACCCTCCAACCTTTTTTTTACCAATTCTGCCACCAGCCATCCCTCCCATGGCACTCTCTACTTCTCTCCTGGGTTCCATAATTTATTGCAGTGGCCATATAGAACGCACAGTCCATACTCAAGGTTATGGGGTTTATTAGGGGAGTAACAGGTTACAATTCAGGATCAGGACCAACTTGTAAGTAACAGGGACAACTCAGGATACAGTTCTTTGATCAAGGCAGCTTCTTTTTAGCTGCTGCCGCTAGGCCCTTGCTCTCAGCCTGGGCCCTCCTCCCAGTCTGGGCCTCTGCTTTTGGCCTGGGCCCTGCTTAGGCAAGTGTTACAAAGCTCTTTAGCTCACTGATAAGTGCCTGGAGGCTTCTCACACCACCAGGAAGCCTCCAGCCCGAAGGGCTCAGATCTCTCACCCCATGGGTCTACATGCCCACTGTAGGCACCTCGCCCCATGGGCTAGGAAGCCCACTGCACTGTCTTGCACCAGTCTCCTGGTTCTGCTGCTGCCATTTCCCTGCCGCTGAACTCTGCCTTGCTTGCTACCGTTTCTTGCCCTCTCATGCTGGCTCCAGCATTACAGCTGTCTGTCTCCTGGCTCTAGAAGGCTCTCAGCACAGAGACCCTGGGTCCAAAGAATGTGCTCCACTCCTGGCTCTTCTATCTTGATGATACTGAGGTCCTCCCTCTGCTCTGGAGCTGGCTTTCTTTTTAAGCCTAGTGATATGGTAAAACTGACCAATCCCCTTGTTAGGGTTCCATGCACCTTGTTTACACAACCCCAACCCTACAAGGGTGCCACGCACTTTATTTACATTTTAAGCAAGCTGCCCAATCCCCTGGGTGGGCCACAAGCATCTCATTTACATAGCTCCACTCAGTCACTTTGTAGGAGTTACACAACCGTGGCTAGAAGGGCCATAAAATAGCAATTCACTGCACCACAGGATCATGACGGTTCAATCCCAGATCATGGGGATGGCACAGGGCCAAGCAGCATTGTTTTGTTGTGTAGGGGGTCACCATGAGTCAGGCCAAATTGACGGCAGCTAACAACAAGGAGATTGTTTAGCAGCGTGAATGGGAGGGAAGGCTCAGGGGAAGGTGGGGAAGGAGGTCCTTCCCAATCCCTGTATATGGATTTAAAAAAATTCCTTCTGTAAGGGAAGGAGGTAAGAACTCTAGGATTCCACGCCTGGGCCTCTCTGGGAGGTTTGCCACCTCCTCCTCTGGACACAGGAGGGCAGGCTGGGCCCCGGGGAATATGCTCAGGCTGAGCACAGGATCAGGGGTCTCTAACTTTCCAGAGTGGCCATCCCATTCTTTGTTTGATGACGTACTCTTCCCAGGAGAACCCAGTATGTCACATCACCAACCCTGCAGCCATGATCTATTTGCCACAAGGAGTTCTACTTGGCGCACGTGCCTATAGGCGCTGATGGAAAACGTTTGTGCTTCTGGTCCACTAGGACCACAGCCATGAGGGTGTGCAGCTCGGTACAGCTGGGCCGCTGGGGAGTGACGTCCCTTGGTTGCTGTTAGGACCTTCACAGGAGCTGCTGTGTGCTCTCATCGCAGAATGGAATCGATCCTCACCAGGGCCCTGGGACTTGATACATCCGAGAACCCTGAAAGCAACAGAGCGATTTTAGCTTCTGTGAGATGAGCCCCTACTGTTTGGCCAAGCACAGTGAGATGGTCTATGTGCACTACCTCGGCTCCATAAGCAGTCAGCTCCCCATCCTATGGAGTGCGGTCAGAAGTCAGGACACTGGCCAAGGTGCACATGGAAGGAGCAGCTCCTGGATTCACATCTGGGGTCAGAGAGAACACCGAATCACATCCCCACCATTGCCGCCAACACACCGGAGACTGAGGCAGGACCCCCTGGAGATGGTAAGACTGGGAGCCCATTGGGGGGCACTCCCTGGCAGCCCATCCCCACTCTGGGGCCGTGTCACCAAAGCCTGCTCTGGCCTGCCATTGAGGAAGCCCCATTCATTCCCAAGCCCTCAGGGAAGACAGCTGGAGACTGCCCAGGTTCTGGCTCAGGCACTGAGCTCATGCCACAACAGGACCCAGTTCACAGCCGAGAGAACCAGGCCCTGGGGCATCACTGAGGGTGAGCATGTGGCCCACCTCGATCGTCACACTGGTCAGACACGGTCGGTGCTAAGGGGGATGTTCTGGTTGGTGGGGCTCTCCTCTGGATGTCTGTCAGGCTTGGGAGGCTGTGACCCGCCTGGCAGCACTGCATGTCTCTGTACACAAGGGCCTTGGCTGTGGAGGTTGGGGTGCTTGATCTGGCTCTCAGGGAGATGCACATATGTGAATGCATGTCAGCATGCATGTATGTGCATGACTGCATGTGAGCATGAGTGTGCATGCACGCACGTGTGTGGGTGGGTGTGTGTGAGTATATGTGTGCACATGTGGGTTTGCACTGTGTGGTGTGTCTTGCATGTGCATTTGTTATAGGTTGAATTGTGTCCACCTAAAATATGTGTTGGAATCCTAACCCCTGTACCTGCAGAGTAATCCCATTTGGGAATAGAGTTTTCTTTGTTACATTAATAAGGTCATATCAGGGTGGGGTGTATTTTAAGCCAACCACTTTTGAGATATAAAAAGAGCAGATTTGGCACAGAAGCAAGGAAGCATAAATGGGGGAAAGATAGATGCCACGTGAAGATCACCAAGGAACAGAGAAATAGAAGCAGGAAAGAGAAAAGGACTTTCCTCCAGAGCTGACAGAGAGAGAACCATCCCTGAGAGCTGGCGCCCTGAATTTGGACTTCTAGCCTCCTAAACTGTGCAAAAATAAATTCGTTTGTTAAAGCCCCCCTGCTTGTGGCATTTCTGTTACAGCAGCTCTAGGGAACTAAGACAACATTGCATATGTATATGTGTGACACTGAGAGTGCACAACCCCTCTCACCCTTTTCCCAGGTCAGTGGCTCAATTGGCTTGCACCTGAAGATCCAGGTTCCCACAAGGTGAGGTTCCAGCCCTGCCCCCCAGGTCTACCTTCAACATCCCTGCTGAGCCCTGTCCGTCTGGCCAGCTGTCCTGCCCCTTGGACGGTCCTGAGCAGGCCTGCTGACCCCACCTGCCCCTCTCTCCCCAGCTAGGTTGGGCCTGTGCCCTGGATGGCCTGGAGGGAGCCTGCACCCCACCTGTAATGTGGCTATGCCTAAGTCACTGAAGGACAGGATCAGCCAGCTGGGCCTGCCCTCCTCGGGGCCCAGGTACAACTTCTTGGTCTTTTGGCATTTGCCAAGTTGCTTGACAAGCAACTTGAAACCTGCAGGGGGTGATGTGTGCATCATGCTGGGACTGGCCTACCTCCCACGCCCGGTGCTCCCTGCCCACCCCCCTCTCCAGGTTCTCTATAGAGGCCCCTTCTCGCTTAGGAACAAAGCAAACTACTTAGGGCAGATGGGGCAGCCCTGCCTGGGCTTTAGCTTCTGTTCATTTGCTTGGCCCCAAGCTACTCCCCCCACTCAAGTTTCAAAAGCAACCTGCCCCATCACCCCCTCCTCAAGCTCCAGGGGAAAGGAGCCCAGACCGTTGCTACCACCCCCTGTCCTCCAGAGCACCTCCCCTGACCTTCAGTACTTTGGCCCAGACACCCAGGTAGTTGTGCTTGCTGAGATGGACCTTACCCTACTTTCCACGGATAACATGGGTGTGCAGCTAAACTCCACAAAGAAGGACTTGAAGGCCCTCAACAGGGCCTACTCTTCCGCACCCAGGCCCTGTGTGAAGGACAAGCCCATGACCTTGCTGACCAGATGGTGACGGAGTCTTGGGCCTGCATGCGGAGCCACTTCTTGTTAGATGGGTCACTATGGAGAGATGGGAACCATGAGCCTTTCTTGGCTGTATCACCCAGAGTCCCAGGGAGGGGTCTAGTTGCTGAGGGAGAAGCAGTGAAGGCACCAGGGACAGGAGAGAGCCGTCCACCAGCTAGGTGCACTATAAGACCACAAGGAGGTAGAAAACAGCCTGGGAGTTCCTCAAAAGTTCAGATATGGAACTACCAAATGACCCAGCAATTCCAATCCATGGTATAGACCCAAAAGAACTGAAAGTAGGATGGCAAACAGATAGTGCACACCCATGTTCGCTACACATTATTCACAATAGCCAAAAGGTTGAGACAACCCAAGTGTCCACCAACAGAGGAACTAACAATATGTGGTCCATCCATGCAATGGAATACTACTCAGCCATAAAGAGAAATGAAGTTCTGATATATGCTACAACCTGGATGAACCTCAAAAACATTATGCTGAGTGAAATAAGTAAGTTGGAAAAGGACAAATACTGTATGACCTCACTTACAGGAAGTAGGCAAATATATAGGGACCAAAGATTATTAGTGGTTATCAGGGGTGAGGGTGCTGGTGGAATAGAGTCATTGCTTAGAGGGCTCTGAGCTTCTGTTAGTGGCGGCAGAAGGATTTGGAAAAAGAGTAGTGATGATTACACAAGATGATGAATGCAATCAATGTCACCAAATTGTATCTGTAAAATTGCTGAATGGGCAATTTTTTTTTTTTAATCACAGTGAAAATATACACAGCAAAACATATAGCAATTCAACAATTTCGACATGTACCATTCAGTGACATTAATTACATGCTTCCAGCAAATGTTTTGTTATATATATGCATTTTTCTGTTTTTGTCCCATGTATTTTCTTTGCATATGTGTAAAACATAATTGAGATCGGACTGTATAGACATACTTTTATACCTTACTTTTATCGCTTAACAATTTGCAGTAATCGTTTAGCTTTTGTTCAACAACTATTTATTGAGCACCTACTGTTTATCAGTAGGTATGGTGAAAGAATACAACCCTGAAGCACACTTTTCCTGACTTTAAGCCAATCAGTATCCCGTTTTTCTGTCCGAATAACTGCCTCTTGGTCTATGTAAAGGTTCCTCATGAACACAATTAAGTCTTCTGGAATTCCCATTCTTCCCAACGTTATCCATAATTTTATATGATCCACACAGTCGAATGCCTTTACATAGTCAATAAAACACAGGTAAACATTTTTTAAACATCCTTCTGGTATTCTCTGCTTTCAGCCAGGATCCAACTGACATCAGCAATGATATCCCTGGTTCCACGTCCTCTTCTGAATCCGGCCTGAATTTCTGGCAGTTCCCTGTCGATATACTGCTGCAGCCATTTTTGAATGATCTTCAGCAAAATTTTGCTTGCGTGTGATATTAATGATATTGTTCTGTAATTCCCACATTCGGTTGGATCACCCTTCTTGGGAATAGGCATAAATATGGATCTCTTCCAGTCAGTTGGCCAGGAAGCTGTCTTCCACATTTCTTGGCATAGACAAGTGAGCACCTCCAGCGCTACATCTGTTTGTTGAAACATCTCCATTGATATTCCATCAATTTCTGGAGCCTTGTTTTTCGCCAATGCCTTCAGCACAGCTTGGACTTCTTCCTTCAGTACCATCGGTTCCTGATCGTAAGCTACCTCTTGAAATGTTTGAACATCGACTAATTCTTTTTGGTATAATGACTCTGTGTATTCTTTTCAACTTCTTTTGATGCTTCTTGGGTTGTTTAATATTTTCCCCCATAGAATCCTTCACTGCTACAACTCAAGGCTTGAATTTTTTCTTCAGTTCTTTCAGCTTGAGAAACACTGAGGGTGTTCTTCCCTTTTGGTTTTCCATCTCCAGCTCTTTCCACATGTCATTATAATACTTTTTCTTTTTGTGCTGCCCTTTGAGATCTCCTGTTCAGTTCTTTTACTTCATCAATTCTTCCTTTTGCTTTAGCTGCTCGACATTCAAGAGTAAGTTTCAGAGTCTCCTCTGACATTCATCTCGGTCTTTTCTTTCTTTCCTGTCTTTTCAATTAGCTCTTGCTTTCTTCATGTATGATGTCCTTGATGTCATTCCACAATGAGACATCACAATTGGAGGAAGACTCATGAACAACCTGCGTTATGCAGATGACACAACCTTGCTTGCTGAAAGTGGAAAGGACTTGAAGCACTTACTGATGAAGATCAAAGACCACAGCCTTCAGTATGGATTACACCTCAACATAAAGAAAACAAAAATCCTCACAACTGGACCAATGAGTAACATCATGATAAATGGAGAAAAGATTGAAGTTGTCAAGGATTTTATTTTACTTGGATCCACAATCAACAGCCATGGATGCAGCAGTCAAGAAATCAAAAGACACGTTGCACTGGGTAAATCTGCTGCAAAGGACCTCTTTAAAGTGTTGAAGAGCAAAGATGTCACCCTGAAGACTAAGGTGGGCCTGACCCAAGCCATGGTATTTTTAATCGCATCATATGCGTGTGAAAGCTGGACAGTGAATAAGGAAGACCGAAGAAGAACTGACGCCTTTGAATTGTGGTGTTAGTGAAAAAGAATGAACAAATCTGTCTTGGAAGAAGTGCAACCAGAATGCTCCTTAGAAGCAAGGATGGCGAGACTGCGTCTTGCATACTTTGGACATGTTGTCAGGAGGGATCAGTCCATGGAGAAGGACATCATGCTTGGCCAAGTGCAGGGTCAGCGGAAAAGAGGAAGACCCTGGATGAGGTGGATTGATACAGTGGCTGCAAGGATGACCTCAAGCATAACGATTGTGAGGATGGTGCAGGACCGGGTAGTGTTTCGTTCTGTTGTGCATAGGGTCACTATGAGTCGGAACCAACTCGATGGAACCTAACAACAACAACTCTTTATCAGGTGCTATTCTAGCGACTGGGGTTACAGCATTGAACAAGGCAGGTAAGGGCCCTGCTCCCATGAACCTTACTTTGTAGTCGAGCAGGCAGGTAATAAACAGAGACACATCAATAAGTAACACATTTGTAAACAGTTACAAATATGAAAAAAAATTAAACAGGACAATGGGCTAGAGGTTGACACATTCCTTTTTTTTTTTTTTTTTAAATAACCCATGCTTGTGATTCGGGCTCTTCAGTTCCTTTAGGACTGACAGTATGATTTCTAGGCTTGTCAAAATTGCAATATTCTCTACATTTCCTATTTGATTAAACCAAGAGTTACATTTTTTGCTTAATTGTATTACATATCAATTTATATGTGGGGCTGCTAATTTGCAGCCTGTTATATATATTTTTACCACACACACACACAAAAGCAATAGTCAGGAGCTGCTGTGACCAGGGTTCCACCTTTCCACAATGAGGGCTCCATATCCAAGGAAGAAGCCTGGGGAGAACCCCTTTGCGTGCCTGATTCTGCTCCAAGCACATATGTTGGGCCTCACACCTGGAAGGAGAACCCTGTTCAGCATCTACTGGCCCACCCACCAGCTCAGCTGGCCTGAGTGTCAAAATTATTTTTTTTTAATTATTGTACTTTAGATGAAGGCTTGCAGAACAAACTGGGTTCTCCTTAAACAGTACACATATCATTTTGTGACATTGATTACCAAACCCAAGACATGTCAACACTCTCCGCTTTCGACCTTGGGTTCCTATTACCAGGTTTCCATTCCCCTCGTGCCCTCTCGTCCTTGCCGCTGGGCTGGTGTGCCCCTTTAGTCTCCTATTGTTTTATGGGCCTGTCTAATCTTTGGCTGAAGGGTGAACTTCAGGAGTGACTTCATTACTGAGCTAAAAGGGGGTCCCGGGGCCATACTCTCGGGGTTTCTACAGTCTCTGTCAGACCAGTAAGTCTGTCTTTTTTTGTGAGTTAGAATTTTGTTCTACATTTTCTCCAGTCTCTGTCAGACCAGTAAGTCTGTCCTTTTTTGTGAGTTAGAATTTTGTTCTACATTTTCTCCAGCTCTGTCCAGGACCCTCTACTGTGATCCCTGTCAGAGCAGTCAGTGGTGGTAGCCAGGCACTATCTAGTTGTGTTGGAAAGAGTATCAGAACTTGTGTGCCCACCTGGTGTCAGCAGGACAGGCCACCCCCACCTCTACTAGTGCCATTGGTTTTCCGGGCCAGAGCATTGCAGGAAAACAGTCCATTGTATCCAACAGAAATGTCACCAGCATTACTGCTACAAGGAGGACTAAAAGGAAAAAATGCAGAGAAGAGATCTGCTAAGAAAAGCAGCTTGTTTTGCCAGTAGGTGCAAGGGAGGCGTGGTAGGGTTGAGTTCAGATTCCGGTGAACTGCAGTCGTTTTAATGAGCTCATGATAAAAACAGAGGGGATAGAGTTACCCCAGGAGGGAGTTTTAAGAGGCAGGAGGCCCCTGTGTTTCATATTTCATGAGCAAATGTCAAGGCTGCAGGGGGAATCAAGCCTGATGTCATGGTCTCCAGGAGGATGTGTTAGGAGAGGAGGCCTGCCTGACTCAGGAATGGGTCAGATCTGCAGGCAAACCCATGAGGCCGCTGTGAACTCCAGGAGTGCCTCTGGGTCAACGTGCAAAGATGGCTAAAGAAGGGACCTCACTGTACCTGGTGCTAAGGTAATGCCAGACTTGTGTTTTGGCAGAAAAAGGTACTTTTTCTCTTCTCTGCCCTACAAAAATAAAAATGAGAGAGACAGATGATTAAAGTTTTGTGGATCTAACTTGTTAATTCTTTTGTCTGGCAGGGTTAACATTATCCTCAATTGTTGTTGTTGTTGTTAGGTTCCATGAAGTTGGTTCCGACTCATAGTGACCCTATGGCCCTGCACCATCCTTACAATCCTTGTTATGCTTGAGCTCATTGTTGCAGCCGCTGTGTCAATCCATCTCATTGAGGGGTTTCCTGTTTTTTTGTTTTGTTTTGTTTTGTTTTTACCACTTTACCAAGCATAATGTCCTTCTCCAGGGACTAATACCTCCTGATAACATGTCCAAAGTACATGAGACAAAGGCTTGTCATCCTTGCTTCTAAGGAGCATTTTTGTTGTACTTCTTCCTAGACAGATTTGTTCATTCTGACAGCCCATGGTACATTCAATATTCTTCTCCAATACCACAATTCAAAGGCATGAATTCTTCTTCAATTTTCCGTATTCATTATCCAGCTTTCTCATGCACATGAGGCCATTGAAAATACCATGGATTTGGTCAGGCATACCTTGGTCTTCAAGGTGACATCTTTGTTTTTTAACACTTTGAAAGAAGTCTTTTGCAGCAGACTTGCCCCATGCAAAGTGTCATTTGGTTTCTCAACTGCTGCTTCCATGGGTGATGATTGCTCATCCAAATAAAATGAAATCCTTGGCAACTTCAATCTTTTCTCCGTTTATCATGATGTTTCTTATTGGTCTAGTTGTGAGAGTTTTTATTTTCTTTATGTTGAGGTGTAATCCGTACTGAAGGCTGTGGTCTTTGATCGTCACTCAGCATATAGATTGATGCACACCTTTCCTGACTTTAAACCATGCAGTATCCCGTTGTTCTGTTTGAGTGACTGCCTTGATTAATGTACAGGTTCCTCATGAGCACGATTAAGTGTTCTGGAATTCCCATTCTTCTCAATGTTATTCATAATTTGTCATGATCCACACAGTCAAATGTATTTGCATAGTCAAAGAAACAGAGGTAAACATCTTTGTGGTATTCTCTGCTTTCAGCCAGGATCCATCTGACATCAACAATGAAATCCTTGGTTCCATGTCCTTTTCTGAATCCAGATTGAATTTCGGGCAGTTCTCTGTCAATGTACTGCTACAGCCGCTTTTGAATGATTTTCAGCAAAATTTTACTTTCGTGTGATATTAATGATATTGTTCGATAATTGCCACATTGGTTGCATCATCTTTCTTGGGAATAGGCATAAATATGGATCCCTTCCAGTCAGTTGACCAAGTAGCTGTCTTCCAAATTTCTTGGCATAGACGAGTGATCACTTCCAGTGCTGCATCCATCTGTTGAAACATCTCAATTGGTATTCCATCAAATCCTAGAGCCTTGTTTTTTGCCAGTGCCTTAAGTGCAGCTTGATCTCTTCCTTCCGTACCATTGATTCCTGTTCATACACTACCACCTGAAATGTTTCAATGTCGACCAATTCTTTTTGGCATAATGACTGTGTATTCCTTCCATCTTCTTTTGATGCTTCCTGCATCGTTTAATATACTCAGTTAGAACCAACCAGTTAGCAACTGAGCATGTTAATTGTTTGCACCACCTAGAACTCCTCAATTAGGACATAACTAGTTAACTCTTTAATGTTATACTCATTTAAGATGGAACTTGCCAATTATTTTACCTGGCAGAGTTAACACTCTACTCAATTAGAGCCAACCAACCAACCAGTTGAGAAGATGGCAAAGCTCGATAACATCAGTAAGAGCAAGGCCAGGGGCCAACTGCCGAACAGACCATCAACTGCTCATATGCAAATTCAAGTTGAAACTGAAGAAAATTAGAACAAGTCCACAAGAGCAAAAGTACAACCTTGAGTATATCCCACCTGAATTCAGACACCATCTCAAGAATAGATTTGATGCATCAAACACTAGTGACTGAAGACCAGATGAATTGTGGAATGACATCAAGGACATCATACATGAAGAAAATAAGAGATCATTAAAAAGACAGGAAAGAAAGAAAAGACCAAAATGGATGTCAGAAGAGGCTCTGAAACTTGCTCTTGAATGTCAAGTAGCTAAAGTGAAAAGAAGAATTAATGAAGTAAAAGAGCTGAACAGAAGATTTCAAAAGGCGGCTTGAGAAGACAAAGTATTATGATGACATGTGCAAAGACCTGGAGATAGAAAACCAAAAGGAAAGAACACGTTCAACATTTCTCAAGCTGAAAGAACTGAAGAAAAAATTCAAGCCGTGAGTCACAATACTGAAGGATTCTACAGGGAAAATATTAAACAACACAGGAAGCATCAAAAGAAGATAGAAGGAATACACAGAGTCACTATACCAAAAAGAACTGGTCAATGCCCAACCGTTTCAGGAGGTAGCATATGATCATGAATCAATGGTACTGAAGGAGGAAGTCCAAACTGCACTTAAAAAAAAAAAAAACTTAAGGCATTGGCAAAAAACAAGGCTTCAGGAATTGATGGAATACCAACTGAGATGTTTCAACTAACGGATGCAGAGCTGAAAGTGATCACTCATCTATTCCAAGAAATTTGGAAGACAGCTACCTGGACAACTAACTGGAAGGGATACACATTTATGCCTATCCCCAAGAAAGGTGATCTACCCGCATGTGGAAATTATCGAACAATACCATTAATATCACACGAAAGTAATATTTTGCTGAAAATCATTCAAGAGCAGCTGCAGCAGTACATTGACAGAGAACTGCCAGAAATTCAAGCTGGATTCAGAAGAGGATGTGAAACAAGGGATATCATTGTTGATGTCATATGGATCCTGGCTGAAAGCAGAGAACACCAGAAAGATGTGGATACTGTGTGTTTAAAGTTAGGAAACGTGTGTGTCAGGGTTGTATCCTTTCACCATACCTGTTTGATCTGTACGCTAAGCAAATAATCACAGAAGCTGGACTATATGAAGAAGAAGTGGGCATCAGGATTGGAGGAAGACTCATTGACAACCTGCATTATGAGGATAACACAACTTTGCTTGCTGAAAATGAAGAGGACTTACAGTACTTCTGATGAAGATCAAAGACCACAGCCTTCAGTATGGATTACACCTCAACATTAAGAAAACAAAAATCCTTGCAACCGAACTAATAAACAACGTCATGATAAATGGAGAAAAAATTGAAGTTGTCAAGGATTTCATTTTGCTTGGATTCACAATCAACACCCATGGAACGAGCAGTCAAGAAATCAAAAGACTCATTGCATTAGCCAAGTCTATTGCAAAAGACCTCTTTAAAGTATTGAAAAGCAAAGATGTCACCTTTGAAGACTACAGTGCATCTGACCCAAGCCAGGGTGTTTTCAACTGCCTCATATGCATGTGAAAGCTGGACCATGACTAAGGAAGAGCGAGGAAGAATTGACACCTTTGAATTGTGCTGTTGGTGAAGAATACTGACTATACCATGGACCGTCAAAAGAATGAACAAATCTGTCTAGGAAGAAGTTCAACCAGAATGCTCCTTAGAAGAAAGGATGGTGAGACTATGTCTCAAATGTTTTCCACATGTTTTCAGGAGAGACGAGTCCCTGAAGAAGAACACAAAGCTTGGTAAAGTGGAGAATCAGCGAAAAAGAGGAAAACGCTCAACGAGATGGAATGACACAGTGGCTGCAACAATGAACTCAAGCATAACAAGGACTGAGAGAATGGCACAGGACTAGGCAATGTTTCATTCTGTTGTACATAGGGTTGCTGTAAGTCAGAATGGATTTGAAGGCACCTAACAACAACAAGAACAACAGCCAACCAGTTACTGTGCGGTTGGCTCTGATTTATGGTGGCCCCATGTGTATCAGAGTAGAGCTGGGTTCCATAGGCTTTTCAATGGTTGATTTTTCAGAAGTAGACCACCAAGCCTTTCTTCCAAGGCACCTCTGGGTGGACTCAAACTTCCAGCCTTTTGGTTAGCAGCTGAGCACTTAATCATTTGCACTACCCAAGGACTTCTCAATTAAGGCATAACTTTTTATTATGATTAAAAAAAATTTTTATTGTGCTTCAGGGGAAAGGTTACAGCACAAATTAGTTTCTCATTGAAAAATTTATACACAAATTGTTTTGTGCCATTGTTTGAAATTACCACAATGTGTCAGCACTCTCCACGTTTCCACCCTGGGTTTCCCTTATTTGTCCTGTTTTCCTGTCCCTTCCTGCCTTTTCGTCTTTGCCTTTGGGCACGTGTTTCCCCTTTGGTCTCATATACTTGACTGAAATAATAAGCACATTGTTCAGGTGTGTTATTGTTTGTTTTATGTTGTTGTTAGGTGTCATTGAGTTAGGTTTCATTCTGTTATAAAGAACGAAATACTGCCTGGTCCTGTGCCATCCTCTCAATCATTGCTATGTTTGTTTTATAGGCCTGTCTAATGGAAACCCTGGTGGCATAATGTTTAAGTGCTACAGCTGCTAAATAAAAGGCTGGCAGTTTGAATTCACCAGGTGCTCCTTGGAAGCTGTATGGGGTAGTTCTACTCTGTCCTATAGCGTCACTATGAGTTGGAGTTGATTCGATGGCAATGGGTTTAATCTTTAGAAGTGGACTTCAGGAGTGGCTTCGGTTCTGAGTTAGCAGGGTGTCCAGCGGTCATAGTCTTGGGGGTTCCTCCAGTCTCTGTCAGACCAGTAAGTCTGGTTCTTTTTTTGTGAATTTGAATTTTGTTGTACATTTTTCTCTCACTCTGTCCAGGACCCTCTATTGTGATCTTTGTCAGAGTGGTTGATGGTGGTAGTTGGACATCATCTAGTTTTTCTGGGCTCAGGCTGGTAGAGGCTCTGGTTCATGTGGTCCATTAGTCATTCGGACTAATATTTTCCTTGTACCTTTGGTTTTCTTCATTCTCCTTTGCTCCAGATGGATAGGACCGATAGATGCATCTTAGATAGCTGCTTGCAATACATGTATCTTAGATGGCTGCTTGCAAGCTTTTAAGACCTTGGTCTCTTCTCACCAAGGTAGGATGTAGAACATTTTCTTTATGAACTGTTATGCCAACTGACCTAGATGTTGCCCTAGACCATGGTCCTCAGCCCTCAGCCCCGGTAATTCAGTCCCTCAAGGTGTTTGGATGTGTCTAGGAAGCTCCTATGACTTTGCCTTGGTCATGTTGTGCTGCGTTCCTCTATATTGTGTGTTTTCTTTCCCTTCACCAAAGTTAACACTTGTCTACTATCTAGTTAGCGATTTTCGCTTCCAGTCTCTCCTCTCCTTCGTAAAGGTCAACGATGGCTTTTTCTGTGTGTAAACCTTTTCTTGAGTTTTTTTTTCCTTGAGTTTTTATAACGGGGTCTCATGCAATATTTATCCTTTTGTGATTGACTTATTTCACTCAGCATATTGCCGTCTAGATTCATCCGTGTTGTGAGAAGTTCCATGAATTCATCATTATTTATCTTTGCATAGTGTTCCATCGTGGGTATGTACCATAATTTACCCATTCATCTGTTGATGGACACTTAGGTTGTTCCCATCTTTTTGCTATTGTGAATGAACGTGGATGTGCATGTGTCCAGTCATGTGATGGCTCTTATTTCTCTAGGTGTGGCATTGCTGGGTTGTATGGTATTTCTATTTCTAGCTTTTTAAGGAGGTGCCATCGAAAAGAAGATGAAAGGAATATACAGAATCACTGTACCAAAAAGAAATGGTTGACGTTCAACCATTTCAGGAGGTAGCATATGATCAAGAACTGATGGTATTGAAGAAAGAAGACCAAGCTGCACTGAAAGGAATGTTGAAAAACAAGCCTCCAGGAAATGACAGAATATCAATTGAGATGTTTCAACAAAGAGATGCAGCTCTGTAGATGCAGCTCTGTAGGTGCTCACTCATCTTGGTCAAGAAATTTGGAAGACAGTTTCCTGGCCAACCAACTGGAAGAGATTCATATTTATGCCTATTCCCCAGAAAGGTGTCACATGTAAGTAAAATTTTGCTGAAGATCATTCAAAAGTGACTGAAGCAGTACATCAACAGAGGACTGCCAGAAGCTCAAGCCAGATTCTAAAGAGGACATGGAATGATGGATATCATTGCTGATGTCAGGTGTATCTTGGCTGAAAGCAGAGAATACCAGGAAGACATTTACCTGTGTTTTATTGACTGTGCAAAAGCATTCGACTGTGTAGATCATGACAAATTATGGATAACATTGCAAAGAATAGGAATTCCAGAACACTTAATTGTGCTTATGAGGAATCTGTACTCAGATCAAGGGGCAGTCATTTGAACAGAACAAGGGGATACTGCATGGTTTAAAGTCAAGAAAGGTGTGTGTCAGGATTATATCCTTTCACCATATTTATTCAGCCTGTATGCTAAGCAAATAATTCTAGAAGCTGGGCTATATTTTTATGAAGAGGAACATGGCATTGAGATTGGAGGAAGACTCATTAACAACCTGCATATGCAGTTGACACAACCTTGCTTGCTGAAGTGAAGAAGACTTGAAGCACTTACTAATGAAGATCAAAGACTACTACCAGCCTTCACTATGGATTACACCTCAATGTAAAGAAAACAAAAATTCTCATAACTGGACCAATAAGCAACATCATGATAAATGGAGAAAAGATTGAAGTTGTCAAGGACTTCATTTTACTTGGATCCACGATCAATGCCCATGGGAGTAGCAGTCAAGAAATCAACGTGTTGCATTAGGCAAATCTGCTACAAAAGACCTCTTTAAAGTGTTGAAAAGCAAAGATTCACTTTCAGGACTAAGGTGTGCCTGACCCAAGCCACGGGATTTCCAATCGCCTCATATGCAGGCAAAAGCTCAACAATGAATAAGGAAGACTGAAGAAGAATTGACGTCTTTGAATTACGGAGTTGGAGTAGAAGATTGAATATACCACGGACTGTCAGAGGAACAAATCTGTCTTGAAAGAAGTACAGCCAGAATGCTCCTTAGAAGCAAGGATTGCGAGACTTTATCTCTCGTACTTTGGACTTGTAATTAGGAGGGACGAGTTTCTGGAGAAAGACATCATACTTGGTAAAGCAGAGGGTCAGTGAAAAAGAGGAGGACCCTCAACCAGATGAATTGACACAGCGGCTGCAACAATGGGGTCAAGCATAACAATGATTGTGAGGATGGCAGTGTTTTCGTTCTGTCGCACGTAGGATTGCCATGAGTCAAAACTGACTCAACGGCACCTAACAACAACAACTATGGGTAATGATCTCAAGCGTTTCCTCATGTGTCTGTTAGCCACCTGAATGCCTTCTTTGGTGAACTGTCGGATTATTTGTCATTTTGTTGTTGAGGTATTGATGTATTCTACAGATTTCAGAGATTAGACCCTTATCAGATACGTTGTAGCCAAAATTTTTTCCCCAATCTGCAGGTTCTCTTTTTACTCTTTTGGTGAAGTCTTTTTTTTTTTTTTTTTTTTTTTTAACGTGTTTCAGGTGAAAGTTTACAGAGTAAACTAGCTTCTCACTAAACAATCAATTTGCAAATTATTTTATGACATTGGTTGCCAACCCAGTGATGTGTTAACATCCTCCCCTTCTCCACCCTGGGTTCCCTGTTTCCATTCTTCCGGTTTTCCTCCCCTTCCTTACTTCTCATCTTTGCTTTTGGGCTAGTGTGCCCATTTAGTCTCATATACATGATTGAACTACAAAGCACGTTCCACAAGTGTGTTTTCGTTTGCCCATTAGACCTGTCCAATGTTTGGCTGAAGGGTAAACCTCAGGAGTGGGTTCAATACTAGGGTGTCCAGGGGCCATACTCTTGGGGTTTCTCCAGTCTCTGTCAGACCAGCAAGTCTGGTCTTTCTTTCTTTTTTGTGTGTGAATTTGAATTTGTTCTACATTTTCTCCTGCTTTGTCCAGGACCCTCTATTGTGATCCCTGTCAGAGCAGCCGACGGTGGTAGCCAGGCACCATCTAGTTGTTCTGGGCTCAAACTGGTGGAGGTCGTGGTAGCTGTGGTTCATTAGTCCTTTGGACTAATCTTTCTCTTGTCTTTGTTTTCTTCATTCTCTTCTGCTAGAGCCGAGATGGGACCAGTAGATGTATCTTAGATGGCCACTCCCAGCCTTTTAAGACCCCAGACGCTACTCACCACAGTCAGATGTAGGACATTTTCTTTATAAGCTATGTTATGCCAATTGAGCTAGATGTCCTCTGAAACCATGGTGTCCAGCCCTCAACCCAGTAACCCAGTTCCTCAGAGAGTTTGGATGCGTCTGTGAAGCCTTTATGACTTTCCTTGGTCAAGTTGGCTAACTTCCTCAAGTATTGTGTACTGTCTTACTCTTCAGCAAAATTGCCACTTATTTGTCTAGTTAGTGTTCTTCCCTCTCCACCCCTCCCCTCCCTCATAACCATCAAAGCTTGTTTTTTTGTGTGTGTAAACCTTTTCATGAATTTTTATAATAGTGGTCTCATACAGTATTTGTCCTTTTGTGATTGACTGATTTCACTGAGCTTAATGCTCTCCAGGTTCACCCATATTGTGAGCTATTTCACAGATTCATCATTATTCTTCATTGTTGCTTAGTATTCCATTGTGTGTATGTACCATAGTCTGTTTATCCTTTCATCTGTTGATGGGCACTGAGGTTGTTTCTATCTTTTTGCTGTTGTGGGTAATGCTGCAATGAACATGGGTGTCCATGTCTATTCACATGACAGCTCTTATTTCTCCAGGGTATATTCCTAGGAGTAGGATTACTGGATCGTATGGTATTTATATTTCTACCTTTTTAAGGAAGTTCCATATTGTTTTCTAAAATGGCTGCACCATTTTGCATTCCCACCAGCAGTGCATAAGAGTTCCAATCTCCCTGCAACCTCTCCAGCATTTCTGTTTTTTGATCTCTGCCAATAATGTTGGGGTGAAATGGTATCTCATTGTAGTTTTGATTTGCATTTCCCTAATGGCTAATGATCGTGAGAATTTCCTTACGTGTCTGTTAGCCACCTGAATGTCTTCTTTGGTGAAACGTCTGTTCATATCCTTTGCACATTTAAAAAAATTTTTTTATGGTGCTTTAAGTGAAAGTTTACAAATCAAGTCAGTCTCTTATACAAAAACTTATACACACCTTGCTATATACTCCTTACTGCTCTCCCCCTAATGAGACACTACACTCCTTCCCTCCGTTCTCTCTTTTCTAGGCCATTCGGCCAGCTTCTGATCCCCTCCGCCCTCCCGTCTACCCTCCAGACAGGAGATGCCAACATAGTCCCATATGTATACTTGATCCAAGAAGCTCATGCTGCACCAGTATCATTTTCTATCCCATTGTCCAGACCAATCCCTGTCTGAGGAGTTGGCTTTGGGAATGGTTCTTGTCTTGGGCTAACAGAAGGTCTGGGGACCATGACTAGCGGGGTGTTTCTAGTCTCAGTCAGACCATTAAGTCTGGTCTTTTTATGAGAATTTGAGGTCTGCATCCCACTGCTCTCCTGCTCCCTCAGGGGTTCTCTGTTCTCTCTCAGAGAAGTCATCAGTTGTAGCCAGGCACCATCTGGTTCTTCTGGTCTCAGGCTGATGTAGGCTCTGGTTTATGGGTGCTTTCTGTCTCTTAGACTCATAATTACCTTGTGTCTTTGGTGTTCTTCATTCTCCTTTGTTCCAGGTGGGTTGAGACCAATTGATACATCTTAGATGGCTGCTTGCTAGCATTTAAGACCCCAGACACCACTCTCCAAAGTGGGAAGCAGAATGTTATCTTAACAGATTTTATTATGCCAATTGACTTAGATGTCACCTGAAACCATGGTCCCCAAACCCCCACCCCTGCTACATTGGCCTTCGAAGTATTCAGTTTATCCAGGAAACTTCTTTGCTTTTGGTTTAGTCCAGTTGCACTGACCTCTCCTGTACCACATGTTGTCTTTCTCTTCACCTAAAATAGTTCTTACCTACTATCTAACTGGTGAAAACCCCTCTCTCTCCCTCCCTCCCTTCCCCATCTCGTAACCATCAAAGAATATTCTCTTCTCTGTTTAAACTATTTCCCAAGCTCTTAAAATAGTGGTCTTATACAATATTTGTCCTTTTGCAACTGACTAATTTCACTCACCATAATGCCTTCCAGATTCCTCCCTGTTATGAGATATTTCATGGATTCATCATTGTTCTTCATCAGTGCACAGTATTCCATTGTGTGAATATGCCATAATTTATTTATCCATTCATCCATTGATGGGCATGTTGGTTGCTTCCATCTTTTTGCTGTTGTAAACAGTGCTGCAATGAACATGGATGTGCATAAATCTGTTCATGTAAAGGCCCTTGTTTCTCCAAGAAGTGGGATTACTGGATCATATGGTAGTTCTATTTTTAGCTTTTTAAGGAAGCACCAAATTGATTTCCAAAGTGGTTGTACCATTTTACATTCCCACCAGAGGTGTATTAAGTGCTCCAGTCTCTCCAACACTTATTATTTTGTGTTTTTTGGATTGATGCCAGCCTTGTTGGAGTGAGATGGAATCTCATTGTAGTTTTGATTTGCATTTCTCTAATGGCTAATGATCCTGAGCATTTCCTCATGTATCTGTTCGCCGCCTGAATGTCTTCTTTAATGAAGTGCCTGTTCATATCTTTTGCCCATTTTTAAAAATATAATTTTTATTGTGGCAAGCTTGATTATAATATGTCTTGGTGACTTCCTTTTAAAATCTACCTTATGTGGAGTTTGATGAGCATCTTGGATAGATGTCTTCTCATCTTTCACGCTATCAGGAGTGTTTTCTGCCAACAAATCTTCAACAATTCTCTCTGTATTTCCCATTATGCCTCTCTGGTACTCCAGTCACTCATAGGTTATTTCTCTTGATAGAGTCCCACAAGATTCTTTAGGTTTCTTCATTTTTAAAAACTCTTTTATCTGATTTTTCTTCAAATATATTGGTGCCAAGTTCTTTATTTCAAGTTCACCAACTCTGGCTTCCACTTGCTTGATTCTACTCCTCTGACTTTCTATCGAGTTGTCTAATTCTGTAATTTTATTGTTAATCTTCTGAACTTCTGATTGCTGTCTTTCCGTGGATTCTTGCAGCTTATTAAATCTTTCATTATGTTCTTGAATAATCTTTTTAATTTCTTCAACTGTTTTATCTGTGTGTTGTTTGGCTTGTCCTGATCTCCTTTCTGATGTCTTGAAGGGCACTGTATATTAATCTTTTGTATTCTGCATCTGGTAATTCCAGGAAGGCACTTTCATCTAGAAGATCCCTTGATTCTTTGTTTTGAGGGCTTGTTGAAGCGATCATGGTCTCTTTCTTTATGTGATTTGTTATTGACTGTTGTCTGAGCCATCTATAAGTTATTGTATTAATTTTATGTTTGTTTACTGTACCCTAGCTTCTTGCTTTGTTTTGTTTTGGTATGCCCAAATGGGTTACTTGAGTTATCTAGCTTGATTATCTTTTGCCTTTGAATATCTGATGTCCTGTCACCGGATGGTAGAGCTGTTATCAGGTACATCAGTCTAGGAGTCCATTCACTTTTCTTGTATGGGTTCAGCTCAGGTGTCCAGGTAGCTGGTCATCAAGTGGGTGGTACAGGCTCTGTTCTACAGTCCTAGAGAGGCAGGGGTGATAGGTGTAGATACCAGTATCTGATTGGAGCTAAGGGTCATTCTCTGAGAATTGTCCCCCAAGTGACTCTGAGGAAAGCACGTCCCTCTTCCCTAGAGCAAATATGTGGGTGCATTCTACAGACAGACCATGGACACCCAATGTTTTTGTTTGTAAGGACTGTGAGGTACTAGTGATCCTTGGACCCCTGTCACGGGTGGCTGGGTGACCTGAGTGGAGCCACCAGTCCTTAGGCCCCTTATGTGGGTAGGTGAGGACCCTGTTTAATGGGCAAAGTGGTGTCAATCATCAAACACCCACCTCTCCACCACATAGCTGAAACAGTTGCAGTCTGCCAACCAAGGCCTATTTTCATGAAATAGGCCCACACAGATCCATGCAGGGGGAAAGGTATTCAAAGTCCATGGACCATTTATGCCTGGACAGGAGCTTCTTCCGCCCGGAGCTCTCCAGGTTGGTGGAGCTGGCAAATTATCTTTACCCTCCAATTGTGAATTTATTACTTCTCCAAGGCCGGGAGGATAGCTCCAGGCACTCAACAGGCTCTCAGGCCCAGGGAAATCAACAGCCTCTGAAGCCGGCAGGGGGCATGGTAAAATATGCACAAGTACTTAGCTTTTGCCGAAAGCGCCATTCTTCTCTGGTTCCGGTGGCGTGAGTAGCCTGTGTGGTTGGCTGCGTCTACCTGAGGAAACTGTGGCTGAACACTACTACCAGCTGCCACAGCCACTCCTGGGAGTGGTACCTGAGGGATCCCAGCAATTCAGGTCCGGCAACTCCTCTCTGCTTCTGAACCGACTCTCCCACCCTCTGCCGCTCAGTCTGTTTTCTAACTTTGCTTTTGATGTTCAGGGCTCCTAGCTTGGATCTTTGTTGTAAGAGGGATTGCCAGAAGCATCTGGCTATTCCACCATCTTGGCCCCGCCTCCTTTGCACATTTTTTAATTGGATGATTTGTCTTTTTGTTGTTGATGAGTTGCAGTATCTTGTAGATTTTAGAGGTTAGACCCTTATTGGATATGTCGCAGCCAAAATTTTTTTCCCAGCCTGTAGGTTGTCTTTTTGCATTTTTGAAGTCTTTTGATGAGCACAGGTGTTTGATTTTTAGGAGCTCCCAATTATCTAGCTTCTCTTCTGGTGTTTGTGCATTGTTAGTTATGTTTTGTATTCTGTTTATGCCATATATTAGACCTCCTAGCATTGTCCCTATTTTTTCTTCCATGATTTTTATCATTTAGATTTTATATTTAGGTCTTTGATCCATTTTGAGTTTATTTTTGTACATGGTGTGAGGTACAGGTCTTGTTTCATTTATTTGCAGATGGATATCCAGTTATGCCAGCACCATTGTTAAAGAGACTGTCTTTTCTCCATTTAACAGACTTTGGGTCTTTGTCAAATATCAGCTGCTCATATGTGGATGGATTTATGTCTGGATTCTCTATTCTGTTCCATTGGTCTAAGTATCTGTTGTTGTACCAGTACCAGGGTGTTTTGACTACTATGGTGTTATAATATGTTCTAAAATCAAGCAGTGTGAGGCCTCCCACTTTGTTCTTCTTTTTCTATAATGTTTTACTCGTCCGAAGCCTCTTTCCCTTCCATATGTAGTTGGTGATTTGTTTCTCCATTTCATTAAAAAATGTCATTGGAATTTGTATCAGGATTGCATTTTATCTATAGATCACTTTGTGTTGAGTCTTCCTATCCATGAGCAAGGTATGTTTTTCCACTTATGTTGATCTCTTACGGTTTCTTGCAGTAGCGCTTTGTAGTTTTCTCCATATAAGTCTTTTACATCTCTGGTTAGATTTATTCCTAAGTATTTTGTCTTCTTGGGGGCTGTTCTAAATGGTTTCGATTTGGTGATTCCTCTTCAACATTCTGTTTGTTGGTGTAGAGGAATTCAACTGATTTTTGTATGTTTATCTTATATCCTGTTACTCTGCTGAACTCTTTTATTTAGTTTCAGTAGTTTTCTTGAGGATTCTTCAGGGTTTTCTGAGTATAAGATCATGTCATCTGCAAATAGAGATACTTTTACTTCTTCCTTACCAATTTGGGTGTGCTTTATTTCTTTATCTAGCCTATTTGCTCTGGTTAGGACCTCCAGTCCAATATTGAATAAAGAGTGGTGATAAAGGGCATTCTTGTCTGGTTCCCATTCTCAAAAAGAATGCTTTCAGACTCTCTCCATTTAGGATGATGTTGGCTGTTGACTTTGTATAAATGCCCTTTATTATGCTGGGGAATTTCCCTTCTATTCCTATTTTGCTGAGAGTTTTTGTTATGAATGGGTGTTGAACTTTGTCAAATGCCTTTTCCACATCAATTCATAAGATCATGTGGTTCTTGTCTTTTGTTTTATTTATGTGATGTATTACATTAATTGTTTTTCCAATGTTGAACCACCCCTGCATACCTGGTATAAATCCCACTTGGTCATGGTGAATTATTTTTTTGATATATTGTTGAATTCTATTGGCTAGAATTTTGTTGAGGATTTTTATGTCTATGTTCATGAGGGACATTTGGCCGTAGTTTCCTTTTTTTGTGGTGTCTTTACCTGGTGTTTAGTATCAGGGATATGCTGACTTCCTAGAATTAGTTTGGGAGTATTCCATCCTTTTCTGTGCTCTGAAATACCATCAATAGTAGTGGTGATGACTCTTCTCTGAAAGTTTGGTAGAATTCTCCAGTGAAGCCATCTGGGCCAGGGCTTTTTTTTTTGTTTGTTTGGAGTTTTTTTGATTACCTTTTCGATCTCTTCTTTTGTTATAGGTTTATTTAGTTGTTCTGCCTCTGTGTTAGTTTAGGTAGGTACTATGTTTCTAGAAGTTTATCCATTTCCTCTGAACCCACCCACTGCCGTTGAGTCGATTCCAACTCATAGCGACCCTATAGGACAGAGTAGAACTGCCCTGTAGAGTTTCCAAGGAGCACCTTGTGGATTCAAACTGCCGACCTTTTGGTTAGCAGCTGTAGCACTTAACCACTATGCCACCAGGGTTTCCACATCTCCTCTAGGTTTTCAAATTTGTTGGAGTACAATTTTTCATAGTAATCTGTTATGATTCTTTCAATTTCAGTTGGGTCTGTTGTGTTATCGCCCATTTCATTTCTTATTTGTGTTATTTGTTTCCTCTCCTATTTGTCTTTTGTCGGTTTGGCCAATGGTTTATCGATTTTGTTGATCTAAAGAACCAGCTTTTGGTCTTGTTATCTCTTTCAATTGTTTTTCTATCCTCAATTTCATTTAATTCTGCTCTAATTTTTATTGTTTGCTTTTTCTGGTGCCGAGGGCTTCTTTCACCGGGTTAACATTTTGATTTTGGTCTTTTCTTCTTTCTGGATATGTGCATTTATTGCTATAAATTGACCTATGAGCACTGCTTTTGCTGTGTCCCAAAGGTTCTGGTAGGATGTTTTCATGGATTGAATTGTGTCCCCCCAAAATATCTGTCAACTTGGCTAGGTCATGACTTCCTTATATGATTGTATGATTCTCTACCTTTTTAAAAAAAATTAGTTTATTTATTGTGCTTTAAGTGAAAGTTTATAAATCAAGTCACTCTCATACAAAAAGTTATACATACCTTGCTATGTACTCCTAGCTGCTTTCCCCCTAATAAGACAGCACTTTCCTTCTCTTCACCTTATATTCCCATTCGACCAGCTCCTGTCCCCTCTTCCTTCTCATCTCCCCTCCAGATAGGAGTAGCCCATATAGTCTCATGTGTCTACTTGAGCCATGAAGCTCACTCCTCACCCGTAGCACTATCTATCTTATAGTCCAGTCCAATCCCTGTCTGAAGAATTGGCTTTGGGAATGGTTCCAATCTTGGGTCAACAAAAGTTCCAGGGACCATGACCTCCAGGGTCCCTCTAGTCTCAGTCAGACCATTAAGCCTGGTCTTTTCATAAGAATTTGAGATCTGCATCCCACTGTTCTGCTCCATCAGGGATTCTCTGTTGTGTTCCTTGTCAGGGCAGTCATCAGTGGTAGCTGGGCACAATCTAGTTCTTCCAGTCTCAGCCTGATAGAGTCTCTGGTTTATGTGGCTCTTTCTGTCGCTTGGGCTCATCTTTACCATATGTCTTTGGTGTTCTTCATTTTCCTTTGCTCCAGGTGGGTTGAGACCAGTTAATGAATTTTAGATGGCCACTTGCTAGCTTTTAAGACCCAAGTCATCGTCTACCATTTTATCTTCTGATGTGATTTCCCTATGTGTTGTAAATCCTATCACTTGATGCAATAAGATGGATTAGTGGTAGTTATATTGATGAGGTCTACTAGATTAGATAGTGTCTTAAGCCAATCTCCTTTGAGATATAAAAGAGAGAAGTGAGCAGATAGACAGGTGTACCTCATACCAGCAAGAAAGCAGCACCAGGAGCAGAGCACATCCTTTGGACCTGAGCTTCCAGTGCTAAGATGTTCCTAGACTAAGAGAAGACTGATGACAAGGACGTCCTCTAGAGCCTACAGTGAGAGAAAGCATTCTCTGGGAGTTGAAGTCCTGAATTTGGACTTGTAGCCTACCAGACAGTGAGAGAATAAATTTCTCTTTGTTAAAGCCATGCACTTGTGGTATTTCTGTTATAGCAGCCCTAGATGACTAAGACAGATGGATTTTCATTCTCATTTGATTCTATGAATTTCTTTATTCCATCCTTCATGTCTTCTATAACCCAGTCTTTTTTGAGCAGGATATTGTTCAGTTTCCAAGTGTTTGATTTCTTTTCCCTGCTGTTTCTGTTATTGACTTCTACTTTTATGGCTTTATGGTCAGAAAAGATGCTTTGTAATATTTCAATGCTTTGGATTCTGTTAAGGCTTGCTTTGTAGCCTAATATGTGGTCTATTCTGGAGAATGTTTCATGTGCGTTGGAAAAGAACATATACTTGGCTGCTGTTGAAAGCAGTGTTCTGTTTATGTCTATGAGTTCATGTTGGTTGATTGTGGCATTTAAATTTTCCATGTCTTTATTGAGCTTTGTTCTGGATGTTCTGTCCTTCACTGAAAGTGCTGTGTTGAAGTCTCCAACTATTATGGTGGAGCTGTCTGTCACTCTTTTCAATGTTGTTAGAGTTTGTTTTATGTATTTTGGGGTCCTGTCATTGGGTGCATAAATATTTATTATGGTTATATCCTCCTCGTGTATTGACCCTTTTTAATCATTGTATAGTGTCCTTCCTTATCTTTTGTGGTGGATTTTACTCTTTTTTCATTGTTTGCTTTATATACTTTTTTCCATTCTTTGAGTTTCAGTTTATTTGTGTCTTTAATTCTAAGGTGTGTCTCTTGCAGGCAGCATATAGGCAGATCTTTTTTTTTTTTTTTTTTAATACATTCTGCCAGTCTCTGTCTCTTTATTGGTGCATTTAGTCCATTTACATTCAGTGTAATTATTGATGGGTATTTAGTGCTGTCATTTTGACTTTTTTGTGTGTGTTGTTGACAGTTTCTTTGTTCCACTTAATTTTCTGTTTTGAATTGTTTTTCTTTATGTATTTTCTTTTCATCTTTTTCATTGTTGTTGATTTTGCACTCGCTGAGTCTTTATGTTTTTCTTGTTTTAAATTTTCATGTGTAGGATTATTAGTTTCCTTTGTGGCTACCCCTATTTTTCTAAGTTTAAATCAGTCTTTTACTTCTTGATATTGCCTTGACTTCCTCTCCATAAGAAAGATCTATGACTACAGTATTTAGTCCCTCGTTTTTGTTTTAATGTTGTCATCTTTTACATAACGAAATCTCTGTTTCTCTATTTTCAGTGTTTTAGCTTTGATTTGTTTTTGTGACTTCCTTATCTTGGTTGATATCTGGTTGTTCTCTCCTGTGTCCTAGTCTTGGGTTGTTATCCAATTTTCTAACTGGAGGACTCCCTTTAGTATATCTTGTAATTTTGGTTTGGTTTTTACAAATTCCATAAACGTCTGTTTATCTGGAAATGCCCTAATTTCACCATCACATTTGAGAGACAGTTTTGCTGGATATATAATTCTTGGCTGGCAATTTTTTTCCTTCAAGGCTTTATATATGTCATCCCATTGCCTTCTTGCCTGCATGTTTTCTGCTGAGTAGTCTGAGCTTAGTCTTATTGACTCTCCTTTGCAGATGACTTTTCATTTATCTCTAGCTACTCTTAAAATTCTCTCTTTATCTTTGGTTTTGGCAAGTTTGATTATAATATGTCTTGGTGACTTTCTTCTGGCATTTACCTTGCTTGGGGTTCAATGAGTTTCTTGGATAGATATCTTCTCAACTTTCACAATATAAGGGAAGTTTTCTGCCAACAAACTTTCAACAATTCTGTCAGTATTTTCTCTTATCCCCCCTGTTCTGGCACTCCAGTCACTTGTAGATTATTCCTCTTGATAGAGTCTCACATAATTCTTAGGATTTCTTCATTTTTTTAATTCTTTTATATGATTTTTCCTCATATAAGTTGGTGTCAAGTGCTTTGTCTTCAGTCCCACTAATTCTGACTTCCATTGCCTCAATTCAGCTTCTATGACTTTCTATTGAGTTGTCTACCTCTGAAATTTTATTGTTAATCTTTTGAATTTCTGTTTGCTCTCTCTATGAATTCTTGCAGTCTGTTAAATTTGTCATTATAGTCTTGTATAACCTTCCTAAGCTCCTCTTTTGCTTTATCTGTGTGTTCCTTGGCTTGTTCTCCATTTTGCCTGATCTCTTGAAGAGCTCTGTATATTAATCTTTTGAATTCTACCTCTGGTATTTCAAGAAAACTCTCTTCTTCCAGAAGGGTTCTTGATTCTTTGTTTTGGGCACTTGCTGAAGCCGTCATGGTCTGCCTGTTTATGTGATTTGATATTGACTGTTGTCTCCCAGCCATCGATGTTACTATAGTTATTTATTTTGTGTTTACTTACTGTATCCTAGCTTCTTGTTTTGTTTAGTTTTGATATGCCCAAATAGGCTGGTTGTATAAGCTAGTTTGATTGTTGGTGACTTTGACGTTCTCACGTCCCACCACCAAGTGGTTAGAGCTGCTACTAGATATGTGAGCTCAGTAGTCTGTTTACTTTTCTTGTATGGATTCAGCTCAGGTGTCTAGGTTGTCACTCACCAAGTATGTGGTGCAGGCTCTCAGCTACAGTCCTAGACAGGCAGGGGTGATTGGGGTAGGCACAGAGATCTGGCTGCAGTAGGGGGTCATGTGCTGAGCAATGTAGGAGGCTGACAGGTGCCCCTGAGTGTCTGGGAGGAAAGTGCATCCCTGTTCCCTAGAGCAGATAGGTGGATGGGTTTTACAGCTGGACTAGGAGCACCTAATGCTGTTGGCTCTAAGAATTGGGAGGCATCACTTATTCTTGGACTCTTGGCATGGGTGGCTAGGTGGTGTAGGTGGAGCCATCAGTCCTCCAACCCCAGATGTGGGTAGGTGAGGACCTTGCTTAATGAGTAGGGCGGTGTCAAATGTCATGAATCTGCCACTCCCCCTAATAACTAGTATAGCTGAAAAGAGACTTCAGGTATACACCCTGTTGTACTGTGCTGATGAGGGCCTATACTGTTGAAATGGGCCCACACAGGTCTATGCAGGTGTGAAAGGCATTCAGCATTCGTGGACCACTTATGCCTGTTCCTAGACAAGGGGCTGTGCCTTCCCTGAGTTCCCAGCTTAGGGGAGCTGGCAGATTATTTTTTCCCATTTGTTAATTTGTTCCTCTCCAAAGCAGGGAGAATGGCTCAGGGTGCATGACGGGCCCAGGGGATGTGGCAATCACTGAAGCCAGCCGGGACCCGGTGCAGAGAGGGAGAGGGAAGGTAAAAGGGGAGCAGGTTCTTCCCAAAGGGTTTTATTATTATTATTATTTTTGCTCTGCACAGTAGGTTAGACACGTATACTTATCTTTTGCCAGTTGAGTACTATTTCTCCCTGGTTCTGGAGCATTGAGCAGACTCTCTTCCCCTCAGTCTCTCCCAATGTGGAAAACACATCCCAAGTGCCACTGCTTGCCTCACTGCATAAGTCAGCCAATCCAGCCTGCAGGGTGCCAGTTCCTGCTGGGTCAGGTCTGGCAACTCCTCGCTCCTTCTAAACTGTCTCTCCCACCTCCTGCCACTCAGTCTGATTCCTCTACTTTGTCTTTGATGTTCAGGGCTCCTAGATTGTCATATATAATCAGTTTACTTGTTTTGGGGGGTCTTTGTTGTAAGAGGAACCACAGGAAGCATCTGACTACTCCACCATCTTAGCCCTGCCTCTTCAAAACTAATCTTGATAAACTAGGTTTACAAGTTTTTATACAGGCGCCATATCTACAGGTATTGTAGCTGTAATTATTGCCTTCTTTTTATCATCATCATGAGTGGGAACAGTGACTGTAGAAGTTTTTTTTTTTTTTTCTTCAGCATATTTAATTTTAAAAGGCATTTCAAAATGAGGCTTTCTCCCTTTCTTAACAGGGCAGTCAAGTTTAGAGTCTGAAATAAAACTTATTGTTATTTCTAGGGTTTCTTAAGTATTTCTTCAGCCATCATGTTTTAAAGCAAAACTAGCCTGAGCATCTTTCCAGCTCATGTGTAATTTATCACTTGACTGGGTTTGTAATTGCTGTGCAGCTATATTGATTTACCTGTCAAGGAGTTTCTTTGGTTGGAGGTAGTTTATGTGTCAAATGTGTATTCTTAGCAGAAAGAGTAATTTTTCAGTAGACAGGTAGAGAGGAAAAAAATGACTGACGATGAAGCAAAAGGGGACTTTTACTAGACACCTGAAAACTTAACTTTGCTGATAATTTTAGAGCTTCCTTTTTTACAATCCATTGTGCAGAAAAGTTAATTTTTACTGAGCTGAAAATGTTCCCAGGCTTGCCAAGTGGTCTGTAACTCTGTCTCTGGCAATGCATGCCATTTTAATGTGGTCCATAAGTTGCATGCTCCCATCTTCCCAGAGCTTCAGCACTTGCTACTCAAAATTCAGAAATCTGAAGATACAACCACACATAACTAGAAGGCTGGCAAACTTCACCTTTGAGCATTCCCATAAACATTCTTGTACAGATAAATACCTTCAGCTTCTCACAAACCACAAAGAAATATTCTTTGAAAGTAGATTTACCTCTGTCTTGACTGGAATGCTCAAATTTAGACAATACAACCAAGCGAAAGCTTACCAAACATCTGAGGGAATCCTAAGAGAAATACAAGTGAAAGTTTGCTGAGACATCTGAGAAAATCCAGACAGAAAAACAAGTGAAAGCTCGATGGGATGTTCAAAGGATTCCAGGTAGAAAAACACAACAAGTGAAAGCTTACTGAAATATCTGAGAAAAACCAGATAGAAAAATACAACAAGAGAAAGCTTGCTGAAATATCTGAGAAGAGCTCCATAGAAAAACAAAACAAAAGGCTTAATAAAAGATCTTAGGGAACCCACCATAAATTATAGGGTTCAAATCCAAGAGTACTACCTCCAAGGGTTTCCCTCGGGGTCCGTGGAAATGGTAGAGCACAAAGGGCCCTGTCACTGGACTGCTCTGCTCCTTGACCCCTCAAGGATCCCGCTGAAGGAAAATGGCTTTGGATCCCACCCTCATGGAAAAAAATGTCATAGGAGAAAGTACCCCAGGCTCAAAGTTAATTAAAAGAGATTTTTACTAAGCCAAGAAAAAGACAATTATTGCGATGAGTGTCTGCTAGTGTGCACCAGGTACAAGAGACTAGCAGAGTTCCCTGAATTACAGTTGTTGTTAGGTGCTGTTGAGTCAGTTCTGACTCATAGCGACCCTATGTGCAACAGAATGAAACACCGCTCTGTCCTGTGCCATTCTCACAATCATTTCTATGCTTGGGCCCATTGCTGCAGCCACCATGTCAATCCATCTCATTGAGGATCTTCCTCTTTTTCTCTGACTCTCTGCTTTACCAAGCATGATGCCCTTCTCCAGAGACTGATCACTCCTGATAACCTTTCCAAATTAAGTGAGATGAAGTCTCACAATCCTTGCTTCTAATGAGCATTCTGGCTATACTTCTTCCAAGACAGATTTGTTCGTTCTTTTGGTAGTCCATGGTATATTCAATATTCTTCACCAACACCATAATTCTAAGGCACTAATTATTATTTTGTCTTCATTACTCATTGTCCAGCTTTCACTTGGATATGAGGGGATTGAAAATACCATGGCTTGGGACAGGCGCACCTTAGTCCTGAAAGTGGCAACTTTGCTTTTTAACACTTTAAAGAGATCTTTTGCAGTGTAATGTGTCATTTGATTTCTTGACTGCTGCTTCCATGGGCGTTGATTGTGGATCCAAGTAAAATGAAGCCCTTGACAACTTCAGTCTTTTCTGAGTTTATCATGTTGTGAGGAGTTTTGTTTTATGTTGAAGCGTAATTCATACTGAAGGCTGTGTTCTTTATCAGTAATTGCTTCAAGTCCTCTTCACTTTCAACAAGCGAGGTTGTGTCATCTGCATAACACAGGTTGTTAATGAGTCTTCCTCCAACGCTGATGCTGTGTTCTTCGTCCTATAGTTCAGCTTCTTGGATTACTTGCTCAGCATACAGTTCGAATAAGTATTGTGGAAGGATACAACCCTGGTGCACACCTTTCCTCATTCTAAACCACACAGTAGCCCCTTGTTCTTTTCAAATTACTGCCTTTTGATCCATGTATAGGTTCCTCATGAGCACAATTAAGTGTTCTGGAATTCCTGTTCTTCAAAATGTTATCCATAATTTGTTATGATCCACACAGTCAAAATGCCTTTGAGTAGTCAATAAAATACAGCTAAACAGAAAATCTAGAAGAAAACAGCTGAACTCAAGGGAAAGAAGAAGCAGGCACCTGGGTAGATTGCTTACATTCTCAAGATTCCAGGATCAGGCCTGTGTTTAAGCCTACTACTCTGAAATCATTGAACTGCATTTTACTCTTTCATTAAAAAAATTCTTTTTTAATTTCTTCTTTAGATGAAAAACATCATTGTTATTTTTAATATTAGGTACTCTGGTACATTATTTTCATGCAATTTCCTGCATTCTGTGCAAATAGTCATAGTTTAATAGTAAAGCTTATTACTCTGTAAAGATGATTTGTTATACTAATAATTCTTTTTACCTTTAAAATTACTGTGTTTGATCAATTAGAACCAGTAAGAATTACAATAGATATCTTCACAGTTTACTTTGTACTTATAATCATTCTTTCTTTATTTTCCTTAATGCATTGTTATATTGTTATCCTTTATTCTTTATTTTAGTATCTTTATCATTTTCTATTTAAAATAACCCTGTTTTATATACTTACCCGAAGTTAACTTAAATATTTTACTAATAAGAATGTAATCAATTTACACAACTCCTGACCAACCTTAACTTTGCTTAAATCAACTTTATTATTACTTGTTCATCATGGAGACAATGGACATCTCTTTTTGCTTTACATTTTTTTCCCCATTCTTCTTTTGATTATAATATTGTCTGAAGTCAGTATTATTCCTTACTGTAACATTTTATTTTTTTCCTTAGGAACCTAAAATCTTTCATTTTTAATGTGAGTTATTGAGGCCTTTACTATGTGCCTAAAACTTATTACATCTGAAATAGCTGTGTTTAATTAGTTAGAATTTATGACTTAGTAATGTTTCACTTACATAAATAGATAAGATTTTACTTTATTCTAATGTTTATTATTCTATTCTGCTTATAGCTGGACTATATGAAGAAGAACGGGGCATCAGGTTTGGAGGAAGACTCATTACCAACCTGTGTTATGCAGATGACACAACCTTACTTGCTGAAAGTGAAGAGGACTTGAAGCACTTACTAATGAAGATCAAAGAACACAGCCTTCAGTATGGATTACACCTCAACATAAAGAAAACAAAAATCCTCACAACTGGACCAATAAGCAACATCATGATAAATGGAGAAAAGATTGAAATTGTCAAGGATTTCATTTTACTTGGATCCACAATCAACAGCCATGGAAGCAGCAGTCAAGAAATCAAAAGACACATTGCATTGGGAAAATCTGCTGCAAAGGACCTCTTTAAAGTGTCAAAGAGCAAAGACGTCACCTTGAAGACTAAGTTGCACCTGACCCAAGCCATGGTATTTTCAGTCGCATCATATGCATGTGAAAGCTGGACAATAAATAGGGAAGACCAAAGAAGAATTGAAGCCTTCAAATTGTGGTGTTGGCGAAGAATATTGAATGTACCATGGACTACCAAAAGAATGAACAAATTTGTCTTAGAAGAAATACAATCAGAAAGCTCGTTAGAAGCAAGGATGGCGAGACTGCGTCTTACACACTTTGGACATGTTGTCAGGAGGGATCAGTCCCTGGAGGAGGACATCATGCTTGGCAGGGTACAGGGTCAGCGGAAAAGAGGAAGACCCTGGATGAGGTGGATTGACACAGTGGCTGCAACAATGAGCTCAAGCATAACAACAATTGTAGGGATGGCTCAGGACCGGGCCATGTTTCATTCTGTTGTGCATAGGGTCGCTATGAGTTGGAACCAATTCGGCGACACCTAACAACAACAACAAGAGGTCTTTTGCAGCAGATTTGCCCAGTGCAATCTGTTGTATGATTTCTTGACTGCTGCTTTCTTGGGTGTTGATTGTGGATCCAAGTAAAATGAAATCCTTGACAACTTCAGTCTTTTCTCCATTTGCCATGATTTTCTTAAATTGTCCAATTGTGAGGTTTTTGTTTTCTTTGTGTTGATGTGTAATCCATAGTGAAGGCTATGTTTTTTGATCTTCATCAGTTATTCAAGTCGTCCTCATTCTTCGCTTTTACCCAGCAATGTTGTGTCATCTGCATATTGCAGGTTGTTAATGAGTCTTTCTCCACTTCTGATGCCACGTTCTTCTTCATGTAGTCCACCTTCTCAGATTATGCACTCAGCATACAGACTGAATAAGTATGGTGAAAGAATACAACTCTGATGGACACCTTTCCTGATTTTAAACCATGCAGTATCCCCTTGTTCTGTTTGGATGACTGCTTGTTGGTCTAAGCACAGGTTACTCATGAGCATAATTAAGTGTTTTGAAATTCCCATTCTTCACAGTCTTATCCATAATTTGTTATGATCCACACAGTCAGATGCTTTTGCACAGTCAGTAAAACATGTTAAACATCTTTCTGGTATTCTCTGCTTTCAGCCATGATCCATCTGTCATCAGCAATGATAACCCTTGTTCCATGTCCACTTCTGAATCCGGTTTAAATTTCTGGCAGTTCTCTATCGATTTATTGCTGTCACCACTTTTGAATGATCTTCCGCAAAACTTTACTTGTGTGTGATATTAGTGAGGTTGTTCAGTAATTTCCACATTCTTTTGGATCAGCTCTTTTTGGAATGAGTAGAAAAATGAGTCTCTTCCAGTCACTTGGCCAGGTAGCTGTCTTCTAAATTTCTTGGCATAGATGAATGAGTGCTTCCAGTGCTACATCTGTTTGTTGAAACATCTCAGTTAGCATACCATCAATTCCTGGAGCCTTGTTTCTCACCAGTGCTTTCAGTGCAGCTTGGACTTCTTCCTTTAGTACTGTCAGTTCTTGATCATATGCTACCTCTTGAAGTGGTTGAATATCAATGTCTTAGTCATCTTGTGCTGCTGTAACAAATACCACAAGTGGATGGCTTTAACAGAGAGAATTTTATTCTCTCACAGTCCAGTAGGCTAGAAATCCGAATTCAGGTGCCAGCTCCAGGGGAAGGCTTTCTCTCTCTGCCAGCTCTGGAGGAAGGCCCTTGTCATCAGTCCTCCCTTGGTCTGGGAGCATCTCAGTACAGGAACATCAGTTCCAGAGGACGTGCTCTGCTCCCGGTGCTGCTTTCTTGGTGGTATGAGGTCCCCACGTCTCTCTGCTCGCTTCTCTCTTTTGTATCTCAAAAGAGATTGGCTTAAGACACTATCTAATCTTTTAGATCTCATCAATATAACTGCCACTAATTTACCTTACTACACCATAGTGATAGGATTTACAACACCTAGGAATATCACATCAGAAGATAAAATGGTGGACAATCATACAATCAAAGAAGGGAATCTGACCTAGCCAAGCTGACATATTTTGGGGGGACACAATTCAGTCCATGACAGTAGACCAATTCTTTTTCATACAGGGACCCTGTGTATTCATTCCATCGTCTTTTGATGGTTCCTGCATCATTTAATAGTTTCCCAGTAGAATCCGTCAGTATTGCAACACGGCTTGAATTTTTTCTTCAGTTCTTTCAGCTTGAGAATGCCAAGTCTGTTCTTCCCTTTTGGTTTTCCGTCCCCATGTCTTTGCACATGTCATTATAATAATTTACCTTGTCTTCTCAAGCTGCCCTTTGAATTCTTCTGTTCAGCTGTTTTACATCATCATTTCTTCTTTCATTTTAGCTACTCTACTTCCAAGAGCACATTTCAGAGTCTCTTCTGACATACATTTTGATCTTTTCTTCTTTCTTGTCTTTTTAATGACCTCTTGCTTGCTTCATGTATGGTGTCCTTAATGTCATTCCACAACGCTTATGGTCTCCAGTCATTAGTGTTCAATGCATCAGATCTATTCTCGTGATGATCTCTGAATTCAGGTAGGATGTACTCCAGGTCATACTTTGGTTCTTGTGGACTTGTTCTAATTTTCTTCAACCTAAACTTGAACTTTTATATGAACAATTGATGGTTTGTTCTGCAGTCAGCACTTGGCCTTGTTCTGACTGATGATATTGAGCTTTTCCATCATGTCTTTCCACAGATATAGTCGATTTGATTCCTGTATATTCCATCTGGTAAGGTCCACATGTATAGTCATTGTTTATGTTGTTGAAAAAGGGTATTGGTGATGAAAAAGTTCTTGGCCTTGCAAAATTTTATCATGCAGTTTCCAGCTTTGTTTCTATCACCAAGGCCTCATTTTTCAACTACTGATCCTTCTTTGTTTCCAACTTTCCCATTCCAATCACCAGTAATTATCAATGCATCTTGACTGCATGCTTGATCAATTTCAGACTGCTGAAGTTGGTAAAAATCTTCAGTTTCTTCATGTTTTGGCCTTAGCAGTAGGTGGGTAAATTTGAATAGTAGTCGTATTAACTGCTCTTCCTTGTGATGTTGTTAGGTGCCTTCTCGTCGAATCTGACTCATAGTGACCCTATGAACAACAGAATGAAACAACCTGTAACCTGAGGGACTCATCTTCTGGCACCGTATCAGTGTTTCACTGCTATTTGTAAGGTTTTCATTGGCTAATTTTTTTCAAAAGTAGAGTGCCAGGTCCTTCTTCCTAGTCTGTCTTAATGTGGAAGCTCCACTGAAACCTTTTTAGCATCATAGCAACACACAAGCCTCTACTGACAGATGGGTGGTGGCTGCACACGAGGTGCACTGACCAGGAATCGACCCAGTGGGAGAGAGAATTCTACCACTGAGCCACCAACTGTCCCCGTTTCAGGCACTTACTGGATTATTTCCATGAGGAAGATAATGAACTTGAATCATATTTCTATGACATCATTTTTTCCGACTGTGGAGTCTTCTTAACCATGGAGATCGTGGAGTCTTTTCTATCTGAGATTAAAAAAAAAAAAAAAAAAGTTTTGACCATGAGAAGAACAAACTTTAGAAGCCCATTTTGATTTATTTCAAAGCCCAGTTTGTAAAACGGGTTGGGGGGGGGATAAGGCTAACCATTTCGCATTGGTGGCAGAAAAATCCAGGTCTGATGGGGCTGTCCTGTGTCCTTCCAGAATGGTGGACTGTTGGTTGCTTTTAGCCACCCCACTAGAATCTGTGGGCTGAGAAAGAATTCCCTCAAGTCAGCACAAATAGGCAATGAAGAACTCTACAGGTAGCCAAGAAACACGTACTTTTTTTTTTTTTTTTTTTGCACTGAGTGTATTTTATTGAATACAAGCGTTAAGAAACATTGATGGTACCCTCCATGTGTCAACAACAAAGAACTATTCACATTTCCCTGTGCAAGCCATGCTCTCTTTATACACTCATATATCTGTTGAACAGAATCCTTTACCCTGATTTTCCTCTCGTATGCTTGAGGAACTCCTAACAATTTTCAAAGAAAGAAACATATTTTTTACACAATGCTAGTTGCTTCCAAGAACTCAACCTTTTGCTAGTGGTACAGATTGAACTGTGTTCCCAAACGAGATTAACCCCTGTACCCATGAATGTGATCTTGTTTGGGGAAATAGTTGTGTTTTTTTAATCGGTTAGCAAGGTTGTGCCAGAGTACTGTAGATCCTAATCTAATCCCTTCTGAGGCATGCTATAAAATAGGACACACACATGGGAAGACAGTGTGGGGATCTGTCTACAAGCCAAGGAACACCTTGGTTACAAAAAAGGAAAAACAGGGAAGAATCTTCTCCTAGAGCCAACAGGCAGAGAGCATGGCCCTGCCAGTGCCCTGAAATCAGGCTTCTAGCCACCAGAAATCTGAGAAAATACATTTCTGTTCCCTGAAGCCACCCACTTGTGGTACTTGTTTTATCAGCCCTAGGAGACTAAGACAGGTATGGTACCATTTGTGTTACAATTTTTTTTTTTAATATGGAAAGACAAATAACTATCTGTTGAGAGCAGCTGCTTCCAGGTTTGGAGATGGGGAACCTCAGGTGGAGAGGTGGTGACTTTCTATTCTTACTTCTTTTGCAATGGTGAAACATTTTGTCGTCTGCATGTGCTGTATTTCCACTAAACCCCACTACCCACTGCCGTCGAGTCTATTCTGACTCATAGTGACCCTATAGGACAGGGTAGAACTGCCCCATAGAGTTTCCAAGGAGCACCTGGCAGATTCAAACTGCCAACCCCTTGGTTAGCAGCCATAGCACTTAACCACTACACCACCAGGGTTTCCGTATTTCCACTAAGGAAACGAATTTTCTATCCAGCCACACAATGGGATTCCAACAAGCAGTCTTTCTAAATGATCTTACTTAACGTTTAAAGTGTGGCTTCTCAACCATGACACTGCTGACATTTGGGGAAGCAAAGAGGGAATGTCACCTTGACGTAGTTGAAAACAAAACTGACCTCCACGTTCATCACCATCTGAAATATCAAAGTAATGCACAGGCCTTTCCTACAACCATAAGCTGTTTTGCACCCTCCCTCAATGGTTACACTCATGAAGCGCTTCTGCTTTTATGGAGTGTGTTGGGTTTCTTTCCACATTATGGCATTTTCCCACTGGCTTCTAACGAATCTGCTGCAGGAACCTGTTACGGGAACACATGAGAATCAGGGAACATGACATCATCTGTTTGTGAGAAGGTCCCCGATGTTATCTGTTCAGTTTGCATTCTGCTGTTATTTTGAGGCAAAAAAAAAAAAACAGCTTTGCCATTGAGTCAGTTCTGACTCGTGGTGCCCACATGTGTTACAGAGTAGAATTGCTCCATACGATTTTCATGGGTGGAGTCTGTACAGAAGCAGATTGCCAGCCTTTCTTCTGTGGCGCTGCTGGGTGAGTTTGAACCACAAACCTTTAGGTTAGTAGTCAAGGGAAACCCATTTGCACCACTCAGGGACCACTTTGAAGCAACGGATAGATTTAATTTAATCTCATATACAAAGGATGAAGGTAATTCTGTCAAAAAGGATAACACATGTGCACAGAGTGTAGGAAACATATCAAACATTTTCCCTGGAATGAGCTCTGAGATGGTACATTACAGGCAATGGATTTTATGTATACGTTTTAGTATTTCCCAGTTAATACAGGGAACATTACTTTAGTTATCAGAAAAAAATTTTTTATACAGGCATCAATCATCAGAACTTACAAAAGGTAAGTAACCCATGGACCTAGCACTGCTGTTATAAATAGAATAAAAGCAAAAAAGAAAACCTTGTAAAAAATAAAATACTAGAATGTACAGATACCACTCCTACTCAACATTGTACTTTAGGTCCTAGAATAAGAAATAAAAGGCACGCAGGTTGAAGGAGAAGAAATAAAACTGTCTCTACTTATAGACATGATTCTTTACATAGAAAATCCAAATTCATCTTTAAAGACACTACTATGAGTTTAGCAAGGATAAACCAAAAACAAAAACCAATCAAACCTGTTGCTGTGGAGCTGATTTCAACCAGTAGCCACCCTATAGGGCAGAGTAGAACCCCCATAGGGTTTCCAAGGCTGTAATCTTTGCAGAAGCAGACTGCCACATCTTTCTCCCACTGAGTAGCTGCTGGGTTTAAACACCAATCTTTCAGTTATCAGCTAAACAGTCTACCACTGTGCCACCAGGGCTCCTTTAGAAAAAATTCAAGATCATTATTACAATTCAAAGAACAGGAATTCCAGGACACTTAATTGTGCTCAAGTGGAACTTGTACATAGACCAAGGGGCAGTCATTTGAACTTTCTTAACAGGGCGATCAGGTTTAGAGTTTAAATAGAACTTATTGTTATTTCCAGGGCTTCTTTAAGTAACTCTTCAGCCATCCTGTTTTGAAGTAAGACTGGCCTGGGCATCTTTCCAGCTTGTGCGTAATTTCTTGCTTGGCTGTGTTCGTAATTGTCACACAAGTATAAGAAATTAATTTACTTGTCAAGGAGTTTCTTCGGTCAAAGCTAGTTTATGAGTCAAACCTGTTAGTCTTAGCAGGAAGAGTGATTTTTCAATAGAGAGGTACAGACAAAAAAAAAAGTCAGTAAAGACACAAAAGGGAACTTTTAGTAGGTACCCAAAACCAAAACTTTGCCAATAATTTTAGAGTCTCATTTTTTCCCAATCCACTGTGCAGAAAAATTAGTTTTTCCTGTGCACAAAATGTTCCCGACTTTCCACGTGGTCTGAAACTCTATCTCTGGCAAGTGCATGCCATTTTAGTATGGCCCATAAGCGGCATACCCCCATCTTACTAGAGCTTCAGCACTTGCTATCAAGATTCAGAAAATGCAGATATAGCCACACATCACTAGATGGCATGCAAACTTCACCTTTGAGAATTCCCACAAACAAACCACTTGTACCTTTAGCTTGTCACAAACCGTAAGAAATATTCTTTGAAAGTAGATTTACCTCTGTATTGACTGGGATGATAAAATCTAGACAACACAAACAAGGGAAAGCTTACCAAAAGTCCTACGAAATCCAAACAGAAAAATAAGTAGAAGTTTGAGAAAATTTGAACAGAAAAATAAGTGAAATCTTGGTGAAATGTCCCAGAAACGCCAGAGAGAAAAACACAAGTGAAAACTTGCTGAAACATCCAAGAAAAACCAGACAGAAAAGGACAACAAAATGCTCGTCCAAATGTCACAGGGTAAAAGAACCCAGACTCAAAAGAGATTTTTATAAAGTCAAGACAAAGACCATCATTGTACTGTGGGCCTGCTAGTGTGCACCATGCACAAGAGACTAGTGGACTCCACTGAATTACAGTTAGGAAGCAGCTAATATACTGTTACAGAAGGAAATAAAAGTACATCATTGTCAAAGTTGGGATAACACAGTGAGACCTTAATAATGATTGGTTACAGAGCTTTGGTTAACTAGTTACCTACTTAGTGACATTACATTGATCGGTGGCTTACAAATTTTGTTTCAAAATTCCTTGGGAACAAACCATAGAGATGAGCAGTTTGGGTTTAAAGTTCCTTTGGAAACAAGCTAACGAAATTCTAATTGGTGCTTGGTGAAGTAAAATAGCTACTGTTCAATGATATGGGTGTTTTGTGGGTTAGTTTCCACTTAGCTACCATAAAGAGTTCACAGAGCCATTACAGTTACATAACAGCCCCTTGGAGATAAACTGGTAACATTAGGTTTTGACTTGGTTACAAGGAAAAAAACACATTTTCTTAGCGTGCAGAACTGGCTCCACAGGTTTTCTTACACAGAATGGATTTCAAACCTGAACTCTAACCTAGTTTCGTTTACTCTGGTCAGACATTTCTTTATAGTTTTTAAAGTCTCTGTATCAGGAGTCAGTGAAAAAGAGGAAGACCCTCAAAGAGATAGACTGACACAGTGGCTACAACAATGGGCTCAATCATAACAATGATTATGAGGATGGCATAGGACTTTCATTCTATTGTACACAGGGTCATTATGAGTTGGAACTGATCCGAGGGCACCTAACAACAACATATCAGGAATCAGGAAATAATGGAACTACTTCATAGCACAACTTGTGGGGTGCAACTAAAGCAGTACTCTGAGAGGAATTCATAGTCTTCAAAGGTTTGCTTTGAAGGCAAAGACTTCAAAGGTTTATATTTAAGATAATAAAGACTGAAAAGTAATTACTTGTCCAACTCAAGAAGACAGAGAGTTGGAGGGAAAGAGGAAAGACAGAGTAAAAGAAGGAAGAGGAGAGAAGGGGGAGAGGAAGGTGAAAAGACAATAGAATGAATTTTCTAAGCAGAGCCCTGGTGAGTGGGAAGATGGGGCCCAGACCTCGCACTCTGCCTGGAATTTCTCTTCCCCTGGTGCATCATCCTCCCTCCTCTGCTCCATCCCAAATCCTGTGTGCTGGGGCAGGACCAAGAGTGGGAAAGGGTAAGGTCAAGGTGCTGAAAGCCCCTCCTCCTGGGTCAGTAGTGATTTTGCCACCAGGGGAAGTTGAGCAAAGTCTGGGAACGAGTTACTACTGGAGGATGAGTACTGGCATTGAGTGAGTGGAGGCCAGGGATGTAGAGGCAGCTCAACATCCTACAATGCATAGGACAGGCCCTTCCCCTGAGAATAATCCTGAACCAAATGTCCACAATGGCATGGTGGAGAGAACTGCCATAAATTATTTGGAAACATATTGAGTTCAGTCCCTACTCACACAAGACACGAGAATAAATTCCCAACAGATTAGATGGCATAAGCCAGGATGATCCTCCTTCTTTGATTTCTCCCTGCTCCTCCCCACTCAGTGTGTGTATTTAAATGTGTGCAGCATCTTTGGACTTAAGTAGGTTGGATGATCATGCAACACAGTCTCTTGGGGGTCAGTGGAATCCCCTAACCCAGGGATTCCCATCCAGGGGTGATTCTGAAACACACACACAGCTATGTCTAGAGACATTCTTGGTTTTAGCACTAGGCAGTATTACTGGCATAGAGTGGGTGGAGAACAGGCATGCTGCTCAACAAGATGGCCCTATCCCAGAAAATGATCCAGCCCCAAATACTAACAGTATAACCTGGGGGTTACCTGAGGGCTGCTACTGCCACCAGGATTCCCATGACGGGCTGGAAGGCAAGGACAGCCAGGTCCATGTACAAGCCACCATCCTGAATGTGGGCCAGGCTCACCCAGTCAGTGATCACCACCAGTCCAGTGTCCTAAGCAATAGACAACACCTTGACCCACTGCGGGTAAGTGGACACTAATGGCTTTGGGGTAGCAAATGCACATAAATAACAGTCTTCATTGCCTGTGGCCACCAGCCTGAGATAACTCAGTCCGTCAGAGCACTCCTGTGACCACCTTCTGCCAGAATCCCCGCTCAGCCCCCTGAGCTGTTTGACAGTAGGGGACTGTGTCCTCCTCAGTCTCAGCATCCTGGGAGGATGAACTGGGAGGAGAGGAGTTTGGGAGCTCAAAGGTGCCATCATCACAGCAATCCTGTCTGCCTCCCCTTGACACGGTCACACAGAGCATATGGAGCAGACACTGAGTTGACTCCTAACGACCCCACATGTGTTAAGAGTAGAACTGGGCCCCTTGGGGTTTTTCAAAGCTGATTTTTCAGAAGTAGGTTGCCAGGACTTTCTCTGAGGCACCTTTGAGTGGACTAGAACCTCCAACTGTTTGGTTAGCAGCCAAGTGCATTCACCTTTTGCACCACCTAGGGACTTCCTGCAACCCAGGAGGGTTTGTGAGCTTTCATTCCAGAAAGAAAGAAACAGAGTTCTGTGGCAATAAAACTCTGGAAGTTATGCCTTAACCATCTCTCTGTCCCTAACACCCTTTGTTTCAAAGCAAAAGGAACTTAAAAGAGAGGCACTGGTGTCCCAGATGGCACCATCTCCTTATGGTGAAGGCAAATTGGGCCTCCTTGTGACCCCCCAGGGTGTCCACAGGAAGTCGGAGGAGCTCCGGGGTCTTCATGCTGTCATTCTGGCCCACCAGTTGAGTTTCTCTAGGTCCCTGGATGCCCTGAAGGCATCAGAAATATCACACTCAGCCAGCTCCTGTAAAACCTGGTGACTGGGGAAAGGGTGCTGGTTAGCTGTGGTTTTCTTTCATGGTCTAGCACTTTACCTATCAGCCTTCTTTCCTATACACCAGTGTGCAACAGTCCTATTGTTATTGTTGTTCGCTACTGTCAAGTCAGCTCTGACTCATGGTGACCCCATGCAGAACAGAACGAAACGTTTCTCAGTCCTGCGCCATCCTAATGATCAGTTGTGGACCAGACTGTTGTGATCCATAGGGTTTTTATTGGTTGATTTTGAAAAGACAATCCTCAGGCTTCTTCCTAGTCCGTCTTAGTCTGGAAGCTCCTCTGAAACCTATTCAGCATTACAGCAACATGCAAGACTTCAATGACAGACTGGGGGTGACTGTGCCTGAGGTACATTGGTAGAGAATCGAACTGGGGTGTCCCTCCTGGAAGGTGAGTATCCTATCACTGAACCGTCACCTCATTGTGATACTCCTAATAGATAGGAAATTTGTGTCATCAGTCATTTTAAGATGGGCCAACAGGGGCTGGATGGATGAAACATGGCCAAGGTCATATTTCAGAGTTTGATATATAGTGGAGAGTCCCTAGGTGGTACAGTTAATATGCTCAGCTGATAACTGAAAGTCTGGCAGTTGAAGTCCACCCACACGTGCCTTGGAAGAAAGGCCCAGTGATCTATGTCCAAAAAATCAGCCTTTGAAAACCCTATGGAGCACAGTCCTACTCTTACACACATGGGGAAAACCAGGAGTCAGAGTTGACTCAGTGGCAACTGGTTTCGGGATACATAGTGAGGCTGAGTTCTTTCAACTGCCCCAAAGCAGCAAGGACTGGGTTCACTAAGAACTGACCCCAATGGAGAACTCAAATCTGGATTCATATTGAGCCCCTTCACTTCTTGGAACAGGACTATGAAGGAAGGGAGAGCCACCATGGAGCCCCACACCCAAGGGCCCAGCTCACCTGGGCAGGGGTCAGCCAAAAGCCAGACCTGAGCAGGTGGATGTTCTTATCAACCACACGAAAACACACAGTTGGTCCGTGCAGCTCTAACTTGAGGGCCACAGCCTCCCCAGGCCAGGTCTTGTTCAATGAATATGTCACTGCGACCTGCAGAATGAGAGGTCAATCCATGGTCTCTCTCCCAACCCACTCCCCACCAACCTACTGCCCACTCAGGGGTACTCAATCATCACCAGCTCAGCAAAGGCCTCATCCTTGCCACCCAGAGGAGGACATGGGAACAGAACCAAACTCACAGGCACTAGGCTGGAGCAACTGGTCTATTCTGTGAAGGACAGAGGTTACTGTACAGAGGTGGGAAGAAAGGGAGAGGGAGTGAGGCTGAATCTGCTGTTGGAGACACTAAGGACATGTCCCTTCACTTGGAACCCAGAGTGGGCAGGGAACGGCTGACAGCTTTCCCTGTGCTATAAATGTCATCAACAGTGGAATGACTCAGTCCCTCCTTTGAAGGGACTCAGTCAACGTGTGTTATGGATTGAATTGTGTCCCCCCAAAACAGGTGTTGGACTCCTAACCCCTATACCTGTAAATGTGATCCCATTTGGGAATAGGAGTTCCTTTGTTATGTTAATGAGGCACTATCAGTGTAGGATATGTCTTAAATCACTTTTGAGATATAAAAGAACAGATCTAAGCACAGAAGCAATCAAGGACAAATGGGGGAAGATTGATGCTATGTGGAGATGGCCAAGGAATTAAGGGAGAGAAGCTGAAAGAGACAAGGATGTCTAGCTTCCTGAACTGTGAGACAATGAATTTCTATTCTTTAAAGCCCTACATGGGGTATTTCTGTTACTGCAGCACTAGGGAACTCAGGCAAGGTGCAAATCATGTTCTGATGATTTCGGTTGGCAGGACGGCCCCTGACTTCTGGCTGTGATATTACATGAACTCAGTTCCACCCCTACACGAGTCACCCTTGACAGCACTCCCTCAGTTTCCCCAGTTCACATCACGCTGCCCTACCTGGTTTTCAAGGAAGGCCTCTATGTCAAACACTGTCAGCAACCCCTTCTCCATTCTTTCTGACACAGGAAGCCAACTGGTGGCTGAGGGGGGCCATGCTGTGTGTCACAGACAGCTGGAGGGAGGTCACATACACCGGCCTTGGCCACCAGGGGCAGAGGTGGCTCTGTTACAAGTCGAGGTGCAGAGAGGAGGCAAAACTCAGCATCCCTTGTGCTAATGTTGCAATTTAATCTCTGCTTCGATTCGTGCCCATGTCAACCTCTCTCCTAGACACACCCAGATGGATGCATCCCTGGTTCTGGATTGCCTTCACTGTGCTTGGCCCCCTATAAATGTCTTCCACTAGCCCTGCTCTGGGATCACCTCAGACACCTGCAGACGAGGCTGGGCCATTGCCCAGAAATGCTCACACTTCTCCCCTGCCCTCCTCCCTCTTCTCCTCTCTCTCCCTTCTTTCTCCTTTCTCGCCTATCCTCTTTTCTCAGGCTTAGCGTCTGTGCTAAACCAAGAAACAAAATAAAATTCTTTGCCATTGGGTGAATTTTGACTCACGCCAACTCCATATGTTACAGGGTAGAACTGTGCTCCATAAGTTTTTGTTTTGTTTTTTATTTTATTATTACTGTTGAGAATACACACAGCACAACATATACCAATTCAACGATTGCTATAAGTACAATTTAGTGACATTGATTACCTTCTTCAAATTGTGCGACCATTCTCACCCTCCTTTTCTGAGTTGTCCCTCCCCCATTAAAATAAACTCATTACCCCGTAAGGTTCCTTTTGAATCTTTTGAGTTGTTGTTGTCAATTTGATACCTTATACGTAGGTAGAGCATAATGCTCAAGGCAGACTTATTTTACTAGTTAAGATAAACTATTGTTTGGACTTAAGATGTTGGGGGATATTTTTGGTTTAAGGTTTAAAGACTATCTCAGGGAAGTAGTTTTAGGGGTCTAAAGAGTTTTCAAGGCTGTCATCTTTATGGAATCAGATCATCAGGCTTTTCTTCTGCAGTGCTGCTGGGTGAGTTTCAACCACCATCGTTTGGGTTATTGACTGCTTGTGCCACCCAGCAACATCTGGAGTCTGTGCTAGCTTTCTGTTGTCTCTTTGCATTTCAAATGCCCCTCTCTCCCAGCAGTACTTTCTAATTTCCTGCAAGGAAGGTAAAAAAATTGTCCCCTGTGCATCCTGCCAGCTGCTAATCCCAGACTGGGAGCCCTTACAAATATATTACAGAGAGCAAGTTAACCCAAGAAAAAAGAGAGAGAAAAAGAAGTATATACATGTGGATGTTCATTTATCCCAGCTGTTGCAAGGGCCAATCGCCACTAAGTCTGTCATCGTTATACTGATTAAGAGCATACATGTGAGAGACAATGGGGTGTTGAGGGGATTAGCCTTGCCTGTTACTAACTGGTGTTAGGGATGCACATCATCTTACCCGCCAATAAAACATTTGTGCACCATGCATTCTAGCACGGTCAGGAAAATGTCTCCTCTGTTGATAAAATAATTAGGTAGTAATGACTCTAATCACCATCTAATCCCTTGCTATTCCAAGTGTGAGCCATGGAGCAGCAGCACCACCACCTGACAGTTTATCGGAAATGCAGATTATGGGCCCCCACCCCGGACACACAGAATCTGCATTTCAACAATATCCACAGGTGATTTGTTTGTGCAATAATGTTTGAGAGCCACTCATCTAACTAACTGAATAATAAATAAGACCAGAATTACTCTGAAGCAATGGAAGGTAGAAGCAAAAATAGGGCTTGGGAGGTGATAAATATCCTGGATATTACAACGAATTGTGACCCTCTAAAGACAAAGTACATAAACGAATATGCAGTATATCTGGGGTATTAATTTTAATGGGTGATTAGGGGGAAAAAAGTCTAGAAAAGCTCCTTTGGTCAATAAAGAAAGAAAAGTTGACAGACACTGGCCCAAAGGTATGGAGAGAGGGAAGGTTTTGGCAGTAACTGATACTCAGTTGAGTTGATAGATATTCATTATAGTTTAAATGATGCACTGGTTGCACAGTGGTTAGGAGCTATAGCTGCTAACCAAAAGTTCAGCAGTTTGAATCCACCAGGGGCTCATGGAAACTCTATGGAGAAGTTCTACTCTGTCCTCTAGGGTCACTATGAGTCAGAATCGCCTTGACGGCAACAGGTAATAAATATGTTCATTTTCACCATTTAAAAGTTGTACTGTAAGAGATATATAACAAATAAATTTAAAAGGTTTATGTAAGGCATTAGGAGTTACAAAATATGTTGTCAAATCAGGAGATATGCCAATTTTATTTGGGTTAAAAATGTATGTGTCAGTGTGCCTGATATTAGACAACAAGAGCATAATATTATGCCATAATTTTTAAAACTCCTAGCTTGGTTGCAACTTTATTTCTTTTGAATCTAGCAACATCAGAGCCAATGATTTTAACTGGGGAATTCACATAGTTTACTGATGGAGTTTTTTTGTTGTTGTTTTTACAATTCAGACATTTAGAGACTTGATAATCTTGGTATATCTTGACTATAGTCTCAAGATTATTATGTGTTATATCTGAAGCTCTTTGAAAATAAGCTATTCATTATGTTTAGAGATATTTTTGTCTAAAGATTTTGAACTGACTTTATTTGACTTTGCATTACTTTTGTAATTACTTCACACCAGGTCTTTCACTTTTAAGAATTCTTATTACTATAAGTTAATCATGGCCATTTTAAATTTGCCATTTAAAGATAATTTTTAACTTTGTTGACTCCCTGAAAATGCTTGGCCAAAGTATATAAGAAAAAAACCCCAGAAACCAAACCTGTTGCTGTCAAACAGATTCCAACTTGCAGTGACGATTTCACCTCTAGGACAGAGTAGAACTACCACATAGGGTTTGCATAAAGAAGCTGATGAATTTGAACTGCCAACTTTTGTTTAGCAGTCAGGCTCTTAACCACTGTGCCACCAGGGCTCCATTTCAACAAAAGATGGACTATACTGGACTTATGGAAAGAACTGTGATGCTTTGAACATGGATACAAATTGACTGAATCAAGGTTTCCAGAATTCTTGTATAGATGCTGATGAGTTTGCAGAATGCTGATCCAGGATTGCACTGAACCAGAATTAACTACACAGGACTGAGTGGACTAAAAGATTTTCATGATTACTATTACTAGATAAGAGTCAAGCTCTCAGAACAAAATGAGACAGGAAAACCACATAAACTCATTAGTCTGTGAGGCCAGCTCAAAAACCAAGTTTATACTTTTAAGCATCAAAACAGAAAACAAAGCAAATAGGGAACCAGTTTCTTAAAATGTATACAGCTATTCTTTGGTAAAATCAGAGGCAGCTTACCCAGTAAGCAAGGCAAGCACAGGCTTACTTATGCTTACTTACTAATCTGTAGTGAACAATTTCACATGGGTTTCACTAGTCAAGGGCCCTATTCCCTTAGGTTGAAACTTCAGTCTCTCAAACTCAAATAAAATTCCTAACAGGGAGTCTCCTGCAGGGTTTGGTCAGTGTTTTGTTTGAGTGTTCCTCTGTTGCACAAGAGCTTTCTTGTGGCTTGTAGGCAGCCTAATAGTCTGGCACATCTCATGTCCCAGCGTATCCCAATATGAGTGTCATTCTGTTGGAGGCAAGCACTCTAGAGGCTTTTAAGGTGCTCGAACTCATGCCCACAAATTTTTGTGGCTTAAAAAAACTCTAGTCTCCCTTCGCAACAACCACATGAAACCAGGTTCCATTCTTTCTGAGCCTAGTTCATTCTTTCTGAACCAGTTCATTCTGCAAGCTAGACACCCAGTCTCTTACAACTTACCATCATTTTCAATTAAGTTGTCAAGCTGCAAAGCAAAATGTGAAGCTCAAGGCCTGAGAATTCTTACCACAGCCCCAAAGAAACTGGAAAGAAGCAGGGAGCACAAAGAATGCTATATGTTATGGGCTCAGTTCCTGATTTCCTCCAAGGATTTAGGGACATGGGAAGATGTTTTCAAGGTCCCACTTTTGACACCATTTTCTGTTAAAACAAAAATCATATTAAGCCAATAATACAAATGGATTGAAGTTTATTCCACATACAATTTGCAAATCGGGGTTACATTTAGAGTGTCAAAAATGTTGCAAAGATGAGAGAAACTCTAAACACTCTTATACCAAACCTTATTGGCATTGTCACAGAAAAAAGGGTTATAACAGAACTGATAAATTTGTGTCAGGTATGATTTTCATACAGCATTGTCTTGAAGAACAACTAAAATAATTACTGATTTACCTTAAAACATAGCTCCCAGTTTGACCTTTGGAGTCTGCTTCTGGAACTGACTGCATAGATAATTCTCCAAAAGAACACAACGCCTAAGGCAAAATGGTCTCCACTAAGCTGGTTATTAAGCTATTTTTTTACCTGAAGGTGACTCCAGGGAATGAATTCCTTCGTGGTTCAAAAGGACACCTAAGGGCTGATGGCCTGGATGGGTCACTCCAATTCCATGAACCCAGAAATCTGGATTCCAGTTGAATCAAAGGTCACAATGAAATAATAAGAAATGATAGATGTGAGAATGGCAAGACATAGCAAATATCAGAACTAAGGGAGGAAAGCTCCAGCTAGGGAAATAGAAAAAAACTATAGGGAACATGATTCAATAAAATAATATATAACATATAACCTGGTCCTTCACCCTCTGAGTAAACCCCCTTACTCATGGACAGCAAGCTTCCTCACTTCAATGCATAGATTTACATCATCAAAAAGAAATCTTTTCCATAGTAATACAGTGTATGATTTGTCATCATATTTAAAGTCATCTTTGACTCTATCCATATTGTCAACCTATTGATATAAATCTGTCTTCTGTGTAGACTCCACCATTACAGAAATTTGACAAGTAATTTTTGTGGTCTGAAGAGCCAAGGGTTCATGATAACCATGTAGTGCAGGTGGCAGATGGCCAGGAACCAGTCATAGCAATCATGATCAGAAGAAAGTTGTCTAGCTCCACAAATAGCATAAAAATTACATGTGACCGAGGCAGCCTTCATAAGTTATGACTTTGCTCTGTGTGTGGATGTTCAGCAGCATCTTTGGGAGAGTGGTGGAGGTGTAACCGATGTCAGCAAAGGACAGGCTGAAGAGGAAGAAGCGCATGGATGTGGAGGTGGGAGTCTGAGATAATGCCTAGGATGATGATCAGGTTCCCAGTGAAGGTGACCAGGTACATGGACAGAAAGGGCCCAAATAGGAAGGGTTTAAATTCTGGTTCCTCTGAAAATCCCAGAAGAAATTCTAAAATTCATGTATCATTTTCTGGTTCATGTGGCTGTAGTGAATATCAGGAAATAGAAAAAGAACATATTTCCACACAAACAGACATTACCAGCCTAGAAGTAATGGGATAGTTTATATTTTGCAGTAGATTTATTAATTATAGTCTCTATTTTATTCATGGATCTGGTCCTCTTTAGGGAATCCCTAGGGCCATTTCTGATTGGTGAATTCCTGCTCCTTCTGAGCCTTTCCCTTAAGAACTCTTCTGTTTAATCTTTCTGGAGAAATTCACCTGAGGAATATATATTGAGTGCTAACTATGTGCCAGGCACTGTCTAGGCAATGCTGAAAAGCAGAAGTCCCTACAATCCAATGATAGAGACAGAATACAATCAAATATCATAATCATGTATCATATCAGATGGTGGCAAATACTCTGAAGAAAAAGAAAGCAGGTAAATAGGAGAGAGTGAATAGGGGTTGCTATTTTTTACTGAATGTTTAGGCAAGATCAGCAGACAAAGTGACATGTGAACAGAGGCCTCAAGGGTGAGGCTGTGGGAGACTTGAAGATATCTGGGGAAGTGTGTGCCCCAGAGGGAACAGACAGTGCAAAGTCCCTGAGGAAGGGGCTTGTTTCAGATGTTCAAGGCCATCAAGGAAGCCAGTGTGGTGAATGGAATGTGAAAGAGGGAGAGTGATAAGAGATGGTGTTAGAGAATGTTGAAGAACAAGGTGGCCTCACAGCTGCTGGAACTTCAAGACGCAGTTCATGCCTTACCCAGTAGTTGTATCTCTTGCATTTTATTGATTTGGTTACAAATGTGTTCCATGAATTGAGTTGCATCCTCTCCTTATTTCCATTTGGTTCTCATTTGAGTTTCTGTATTATAGGAGACATAGAATATATGAAACTAGGTTCCCTTTCTCTGAAACCTACTCATGCTGAACATTGTGCTCACACAAACCCAGCACAACATAGCCTCCTGGGGCTCTGTTAATACCATGCTCTTCTCACTTCTAGCCAGAGATTAGGCCAGAGTGGACATGTCTCAGGCTGAAAACATCATATTGTCTTTCCCCTAAAGAATGTAGAAATGGTACCCAAATATTCCAGTTGGGAAGCCTTGCATGGACATGTAAACTTAGGCTCATTTTGATATGGTCATTTTCTACCCTGTGTTTAAAGAAACATGAGAATCTGATCAGTAAGCAGGAGAAAGCAATGTAATGGACAGGTGGGAAAATATATAAGCTTAGATAATCTCTGAGACACTGTGATGAAGGAAAACTTCCTTAGCTCTGGCAGCATGTCAACTCTGGTTATATTCGCAGAAAAACTATTGTTGTTAGGTGCCTTCAATATCTCAGTTGATATTCCGTCAATTCCTGGAGCCTTGTTTTTCACCAAAGTTTTCAGTGCAGCTTGGACTTCTTTCTTCAGTACCATCAGTTCCTGGCCATATGCTACCTCCTGAAATGGTTGAAGGGAAACCAATTCTTTTTGAAATAGTGACTGTTTGTATTCCTTTCATCTTTTTTTGATGCTTCCTGCGTCATTTAATATTTTCCCTGTAGAATCCGTCCAATATTGCAACTCAAGGCTTGGATTTTTTCTTTAGCTCTTTCAGCTTGAGAAATGCCGAGCTTGTTCTACCCTTTCGGTTTTCTATCTCCTGGTCTTTGCACATGTCATTATAACACTTTATTTTGTCTTCTCTACCTGCCCTTTGAAATCTTCAGGTCAGTTCTTTTACTTCATCATTTCTTCCTTTCACTTTAGCTACTCAATGTTCAAGAACAAGTTTCAGAGTCCTTAATAAGTGTATCCCACCTGAATTTAGAGACCCTCTCAAGAATAGATCTGATGCATTGAACACTAGTGGCCGAAGACCAGATGACTTGTGGAATGACATCAAGGGCATCATATATGAAGAAAGCAAGAGGTCATTAAGAAGACAGAAAAGAAAGAAAAGACCAAAGTGGATGTGAGAAGAGATTCTGAAAAGTGCTCTTGAACATCGAGTAGAAAAACTATTAAAACGGCAAAAATAAATTTAACAAAAAGACATAAAGTCATATGTTTACATTATCAAGACACTTTAAAGACTAAACAAGTCGAGAGAAATGAGCAAAGGCAATAAGCCACCAATTCACAAAAGACAAAGTGCTAAGTACAACAAAAGCAGGAGTTGTTATATGAAATGCTAGAAGACTTTCTAAATGATATTAAATGCAAAACTTTTGTAATCACAGGAGCCTGAACTTGCATCTCATATCTAATTCATTAATGGATGTTTGCAACTGTTTCTTCTCATTCTGAGTTGTACCACATCAGCAAATGAAGGTCCCGAAACCTTGACTCCATTCACATCATTAAGGTTGACTCTACTCTGAGAAGACAGCTCTTTGCCAGTCATATTTTAAGTGCATTCCAACCTGAGGGGGGTCATCTTCCAGCACTACATCAGACAATGTTCCACTGCTATTCATAAGCTTTTGCTGGTTAATTCTTTTCAGAAAAAACTTCCAGGTCCTTCATCCTAGTTTGTCTTAGTCTGGAAGCTCAGCTGAAACCTTTCTGCCATGTGTGGCCTTGCTGGTATTTGAATACCGGTGGCATACCTTCCACCATCATTACAACACACAAGCCCCCACAGTATGACAAACTGACAGATGCGCTGGGGAGTTTCAAGATCTCTTCTGAAGTAGAAAGTCTCCAGTCATAGGATAATATCCATGCACCTACAAGGCAGATCAGTTAATACGACTATTATTCACATTTATGCACCAACCCCTAAGGCCAAAAATGAAGAAATTGAAAATTTTTAACAAGTTCTGCAGTCTAAAATTGATAGAACATGCAATCAGTATGCATTGATAATTCCTGGTGATCGGAATGTGAAAATTGGAAACAAAGAAGAAGGATTGGTAGTTGGAGAATATTGCCTTGGTGATAGAAATGATGCTGGAGCTTGATATAAAACTTTGCAAGACCAACAACATAAATGGCAACTATACACATGGACCTCACCAGGTGGAATATGCAGAAATCAAATAGACTACATCTTTGGAAAGAATTAATGGAAAAGTTCAATATCATCAGTCAGTACAATGCCAAAGGCCAAGTGCAAAACATACCATCAATTGCTCATATGCAAGTTCAAGTTGAAATTGAAGAAAATTAGAACAAGTCCACAAGAGCAAAAGTACAACCTTGAGTATATTCTCCATGAATTTAGAGACTATCGCAAGAATAGATTTAGCCCATTGACCGAAGACCAGAAGAGTTGTGGAATGACATCAAGGACATCAAACATGAAGAAAGCAAGGTTATTAAAAAGACAGGAAAGAAAGGAAAGACCAAAATGGATGTTAGAAGAGACTGAAACTTGCTCTTGAATGTTGAGTAGCTAAAGCAAAAAGAAGAAATGATGAAGTAAAAGACCTGAAAAGATTTCAAAGGGTGGCTCAAGAAGACAAAGTAAAGTATTATAATGACATGTGCAAACAGCTGGAGATAGAAAACCAAAACAGAAGAACACGCTTGGCACTTCTCAAGCTGAAGAGCTGAAGAAAAAATTCAAGCCTTGAACTGCAATATTGAAGGATTCTATAGGGACCCAATCCATGGTGTTTTCATTCACCTCATATGCATGCAAAAGCTGGACAATGAATAAGGAGGACTGAAGAAGAATTGATGCCTTTGAATTGTGGTATTAGTGAAGGATACTGAATATACAATGGACTGCCAAGAGAACAAACAAATCTGTCTTGGAAGAAGTACAACCACAATGATCCTTGGAAGCAAGGATGGTGAGACTACATCTCACATACTTTGACATGTTATCAGAAGGAATCAGTCCCTGGAGAAGGACATCATGCTTCGTAAAGGAGAGAGCCAGCAAAAAAAATGAAGACCCTCAATAATATGGATTGACACAGTGGCTGCAACAATGGGCTTAAGCATAACACCAATTGTGAGGATGGCACAGGCCTGGGGAGTGTTTTTTTCTGTTATACACAGGGTCACTATGAGTCGGAACCAACTCAATGGCACCTAACAACTACAACAACATAGGGAAAATATTAAATGACACAGGAAGCATCAAATAAAGATGGAAGGAATACAAAGAGTCACTATACCAAAAAGAACTGGCAACATTCAACCATTTCAAGAGGTTGCATATGATCAGAAACGATGGTACTAAAGGAAGAGGGCCAAGCTGCACGAAAGTCAATGGTGAAAAATAAGGCTCCAGGAATTGATGGAATACCAATTGAGATGTTTCAACAAACAGACGCAGTGCTGGAAGTGCTCACTTGTCTATGGGAAGAAATTTGGAAGACAGCTACCTGGCCAATCAACTGGAAGGGATTCATATTTATGCCTATTCCCAAGAAAGGTGTTCCAAGTGAAAGCGGAAATTATTGAACAGTATCATTAATTTCACATTCAAGTAAAATATTGCTGAAAAACTTTCAAAATCAGCTGCAACAGTATATGGACAGGGAACTGCCAGAATCTCAAGCTGGATTCAGAAGAGGATGTGGGACCAGGGATATCATAGCTGATGTCAGATGGATCCTGACTATAAGCAGAGAATACCGAAAATATGTTTACCTGTGTTTTATTGACTATGCAAAGGCACTCAACTATGTAGGTCATGACAAATTATGGGTAACATTGTGAAGAATGGGAATTGCAGAACACTTAATTGTGCTCATTAGGAACCTATACATAGATCAAGAGGCAGCCTTTCAAACAAAGCAAGAAGATACTGCGTGGTTTAAAGTCAGGAAAGGTGTGTGTCAGGCTGTATCCTTTCACCAAGGGCAAATAATCAGAACACAAGAGATAATTAATATGTGGAAAGGGTAAATGATTAATGGTGTGATACCTCAGAAGAGAAGGGAGAGGAGCCAGAGTTGATGAAGACAGCGAAATTTTTCACTGAGATGCAGAGTATGAAGGTGTGGATTGATGTGGAAGCAGAAACTTTTGTAAGGAGACAAAGGAAACTGAGCAAGTCTTTGCCTGATAGCCTCTAAATGTATTCACTTATTTATTCATTCACTTGCTGATTAAAAATCACTTACTGAGTACTTACTACATGTAGACATTAGGTGCACTGACATCAGTCTGGTCAATCCTTTTTCCAGTCATCACCAAAAATCTACCAATTATGTAATTTAGTAGTTGAGACATCAGTTTTAGGGTCAGATGGAGTTTAATGACTTCAACATCTTACTATCTATGCCAAGGAGACTAAGAAATCCCATATCACAGTCCAACTGTGTCATGTGAAATTTCAGATTCCTGTCCTCATATAGCTATGACACCAGTCACCCATGCAGGATTCACCTCTGACTCTAGGGTTGAGGGTTAGGCCAGACCTCACAAGTTAAAAGGACACTGCAGTGCAATGAATTACTTAATATGGACCTTCTAGCCATAGACTTTGTGACTCCCACACAGTGATTGCATGAAACTATGCAAATAAGGTGCTTGTGGCCCACCAAGGGGATTCTACAGCTTGCTGCTAATCCAAATAAGGTTTATGGAACCTGTGATGGTTAAGGTTATGTGTTAACTGGCTGGGCCATGATTTTCAGTGGTTGGGCAGTTATGTAATGATGTACTTTGGCAGTTATGCAATGATTTAATTGTCCACCCTTTTGTGATGTAAATCCTAGCCTCTATTCCTGTGGTTAAGGCCCCATTTAGGAGTGAGTTGTACATTATGTTAATTAGGCAGGATTAGGATGGGATGTATCTTGAGTCACTACCTTACTAGAGGGTTTGAGTTAAGTCACCACCCTTAGTCCAGTCACTACTTTACCACCCTTATTCAAATCACACCCTGCACCGCATGCTCTAGGAAGGAGGGTTTCCTTAACGGAATGGTCTGCATCCAACATATATGAATGCTCTGGCAAAGTTCTTTTGCTCTGAATCCTGCACCCAGCTCATCATCATCTGACCTCCAGTTCTTGGAACTTGAGCCAGCAGCCTATTGTTTTATCTGATTCACCAGGTTGTTGTCAATAAAGGGGAGAAAAGGGAAAGCTATTTCTTATGGGATTCCAATTAATAAACATTGAAGAAATTATTGGAGCAGAAAATATCGTTTGGTGAATACCACAGTAATAATAATCCTAGGCAATAATTATCAATGGGTACTAAAATTATTTCACACAGAACAAGGAGATACTGCTTGGCTTAAAGTCAGGAAAGGTGTGCATCAGGGTTGTATCCTTTCACCATATTTATTCAGTCTGTATGCTGAGCAAAGAACCTGGGCTATATAAAAAAGAACATGGAATCAGAATTGGAGGAAAGCTCATTAATAAACTGCAATATGCAGATGACACAATCGTGCTTGCTGGAAAGCGAAATGGACTTGAAGCACTTACTGCTGAAGATCAAAGACTACAGCTTCAGTAAGGATTACATCTCAACACACAGAAAACAAAAATCCTCACAACTGGACCAATAAGCAACATCAGGATAAATGGAAAAAGATTGAAGTTGTCAAGGATTTCGTTTTACTTGGATCCACAATCAACACCCTTGGAAGCAACAGTCAGGAAATCAAACAATGTACTACATTGGAGAAATCTGCTGAAAAGATACCTTTCAAGTGTTAAAAAGCAAATATGTCACTCTGAGGACTCAGATACACCTGATCCAAGCCATGGTATTTTCAATTGCCTCATATGTATGCAAAAGCTAAATAAGGAACAAGGAACACTGAAGAACTGATGTCTTTGATTTATGATGTTGACAAATGATATTGACTATACTGTGAACTGCCAGAAATATGAACTTATCTGTCTTTCTAGAAGTATAGCCAGAATGCGCCTTAGAAGCAACGATGGCAAAAACTGGTCTCAGGTACTTTGCACATTTTATCAGGAGGGACCAGTCCCTGGAGAAGGACATCATGCTTAGCAGAGAGTGAGCAAAAAAGAGGAAGACCCTCAACAAGATGAAGTGACCCAGTGGCTGCAACAATAGGCTCAAGCATAATGACAATTGTGAGGATGATGTGGGACCTGGAAGTGTTTTGCTCAGTTGTAAGTGGGGTCACTAATAGTCAAAACCAACTCAATGGCATCTAACAACAATGCTAAAGTGTGTAGACCAAAGTACAATGAAAAACACAATATTTGCCAAGTCTCAAAGTATCACCCTATGATAAACTTACTAATTTTAAATGGTAAAACAGGTAACTTTACAATAGGAAACAATGGAAGAAAATGTGATAAATATGGAAAAACAAAACACTCTTAAATACAAGATCAGTGTGTTTTATTTTATGCAAAATAACATCAATAAAACATTAAAAACTAGAAAATCACATTTGATCAAGCTATTCTCTGCAGCCTTATTTGTTACAGGCAAAGACTTTAAGAAAGGTAAAATTTGGCTTGGACTGAGAAAATAACAAACACTTATGAGGACAGTCCCACAGTTACAATGAATCATTCATATCTCCTGAAGACACAAAGTAGCTCTAATAACCCCTCTGTTGAGTTAGTACTGTCTTTTTACTGACTGATAAATTTTATTCTTTAATCTCAGAATTTGGGAAATTTGCCATTTGTAATTACAGCAGTAAGAATGAAACATTCCACTTTTGACATAGCCGCTCTACTGTGAGTTCTTATATATGAAGTGAGGTTTGAGAAACAACTAAAGGCTATCTCACATTCCTGACATTCAAAATGCCTCTCCACTGTGAGTTCTTTTATGTCTACTGAGGTCTGAGGAAGGACTAAAGATATTCCCACATTCCTTACATTCATAAGGCTTCTCTCCACTGTGAATTCTTTTATGTTGAATGAGGTATGAAGAACGACTAAAGGATTTTCCACATTCCTTACATTCATAAGTTTTTGCTCCACTGTGAGTTGTTTTATGTCTAATAAGGGATGAGGCCTGATTAAATGCTTTCCCACATTCCTTACATTCATACGGCCACTCTCCACTGTGACTTCTTATATACAAAGTGAGGAGTGTAAAATGACTAAAGGTTTTCGCACATTCCTTATATTCATAAGGCCTCTCTCTACTGTGAGTTCTTATGATTTTTTTAGATGTGAAGCAGACTTAAAGACCTTCTCACATTCCTTACATTCATAAGGCCTCTCTTCACTGTGAGTTCTTATGTGTAGTGAGGGCTGAGGCAACACTAAAGGCTTTACCACATTCCTTACATTCATAAGGCCTCTCTCCACTGTGAGTTCTCATATGTACAGTGAGGTGTGAAGAACGACTAAAGGTTTTCCCACATTCCTTACATTCATTAGGCCGCTTCCCAGTGTGAGTTCTTATATGTTCAGTGAGGTCTGAGGAATGACTAAAGGCTTTCCCACACTTGTTACATTCATAAGGCCTCTCTTCACTGTGAGTCTTTTTATATCAAATTAGGTGTGGAGAATGATTAAAGGCTTTCCCACATTTCTTACATTCATAAGGCTTCTCTCCACTGTGAGATCTTTTATGTTGAATGAGCTGTGAAGTAGAACCAAAGGCTTTCCCACATTCCTTACATTCATAAGGTCTCTCTCCACTGTGAGTTGTCATATGTAGAGTGAGGGATGAGGAATGACTAAAGGTTTTCTCACATTTCTTACATTCATATGGTCACTCTCCACTGTGAGTTCGTACGTATAGAGTTAAGCATGAGAAAGACTGAAGGCTTTCTCATGTTCCTTACATTCATAAGGTTTCTCTCTACTGTGAGTTTTTATATATTGAGTGAGGCATGAGGCCTTACCAAAGGATTTCCCACATTCCTTACATTTACAAGGCATATGTCTGTTATAAATTTTTTATGTAAAATGAGGAATGAAGAAAGACTACAGGTTTTATAACATTCTTTATGTTCACACTTATGACCTCTTGCATGTGCCCAAAAGGATGAGAAACTAAAGAAATGTTTCCCATATTTGTTACATTCATAGCATTTCTCACTAGTGAGTGTTGTCACAGAATTCTTAAGTGTTGAGACACAAATGAAGTCCTTCCTACATACCTTACATTTTTTACCTTTCCAGTAGGAGTTCTCATAAGAGAGGCCAGGTGAGAGGGACAACTGCAGGCTTCTCCACATTCCTTACACTGACGGGAATTGCATCGAGTGTGAAATCTGGTGTGATGGTTATGTGGTGAGTGATCCATGAAGGTTTTTCCACACTCACGGCATTCAAAAGGATTTGCTTCTGGGGGATTTCTTTTTAGCACAGTAAGATTTGGAATCTGGTTGAAGGTTGAAGGTTTTCCCACATTGATTGCCTTCATTATTTTCACAGAGGTTATCTACTGTATGACTTCTGTTAAAAAAGGCAATATGCTGTTGGAAAAGTTTGTTCCCATTTCACCATTACCAAACACAATGAGTGTGCATGGTTTCTGCCCTGACTTCTCTCATGTTTCATGGGTTCGGTCATCTAGCAGAAATACTACAATTACTGTCACAGAGTCTCTAAAATATGTGGCTTTCTGGTAATTGTGTCCAAGTGAAATATGTTTCAAATACTTGATATCCAACTCTCATTAATAAAGATATTGTAAAAATTCTCTGAACACCTAACCTTACAGCTAGGCTTGTATATACTGTTGTTAGATCCTGTTGAGTTGGTTCCAACTCATAGCAGCATCATGTACAACAAAATGAAGCACTGCCTGCTCCTACATCACCCTCAGAATTGTTACTATGTTTGAACCCATTGTTATAGTCAATGTGTCAATCCATCTCATTGAGACCCCTCCTTTTTCCCCCATCCTCTACTTTGCCAAATAAGAATATAAGAAAATAAGAATATATATATACATATATATAAACCCTGGTGGTGTAGTGCTTAAGTGCTGTGGCTGCTAACCAAAGGGTCAGCAGTTCGAATCTGCAAGGTGCTCCTTGGAAACTCTGTGGCGCAGTTCTACTCTGTCCTATAGGGTCGCTATGAGTCGGAATCGACTCGATGGCATTGGGTTTTTTTTTTTTTTTCTTGGTTATATATGTATATGTACAAAATATCATGAACTGTAAGTCACCAAAAATGAAATGGAATGAATAACATTGATATCCTAGGAATTTGTGAGCTGAAATAAACTGGTACTGGCCATTTTGAATGAGACAATCATATGGTCTACTATGCCAGGAATGAGAAATTGAAGAGGAATTACATTGCATTCATTGTCAAAAATAATATTTCAAGATCTATCCTGAAGTAAAACACTCTCAGTGATAGGATAACATCGATGTGCCTACAAGGAGGAGCAGTTAATATAATTATTGCTCAAATCTACAAACCAAGCATTAAGGTCAAAGACAAAGAAATTAAAGCAGGATTGGTAGTTGGTAATAGAAACAACACTGAAGAATGCATGATAAAATTTTCCAAGACTGACGATTTCTTCACTGCAAATACCTTTCTTCAACAACATAAGCGGCAACTATATGCATGAAACTAGCCAGATGGAATACACAGGAATCAGATTGACTATATCTGTGGAAAGAGACCAGTGAAAAGCTCAGTATCATCAGTCAGAACAAGTTTAGAAGCTGACTGTGGAACAGATGAACAATTGCCCCATGCAACTTCAGTCTGAAGCTGAAGAACATTAGAACAAGTACACAAGAGCCAAAATATGACCTCAAGTATATCCCACCTGAACTTAGAGACCATCTCCAGAATAGATTTGTACACTAATAGCTGAAGATCAGAGTTGTGGAGTGACATCAAGGAAATCATACCTGAAGAAAGCAAGGGGTCATTAAAAAGAGAGGAAAGAAAGAAAAGACCAAAATGGATGTCAAAAGACTCTGAAAGTTGCTTTTGAACACAGAGTAGCTATAGCAAAAAGAAGAAATGATGAAGTAAAAAGGCTGAATGGAAGATTTCAAAGGGTAGCTCAAAAAGACAAAGCAAAGTATTATATGAAATGTGCAAATACCTGAAGTTAGAAAACCAAAAGGGAAGAATATGCTCGACATTTCTAAAGCTGAAAGAACCGAAGAAAAAATTCAAGCCTTCAGTTGTAATACTGAGGGATTCTACCATGAGTATATTAAACGACACAAGAAGAATCAAAAGAATATGGAAGGAATACACATAGTCACTGTACCTAAAAGAATTAGTCTATATTCAACTGTTTCGGGAGATCACATATGATCAAGAACCGATGGTGCCGAAGGAAGTGGTCCAAGCTGCACTAAAGGCAATGGTGAAAAACAAGGCTCCAGTAAATGACAGAATACCAATTGAGATGTTTCATCAAATGTATGCAGCCTCGAAGCACTCACTTGTTTATGCCAAGAAATTTGGAAGACAGCTACCTGGCCCACAGACTGGAAAAGATCCATAGTTCTGCCCATTTCAAAGAGAGATGATCCAACAAAATGTGGAAATTATGGAATAATATCATTAAGATCACACATGAGTAAAATATTGTTGAAGATCATTCTAAAGCTGTTGCAGCAGTACATCGAAGGGAACTGTCAAAAATTCAAGCTGGATTCAGAAGAGGATGTGGAATGAGGGATATCATTAATAATAATGTCAGATGGACCCTGGCTGAAAGCAGAGAATACCAGAGAGATGTTTACCTGTGTTTTATTGACTATTCAAAGGCATTTGACTGTGTGGATCGTAACAAATTACAGATAGCGCAGCGAAGAATAGGACTTCTAGAACACTTAATTGTGCTATGAGGAACCTGTACTTAGACCAAGGGACAGTCTTTCCAACAGAACAACGGGATACTGCATGGTTTAAAGTCTGGAAAATTGCACGTCAGGGTTGGATCCTTCCGCCATATCTATTCAATCTGTATGGTGAGCAAATAATCCAAGAAGCCATACTATATGAAGAAAAATGGGCATCAGGATTGGAGGAAGACTCGTTAACAACCTGTGTTATGCAGATGACACAAATTTGCTTGCTAAAAGTGAAGACAACTTGAAGCATTTACTGATGAAGATGAAAGGCCACACAGCCTTTAGAAAGGACTACACCTCAAAATAAAGAAAACAAAAATCCTCTCAACAAGACCTATAACCAACATCATGATAAGCAGAGAAAAGACTGAAGTTGTCAAGGATTTCATTTTACTTGGATCCACAATCGACACACATGGAAGCAGCAGTCAACAAATCAAACGATGCATTGCACTGGGCAAATCTGCTTCAAAAGACCTCTTCAAAGTGTTGAAAAGTAAAGATGTCACTTTAAGAACTCATGTGTCCCTGATCCAAGCCATGGTGTTTTCAATCACCTCATATGCATGTGAAAGCTGTACAATGAATGAGGAAGGCTGAAGAATTGATGCCTTTGAATTATGGTATTGAAGAATATTGAATATACCATGGACTTCCAGAAAAATGAACAAACCTGACTTGGAAGAAGTACAGAGTGCTCCTTAGAAGCAAAGATAGCAAGACTTTGTCACACATACTTTGGACAAGTTCTCAGGAAGGACCTGTCTCTGGAGAAGAACATCATGCTTGGTAAAGTAGAGGGTCAGCAAAAAAGAGGAAGACCTTCAACAAGACAGATTGACAAGGTGGCTGCAACAATGGGCTCAAGCATAACAACGATCATGAAAATGTCACAGGACCGAGCAGTGCTTTGTTCTGTTGTACATACAATCGCTGAATCAGAATCAACTCAACAGCACCTAATAACAACAGTCTTGGTGCCCCAAAGTGACAAAAACAATGTCATGACACCTTAGGACTTTCTCTTGAGTTGCTATTTTCTCTAGTAGGAAAGATACCTCAAATGTCTCCTCTGGTTTTTATAATGATCTTTATTGCCACAGAATCCTGAGATTTCTCCCAGCAAAGAGAGGCAGGCGTTACTCTTCATGAATTGCACTATGATACATTCACCGGATCTTCCAGCACTATATAAGACAATGTACCGCTGCTATTCATAACGTTTTCACTGGCTAATTCTTTTCAGAAGGAGGCTGCTGGGTCCTTCTTCCTAGTCTGTCTTAGTCTGGAAGCTCATCTGAAACCTATCTGCCATGGGTAGCCCTGCAAGTTTTTGAATACCGGTGGCATAGCTTCTGCATCACAGCAGCACACAAGCCCCCACAGTACAACAAACTGACAGACACGTGAGAGTTTTTTTCTTTACTATGCCTCGATGTCAGCAGTGGGTTTGGGTCTTTTTTTATGCCTATATGTTAGTACGAACATACCATGGATTGCCAGAAGAACAAAAACAAAAAAAACCCGTCTTGAAAGAATTACAACCACAATGCTTCTTAGAAGCAAGGATGGTGAGTTTTTGTCTTACATACTTTGGACATGTTATCAGGAGAGACCAGTTCCTGGAGAAGGACATCAAAAAGACCAAACCCAGTGCAGTCAAGTCGATTCCAACTCATAGCGACCCTATATGGTAAAGTAGAGGGTCAGAGAAAAAGAGGAAGATCCTGAAGTAGATGGATTGACGCAGTGGCTGCAACAATGGGGTCAAGCGTAACAAGCATTGTGAGGATGGTCAGGACCTGGCAGTGTTTCGTTCTGTTGTGCTTAGGGTCACTATGAGTTGGTACTGACTCGATGGCACCTAACAACAATAACAACAACATTTTTTTTGTTGTTGAAAACTGGAGATTATGTGCTAAATAAAAGGAAAAGAAGTAAATAAATAGGCTTCTTGCGTGAGATTTTATTTTGATCTGGCTAGAAGTTAGATTGTGTTTACTGTTTTCTGCAGTTGTCTGTTGTGCTGATGTTCTTGTTTTTTTTGTTTTTTGTTTTTTCTTCCCTGTTGTGTTTGAGTTTTCTGGAGACTTCTTAAATCTCTGAGATTTGGGAGTCCTTTCTATTGTAATTCTGTTATTGCGCGTGTAAGCCCTATTGATATAGTGGTAAGGTATGAACAAAGGGGAATCTTGGTATAGTCCAGCGATTCTGAGTCTTTTCGTGGGCCTGTGCTCCTGGGCAGTGACCATACAAGTTCTTGTTTCTCCCCTCACCCACTTTGGTGAGACAGGAAGCCTAGGTGGGGTTGGAGCTAAGTATTTCACTACCATAGGTCCCTTAGACTCTGGCAAAATAGGTTCTCTTGACAGCAGGCTTTGTCAGGGTGAACAGAATCCTCTGGGAAATTTTCCAAAAGGTTGCTTTTCCTCCCCTTACTGGAAGGAAGCACAAGGAGGTTTTTCTCTGATGGTCACACTAAGGACCTTATAGGGTTCCTGCAGGTAAAAAACCCCCTAAGATTGGGTCCCCCATGGTATTTTTTAACTCTGAAGTTTGTCTACATTGAGCCTGCGGCAATCGTCAGTTGCATTTTAAGTTTTCCTACACTGATACTGATCCTAGAGGTGGTTTGTGCTGCTAGGTTTTTGCTCTGATATGATCCTCTGTAGCTGCTTATGTGTCCCTCCAGTTTGGGGGCAGCAATTTAACCCTGTGACCTCAATTTTCTGATTTTAGTATGTTCAGATTTTTTCTTGTGAGAACAGGAGTGATGACTTCCAAGCTCCTTATATAGCTGCAGTATGATGTATCACTTTTATATGAATTTTCTGGCCATGGTCTTGTAACTCCCATCCACATGATTTGGTGGGACTGTACAAATAAGGTAATTGTGACCCACCAAGGGAATGGCATACCTTGTTAATAACGCAAATAAAGTTCATGGCACTCGGGAGTGGGTGAGACCATGCAAATAAAGTCTATGGAACCCTAACAAAGGGATTGGTCAATTTTGCCATCCCGTTAGACTTAAAATGAGCCATCCCAGAAGTGAGAGGAGAGGATCTCACCACCACCAAGGAAGAAGAGCCAGGACTGGAGTGTGTCCTTTGTCCCCAGAATGCCTGCTCTGAGAAACTCTTGAGACCGGGAGACTGAGAGAAAAACTGTAACATTGAAGACAGGGGCAGAGAAATGGCAGCAGCAGAGCCAGGAAATTGTCAGGAGATCAGCAGGAAACAGCACAGTGGGCTGGGAGCCCAGGAGCCAAAAAGCTGAGCACCTCGGGTCAGGAGGCTTGCTGGCAGAGTGGCGTGCCTCCGGGCACTTGGAGGAGCTAGATTGCTGACCCATGAAGCTAGAGCTGAGCACCTTTGGGCTGAGCTTATTGGCGGAGTGCCGTGTCTAGGGGCACTTATCAGCAGAGCTAAAAGGGCTTTGTAACATTTATCTGAGCAGGGTAGAAGCCGATGGCCAGAGAAATGCATGCCCTGCGGGCAGGCTGAGAAGAAACTGTCCTGATAAAACAATTGCATCCTGAGCATTCCTGAACCTGAACTGTAACCTAATACTACCCTAATAAACCCCATAATCCTGAGTATTGTCTGTGAATTCTCTGTGGCCATTGCAATGAGTTATCGAACTCAGCAGAGAAGTGAGTGTGGGGGGAAGGACGATCAGTGTCAGAACTGGTACAAAGTGCTCTCGAGGGGGTGTATTCTGATGTCCGCCTCATGGGAATCAGCCTTGGGCTATTGATATTGATTCTCCTTCCCCCTTGTGAAATTAGAGGAGGTCAGATGCCCCGTCATGCCATTTTTACATTATCAGACCAGAAAATGGAAGTCTTCATCTGTGTTCTGTGTCACAATATCGTCTTTATTTTCATGTTACATTCTTTTTACTATTTATTTATGCTGCTTCTGTTGTTCCAGTTTCCCAAATTTATATGTTTAGCCTATTGTTAATGACTTTTCTGGGTATAAGCAGTGTATCTCCTCTTTCCTGGGCATGAAGACCAGTGGAGTCCTTTGACTCCTGTGTCTCTACTTCGGAAGGTGTTGAAATCGACAAGCATGTGAAGTGTATATGAGTGTTTGCAAAACCATCATGGTCTGTCTCAGAGTTTTTAGAATTTAAAGTGAAATCTTTTTTCCTTTACCAAGCCAGGTTTCACTAATGTTTTCTAAAATGATTATTATTGCCCCTATACTAACTTACTAAAGATAGATATGCTTGTGATACTTGCTACTTATCCCCTTACTGTGCAGCATTTTCCATAGACTGTATTGCCACTTGACATTATGCACGTGTATGTGTGTGTGTGTGTGTGTATATATATATATAGTTCAAATTTACACGCAACTACTAAGGCCAAAGGTGAAGAAATTGCAGATTTTACCAACTTCTGCAGTATGAAATTCACTGAACATGCAGTCAGGATGCACTAATAATTACTGGTGATTGGAATGTGAAAGTTGGAAACAAAGAAGAAAGATAGGTATTTGGAAAATATTGCCTTGGTGATAGAAATGATGCCAGAGATCTCATGATGGAATTTTGCAAGACCAGCGACTTCTTCATTGCAATTACCTTTTTTCACCAACATAAATGTCAACTATATACGTGGACCTCACCAGACGGAATACATAGGAATCAAGTCGACTACATCTGTGGAAAGAGATGATGGAAAAACTCGATATCATCAGTCAGAACAAGGCCAAGAGTGGACTGCAGAACAGACCATCAGTTGCCCATATGCAACCTCAAGTTGAGACTGAAGAAAATTAAAACAAGTCCACGAGAGCCAAAGTACGACCTTGGGAACAGCCAACCTGAATTTAGAGACCATCTCAAGAATGGATTTGACACATTGCACACTAATGGGCAAAGACCAGACGAGTTGTGCAATGACATCAAGGACAACACACATGAAGAAAGTAAGAGGTCATTGAAACGACAGGAAAGAAAAGACCGAAATAGACGTCAGAAGACATTCTGAAACTTGCTTTTGAACATTGGTCGAGAGGCTAAAGGAAAAGGAAGAAATGATGAAGTAAACGAGCTGAACGGAAGATTTTAAAGGGCTGCTCAAGAAGACAAAGTAAAATATTATAATGACATGTGCAAAGACCTGGAAATAGAAAATCAAAAGGGAAGAACACACTTGGCATTTCTCAAGCTGAAAGAACTGAAGAAAATTTCAAGCCTCAAGTTGAAATATTGAAGGATTCTACAGGGAAAGTATTAAACGATACTGGAAGCATCCAAAGAAGATGGAAGGAATACACAGAGTCAAAATACACAATACCAAAAAGAATTGGTTGATGTTCAACCATTTCAGGAGGTAGCATATGATCAGGAACCAATGATACAGAAGGAAGAAGTCCAAGCTGTACTGAAGGAATTGGTGAAAAACAAGACTCCAGGAATTGATGGAATACCAACTGAGATGTTTCAACAAACTGAGGCAGGTCTGGAAGTGCTCACTCATCTATGTGAAGAAATTTGGAAGACAGCTACCTGGCCAACTGACTGGAAGAGATCCATATTTATGGCTATTCCTAGGAAAGGTGAACCAACTGAATGCAGAAATTATCAGACAATACCATTAATATTACAAAACAAGTAAAATTTTGCTGAAGATCATTTGTAACAACAATTGTGAATATGATGCAGGACTGGGCAGTGTTTCATTCTGTTGTACATAGGGTTGCTGTGAGTTGGAATTGACTTGACAGGCCCTAACAACAGCACACAAATGTTTTACCAATAAGTCTAGAGTCATTGAATTTTTTCCTTACTAGGCCCAATCAGCATAATGTCATCAATGTAATGGACCAGTGTGACATCTCATTGAAGGGAAAGGTATTCAGGGTCCCTGCAGACATAATTATGACATGGGCAGAGAGTTGATGTAGCCCTGAGGTAGGACACTGAAGGTGTATACCTGGCCTTGGCAGCTGAACATAAACTGCTTCTGGTGGTCCTTCGAAACAGGTATGGAGAAAAAGACATTAGCCAGATCGATAGCTGCATACCAGGTATCAGGAGATGTATTGATTTACTTAATATATGCAACTACATCTGGAACAGCAGCTGCAATTGGAGTCACCACCTGGTTAAGTTTTCGGCAATCCACTGTCATTCTCCAAGGTCCATCTGTTTTTCACACAGGCCAGCTAGGCGAGTTGAATGGGGATGTGGTGGGAATCACCATCCCCTGCATCCTTCAAGTCACTGACAGGGGGAATAATCTCTGCAACCCCTCCAGGCATCCAGTATTGCTTTGGTTTACTATTTTCCTGGGTAGGGGCAGTTCTAATAGCTTCCCCTTGGCTTTTCCTGACATTATAGCCCTTACTTCAGTTGTCAGGGATATACCGTGGGGGATCCACCAGTTGTCGAGTGTCTTATTCATCTAGTGCTGCTATAACAGAATACCACAAGCGGATGGCTTTCACAAAGAGAAATGTATTTTCTCACAGATTAGTAGGATAGAAGTCCAAATTCAGGGCATCAGCTCCAGGGGAAGGCTTTTTTTCTCTGTCAGCTCTGGAGGAAGGTCTTTGTCATCAATCTTCCCCTGGACTAGGAGCTACTTCATGCAGGAACCCCAGGCCCAAAGGACAGGCTCTGCTTCCGGTGCTGCTTTCTTGGTGGTATGAGATCCCCAACTCTCTGCTTGCTTCCCTTTCCTTTTATCTCTTGTAAGATAAAAGGTGGTGCAGGGCACACCCCAGGGAAACTCCCTTTACATTGGATCAGGGATGTGACCTGAGCAAGGGTGTTACATCCCACCCTAATCCTCTTTAGCCACAGGCAGAGATTATAACACATGGAAAAATCACTAAATGGAGGACAACCACACCCAGGTTGACATATATTTTGGGAGGACATAATTCAACTCATGACAGTGAGGGCATCTGTTCCAGTTATGCATTCTGGAACTGGGGAAGTCACTACAGGATGGGATCAGGAACCTACTGGACCTACTGCAAAATGGACGTTAGCTAAGGCTCCATTAATAACCTGACCTCCATAACACCCCAATCTGACTGGTCAGCAACAGTCACGTTTGGGGTCTCCAGAAATTAATGTCACTTGAGAGCCAGTATCCAGTAATCCCCCAAAAATCTGACTATTTCCTTTACCCCAATGAACAGTCACTCTAGTAAAAGGTCGTTTATCCCTTTGGGCAAGGCTGGGAGAAAGATTAACAGTATATGTTTTTGGCAGTGTATTTAATTCCTTCCTGAAGGCAAACCGACTTCCCCTTCATTCAAGGGGTTGTGGGTTTGTAAACTCACTCAAGTCTGAGAATTGATTGAGGCGCTGTGACTCTGTATTTTGGCAATTAAAATTAGATTGCTATTCACTTGACCTAGAATTCTTCCACTTGTAGAGATCAAGTAAACATTTAGTAGATTTCCCATCTATTTTAATCCTAGGGACACCATGACTAAGTAGCCAACGCCTTAAGTCCATATGAGTCAGACTATTCTGATTATTGCTTTGACTCTTCTGTCCATTATGGTAACCACACTCACCTTGTCTTTGTTGATTGAGTGCCACCACTTGGCCCCTACCACTGTGGGGTCCAGTCAGCCCCACCGAATTAAGTACCTTAATTCAGTTAGAGCAGTTCTCACTGTTAAATCTACCATATATGAAACAGCAATCACAGCAGTCCTCAAGGATGCTGGGGCTGCCTTCACAAATTTGTTCCTCACTGTTGTTGTAAAAGATGTGTTCTCGGAGCACTCCGTGTGTGAGTCTGTGGGTATAACCTGATAAATCCACTGTAGTGTCCCAATTTTCCCAAGCCCTTGGATACTTTCTTCAATATACCAAGGCAGGTCTGGTATTTCAACTTGATTTAGTGTAAAAAATGCTTCAGCAACCCAATCAAATAAACTATTAGACACTTTTCTAACCTCTTGAGCCTAAACACTGAATGAAAAACCTGTGCTTAGTGGGCCCATATCAGTGAACTCAGACTGATGCATCTTTATGTTCCTTCCGCCAATATCCCACACCCTTAATACCCATTCCCACATATATCCCCCAGGTTTCTGTTTGTACATATTAAAAAAGTCAAGCAGTTCTTTTAGAATGTAGGGTACCTCCTCCAGGGTCACACTTTGTACTTTATCTTTTGGGGCTACCTGGGACTTAAGTCTAGTTATAGGTCTAGAAATTAAGGAAATAGCTCACGCAGTTGTAGAAGCTGGGACTTCGATCATGCTGGAGGCTTCACCTGATTCATGCAAATGCAGGGACTGGCGAATTCAAGGTCAGCAAGTCAGACAGCAGTGCTCTGGCTCATAGGATGTGAAGACTGAGGAATCCCAAGATCAGCTGGCAAAATGACAGATAAGTTGCTAGCTCAAGTCCTAGGAACCAGAGGTCAGATGAACAGGAGCCAGCTGCAGGATCCAGCACAAGCAAAAGCCCCTGAGCCTTGCCGGAAAGTCCACTTATATTTGATGCAGGTCACACCCCCAAGGAAACTCCCTTTCAACTGGTTGGCTGCTCGCAGCAGATCCCATCATAGAGGTGATCACATTATATCAAATCTCATCCTGGAAGTGATCACATTGTCATACGACTGCCAAACTACATCATAACTGCCAAACCACTGAGAATTGCGGCCCAGCCAAGTAGACACACAACCATTATGATCAAACAGGGGGAGACAAAGGCATGAAGTGGCTGGTTTACATGCTTTTGTGGGTGTGTTTAGATTCAAAATTGAAGGCGACAAGGAAGGATCCTCACTGAATAGTTTCCCCATTTTCCTGATTGTCCTGGGAAAGAGAGGATAGGGGAAGATGTTAATAGCATTATATAATTCATCGTGAGTGTTGATTGTTAACAGGGTTAATCATGATTGTAAAAACTGTAATTGTAGAAGCAGTAACTGTGAAAGACTGAACTAATGGGGAGGCACTGCCAGACTGGAGGACAGTGGCCGAACCTAAAGTCCCTTAACGGTTTTTGCAATACTGATACCTCGTGAGGCTCAGAGGCTTCAGAGCAAGGAAATAATCTCTTAGTTGAATTTCATCAGAAGCCAGAAAAGGTAAAGCTGAGATGATTTTTGGAGAACCTGACCAAATCAGATGGATAGCTGCAGCAGACCTGAATGGCTGGTACCTGAGTAACCTCACCCAGAGGATCTTCGCCCTACTTAAGGATTAATTGTTAATCACTGTTTTGGACTGGTAAAGTGATTGGGAGGGGGAAGTTAATCCTTCAAGTATGAAAGGGCCAATGGCTGGTAGGGCCAGGGTGTGGCCTGCAGGGCAGTGAATTCCTTAATATGGCCCTTCTGGCCATGTTCTTTGTAACTCCCACCAAATGACTGTGTGGGATTATGCAAATGAGGTGCTTCTGGCCCACCAAATGAATTTCGTAGCTTGTTAATAAGGCAAAAAGACGTACAGCATGCTTGTGGGAGTGGGACCATGCAAATAAGGTGTATGGAACCCTAACTAGAGGATTGGTCAGTTTTGCCATCCTGCTTGGCTTAAAATGAGCAATCCCAGAGACAGAAAGAGGGGAATTCACATCACCAAGAAAGAAGAAGTGGGAGCAGAGTGCATCACTTGAGCCCAGGGTCCCTGCACTGGGAACCTCCTAGGCCCAGGAGACAGCTGTAACACAAGAGATGGCAAAAGATGGCTGAGCAACAGCGTCAGATTAATGGCGGCAGCAACGGCAGCAGAACCAGGAGACCGATTCCATTGGTCAAGGTTCAGCTAATCATGGTTGTGTACCTTCAAGAGGCTGCAAATGTGAGAGAACTTTAAAGTGGAGCCTCTAGAGGGCTGGCATAGAAGTCTCTGCTTCCTAGGCTTCATGGGCAATTTAACAGGTAAAATGTCTGCACTGCAACTTACAAAACTGTTTTCTTTTGAGGTAAAAATTATATATAAGAAAACATTTGCCAATTCAACAATGTTTATATGTATAACTTGGTGATATTACGTTTGTCATGTGCAGTCATTACAAAATGGGCATCATTACCTCTTCTTGGTCAAAAACACAAGAACATACTATTCTTGTTTCTGCACAGGTAGTTCCTTTGTCATCTTACACCGTTAGACTGTTTCTCTGAGGATGTACGAGTTTATGTTAGTTGAGGGGAGAAGTCATTAAAAATTTGTGTAGAGTTGTGTTAGGTCCTGAAATTTGAGAATTGTGGGGAGATCTGGATTCTCACGTTTTCTGTCTCTCACTTGAGCACTTTTGAACTTTTATTTACCTTTACCTGTCCCTGTGAAAAGTGGCAAAGAGGATAATAGAACTGGGCTTTTGAAAAATAGGTGACTGTCATGTAAAAATTCAGAACTGTGTAAAAGAATATTGTTTTTATAACAAATGTCCCTGTCGCCTCCTGATCTCTTAGAGTTGTTCAAGAAAATATGATCAGTTCCAGGGCTTGGGTTGCCAGTTTATGTGGGACCCTGGTCCTCCCATGGCACTGAGGGGCAAAAGGAAATGCTGCCATTCTGTGGTGCTTCCCAGTTGTTAATACTTGATCCTGCCTTCAGTCTTTGCTTTGTGTTTTTTTTAGTGTTCTGGTGGGTCTTATGGAAGGAGGTGAAACTGTTCACACGGAAGCCATGATCTAAATTAGACCTTCTCTCTAATTTTGGCTATGTTTTTAAGTGTTCTAGGCCATAAAGACAGACGAATAAGACTTCAATTGGTCACCGTCAAACTGTGGAGAGATTATTTCAGTGTGCTGGAAGTCTGTGAGACAAGGTGCAATCAATGATAAAGTGAATGTAGTCAATGAAGGGACAAGGCTGATAGCTATACCCTAGAATAGACCTTGGTAGAACACAGAACCTGTGTCAAATCCCTATGAATTCTATTCCCCAGGACTGTCAGCCTCACCCTTCGTTCTAGTACACATTGGCGTGCGTGGTGGTACCTTCCTGATCCAGAATGTGTGGGATGTTTTAGAACTCATTGATCGTTGAGGATGTGGCCATGGTCTTTAGCCAGGAAGAGTGGGCTTTGCTGAATCTCGCTCAGAGCAAACTCTACAGAGAGGTGATGATCGAAACCTTCAGAAACCTGGCCTCTGTAGGCAAGAATGGCATCATTTTTATTACTATTATTCATTCCTTTAGTGAGCAAAAATATTTTACTCATTGACTTTGCTCCAATATTTGGGCTGAGGATTGGGAATAAATTTTTAATAGAAACAGGCATGGTCTATGGAGCACACATATGCTGGCTATACCCCATGAACATAAAATTCTATGTATTGAGTTTTAATTTCTCTTGTGATTAAAAGCCCTGAGGCTCTTTAAATGTCGGTGTAAGCATTGGCTTCAGAGGTCACTTTGTTTTGGGACATTGTAGAGAGTTTTACTGTGTTTATTACACGTTAATCATGATTATTTTGCTGTATATAAACTCACACCTAGCCATCTTCAGAGACCCTAAACAGCCAAGTATTGGCTCAGTGTCATGGAAATGTTCATTGCTCTGCATTGTCTTCCCTCATGATGTGCATTTCTCCGTGACCACATGTCAGCTGTACCCATTTGTTGTCCCAGAAAAGCAAGGACAATGGAGATAGGACTCATCCAAGGCCAGTGTGTCGGGAACACCAGTAAAGCAAGAATTTTTTTTTAGTGTTCATACTTTTTCATTTGTTTTGTTTTTATTGTTCTTTAAGTGAAAGTTTACAGTTCAAGTCAGCTTCTCATAAAAAAACTTATACACATTGTTACATGACCCTAGTTGCTCTCCCTATAATGTGACAGCACACTCCTCCTCTGCACCCTGTATTTCTTGTATCCATTCAGCCAGCTCCTGTCCCCCTCTGTCTTCTCATCTCACCTCTGGACAAGAGCTGCCCACATTGTCTTATGTGTCCACTTGAGCTAAGAAGCACACTCCTCACCAGTATCATTTTATCCGTTATAGTCCAGTCTCATCTTTCTCTGAAGAGTTGACTTTGGAAATGGTTTTAGTTTTGGGCTAACAGAGAGTCCAGAGGCCATGACCTCTGGGGTCCCTCCAGTTGTGGTCAGACCATTAAGTCTGGTCTTCTTCTTCCTAGAATTTGATTCTCTATCCTATTTTTCTCCTGCTCCATCAGGGATTCTCTGTTGTGTTCCCTGTCAGGGCAGTCATTGGTGGTAGCCAGGCACCATCTAGTTCTAGTCTCAGACTGATGGAGTCTCTGGTTTATGTGGCCCTTTCTGTATCTTGGGCTTGTATTCTCCTTGTGTCTTTGGTGTTCTTCATTCTTCTTTGCTCTGGGTGGGTTGAGACGAATCGATGCATCTTAGGTGGATGCTTAAAGCAAGAATTTTTTGAAGGACCACCCCTGCATTGAGCAGAGGTGTAGTTAGGAGAGGCAGAGAGGGGGCACATGTCCCCATGTGCTGGTCCAAGTGGGCACCAGACAAGATGAGGAATGACACTCCAAGGCACCACAAACATGAAAGGTGCCTCTCTGAGGCAGCCGGACAAGGCGGGGGGAAGGTGTTTCAGCTGATGCAACCACTATCAACGTCTGTTCATCTCGAAATTGGTGGGGGAATGCAACTTAGAAATTGCCCTTGTGCACTTGTTACCCTTGGTATACCACTGGCATAGAGGAAATTATATTTTAATCAGTCAGCTAGAAAAGGCCTCTTGAGTTCAGGACAAAACTTCACAGATCTCTTGAGCTGACTTTTCTGACTTTAGTAATCCTCTCACATCTGTGGTCATGAAGAATCTTTACCTCTTTTAACACTCCATGTGTAGTATTAAATATCTTTCTACTTAGCTTTCCTAATTACACCTATTTATGTCACCCTAACTTTCAATCCTCATGGAAGTATGTGCTAGTAAATTGCTTTTTAACCATTGCCAAAAAGTGAAAGTTGGCTAAGTCTTTCTTTGTTCACAGCAGCCTTTTTTCTCTAATAATTCCTTTCCTTTTTGTTTCATATTGTGAACCTGAACTTGAATTATTGGGTCAGTCTCTCTAAACCTTAATGTTAGAGAAATGGTATCCAGCAAACATATAATCGTGTGATTCATGAGGAATAACACCTGGTCCTCCATGTTAGGAAAAATTTCTGAACAATATGGCAGTAAAGATCAGCATATTAAACCAGAGGAGACATTTGAGGTGTCATTTATGTAAGAGAAAACAGTGCCTCAGGAGAAAGCCCTAAGATGTCATAACATTATATTCTTATATATATACTTTGTTCTGAAGTGCTGTCAGCTCCAACGCACAGCAACCCTGTGTACGACAGAACGAAACACAGCCCAGTCCTGCACCATCCTCACAATCAGTGTTATGCTTGAGCCCATTGTTCCAGCCACTGTGTCAATCCATCTTGTTGAGGGTCTTTCTGTTTTTTGCCACCCTCTACTTTACTAAGCATAATGTCCTTCTCCAGGGACTAGTCCCTTGTGATACCATGCCCAAACTATGTGAGGCAAAGTCTCGCCTTCCTTGCTTCTAATGAGCATTCTGGCTGTACTTCTTCCAAGACAGCTGTGTTCATTCTTCCGGCAGTTGTTTAACAAGGGTGACCCTTCTGATACTTGAAATACTAGTGGCAAAACTTTCAGTATCACAGCAACATGCAAGCCAGAACAGTATGACAAACTGACAGACACATGGTGAACTTAAATATATACAGACATATATATATGCTTACACATATAATGCTTGATAGAGGGTCAGCAAAAAAAAGTAAAACCCTCAGTAAGATGTACAGTGGCTGCAACAATGGTGTCACATAGAAACGATTATGAGAATGGCATAGGACCATACAGTGTTTCATTTTGTTGTACGTGGGGCTGCTAAGTCAGAACCAACTCGACAGTACCTAACAACAATATATATGTCTACCTATAAAATTTTTCTACCTGTAAAATTATGTGTTCAGAGAATTTTCACAGTACAACACTTTCATAAATGCGAGTCATGTATCAAGTACTTGAAACACTTCAATGGACACGATTATCAGAAAGCCACGTATTTTAGAAAAACAGTGACAGTAACTGTAGTATTTTACAAGACGCTTTAACCTATGAAACATGACACAAGTTAGGGCAAAAACCATGCACATTCACTGTGTTTGGTAATGGTGAAATGGGAACAAACTTATTTCCAACAGCATGGTGCCTATTTTTAACAGAAGTCATATAGTAGAGAATCTCTGTGAAACTAATGAAAGCAATCAGTGTGGGAAAACCTTCAGCCAGATTCCATCTCTTGCTGTGCTAAAAAGAAATTCCCCAGAAGTAAATCCTTTTGAATGCTGTGAGTGTGGCAAAGCCTTCATGGATCACTCATCACATAACCATCTTACCAGATCTCACAGATTAAATACCTGTCAGTGTACAGAATATGGAGAAGCCTGCAATTGTCCCTCTCACTTAACCTCTCCTATGAGAACTCTTACTAGAAAGAAACTTCAAAAATTTAAGGTATGGGGGAAGGACATCATTTTTATCTCAGCACTTAAGAATTCTGTGACGACACTCACTGGTGACAAATGCTATGAATGTAATGAATGTGGGAAGCATTTCTGTAGTTTCTCATCCTTTTGGACACATGTGAGAGGTCATAAGCATGAATGTAAACAATGTTGTAAAACCTGTAGCTTTCTTTCATCCCTCATTTTACATAAAATATTCAATAACAGAGATATACCTTATGAATGTAAAGAATGTGGGAAAGCCTTTAGTGAGGACTCATCCCTTACTCAACATATAAAAACTCACAGTGGAGATAAGCCTTATGAATGTAAGGAATGTGGGAAGGCCCTTTGTGAGGCCTCATCCTCACTAGACATAAAAGAACTCACACTGGAGAGAAGTCTTATGACTATAAGGAATGCAGGAAAGCCTTTAGTTGGGCCTCACCCCTCGCTAGACATAAAAGAACTAACAGTGAAGACTTATGAATGTAAAGAATGTGGAAAAGCCTTTAGTTGTTCATCAGTCCTCACTCCACATGTAAGAGCTCACAGTGGAGAGAGGCCTTATGAATGTAAGGAACGTGGGATAGCCTTTAGTCAGGCCTCCTCCCTCACTTAACATGTAAGAACTCATAGTGGAAGAGGCCTTATGCATGTAAGGAATGTGAGAAAACCTTTAGTTCTTCCTCACGCCTAACTCAACATATAACACCTCACAATAGGGAGAGGCTTTATGAATGTAATGTATGTGGGAAAGCCTTTAGGTGTTCCTCAGACCTAAATCAACATATAAGATCTCACGATGGAGAGAGGCCTTATGAATGTAAGGAATGTGGGAAAGCCATTCATGAATCCTCATCCCTCGCTTGACATATAAGAACTCACAGTGGAGAGAAGCCTTTTGAATGTAAGGAATGTTGGAAAGCCTTTAGGTGTTCCTCACACCTTATACAACATATAAGAACTCACAATGGAGAGAGGCCGTATAAATAATATAGTGAAGACTTCCGTCACTCCTCAAACCTCACGTATATGAACTCACAGTGGAGAGAGGCCTTATGAATGTAGGAATGTGGGAAACCCTTTAGTGTTCCTCACACCTAACACAACATATAAGAACTCATGGTGGAGAGACACCCTATAAATTTAATGAATGTGGGAAAACCTTTAGTGTTCCTGACACCTAATGAATGCAAAATATAAGAACTCACGCCTTATAAATGTAAAGAATATGGGAAAGCCTTCAGTCGTTCCTTACGCCTCACTTAAACATGGAAGAACTCACAGTTGAGAGGCATTATGAACGTAAGGAACGTGAGAAAGCCTTTATTTGTTCCTTCCACCTCACTTCATACATAAGAACTCACAATGGAGAGACTAACCAAACAAACCCATTGCCGTTGCGTCAATTCCAACTCGTAGTGATCCTATCGTACAGGAGGGAACTGCTTCATACAGTTTCCAAGGAGCAGCTTTTGGATTTGAACTGCCAACCTTTTGATTAGGAGCAGAACTCTGAACCACTGCACCAGCAGGTCTCCGTGGAGAGACTACTCTGTGTCAAAAGTGAGATGTATCAACAAATTTCCCACCATATGGGATTAAAGGACTAAGTTTCTCAGTGAGTGAGGAGGCAATCCTAACTCAAAGAAGGGGTCATTAGAGCTACTTTGTGTCTTTGGGAGAAATGGCAGTGTCGTTGTAACTGCGGAACTGTCCTCATCAGTGTTTACTCTTTCAGTCCAAGCTAAAATTTACCTTTCTTAAGTATTTGGCTATTACAAATAAGGCTGCAGAGAATAGCCTTGAACAAATGTGGTTTTATATTTTTTAATATTGTATTAATGTTATTTTGCATACAATAAAATACACTGATTTTGTTTTTGGTTTAAGACTTTTGCTTTATTTCTATATTTATCGTATTTTCTTCCATTCTTTCATAATGTAAAATCAACCATTTTACCCTTTATAATTAGTAAGTTTCTCATAGGATGATATTTTGAGGCTGCAAATATTCTTTTTCATTGTACTATGGACTACAAACTTTAGTGTTGTTGTAGTTGTTAGGTGCTGTTGAGCCCATTCTGACTCATAGCGACCCCATGAACAAAACACTGCCAGGTCCTGTGCCATCTTCACAATCCTTGTTATGCTTGAGCCCATTGTTGCAGTCACTGTGTTAATCCATTGCATTGAAAGTCCTCCTCTTTTCTGCCAACTCTACTTTACCAAGCATGATGTTCTCCCCCAGGGACTGGTCCTTCCTGATAACATGTTCAAAGTACTTCAGACGAAGTGTCAGCCTCCTTCTAATAAGCATTCTTTATGTACTTCTTAGAAGACAGATTTGTTCATTCTTCTGCCAGTCCATGGTACATTCAATAATCTTCTCAAACACCATAGTTCAAAGGCATCAATTCTTCAGTTTTTCTTATTCATTGCCCCAGCTTTCACATGCAAATGAAGTAGTCGAAAACACCACGGCTTGGGTCAGGTGCACCTTCGTCTTTAAAGAGACGTCTTTGCTTTTTAACACCTTAAAGAGGTCTTTTGCAGCAGATTTGCCCAGTGTAATGCGTTCTTTGATTTCCTGACTGCTGCTTTCATGTGCATTGATTGTGGATTCAAGTAAAATGAAATCCATGACAACTCAAATCTTTTCTCCATTTATCATGATGTTGCTTACTGGTCCACTGGTGAGGATTTCTGCTTTCTTTATGTTGAGGTACAATCCATCCTGAAGGCTGTAGTCTTTGATCTTCATCAGTCAGTTCTTCAAGTCCTCTTCACTATCAGCAAGCAAGATTACGGCATCTGCATATTGCAGGTTATTAATGAGTCTTTCTCCAATCTTGATGCCAATTCTTCTTCATATTGTTTATCTTCTCAGATTATTTGCTCCACATATAGATTGAATAAGTATGGTGAAAGGATACAACCCTGGTACACACCTTTCTTAACTCTAAGCCATGCAGTAGCCCCTTGTTCTGTTCAAATGACTTCTTCTAGCTCTAAGTACAGGTTAGTCATGACCACAATTAAATGTACAGGAATTCCCACTCTTCAAGATTTTATCCATAATTTGTTACTATCTACACAGTTGATTGCATTTCGTGGTGAATAAAACACAGGTAAAGTCTGGTATTTTCTGCTTTCAACCAGGATCCATCTATTATCAGAAATGATATTCCTTGTTCCACATCCTCTTCTGAATCTGTGTTGATTTTATAGCACTTCCTTGTCTATGTACTGCTTCACCCGCTTTTGAAGGATCTTCACCAAATTTTACTTGCATGTGATATTAATGATACTATTCAATAATTTCCACATTTGGTTGGATCACCTTTCTTTGGAATAGGCATTTCTTCCAGTCTGTTGGCCAGGTAGCTGTCTGCCAAATTTCTTGGAATAGACGAGTGAGCACTTCTAGTGCTGTATCCATTTGTTGAAACATGTCAGTTGGTATTCCATCAGTTGCTGGAGCCTTGTTTTTCTTCAGTGCAGCTTGGCCCTCCTCCTTCAGTACCATCAGTTCTTGATCATGTGCAGCTTCCTGATATGTGTGAACATCGACCAATTCTTTCTGGTACAGTGACTCTGTGTATTCCTTCTATCTTCTTTTGATGCTTCCTGTGTCATTTAATATGTTTTCCATAAAATCCTTCAGTATTGCAACTCGAGCCTTGAATTTTTTCTTCAGAAATGCTGCATGTTTTCTTCCCTTTTGGTTTTCTAACTCCAGATCTTTGCACATGTCATTATATTACTTTACTTTGTCTTCTCGAGTCACCCTTTGAAATCTTCAGCTGTTTTACTTCATCATTTCTTCCTTTTGCTTTAGCTAGTATGTTCAAGAGCAAGTTTCAGAGCATCTTCTGATATCCATTTTGGTCTTTTCTTTCTTTTCTGTCATTTTAATGACTTCTTGCTTTCTTTGTGTATGATGTCCTCGATGTCATTCCACAACTCATCTAGTGTTTTGTCATTAGTGTTCAATGCGTCAAATATATTCTTGAGATGGTCTCTAAACTCATGCAGGATATGCTCAAGATCATACTTTGACTCTTGTGGACTTGTTCTAATTTTTTTCTTCAGTTTCAACTTGAACAGGCATATGAGCAATTGATGGTCTCTTCCACAGTCTTCCCCTGGCCTTGTTCTGACTGATGAAATTGAACTTTTGCATCACCTCTTTCCACAGATGTAGTGGATTTGATTCCTTTATGTTCCATCCAATGAGATCCACGTGTGTAGTCACCGTTTATGTTGTTGGAAAAAGGTACTTGCAATGAAGAAGTTGTGGGCCTTGCAAAATTCTGTAATGCCATCTCCAGTGTTGCTCCTATCACCAAGGCCGTTTTTTCCAACTACCAATCCTTCTCTTTGTTTCCAGCTTTCGCATTCCAATCACCGGTAATTGTCAATACATCTTGATTGCATGTTTAATCAAATTCAGACTGCAAAAGTTGGTGAAAATCTTCAATTTCTTCATCTTTGGCCCTAGTGGTTGGTGAGTAAATTTGAATAATAGTCGTATTAACTGCTCTTCCTTGTGGACATGTGGATATTACTGTATCACAGTGTTGCACTTCCAGATAGATCTTGAAATGTTCTTTTTGATGAATACTGTGACACCATTCCTCTTCAAATTCTCATTCCCGGCATTTAGACTATATCATTGTCTGATTCAAAATGGCCAATACCCATTCATTTCAGCTCACTAATGCATAACATATCGATGTTTGTACGTTCCATTTCATTTTTGATGATTTCCAATTTTCCTAAATTCATACTTCGTACATTCCACGTTCCAATTATTAATGGATGTTTGCAGCTCTTTCTTCTAAGCCATGCCACATCAGTAGATGAAGGTCCCAAAAGTTTGACTCCATCCACGTCATTAAAGTTGACTCTACTTTGAAGAGGCAGCTCTTCCCCAGCTGTCTTTTGAGTGCCTTCCAACCTGAGGGGTTCATCTTCCAGCACTGTATCAGACAATGTTCTGGTGCTTTTCATAAGGTTTTCACTGGCCAGTTTTTTTCAGAAGTACACTGCCAGGACCTTCTTCATAGTCTGTCTCAATCTGGAAGCTCCACTGAAACTTGTCCACCAATGGTGGCCTTACTGGTATTTGAAATACTGGTGGCAAAGTTTCCAGTATCACAGCAACACGCAAGCCACCACAGTGTGAAAAACCGACAAAATTAAATATACAAATTTAAATATATGTTTAAATTTACTGCCCACATCCAAAAAACTTATGATCCATGTTCATCCGAATATATCTGTTTTGTTCACTGCTGTATCTGCTTTGCCAACACGAAGTAGACTCTGTGTCAGTATTACCTAAATCAATTTTAATAAATGATGGTAGCCACAGTTAAGAGTCTGAAGGGAAGAAGTCTTGTCTGAGACACAGGGCTTCGCCAGGAGAAGTAGCCCTGGGTAGTGTGAATTGAATAGGATGTTTCCTTTGTCTCCTCTGACTTGTATCCAGCAGGGCTCTCGATTATCCATGGTGTTTGTCATGGATTGAATTATGTCCCATAAAAAGATGTGTCACTTGGTTAAGCCATGATTCCCAGTATTGTGTAGTTGTCTTCCATTTTGTGATTGATGTAATTTTCCTATGCATTGTAAATCCTAGTCTCTGCCTGTAGTTAGTGAGACAAGGTTAGATTATTTTAAAGAGGATTAGGATGGGACATAACACCCTTACTCAGGTCACCTCCCTGATCCAATGTAAAGGGAGTTTCCCTGGGGTGTGCCTTGCATCACCTTTTATCTTACAAGAGATAAAAGGAAAGGGAAGTGAGCAGAGTTAGGAACCTCATACCACCAAGAAAGCACAGGGAGCAGAGCATGTCCTTTGGACCTGGGGTTCCTGCACAGAGAAGATGCTAGACAAAGGGAAGACTGAAGACAATGACCTTCCTCCAGAACTGTCAGAGACAGAAAGCCTTTCCCTGGAGCTGATGCCCTGAATTTGGACTTGTAGCCTCCTAGACTCTGAGAGAATAAATTTATCTTTGTTAAAGCCACCCACTTGTGGTATTTCTGTTATAGCCACAATAGATGACTAAGACAGTGTTATTGGAGAATAACAGCCCGAATAACAATAAAGCTGTATGATATGAACAGAAATATAGCTGTCAGGAATTTAGGCTTCAAAGGCAAATTGACCTACATTGTGATCCTGTAAGGTGCAGTGAATTACTTAATAGGGCACTTCTAGCCATAGTTGTCATAACTCTCACCAAATGATTGGGCGGGGCTACCCAACTATGGCACTTGTGGCCCACCAAGGACATCTGATAGGGGGCTAATAATGCAAATACGGTGTATGGGACCCTTGTGGAGGTGGTGTCATGCAAACAAGGCGTATGGAACCCTAACGAGGGGATTGGAAAGTTTTGCCATCCTTCTTGGCTTCTGATGAGCCAACCCAGAGGTAGAAAAGAGACACCTCACACCACCAAGAAATAAGAGACAGGAGTGGAGCATATCTTTTGGAGCAGGGGTCCCTGCGCTAGGGACCTCTTAGGCCCAGGAGACAGAGCTGTAACAACAGAGAGGGTGAGAGGCAGTGAGAAACACAGTCCAAGAAATGGTGGCATCAGAGGCATCAGAACCAGGAGACAGACAGTCAGGAAACAGCTCAGTGTTTTCCTCAATCCACAGAGCAAGAAAGGCGAACACCTTTGGACAGGAGGCTTGCTGGCTGAGTTCAGTGCCTCTGTGCAGTTGTTGGCGGAGCTAGGCTTTCTGTCCCACAGAGCTACAGACTAAGTGCCTTCAGGCCAAGGCTTACTGACAGAGTGGAGTGCCTCAGGGCACTTATCAGCCCAGCTAAAGGGCTTTGGAACCCTGGCTTGAGCAGGGCAGAGGCTAGGCCGTCCCAAGATTCCTGAGGGTGCGAGGGCCAGGGAGGGGCCTGCCCATGGACATGGCCGAGAAGCTATACTGACAGAAGAACTGTACCTGAGTTCCTCCTGATCCTGAATTCTAACCCATTACATCCCTAAGAAACCCCATAATTATGAATATTGTCTGTGAATTCTGTGTAGCCATTGCAACAAATTATCAAACCCAGTAGACAACTGGAGAGTGTTGTGGGAAGGATGGCTTAGTGTCAGAATTGGTAAAAAGTTGGACAGAGAAGACTTGACTGACCTCCATCTCGCAGAACCAGCCTTGGGCTGTTGATGCTGATAATGATTTTTCTTCCCCATTGTGCCAACCCATTTTGTTAAGGGTATGATACCAAAACCAAAACCCACTGCCATTGAGTCGATTCTGACTCATAGTGACCCTATAGGACAGAGTGGAACTGCCCCATAGAGTTTCCAAGGAGCGCCTGGTGTACTCGAACTGCCAACTTCATGGATAGCAGCCGTAGCACTTAACCACTTCACCAGCAGCGTTTCAAGGGTATGATAGAAATGAATGTTAGGTATTGTAGATAACAGAGAGTGTGTAACGCTGCCTTCAGCCAATATTTGATTGAATATTCTAAAAGAATACCTAGGATTTGCCTGAGGGAAACACAGGCTGTTGATTTGATGCAGTAGTCCTACGTATAGAGTATTTCGAGATTAGGTCAAAAACCTAAGCCCATCTCTAAACCTTTAAATTCAGGAAATTTCCATTTCAGAAGAGTGCAGAGCTACACAGAACCATTGGGAGAGCAGGAGATTTGCATTTGAAGGAAGGACCTGCAGATAAAAAAGACTTGCTTTTTGAACTTCAAGCAAGCAGTTTGCCCTTGAGTGCCTAAAGTCAGGAAAAGTCGATGCCCATCAGAAGAACTCTTTTCCAGGACCGGAAGTTAAAAGGAGCAGGCGTGTACAGTTTGTTGTGTTTACTTGTGATGACCACCTGGGTTACTTAATGAGTGAAAATGGAGGAGCAGCAGCAATGAAAAGATGGGCTGAATTTGGACACGTACCACTGGCACCTGTTGACCTAGCCCATGGAAGCTAGGGATGAGAGAGAAAGGGCTAGGTGGTGTGAAGTGCAGGGGGTGTGTGGACTCCTGAAAGTATGCGTGGTACCCATTGACCTAGCCCATGGTGGTTAGGGATTAGAGAGAAGGGGCTGGCTAGTCTGACGTGCAAGGAGATGCGTGGACTCCCAAGGCCTAGGGCTGGCACCCGTTGATGTAGCCCACAAGTCAGGGATGAACTGACCAGAACTCAACCGAATGAATAGAAAGATGTTTGATACTATGAGCAGGTGTAAAGTGTTGCAGTTTAATGGCTTGCTCTGGACTGGACTTTGCTTATGGACGCAGATGCTCAAAATTCCAACTGGAACAGAAGATTTGACAGACCAAGGAACATACTTGTCTCCTCAGAGTACTGGTTTGGAAGGGAAGGGCAATTTGGAAGTTGGCTAGTTCAAATGGGGAGATAAAGCATAAAGTGGCTGGCTTACACGCTTTCGTGGGTATGCCTGGACTCAAAATCGGGGGGACAAGGAAGACTCCCCACTGAATAGATTCTTCTTTTTCCTGATAACTCTCAGAAGAGAGGGTAGGGGAAGATGCTGATAGGATTATATGATTCAGTTGTGAGTGGTGGCTGTTAACAGGGTTAATCGTGATTATATAAAAATTGTAGAAGCAGTAACTGAAAGAGTGGACTAAACGGGAGGCACTGCTGGACTGGAGGACATTGGCCGAAACTAAAGTTCCTTAAAGGTTTTGCTATGCTGATACCTCATAAGGCTCAGAGGCTCTCAGAGTAAGGGAATAATCTCTCTGTTAAATTTTACCTGAGTAACCTCACTCTGGGGACTCTTTGCCCTGCTTAAGGATTGTTACCAACTGCTATGGCCTTGCAAAATGATTGGGATGGGAAAGGAAATACTTCAAGTATGGAAGTGACATTGGCTAAGAAGGGCCAGGGTATAGCCTGTGTTGCAGTGAATTACTTAATATGGCCCTTCTAGCCATGCTCTTTGTTAACACCTACCAATGGCTGGGTGGAATAATGCAAATGAGGTGCTTGTGGCCTACCAAGGAGATGTGGTAGGGTGCTAATATTGCAAATAGGTGCATGGCACCCTTGTGGCGGTAGTACAATGCAAATAAGGTGTATAGAACCCTAACAAGAGGATTGGTCAGTTTTGCCATCCTGCTAGGCTTAAAAGGAGCCATTCCAGAGGCCAAAATGGAGAGCTTCCCACCACAAAAAAGAAGAGATGGGAGCAGAGTGCATCTTTTGGGCCCGGGGTCCCTGCACTGGGAATCTCCTAGACCCAGGGGACAAAGAGCTGTAACACCAGAGAGACAGCAAGAAGCAGCAGCAGGGAAACGGCGGCAGCAGAGGCAGCAGAACCAGACCAGTTCCACTGGTCAGGGTTCAGGTAATCATGATTGTGTGCCTTCCAGGGGCTGCTGCAAATGTGAGAGAATTTTGGAATGTGGCCTCTAGAGGGCTGGTGTGTAAGTCTGTTTCCTACGCTTCATGGGTAGTTTAGCAGGTAAACCATCTGCACTTCAGCTTACTTAGAAAATTGATTTTTTGTGTTTGTGGTAAAAATTATGTATAAGAAAATATTTGCTAATTCACTAATGTTTACATGTATAACTGGATGACACTGATTACGTTCATCATGTGCAGTCATTACAAAACGGGCATTGTAACCTCTTCTGGCTGTTGGCGGGAGGCCTCAGTTCCTCACCACATGGGCCTTCCACTGGGCTGACTGAATGTCCTCACAACACGGTGGCAGGATCCCCTCAGCGTGAGTAATACAAGAGATAGCAAGGGGGAAGCTGCCATGCAACGTTATGGATTTGTCTTGAGTGATGACTAAGGTTGTGTCAGCTTGGCTGGGCCATGCTTCTCAGTGGTTTGGCAGTTATGTGATGATGTAGTTATCCTCCATGATATGATCTGATGTGTTCAGCCAGTCAGTTGTAAGGGGAGATTTTCAGGTTGTGGCCTGCATCCAACATATATATGGACATTCTGGTAAAGCTTGCTTCCTTGCTCTGGATCCTGCAGCCGATCATCATCTGATCCCCAGTTCTTGGAGCCTGAGCCAGCTGTCTGCTGTACTGTCTATGGGTCTTAGCATAAAATAGTTCATAAAGACAATGCTCCACATCCTAGTTGGGTGAGTAGCATCTGGGGCCTTAAACGCTTGCGAGTGGCCATCTAAGATACAACTATTGGCCTCTTCCCTTCTGTAGCAAAGGAGAGTGAAGGAATCCAAAGGCTCAAGTGAGCTATTGGTCCTCAGGACCAACTGCCCACACAAGTCACAGCCTCCTCTAGCCTGAGACCAGACGAACTAGATCGTGCCCAGCTACCACTAACGCTCTGACCAGGGACACAGTAGAGGGTCCTGGTTAGAATGTGAGAAAAATGGAGAACAAAACTCAAATTCATAAAAAAGACCAGGCTTACTAGACTGATAAAGACTGGAGGAAACCCCAAGACTATCACCCTAAGACATCCTTTTAACCTGAAACTGAAGCCACTCCCAGAGGCCACCTTTCAGTCAAATAAGATTTGCCTATAAAATTAACACTAACACTTGTAAGGAATGTGCTCCTGAGAACAATCAACTATACAAGAATAAACGGGAAACATTTGTCTAAAACCAAAGATGAGAAGGCAAGGAGGGGCAGGGAAACCAGAGGGATGGAAACGGAGAATGCAGGGTGGAAAAAAAAACCCTATGTCACCAAGTCCATTAACTCACGGCGACCCCATGTGTGTAGAGTAGAACTCCACGGGATTTTCAAGGCTGTGACCTTTCAGAAGCAGATTGCCAGGCCAGGCCTATCTCCCATGGTGCCACCAACCTTTCAGTGAGGAACTCAATGCTTAACCGTTTGTGCCACCCAGGGGCTCCATGTCACTTATGAGGCCTGAAAAATGTTTTACTTGGTTGGAAATACCTTCAATCAGGGTTTCCCCACCTGGGCAGTATGGAGATTTGAGGCCAAATCATTCACTATGGTGGGGGCCACCCTGTACACTGTCTATATTTGAGAGTGAGACACTAAAATGCTGATGGGAAGCTGAGTGTTTACGTGTATCTGCACCTTTATGTGCATGTGCATATGTGTATATGTGTTTAATAATTTGTTGTGATGGCCACAAACAACTCACAGACCATACTCATGATTATGGGGTTTATTAGGGAAGTAACAGGTTACAATTTGGGATCAATTTGGAGGTAACAGGAGCAACTCAGGATACTGTTCTTCGATCAGGACAGCTTCTTCTCAGCCATACCCACAAGCAAGTCTCTCCCTGGCTCTAAGCCCTCAACCCTCAGCCCTTGGCCTGGCCTCTGCCCTACTCAGGGAAGTATTACAAAGCTCTTTAGCTCCATCGGTAAGTGCCCGGAAGCACCTCACTCCATCATGAAGCCTCCTGCCTGATGGCGCTCAGTGCCATGGCCAGGACGCCCACTGTAGCCATCACTAGGGATACTCCCCCAAACCTGGCATCCAGGGTTTTTCCTGGGGTTGGTCATGTGGGTATGGCTGACACCTGTGTGGCTGACCTCAGTCTCTAGCCCCTTAGGGGTCGAGCTAGTACCATGTGGCCTAGGACCCCTTCCATTAATCCCGCTGTTGGCACAGACCATCTTGCATGGCCTAAGGTCCCCACCATGAATTCCATAGTTGGCATAGTCTACTGCATATCCCAAAGCCACCATGAATCCCACTATTGGCACAGACCATCCAGGGTGGCACAATACCCCACCATGAATCCCACTGTTGGCAGATACAATCTGGGGTGGCCCAAAGCCCCAGGTAAACAAAGACACTCCCATCAGACAGGACATTCCAAAGACTCAGAGGTCACCTCCTGGGAGCTAGGGACAAGGTCAGACCTCACTTTGGGAAGGGTTAATTTTTCATTACACACAAGTCTTGAACAATCCCATCTGGTATCGTTTCTCCTCCTACCTTCTTCCTTGAGAGTGACTAATCATTTCTTTCTTTACTCTCAGCGTGGCCATGTCTGGGAGTGAAAGAAGACAAACAGATGAGGTCATCCTACAGTCTATGTGAGGTCTTCTGCCTCCTTTACTTCAACACAAGGACTTCCTGAGCGCAAAATCATCACAGAGCGCAGGAGCCACCTTGAAGCCCCTAAACCAAGGTTCGGGACCTGCCGTCCAGAACATCAGACAACCTGAACCTCTCCACATGTTCTGTACAGAGGAAGACCAAGGCTGCAATTACAAAACAGCTTTATTTTTAAATATACAACAAAACAATCATACAAAAGTAGCTATGACAAGTGGATAAAGTGCTCGAGTTTGCTAGACAACTTCATTAATCTCCCCAGGTGACCGGCACAGGATGCCGTCTTCCCAGCAACCCCTGGGTTGGCACCGCTACCTAGCGTGTGAGGTCATGGTGCACATGGCTCATTGTTGACTGGAAGGGGCCTGTTCTGAGGGTCTCCTCCATGGAGCTCCCCGCCAGCACCCTCGCGGTAGAAGTACCACTGGCTCAGGGCCACAGGGCCCTGGGCCTCTTCCCAGGCATCCTGGTTAATTAAGGCAGCCTCTTTGCTCACTTCTGCGGAAAGTTCCAACACCTGGGCGAAGCTCCTGTGAACACAACAGAACCAATAAGCACTGTTGCCCTCCACTGTCAAGAGCTCAGTCATACCACAACCTCTCTTCCACGGGGTGGCGGGAGCCGCATTTGCACTCACCAAGCCACGGTCTGTTCAATCACCTCACAATCACGCAAAAGTTGGATAGTGAAAAAGGAAGGTTAAAGAACTTACCATACGATCCAGCAATCCCACTCCTAGGAATGTATCTTAGAGAAATAAGTCCTCACACAAATACACATATGCACACCCATGTTCACTGCAGCATTGTTCACAAGAGCAAAAAGATGGAAATAACCTAGATGTCCATCAACAGATGAATGGTTAAACTGTGGTACATACACACAATGGAGTGTTAAACAACAATAAAGAACGACAACGAGTCTCTGAAGCATCTCATAACATGGATGAATCTGGGGGGCATTATACTGAGTGAAATAAGTCAATCACAAAAGGACAAATATTGTATGACACCACTACTGAAAAGGTTTACACACAAAAAGAAACAATCTTTGATGGTTATAAGGGTGGGGAGGGGTGCGGATAGGAAAACACTAAATAGACAATAGATAAGTGGTAACTTTGGTGAAGGCTAAGACAGTACACAGTGCTAGGGAAGCCAGCACAACTTGTACAAGGCAAGGTCATGGAAGCTCCATATATACATCCTAACTCCCTGAGGGACCGAACTGCTGGACTAAGGGCTGTGGGGACCACGGTCTTGGGGAACATCTAGCTCAACTGGCATAACAGCGTTTATAAAGAAAATGTTCTACATTTTCCTTTGGTGAGTAGTGTCTGGGGTCTTAAAAGCCTGTGAGCAGCCATCTAGGATACTCCATTGGTCTCACCCTTTCGGGAGCAAGGAAGAATGAAGAAAACTAAAGATACAAGGGATTGATTAGTCCAAAGGACTAATGGAGCACAACTACCATAGCCTCCACCAGACCACTAGATGGTACTAGCTACCACCACTGATTGTTCTGACAGGGATCACAACAGAGAGTCCTGGACAGAGCTGGAAAAAAATGTAGAACAAAATTCTAACTCAAAAAGCAAGACCAGGCTTGCTGGCCTGACAGAAACTAGAGAAACCCTGAGAGTATGGCCCTTGGACACCCCTTCAGCTCAGTAAGGAAGTCACTCCTGAGGATCCCCCCTCAGCCAAACCTGGACAGGCCCATAAAACAAAACCAGGCTATAGGGGCACATCAGCCCTGGGGCAAGGACTAGAAGGCAGGAGGGGACAGAAAAGCTGGTAATAGGGAACCTAGAGTTGAGAAGGGAGAGGGTTGACACGTCGTGGGGTGATTAACCAACGCCATAAAACAATAAGCGTACTAACTGTTTAATGAGACGCTAGTTTGTTCTGTAAGCCTTCATCTAAAGTACAATTAAAAAAAAAGGTAAAAAAAATAAAAAGAACTGACGCTTTGAAACCGTGGTATTGGCGAAGAAAATCGGGGACTGCCAGAAAAACAAACAAATCAGTCTTTTAGGCAATACAGCCAGAATGTTCCTTTGAAGTGAGGATGATAAGGCTTCAACTCACTTACTTTGGGCACTCATCAGGAAAGACCAATCACTAGTGAAGGACATCAAGGTTGGTAAAGTAGAGGGTCAACAACAAGGAGGGAGACCCTAAATGAGATGGACTGACACGGTGGCTGTAACAATGGACTCGAACACACCAACGATCATGAAGATAATGCAGGAGCAGACAACGTTCTGTTCTGTTGTACCTAAGATGGCCATGACTTGGAGGTGACTTGACAACAACAACTTACGTGCCCAGTGAGGGGATATCAGTTAGCAAAGCTGTGTCTGAACAGAACCCCAATGTCAAACAGGGGAGCCCTCGAGAACAGGACAAGGCAGTGAGGAAAGCAAAGAATTCACTGGTTCAACAGATATTCAGAGAACACCAAGGCTCACTCAGAAGCCCTGGGTGGGGCAAGCCGATCTTGCACTCACCTGTGCTAACTGAAATGTTGGAGGTTTGAGTTCACCAAGAAAAGCCTCAGAAGAAAGGCCTGCCAATCTACTTCTGAAAAATCGGCCACTGAAAGCCCTGTGGAGCACATTTCTACTGACACAGGGGGTCACCGTGAGTCACAACCGACTTGACGGGAACTAACAACAAAAATCCACCATAACCACACTAGCCGGTCTTCCTCTGGTCTCAGGTGTCTGGGAGGACAGTAGCTTGCCTGGGGGCTGCATCCTGAGGGGACTCACCCCATGCCCTGAACTGCCAGAGCTGACAGTGCCTCAGGGCCTGGAGCTCGGCCCAAAGAGGGTTCGTTTTCTGAAATACCTTTGGAGCTCCAAGTCCTTCTTCGCAGTAACGTCCTTGAGTTCACTCAGGAAGTCCAGCACCTTCACACTCTCCTCCGAGTGGTTGGCCCCAAGTTCACCCAGCAGATGGCGTGTGGTGGCCAGCTCCTTCTGAAGGTCATCTGGGGGACAGGAGGACTGTGAGCTTTGGAGCACTGGACACAGTGGTCACACAGGACAGGGGCTGCCTAGACCGTCCATATCAACCAGAACGCTCAGATACTAAGCGGGGGTATTCCTGCTCGGACACCGCAGATGTCCCTCACCTGGGATGAAGACGGTTAAGCTCATGGGACAGGCATGTACACTATGCACGCAGTCATCCGTATAGACACAGAGTGCCACTTGGCATCCTCAATGGGAACAGGCAAAAAGCTGAGAAAGTACTGGGGATGTGACCATGATGCCTCTGCCCGGCCAAAGGGCTCCCAGTCCAACCCCACCAACTCGAGAACAAACCTGTTGTTCACACTCCGTTCCTGGCATCTCTACATCCTGAGCAGAGGCACCTGGAACTTTGCTATGCTCCGCTCCCCACCTGCTCTCAGATCATAAGCATCTCTCCCCTTCCAGCACCTGGCACATTGGTGCCAACTGTAAATTAGGGTAACATTTTAGAAACCCTGAAGAACCTGGGTGGTGCAAATGGTCAAGTGCTCAGCTGCTAACTGAAGGCAGTTCAAACCCACCCACAGGTGCCTTGGAAGGCCTGGCGATCTGCTTCTGAAAAAGCAGCCATTGAAAACCCTATGGAGCACAGTTCTACTCTGATACACTTGGGGTTGTCAGGAGTTGGACTTGACTCCATGGCAACTGGTTTGGTCTTGGAAACCTTACAGGGGCCTTACAAATGTGCAGCCTTTTTTACTCCCAGTTGAGTGTTGCATGCTGTCCCTTGTCTTAGTTATCTACTGCTGCTGTAATAGAAATACCAGAAGTGGATGGGTTTAACAAACAGAAATTTACTTTCTCACAGTTTAGGAGGCTAAAAGTCCACATTTAGGGCCCCGGCTCTAGGAGAATGCTTTCTCTTTCCATCAGCTCTGAAGGAAGGTCCTGATCTCTTCAGCTTCCTGGTTCCTTGGCGATCTCCATGTGCCTTGGCATCTATCTTACCCCATCTCTCCTCTGCTCGCTTGTTTAATCTCTGTTATATCTCAAGAGATTGACTCAAGATACACCCTACACTAATCATGCCTCATTAACATGACAAAGACAGCCCATTCCCAAATGGGATTATAACTATAAGCTTAGAGGTTAGGATTTACAACACACATTTTGGGGGGACATAATTCAGTGCATAACATCCCCCAATAAACATGTGTCCACATCCTAACTCCCAGTACCCATGCGTGTGAACTTACTGGAAAATAGCGTCTATGCAGATGTAAAAAAGTCCTGGTGGTCCGAAGACTACAGCCTGGAAAACCCTATGGGGTAGTTCTACTCTGTCACATGGGGTCACTGAGTCAAAACCAACTCAACAGCAGCACCAGACAACATGCGGATGGAACTGAGTTAAGGATCTTGGGATGAGATCATCCTGCATTTAGGGTGGGCCCTGAATCCAATGACATGTGTCTTTATAAGAACAGGAAAGACAGACACAGGGAAGATAGCCACGTGAGGAGGGAGGCAGAGATGTGAGTGATGTAGCCACAAGCCCAGGAATGCCTGGAGCCACGAGAACCTGGAAGAAACAGGAAGCATCCTCCCCTACAGACTCCACAGGGAGCATGGCCCTGTCGACACCCTGATTTCACACTCCTGACCTCCAGAACTGTGAGAGGATAAATTCCTGCTCCTTTAAGCCACCTAGTTTGTGGTACTTTGTTACAGCAGCCACAGGACACTCATACACCCCCTAATTCCAACTCCTGGCAACTAATGTGAGGAAGTTGGTCAGAGATGGAACCCAAGACTTACAGACATGAGGTTCATTATGACAGTTATATATCATAAAGCCATTCAACAAAACCAAAACAAGGAAGGGCTAAATTATATACATCTGCAGTACAATGGAAACCCTGGTGGCGTAGCGGTTAAGTGCTACGGCTGTTAACCAAGAGGTTGGCAGTTCAAATCCACCAGGCGCTCCTTGGAAACTCTACGGGGCAGTTCTACTCTGTCCTGTAGGGTCGCTGTGAGTTGGAATCGACTCTATGGCAGTGTGTTTGGTTTGGTTTTGCGGTACAATTAAGTAACACCGTCCTTCTAGCCATAGTTTTTGTGACTCACACACAATGATTGAGTGGGATTATGCAAATAAGGTATACGGAACCTGTGATGGTTGAGATTATATGTCAACTTGGGTGGGCCATGATTCCCTATATTGTATGGCTGTCCTCCATTTTTATGTGTTGTAAATCTCGACTTCTATGTTAATAAGGCAGGATCCGTGTGGGGTGTATCTAGAGTCACAGCGTTGCAGGAGGGTATGACTCAAATTCTACCCTTATTCAAGTTACATCATTCCTTATGGTGTGGCCTGCAGCCAAGGTATGCATGTGGATGCCTTAACAAGGCTCTCTCTCTGCAACTGGATCTTGAGTCTGGTTCCTGATCGCCTAAACTCCGGTTCTTGGGATTTGAGCTGGGAGGCCTGCCGTCTAACCTGCTGAATTCGCCAGCCTCCACAGCTGCGTGGGCTGGCAGCATATCATGGCAGCTTGTGGTCTGAACTGCCAGTTTGGGTTCATGGGCCCCTGCAGCCATGTGTGTCAGGAGAAGCCTGTGCCTTAGCCACAGACTTGGGACCTGCCAGCCTCCACAGCTGTGTGAGCCACTCCTTAATAGCTCATGAGTTCTGTGAGCTGTTGCAGTGAATTACGGAAACCAAAGACAGGAGGAGAATACTGAGGGGAGGGAGAGTAGTTGACGTTAGAAATGATGGAGTGGTACAGCAGTTTGGGAAAGTTGGACATCTGGGACATCTTTAACCTTCGCCTCAGAGGAACTAGCTTTGTGCTGATCCTCATGAAAGAAATTATTCATTTAGCACTCACGTGACGAGTTATACAGTTGGTACAAACCATATTTCCAAACACTACACCCATTACTAACGGAATGTGTACACCAAAATTTGTGTTGGAATCCTTATCCCTGTACCTGTGTATGTGGCCCTGTTTGGAAATACAGGTTTTCTTTTGTTATGCTAATGAGGTCATTAACAGAGTAGGATGGGTCCTAAGCCTAATTACTTCTGAGTTATAAAAAGACCAGAATACACAGAGACACACACACAGGAGAGCAGACAGACGCCAAGAGCGGATCCTCTACACGCCAAGGAACCAAGGAGCACCCAGGGCTACTGACAAGGAAGGAATCATCACAACCCACGCCCTAAGTTGGACTTTCAGCCTCCAGGGCTGTGGGAAAATAAATTCCTGTTCTTTGAAGCCACTCACTTGTGGTATTTCTGTTATAGCAGCCCTAGGACTTATCAAGAATAGCCAAGTATTAAGGTCACTGGGTGGCACAAATGGTCTGCACTCAGCTACCAATCAAAAGGTTGGAGATCTGAACCCACCCAGTGGCACTGAGGAAGAAAGGCCTGGCAATCTGCTTCTATAAAGATTACAGCCAAGAAAACCCTATGGAGCAGTTCTGCTATCACATGGGGTCCCAATGAGTTGGAATCAAGTCAATGGCAATGGGTTTGTTTTTCGTTTTGTCTAAGAAGGAAATTAGATTAGTGGTTACCAGGGGCTAGGGGAGGGGAAAAGTAGAGTCACTCCTTAGTGGGCGCTGAGTTTCTGTTTGGGGGGATGGAAAAATTTGGAAATGGACAGTGGTGATGGGTGCACATGACGAACATAATTAACGTCACTGAATCGTACGAGTAAAAATGTTGAAACGGCAAATGTTTTGTTACACAGGTAGTCCCTGCCTTACAACAGCGTTCCATTCCTACCATTTCTGTCATAAGGCTGTTCTGCCATAAGTCAGATACCTCATTTTTTTTTTTTTTTTTTTGGTTTTCATCATTATTCCCTCCTATTATCAGTATAACCATAAACATCAAACATCTGCAAGGGAACATTTGAGAATGATGCTGTTGTTAAGTGCCACGGTGTGGGTTCCGACTCACAGTGACACTATGTACGAGAGAACAGAGCACTGCCCAGTCCTGTGCCATCCTCACAATCATTGTTATGCCTGAGCCCATTGTTGCAGCCACTGTGTTGATCATCTCTTTGAGGGCCTTCCTCTTTTTCGCTGACCGTCTACTTTGCAAAGCAGGATGTCCTCCTCCAGGGACTGGTCCCTCCTGATTACAAGTTCGAAGTACGTGAGACGAAGTCTCACCTAGCATCCCAGAAGCATTCTGGCTGTACTTCTTCCAAGATAGATTTGTTCATTCTTTTGGCAGCCACGGTATATTCAATATCCCTCACCAACACCACAAATCAAAAGCATCAATTCTTCTCCTTCAGTCTTCCTTATTCATTGTCCAGCTTTCGTGTGCATATGAGGTGACAGAAAATACGACGGTTTGGGTCAGGCGCGCCTTAGCCCGTAAAGTGATATTTTTGTTTTTCAACACTTTAAAGAGGTCTTTTGCAGATGTGCCCAATGCAATACGTCATTTGATTTCTTGACTGCTGCTTCCATGGGCGCTGACTGTGGATCCAAGTAAAATGAAATCCTTGACAACTTCAATCTTTTCTCCATTTATCATGAGGATAATATCAGCAAATTACATACTACAACATTATACGCAGTACACATTACTAAGAATGAGATGTACAAAAAAAACAACAGACGGTCATAAGTGCAGTTCATCATAACTTGAATACGTCCCAAGTACAGGACTACCCCTATGTATTTCTACCACAGAAAAAAAAAGTACAGGGCTGAGTACAATCTCCTACCCAGGAACCGCTGGCTGCCACCTTCCAGGTGGATTGCTGTCACAGGCAGCTCATGCCGCGTGGAGTCGAGGGCTATTGCGAAGGTCTTGTACTGCTCCTTAAAGCTTCCGGCCACCGCCTCGAAGGGGCTGAGCAGCTCAGCCTGCAACAGGAGTGAGAGGGGCTTATGAGGCAAGGCCCCGTGAGCACGGCCATTCTCACATCATGGACGACCACACTCCCATCCTCAGACACCTGCTCTTGCCAGGCTCTCCCCTCCTCCTGCTACCTGCCTGTGACAGCCCAGCCAGCATTACAGTGGTTCCAGTCTGCTCACCATGAACACGTGGCTGCCTTCTAGCATGTTCTGTGGCCGGGCCCTTGCCCGAGATCATGCTGCCCCAGGCATGTGCCAGGCTGGCCCTCTGGCAGCTGAAGCACCAGTGCAAACAGCTGTCCACCACAAGCCTGGCCCACTCCACACCCTCACCCCCCTGCAACTTTCCTGCATACAAGCTGTCCCATCACTTGTGGGAATGTGACGCCATGCATTTATTCATTGGAGTCCCTGGCCAATGCAAATGGTGAACACACTTAGCTGATAAGGGGGAGGTTGGCAGTTAGAACCTACCCAGAAATGCCTTTCAAGAAAGGCCTGGCAATCCACTTCTGCAAAATCAGCCATTGAAAACCCTAGGGAGCAGTTCTACTCTGACGCACGAGGCTGCCACAAGTTAGAGTTGACTCGATGGCAACCAGTTTAACTGGTGGGGGATGGTGGGAAAGCTGAAGACAGGGGACTGGGAGGCCCCTGTAGTGGTCAGGAAGGGAGATCCCAAAGCATATGGTGAGCACTTAACTGTTTGCACCACCCAGGGACCCCACAGCCACCTACCCATACATCTGTCAGCTATTGCCTGTGTTATCTACTTATCTATCATCTACTTATCTGTCGCCTATCTATGGATGTCTGTCATTTATCTATCCCCGATCATCCAACCGGCAATTAATCAATCATTTATCTACTACCTATCTAACTGTCTTTCTATAGACCCTCTAAGAAGCAACTGTAACATCAAGACCCGGCACAGGGTGTGCATGAATGTAGAGAACGCCCCACTACAAACGCTGCCCCCACAAAGCAGCCACCCCTTCCCCAGGAGAGAATGTCAGCTGGATCACCCTCACTGACCTGCGTGTTCAGCGTGCCCACCAGCTCCTTTGTCCTCTGCCCAAGCAGCTGTCTGCGCCTCAGCTCCTGCACCTTCTTCTGGAGCTTCTCCTGCTCTCGACACATGGTCAACAGATTGTTTTCTGCCTTGTCCTCCAGCCGGGTGAGGCCGTTCTCCATCTGTGAAATGCAAAGCCAGTGCTTAGGGCAGGGAGATGTGGCTGCCAGCCTGTACTATGGTCCCCTCTCTGACCCCTCACAAGGGGACGCTGATGTTTTCACCTTGACGGCCAGCAGTGTGAGGAGCAACGTCTGCGACTCCATCATGTCCATCGATTCGGGTAAATCCTGAAAAACAAAGAGAGAGACTCTCAGGTCTCAGTGAGCTGCTGTGAACCCAGCTCTCTCCCCTTGGGAGGGTCACCCCTAACCTGCATAGACTTTCTTTCCTCAATTGAAAACCTCCATAATTCACTACTGCCCCGGGGCCTGCTGCTTCTGTGTTCTCATTTCTCTTCTGACGCTGTCTGAGTAGGAGGGGGTGACCTGACCCCCTCCCCGCATCAGGCAGGTGAAGAGGTGGCAGCACGTGGGTCAAGGGCCAGCCAGGGGCACCCGGGAAGTCAGTGTTGAACCAGACCGTAGCCCTCCCAGCACCGGATCTGCCTTGACCTGGTGAGACTGCAGCCATCCGTCAGGGACAGGGCCGGGTCAGACACCTCGCCTAGGACAACACGGGCCTATAGAAAGCCCCCATTTCATGTTTTACGTAATTCCGTTTTTGCACCTAAAGGCTCCCTGGGTGGCGCAAACGGTTTGCACTCAACTACTAATTTAAAGGTTGGCAGTTTGAACCCGCCCAGTAACACCATGGACAAAAGGCCTGGCAATCTGCAGCTGTAAAAATTACAGCCAAGAAAGCCCTATGGGGCAGTTCTACATTGTAACACATGGGGTCACCATTACTCAGACTTGACTTGACAGCAACAAGTTTGTGTTGTTAGGTGCCGTCGAGTTGGTTCAGACTCATAGCGAACCTATGTACAACAGAATGAAACGCTGCCCAGTCCTGCGCCACCCTCAAAATAGTTGTTATGCTCAAGCCCACTGTTGCAGCAACTCTGTCAATTCATCTCGTTGACAGTCTTCCTCTTTTTCACTAACCCTCTACTTCAGTTTGGTTTTTGGTGTTCGCATCTACTCTTGCAGGTGTGCTTGGGCAAATTTAAACTCCAGATACAATCTAGGAATGTTTGTGTTCTTGGTTTTCGCCCTAAAAGGATTGGCTGTCTTGGTTGCTGTCATAGACCCAGGGACTCAGACAGCACCAGGCAAAAAGGGCAACCAATTAGTTACTTCCCCTTTCTTTTCAGACACTTCTTATTGTTAGCTGCCGTCAATTCCGCCCCTGACTCATGGCGACTCTGTGCACAATGCGATAAAACACATCCTGGTTCTGCACCATCCCCAGGGTCAGCTGCGGATTGAACCACTGGGATCACACGATTTTCAAGGGCTGATTTTCAGAATTCAGTGGCCACGTCTTTCTTCTCAGTATGTCTTAGTCTGGAAGCTCCACTGAAACCTATTCAGCATCATAGCAACATGCAAGCTTCCACTGACAGATGGGTGCTAGCTGCACATGAGGAGTACCGGCCAGGAATCGAACCCGGGTTTCCCACACAGGAGGCAAGAATTCTACCAGTCACTACCGTCCCCATTTCAGACACTTACTGGGCTCTTTTTCCGCAAGGAAGAAAATGAACTTGAATCATTTTTCTGTGACATTGTTTTTTCCAACTGTGGAGTCTTTTTGATCATACTTTTATCTGTGATAAAGAAAAGCGTTTCAACGGCGAGATCAGCAGGCTTTGGAAGCTAATTACGATTTCAATGCCCAGCTCATAAAAGGAAGGATAAGGCTCATCACTTACCATTGATGGCAGAAAGATCCAGGTCTGGCGGGGCCGTCCTGTGTCCTTCCAGCATGGTGGACTGTAGGTCACTCTTGCCAACTCCATTCGAATCTGTGGGCCGAGCAAGAATTGCTGCAAGTCAGCACAATTGGGCAACAAGAGACTCTACAGGTAGCCAAGAAACATGCTCGTTTTTTTTGCACTGAGTGTATTTTACTTAATACAAATTTTAAGAAAAATTGATAGTGCCCTCCACATGTCAACAGCAAAGAACTATTCAAATTTCCCTGTGCAAGCCATGCTCCTTACAGAACCACATATCTACTGAAAGGGGTGTTTCCTTTACCCTGATTTCCCTCCTAACAATTTTCGAAGAAACACACAGATTTTTACACAATACTACTTGCTTCTGAGAACTCAATCTCCCACACTTAAGTGTCTGTCAGTTTGTCATACTGTGGTGGCTTGCATGTTGCTGTGATAATGAAAGCTTTGCCACCGGTATTTCAAATCCCAGTAGGGTCACCCTTGGTAGAGAGGTTTCACCTCAGCTTCCACACTTAGACAAGAAGAATCTAGCATGGACTGCCAGAATAAGAACCAAATCTGTCTTGGAGGAAGTACAGCCAGAATGCTCCTTAGAAGCAAGGATGGTGAAACTTTATCTCCCATACTTTGGACATATTATCAGGTGGGACCAGTCCCTGGAGAAGGACATCATGCTTGGTAAAGTAGAGGGTCAGCGAAAAAGAGGAAGGCCCTTGATGAGACGGATTGACACAGTCACTGCAACAATGGGTTCAAACGTAGCAACAATTGTGAGGACCGTGCAGGTCTGGGCAATGTTTCGGTCTGTTGTACTTGGGGTCGCTACGAGTTAAAACTGACTCGATGGCACCTAACAACGACAACCAAGAACTCAAATTTTTGCTAGTGGTATGGGCTGAATTGTGTCCCCAAATAAGATTAACCCCTGTACCTGTGAATGTGACCTTGTTTGGAGAAATAGGTATGTTAGAAAATAGAAGGACACACACAGTGGGAAGACGGTGTGTGAGGTTCTGTCTAGCCCAGGAATACCTGGACTACCAAAGTGAAAAGGACAGGAAGGAATCTTCCCCTAGAGCCGACAGGCAGAGAGTACAGCCCTGCCATTCCCTGAAATCAGGCTTCTGGCCGCCAGAACTGTGAGAAAATCAATTTCTGTTCTCTGAAGCCACCCCCATGTGGTATTTTGTTATGGCAACCCCAGGAGACTAAGACAGATATGGTACCATTTATGTTACAATTTTTTAAAAAATACGGAAAGACAAACAACAATCTGTTGAGAGCAGCTGCCTCCAGGGTAGGGGACGGGGAAGCTCCCGTGGAGAGGTGGTGGCTTTCTACTGTCATTTCTTTTGCAGTGGTGAGGTAGCCTGTCGCCTGCACAAACTGCACTCCCGTTAAGGAAACGAATTTTCTATCCAGCCACACAACGCGACTCTAACAAGCAGCTTTTCTATATGATCGTGCTTACGTTAAAGTGTGGTTTCTCAACCATGGTGCCGCTGACATTTGGGTTAGGACCGTTCCCTCGTCAGACCCTCCCCAGAAAGGAAAGAGGGAACGTCAGCTTGATGTAGCTGAAAACAATACTGACCTCCATGTTGATCACCATCTGAAAAGTCAAAATAACACACAGGCCTTTCCTTACAACTGTAAGCTATTTCCCACCATCCCTTGATCATTACACACCTGAAGCACCTTTGCTTTTCTGGAGCAGGTTGGGTTTCTTTCCACCTTCCAGCACTTTCCCACTGGCTTTTAATGCATCTGCTGCAGGAATCTGTTACGGGAACACGTGAGAATCAGGGAACAAGACACCAGCCCTTTGTGACAGGGTCCCCAACATTATCTGCAGTTTGCAGTCTGCTGTTACTTTGAGGAAAAAAAAAAAAAATCAAATCCGTTGCCATCAAGTTAATTCCGCCTCCTGGCGATCCCGTGTGTTACAAAGTAGAACTGCTCCATAGGATTTCCTTGGCTGTAAACTTTATGGGAGCAGGCTGCCAGTCTTTCTTCTGTGGTACCAGTGGGTCGAACTCCCAACCTTTAGGTTAGTAGTCAAGGGCAAACTGTTTGCACCACCCAGGTACCACTCTGAGGCAAGGGATAGATTTCAGGAGTTCTGCGATTTAATCTCATATATGCAGGACAAAGCTAATTTTGTCAAAAAGGACACGCACATGTACAGAGCGTAGGAAACACACCAAACGTTTTCCCAGTGATGACCTCTGAGATGGTAGATTACAGGCGATGGATTTTATGTGCATGTTTTAGTATTTGCCAGTTTACTACAGAGAACATATTACTTTGGTTGTTGTGCAAAACAAAAGTTTTTATACAGGCATCAACATTCAGAACTTACAAAAGGTAAGCAAACCATGGACCTAGCACTACTGTTATAATACCTTAAAAAAAAAAAAGAAAACCTTCTAAAGAACTAAAATACCACTCCTAGTCAACATTGTACTGTAGATCCTGAAATAAGAAACAAAAGGCACGCAGGCTGGAGAAGAAGAAATAAAACTGTCTCTACTTGCAGACATGATTCTCTACATAGAAAATCCCAAAACATCTTTAAAAACACAACTATCACTGAGTTTAGCAAGAATAAACCAAAAATAAACAAAACTAAACCTGTAGCCATTGAGTTGACTCCGAGTGACAGCGACTCTACAGGACAGAGTAGAACTGCCCCATAGGGTTTCCATGGTGTATCTATACAGAAGCAAACTGTCACATCTTTCTCCTGTCAAGTGGCTGATAGGTTCAAGCCACCAACCTTTCAGTCAGCAGCCAAGTACTTAAGCACTGTGCCACCAGGGCTCCTTTAGCAAGAATATGAGGTCGACGTTAGAATGCAAAAAATGGAAATGCCAGAACACTTAATTGTGCTCATGTAGAACCTGTACATAGACCAAGACGTAGTCGTTTGAACAGAACACAGGAATACCACGTGGTTTAAAATCAGGAAAGGTGTGTGTCAGCGTTGTATCATTTCACCATATTTATTCAATCTGTATGCTGAGCGACTAATCTGAGAGGCTGGACTACATGAAGAACAAGTTGGCATGAAGACTGGAGGAAGGCTCATTAACAAGCTCCGATATGCAGATGACACAACCTTGCTTGCTGAAAGCGAAGAGGGCTTGAAGCACTTGCTGATGAAGATCAAAGACCACAGCCTTCACTATGGATTACACCTCAACATAAAGCAAAAATCTTCACAACTGGACCAATAAGCAACATCGTGATCAACAAAGAAAAAGCAAATTACCCTGGAGCTGGCACCCCGAATTCAGACTTCTAGCCTCTTAGGCTGTGAGAGAATACATTTCTATTTGTTAAAGCCATCTGTTTGTAGTATTTCTGTTACAGTAGCACTAGAGGACTAAGACCATATTCATGGAATGAAAGACTCGAGGTTATTAAGATGTCAATTCTCCCAGATCAAATTTCCCAATCAAAATCCCAACAAGAGTTTTGGTAAAAATCAACAAGCCAATTCTAAAATTTATATGGGAAGGCAAAGGAACTAGAATAGCCAAAATCGTTCTGGAAAAGAACAAAGTGAGAGGACTCACATGACCTGATTTCAAGACCGTGATGGTTTGTGCCATGTGTCAACTTGGCTAGACTATAGTACCCAGTTGTTTGGTCGAACGCTAGTCTAGTTTGCTGTTATGAAGCAGTTAAAAACCAAACTATTCGCTGCTGACTCAATGCTAACTAATGTGTTTACTCAATGCTAACTCATGGTGACCTCATGTGTGTCAGAGTAGAACTATGCTCCACAGGGTTTTCACCGGCTGATTTTTCAGAAGTAGACTGTTGCCAGGTCTTTCTTCCACGGAGCTTCATATGGTTAAATCAGCTGGCCTTAAGTAAAACCGATCAGTGACCCTTCAGTTCAAGGCCTTAAGAGCAAAAAGGGGTTTTTCCCTAGGGTATGTTCCACCTCCAGGCTGTAAACAGATATGCTGCCAAAACACTGCATTTCTTCCAGTAACCTTACCTACAGATTTCGGACTTGGCAGTCCCTCACAGTTGCCTGAGCCAATTCCTTAAGATAAATCTCTCTCAATACATTTAAGTGCATCTGCTGTTGTTGTCAGCTGCCACAGGGTGGACTTTGACTCATGGTGACCCCACGTGTGTAGAGTAGAATGCCCTATAAGGTTTTCATGGCTGTGTCCTTTTGGAAGCAGACTACTAGGCCTTCTGAGGTGCCTCTGGATGGGGTCAAACCACCAATATTTCAGCTAGTGCTCAAGCTCTTAACAGTTTGTACCCCCCAGGGACTCCTCTCTCTACCTATCTGTCTAACTGGTTCTATTTCTCTAGACAAACCTAGAACAAAGACTTCCTACAAAGTCACACTAATCATGACAGTGTGGCACTGGCACAAGGACAGACATATAAAATGGAATGAAATGGATGCACACATACAGAATCAACTGATTTTTCAGTGAAGGTGCAAACACAATACAACGAGGAAAGACAATTCAACAAACGGTGCTGGGACAATTAAACGTCCATATGAATTTCAATTCCTACCTCACACCGGACAGAAAAATTTACTCAAAATGGATCACCAACCTAAATGTAAAACAAAAAACTATGATAAAACTCCCAGGAGAGGTCTGTGTGATTTTGGGCTAGGCAGAGGTTTCTTGGACAGAACACCAAAAGCACAATTTATGAAAGAACAAATGGATCAATTGGACTTCATCAAAATCAAGAAGTACTGCTCTTCAAAAGACCTGAAGAGGATGGAAAGGCAGGCCACACACAGACTAAGAATAAATATTGGCAAATCAACATAAAGGGTTGATATAAAAAATATAGAAAAAACCAAAAACCAAACCCAGTGCCGTCGAGTCAATGCTATGAAAAAATATAGAAAAACCTCTCAAAACTCAGTAGAAAGACCTCTCAAAACTCAGCAGCAAGAAAACAAACAATCTGGGGGGTCGTGGAGGAAATAGGCCAAAGATTTGAACAGAGACATCCAAAGATATAGGAATGGTCACTAAACACCTAAGAACATGCTCAATATCACCAGAGAAATACAAATTAAAACCACAATGAGGCAGCACTTCACGCCTAGTAGAAGGGCTGAAAATTTGAAATACCAACTGGAACTTTCACACACCACTGATGGGAATGTAAACTGGTGCTGCCACTTTGGGTAACAGTTTGGCAGCTTCTTATAAAGTTAAATGCACACCTACCATAGGACCTAGCAACCCCACTCCGGGGTATTTATTTACACAAGAAAGAAGAAAACACATGTCCACACAACAACCTGGACGTGAAGGTTTATAATAGCTTTGTTCGTAATTGCCAAGGACAGGAAACTAACCAAATGTGCTTCCACCACTGAATGGATAAATAAACTGGGGTCCGTTCACATGGAACCTTCTTCAGTAAGAAAAAGGGACGAGCTAGTGACACACGCAGCTCGAGAAGACAAAGTAAAGTATTATAATGACGTGTGCAAAGACTTGGAGATAGAAAACCGAGAAGGAAGAACACGCTCAGCATTTCTCAAGCTAAAAGAACTCAATGAAGAAAAAATTCAAGCCTCGAGTCACAATACTGAAGGATTCTACAGGGAAAAGATTAAACGACACAGGAAGCATCAAAAGAAGATAGAAGGAATACACAGAGTTACTGTACCAAAAAGAACGGGTCGACATTCAACCAATTCAGGAGGTAACCTATGATCAGGAACCGAAGGTACTGAAGGAAGAAATCCAAGCTGTACTGAAGGCACTGGCAAAAAACAAGGCTCGGGAAATTGACGGAATACCAACTGAGATGTTTCAACAAACGGATACAGCGCTGGAATTACTCACTCGTTTAGGCCAAAAAATTTGGAAGACAGCTACCTGGCCAACCAACTGGAAGAGATCCATATTTATGCCTATTCCCAAGAAAGGTGATCCAACGGGATGTGAAAATTATCAAACAATATCTTTAATATCACACGCAAGCAAAATTTTGCTGAAGATCATTCAAAAGCGGCTGCAGCAGTATATGCACAGGGAACTGCCAGAATTCAAGCAGGATTCAGAAGATGTAGAACAAGGGAAATCATTGCTGATGTCAGATGGATCCTGGCTGAAAGCAGAGAATACCAGAAGGATATTTACCTGTGTTTTATTGACTATGCTAAGGCATTCAACTGTGTGGATCATGACAAATTATGAATAACTTTGTGGAGAACGGAATTCCAGAACACTTATTTGTGCTCATGAACAACCTGTACATGGACCAAGAGGCAGTCGTTTGAACAGAAAAAGGGGACGCTGCACGGTTTAAAGTCAGGAAAGGTGTGCGTCAGGGTTGTCTCCTTTCACCACACCTATTCAATCTGTATGCTGAGCAACTCATCTGAGAGGCTGGACTATATGAAGAAGAACGGGGCATCAGGCCTGGAGGAAGGCTCATTAGCGACCTGCGTTATGCAGATGACACAACCTTGCTTGCAAAACTGAAGGAGACTTGAAGCACTGACTAATGAAGATCGAAGGCCACAGCCTTCAGGATGGATTGCACCTCAACATAAAGAAAACAAAAATCCTCACAACTAGGCCAATAAGCAACATCGTGATAAATGGAGAAAAGATTGAGGTTGTCAAGGTTTTCATTTTACTTGGATCCATAATCAGCATCCATGGAAGCAGCAGTCAAGAAATTAAAAGATATGTTGCATTAGGCAAATATGCTGCAAAAGACCTCTTTAAAGTGTTGAAAAGCAAAGATGTCGCCTTGAAGACTAAGGTGCCCCTGACCCTAGTCATTGTGTTTTCAATCGCCTCATATTCATGTAAAAGCTGGACAATGAATAAGGAAGACCAAAGAAGGATTGATGCCTTTGAATTGTGGTATTGGCGCACAACACTGAATACACCACGGACCGCCAAAAGAACAAAGAAATCTGTCTTGGAAGAAGTACAACCAGAATGTTCCTTAGAAGCATGGATGGCCAGACTACGTCTCACATACTTTGGACATGTTGTCAGGTGGGATCAGTCCCTGGAGAAGGACATCATGCTTGGTAAAGAAGAGGGTCAGCAAAAACGAGGAAGACCCTCAACAAGATAGACTGACACAGTGGCTGCAACAATGGGCTCAAGCATGGCAACAATTGTGAGGGTGGCACAGGACCAGGTAGTGTTTCCTTCTGTTGTGCACAGGGTCACTATGAGTCAGAACTGACTCAACGGCACCTAACAAGTGACACACGCAATAACATGGAAGAGCCTCAAATGTACTGTTAAATCAAAGACCACCACCTGTCTAAGAGTTTGTGGTACTATGGCGGTTTGCAGGTTGCTGTGATGCTGGAAGCTATGCCACCTGTCTTAGGCTGGGTTCTCTAGAGAAGCAAAACCAGTGAAACATATTTGCGTATATATAAATACACACAAACACATTCATTCAAGGAAATGGCTCATGCAGTTGCAGAAGCTGGCAAGTCCCAAATCCATGGGTCAGGTGTCAGTTTGGAGGCTCTTCCTGACTCACATGATTGCAGGGGCTGGTGAGCCAAGGCTGCTGGGTCACATCCCATGAACCAGAGGTCAGAGGATGACAAGTCAGATGCAGGATCCAAAGTGAGTAAGCTTTGCCAGAACGTCCATATATACTGGATGTAGGCCACACCCTCGAGGCAACACCCCTTACCTGAGATCACAAAACGGAGAATAATTAGAGAATACTGAGAATTACAGCCTAGCCAAGTTGACACATAACATTAACCATCACACCACTGGTATGTCAAATACCAGTAGGGTCATCCATGGTGGACAAGTTTCAGTGGCGATGCCAGACTAAGACAGACTAAGAAGAAAGGCCTGGCAATGTACTTCTGAAAATTGGCCAGCGAAAACCCTATGGATTGCAGTACAGCACTATCTGGCTCGCTTGCTTTGGACACGTCATCAGGAGGGATCAATTGCTGGAGGAAGACATCGTGCTCAGTGAAGTAGAGGCCTAACAAGGGCAAGGGAAGCCAGTGTCATGGATTGGCACAACAGCCACAATGATGGCCTTACACATGCCGGCAATGATAAGGATGATGCAGGATCAGGCAATGTTTCGTTCTCTTGTATATAAGGTCGCCACAAGGCAGACACTCCACAGCTGCTAACAAGTCAACAAAGTCAGATGCAAGAGACTACATACTGTGTGATTCAAATTAAACAACCTTCTGGAAAAGGCAAAACTGCTATTGTTTTTAGGTGCCATCGAGTAGGTTCCAACTCATAGCGATCCCATGTACAACAGAACGAAATACTGCCCAGTCTTGTGCCGTCTTCACAGTCATTGCTACACTTGAGCCCACTGTCGCAGCCACTGCGTCAATCCATCTCATTGAGGGTCTTCCTCTTCTTCATGGACCTTTATTTTACCAGGCTTGATGTCCTTCTCCAGGGACTAGAACCTTCTGATAACTTGTCCAAAGTACGTGAGCAGCGTTCTGGCTGTACTTCTTCCAAGACAGATTTGTTTGTTCTTTTGGCAGTCCACGGTATATTCAATATTCTGTGCCAACACCGTAATTCAAAGGCATTGTTCTTCTTCAGTCTTCTTCATTCATTGTCCAGCTTTCTCATGCATATGAGGCAAGTGAAAATACCATGGCAAACCTTAGTCCTTAAGGTGGCATCTTTGCTTTTTAACACTTTAAAGAGGTCTTTTGCAACAGATTTGCCCAATGCAACGCATTATTTGATTTCTTGACTGCTGCTTCCATGGGTGCTGATTATGGATCCAAGTAAAATGAAATCCTTGACAACTTCAAAGTTTTCTCTGTTTATCATGATATTGCTCATTGGTCCAGGTGTGAGGATTTTTGTTTTATGTTGAGATGCAATCCATACTGAAGGCTGTGGTCTTTGATCTTCATTAGGAAAGTGCCTCGAGTCCTCTTCACTTTGAGCAAGGAAGGTTGTGTCATCCGCACATTGCAGGTTATTAATGAGTCTTCCTCCAACCCTGATGCAGCATTCTTCTTCATACAGTCTAGCTTCTCGGATTATTTGCTCAGCATACAGACTGAATAAGTATGGTGGAGGGATACAACCCTGATGGATACCCTTCCTGATTTTAGACCATGCAGTATTCCCTTTTTCTGTTCAAGCAACTGCTTCTTGGTCTATGTACAGGTTGCTCATGAGCACAATTAAGGGTTCTGGAATTCCCATACTTCGCAATGTTACCCATAGTTTGTTATGGTCCGCAGGGTCGAGTGCCTTTGTGTAGTCAATAAAACACAGGTAAACATCTTCCTGGTATTCTCTGCATCCAGCCAAGATCCATCTGATGTCAGCAATGATATCCCTCATTCCACGTCCTCTTTTGAAACCAGCTTGAATTTCTGACAGTTCCTTGTCGATGCGCTGCTGAAACGGCTTTTGAGTGATTGTCAGCAAAATTTTACTTACATGTGATATTAATGATATTGTTCTGATAATTTCCACATTCTGTATCCTGTCAAATGCGGAAACTTGCAAAACCCAGAAAGCAGTTTTCTACTATGCATGTCACACATACAGTGTGACAGGGTGGAGTCTTACCACTTTTTTATCTCTCTCTACTAGTGGAATATTTTTGAGTTTTTTTTTTTTCTCTGATAGGTTTCTGCCTTACACCGCTTCCAGCATTCACAGGTTTTACTGCAGATTGCAAAAAAGAGGAAAGCTCTTAAAAATCAGGAATATTGCAATGTACAGCCACAAGGGGGACCTGTTGCCAGGGTTTCACAGCAGTGTTAGCCCTGTGGCATGTGCACCATGACACTTGGTTGAAGATCAGCCCCAGAAGTGAACCCAAAAGGAGTCCTTTTCCTCAAGCCAGGTCTCAAGTCACATTCTCGAGAACCTGCAGCCCACCCTAGGACCCACAGCCCACCCTAACTTGGAGGATGAGGAAAGATTAATAGCAGAAATGAATACTCCACTAAGTTTTATTAACCATAAACCAAGATTTGTGAAATCGAGGGGAAAAACCTAAGCTTTGCCTTCCCCTATTCTCAGGATATAAACACGGAAGCAGAACACACCACTGGGTCATCTATCAATTGCTTCCATTTAATATCACATGAAGCATTTTCTCACATCGTTAAGGATCTTTCAAGTTTTTTTTTAAATGTGCCATTTTCAGCTGCTGTCTGGAGGGGAAATGAGAGGGCAGAGGGGGTCAGAAGCTGGCTGAATGGACGCAAAAATACAGGGTGGAGAGAAGGAGTGTGCTGTCTCATTACGGGGAGAACAGCTAGGAGTATATAGCAAGGTGTATATAATTTTTGCATGAGAGACTGACTTGGTTTATAAACTTTCACTTAAAGCACAATAAAAAAAATTTTTTTTAAAAGTGCCATTTTGAGTTTTTTTAAGTCATTATTTATTTATTGTTCATTAAGTGAAAGTTTACAAATCAAGTCAGTCACTCATGCAAAACCTTACATGTATCTTGCTGTATACTCCTAGTTGCTCTCCCCCTAATGAGACAGCACACTTCTCTTCACCCTGTATTTCCATGTCTATTCAGCCAGCTTCTGACCCCCTCTGCCCTCTCATCTCCCCTCCAGATAGGAGCTGCCCACATAGTCTCATGTGTCTACTTGATCCAAGAAGCCCACTCCTCACCAGTATCATTTTCTGTCTTACAGTCCAGTCCAATCCCTGTCTGAAGAGTTGGCTTCAGGAATGGTTCCTATCTTGGGCTAACAAAACGTCTGGGGACCATGACCTCCAGGGTCCCTCCAGTTTCAGTCAGACAATTAAGTTTGGTCTTTTTAGAGAATTTGAGGTCTGCATTCCACTGCTTTCCTGCTCCCTCGGTGGTTCCCTGTTGTGCTCCCTGTCAGGGCAGTCACTGGTTGTGGCCGGGCACCATCTAGTTCTTCTGGTCTCAGGCTGATGTAGTCTTTGATTTACGCAGCCCATTCTGACTCTTGGGCTCATACTTACCTTGTGTCTTTGGTGTTCTCCATTCTCCTTTGCTCCATGAGGGTTGAGACCAATTGTTGGATCTTAGATGGCTGTGTGTTAGCGTTTAAGACCCCAGATGCAACTCTCCCAAGTGGGATGCAGAATGTTTTCTTAATAGATTTTATTATGCCAAATGACCTAGATGTTCCCTGAAACCATGGTCCCCAGCCATTTTGAGTTTTGACAAATGCATACACTTGTGCAAACCACACTCTCGTCAAGACATAGAATATTACCCCCCAAAAAATAAAAAACCAGTTGCTATCAAGTCAATTCCAACTCATGGTGACCCCATGCGTTACAGAGTAGAACTATTCCATAGGGTTTTCTTGGCTGAAGCACCTTTACAGAAGCAGATTGCCAGGCTTTCCTTCTGTGGTGCCACTGGGTGGGTTTGAACCATCAACCTCTCAGTTAGAAGCTAGGTGCAAACCCTTTGCGCCACCCAGGGACCTTACTTAAAATGCTACCATCACTCCAGAAAGTTCCATCCTGCCTTTTCCCAGACAACCCCCAGCACCCCCTTGAAAGGCAAACACTACTCTGATTTTTCTCACCACAGTTTGGTTTGCTTGTTCTAGGACTTCACATGAACAAATTCCTACCTTATGTACTCTTATCTAAGGCTTTCTCACTTGGCATCAATTTTTGAGATTCAACCCCGTAGTTTGCATTTATATGTTGTTGTCATCAGATGCTGTCAAGCCAGCGCCAACCTTACCTACAACAGAAGGAAACAATGCCCAGTCCTGCACCATCTTCAAGATCGTTGTTGTGTTTGAGTCCACTGTTGCAGCTATCGTGTCAGCCCATCTCATGGAGGGTTTCCCTCGTTTTCGATGACCTCTACCTTACCAACCATTATGTCCTTTATCAGCGATTGGTCTTTCCTGACGATGTGTCCAACATGAGCCGAAGTCTCACCATCCTCACTTTTATAGTTTCTTTTACTTTGTTAAAAGAGTATTCTACGCATGAATATACCACCATTCATTTATTTGCTTGCTGCTGATGGACACACATGCTGTTGTCAGTTTTAGGCTACTACAGAAGTAGCAGACACGGACATTCTTGAACAAGTCTTGTTTGTGGACACACGTAGTATGTCTGGGTCATAGGGCAAATGAATGTTTAGTTTTAGTTAGAAACAGTTAGGCTACTTTCCAAAGTGATTCTCAGCATTTTACATTCCCAAATATGTCACTTTGATGGCTAAGGTATACCTGACCCAAGCCATGGTCTTTTCAATCACCTCACATGCGCTGAAAGGTGGACAATGAGAAAGGAAGGCAAGAGAAGAACTGATGCACGTGAACTGTTATTTGCTGTTGTGTTGGTGAAAAATATTGAATATACTGTGCACTGCTGAAACAATGAATAAATCAGTCTCAGAATCAGAATGTTCCTTAGAAGCAAGGATGGCGAGACTTTGACTCACTTTAGACACATCACCAGAAAAGAACACCAGGTTCAGTAAAGTGTAAGGCCAACGCAAACGAGGGAAACCCTCCATAAGGTGCATTGACACAACAGCTACAATAGGCTCAAACATAGCAACGATCACGAAGATGGCACAGGAATGGGCACTGTTTCATTCTGTTCTACGTAAGGTCACTGTCTTAGTCATCTAGTGCTGCTATAACGGAAATACAAGTGGATGGCTTTAACAAATAAAAGTTTATTTTCTCGCAGTAAAGTAGGCTACAAGTCCAAATTCAGGGTGTCAGCTCCAGGGGAAGGCTTTCTCTCTCTGTCAGCCTTCTCATCAATCTTCCCCCCGACTAGGAGTTTCTCTGCACAGGGACCCCAGGTCTAAAAGGATGTGCTCTGTTCCCAGCTCTGCTCTCTTGATGGTATGAAGTCCCCTGTCTCTCTGCTCAGTCTTTCTTTTATATCTCCAGAGATTGCCTCAAGACACAATCCAATCTTGTAGATTGAGCCCTGCCTCACTAACACAGGAAACCCTGGTGGTGTAGTGGTTAAGTGCTACAGCTGCTAACCAAGAGGTCGGCAGTTTCAATCTGCCAGACATTCCTTGGAAACTCTATGGGACAGTTCTACTCTGTCCTATAGGGTCACTAAGAGTGGGAACCAACTCGAAGAGAGTGGGTTTTGTTCAACACGACAGCCACCCATTCCCCCTCATTAACATCACAGAGACAGGACTTACAACATATAGGAAAACCACTCAATACCAGGAATTGTGGCCCAGCCAAACTGATATATTTTTGGTGGGACATAATTCAATCCACAACAGTCACCATGAGTCTGAGCCAACTCAGCAGCAGCCAACAAGATTCCTAGAACAATGTATTAGAATCATGCTGTCATTTTTAATGGTTGTTTATTTCACAGGGCGGCCACACCATAGTTTACTTAACTATTCCTCTAATATGGGCTAGTCAAGTATGTTGTTTTTTCCACAGCCTTCCATTAAAAAACTGCAGGTATTTTTAAAATACCAACTCATGCCAAGGAAAATGTGCTGGGCACCTGGTAGAATTTCTGAACAGAATCCGGAAACTGAATTACTGGGGTGAAAAGCAGGATCAATTTTAAGTTTCAGCAGGGGTCATAGATTTGCAAAATGAATTTGTAGAGTGATCGGCCACTCACAACTCAGCTTTAAGAGCTAATGATCTCAAAAACAACTGGGCAAAGATTTCATGACGCTTCTGTCCAGCACACACTGTGACCAGCCCAGTGGACTTTTCTCAGAACCACTTTGAGAATGATTTTTAACAAATTGAGGGTTACCTTTTTGGATGTTTTCTTCTCATACTGCAAATATCTGGGTTCAACCATTCTTCCACCTGTGGGGAGACACACACAATCTGTTTATAACATGAACTATAAAAAAATGACCTTGAAGACCCAATGGGCCCAGGATCCCCACCCACTGGGAACCTGGGCAAACAATAGCAACAGAAGGAACTGCTCCTCCTGACACTAACAAATGTGCCCTTTAGCACTCTGGTACATTTATGGGTCAACTACTGTATGCAAGAACATTAATGGAACACCGGGTATATGCAAAGGAGTCCGTAGGTGGCACAAACGGTTAAGGGTTAAGCTACTAACCACAAGGTCAGCAATTCGAACCTACCCAGGAGCACCTCAGGAGTACAGTTCTGGAGTACAGCTTATGGAGTACAGTTCTACTCTGCACACACGGAGAGGTCATGAGTTGGAACTGACTCCACAACGACGAGTTTGGTTTTGTGTGTGTGTGTGTACATCCAAGAACATTTATCAGAGTTCAACAGGGAACTCTGGTCAAAGAATATTTGCTGGAGGTCAGATCAAACAGTGGACTTGGGGTGCAGAGGGAGGACAGGAAGCATCAACTCCCCCCAGTACCTTCATTCACTGCTCCTCCCTCCCTAGCTTACTCCCTGTGGTGCCGAGGCTCCAGGAGCCCCTCAGCCTGCCTAAGTCTCCTGAACCCACTCACCTGACACCCTCAACTTCCCTCACCCGGTCTTGCCCACTTCCCTGCTACACCTGCCACCCCGTGACTCTGCACATGGTCACTCCATCCTTCCCACCCTTCCCACCAGTGAGTTCACTTAGCTTGCCCTGCATGTCTACCTGGAACACCCACCTGGCAGCACTTAATGAAAGAAAAGTCAACTTTACAAAAAAACTGGATCGTGAGGCAGAGCCTGGCTTTGCTCACCTTGTACTCTTTTTCCTTTTGATTTGGTGCCACTGGGGGTATTGGAACCAGCTGCTGACGGCTTCCTAGAAGAGAGGAAGGTCCTTGCATCTCATTATGGATTGAACTGTGTATCCCCCAAAAGATATGGTGAAGTCCAAACCCCTATAACTGTAAATATGACCCTCTTTGGAAAGACGGCTTTTCTTCTGTTATGTTATTGAGGTCATACCAGAGTAGCGTGGGTCCTAAACCTAATTGCTTCTGAGTGGTGTCTTATAAAAGGAGCAGAAGAGACACAGAGACACAGACACAGGAGAAGAGGCCATGTGAAGACAAAACCAGATACATGCACAGGCCCAGGAACTCCAGATTGCCAGCAGCTACTCGAAGCTGAAAGCGAGAAGGAAGGATCTCCCCCTGGAGTCACATGCTGATTTAGGACTTCTAGCCTCCAGGACTGTGAAGAAATGAATGTCGTCCTATAAATGCAACACGTGTGGTATTTGTCACGGCAGTGCTAGGAGACTAAGGCACATCTCGTTGGGCAAGCGGCCACAATGGAGCAAGCGAGGTGCCTTCTCCAGACCAAACCTTGGGCTTCTCAGGGAGCCCGGTCCCAGTACCCCCATCTCCTGCCCATGCTGATCTCTGCAGGGCAGGGCCACCACAACAGGAAGAGCCCCGCTAAGGGGCCCCCAGGCCGGTCATACAGAGCAACATTAGTGTTTTGTGTCCCCCAAAAAGATACATCCACGTTTTAACTCCTGGTACCTGTGAACATGACCGTGTTTGGAAACAGGGTCTAGAAGATGTTATCAGTTAACATGAGGTCATACTGGAGTGACAAACCAAAACAAACCTACTGCTGTCAAATCAATTCTGACTCACGGCTACCCCATATATTACAGAGTAGAACTGCTTCATGGGGTTTTGTGTGTATCATAACAAATTATGGATAACATTGCAAAGAATGGGAATTCCAGAATACTTAATTGTGCTCAGGAAGAACATGTACATAGATCAAAAGGCAGTTGTTTGGAAAGAACAACGGGATACTGAGTGGTTTAAAGTCAGGAGAGGTGTGCATCAGGGTTGTATCCTTTCACCATACCTATTCAATCTGTATGCTGAGCAAATAATCTGAGAAGTTGGACTATGTGAAGAAGAACGGGGCATCGGGATTGGAGGAAGGCTCATTAACAACCTGTGTTATGTGGATGACACAACCTTGCTTGCTGAAAGTGAAAAGGACTTGAAGCACTTACTGATGAAGATCAAAGACCATAGCCTTCAGTATGGGTTACACCTCAACATAAAGAAAACGAAAATCCTCAAAACTGGACCAATGAGTAACATCATGATAAATGGAGAAAAGACTGAAGTTGTCAAGGATTTCATCTTACTTGGATCCACAATCAAAACCCGTGGAAGCAGCAGTCAAGAAATCAAAAGACAGTGCATTGGGCAAATCTGCTGCAAAGGACCTCTTTAAAGTGCTGAAAAGCAAAAACGTCACCTTGAAGACTAAGGTGTGCCCAACTCAATCCAGACCCCAGTGCCGTCGAGTCGATTCCGACTCACAGGGACCCTACAGGACAGAGTAGAACTGCCCCATAGAGTTTCCTGACTCAAGCTGTAGTATTTTCAATAGCATCATATGCATGTGAAAGCTGGACAATGAATAAGGAAGCCCAAAGAAGAACTGACACCTTTGAATTGTGGTGATGAATGCTGAATATACCATGGACTGTCAAGAGAATGAATAAATTTGTCTTGGAAGTACAACCAGAATGCTCCTTAGAAGCAAGGATGGCGAGGCTGCGTCTTACATACTTTGGACATGTTGTCAGGAGGGGTCAGTCCCTGGAGAAGAACATCATGCTTGGTAAAGTACAGGGTCAGTGGAAAAGAGGAAGACCCTCAACGAGATGGATTGACACAGTGGCTGCAATAATGGGCTCAAGAATAACGATTGTGAGGATGGCACAGGACTGGGCAGCGTTTCATTCTGTGGGACACACGGTCACTATGAGTTGGAATCGACTCGACGGCACCTAACAACAACCTTTATGGGAGCAGATGGTCATGTCTTTCTACTGTGGCACTTTTAGGTGAATAGTCGAGCCCAAATCATTTGAGCAAATCAGAGCCTGGGTCCTAATCCAGGGTGAGAGGTGTCCTTACAAGAGAAGAGATGAGGCACAGACACAGAAGAGAAGACCATGTGACAATGGAGGCAGAGACTGCAGTGATGTGGCACATGCCCAGGATGCCTGGAGCCACAAGAAGCTGGAACAGGCAAGGGGTCACGGCCCTGCAGACACGTTGATTTCAGAAATCTGGACTCTAGAACTGTGAGAGAATAAATTCCTGTTGGTATAAGCCGCCCAGTGTGTGGTATTTTGTTACAGGAGCCACAGGACACTATCTACGGACATGGCTGTACATCTGAGTTTGGAAAGGGACCAGAAGAAGAAAAGCTCTGTGAGGTCAGAGTATCACGGCCGAACGTCAAAGAAGACCTCAACTTCACCATGGGTACGCTAACATCTAACGACATCAACGTTTACGTGCCTACCGTACACCACTGGGGATATGGCAGCAAGCAAAAGACAGAGTTCCTTCCCAGAAAAGGAAGACCAGCACTTCCCTTCTCGGACACGTATGAAGACGAGGGCTCCAGGCCCAGAAAAGAGTGGGAGGTGTAGGATAAAGGTAACTCGGACACACAGCCACGGGAAGGGGCACTCCAGGAGGAGAGTTCAGTAAGGGCACAGTGGGAGAAAACAGAAATTAATCAGCCCTTTAAAGGGGTCGCTGGTGGCTCAGTAGTAGAGCTCTCGCCTCCATGGAAGAGACCTGAGTTCAAATTCAACGTACCTCATGTGCAGCCACCACCTACTTGTCAGTGGGAGCTTGCATGTTGCTGTGATGCCAGGCAGCTGTCAGTGGAGCTCCCAGACTAAGATGGACTAGGAAGAAAGGCCTGGCAATCTACTTCCAAAAATCAGCCCATAAAAACCCTATGGATCACATTGGTCCAATCTGCAACCAATCATGGGGATGGCACAGGACTGGGCAGTGCTTCATTCTGTTGTGCATGGTGATGCCATGAGTCAGGTGCCAACTTAATGGTAACTAACAACAAAGAAAATGGTTTGGGTGGAGAAGGTGGGCAGGGGTACAGGGTGAGGAAGAGGAAGCTGGGCCAGGCCACAACAGTTCTGAAGAGCTTAAGGGCTCAGACCTGTTTCTGTAGGCCAGGGGTCAGCAACCTTTTCTATAAGAGGCCAGAGAGTAAAACTGTCTGCTTTGTGGACCACAGTCTCTGTCATGATTACTCAATTCTGCCATTATACCACAAAAGCAGGCAGATGATACATAAGGAAATAAAACCTTATTTACAGACACTGACATTTGAGCTTCATACAAGTTTTATGTCATGAAATACTAGTCTTTTTTTTTTTTTTTACAATCATATAAAAATGTGAACACTGCTCTTAGCTTGCTGGTCATACAAAAACAGGAGACAAGCTGGCTTGGTCTGCAGGCTGTAGTTTGCCGACCCCTGCTATGGGCAATGAGGGACAAGGAAGGGCTTGAAGCAGGAGACAGACAAGGCGAACCATGTTTTCTGAAGACGAGTGGCAGCCAACAGGAAGATGGGCTCTAAAGTTCTGGAAGGGCAGGGACCTTTTTTGTCTGTTCTGCTCACTGCTCTGTTCCCGCCAACTGGTACAGAGTAAAAAACCAGTTGCCGTCAAGTCAATTCCAACTTCTGGTGATTCCATGTGTGTCAGAGTGGACCTGTGCTCCAGAGGGTTTTCAGTGTCCGATTTTTCAGACATAGATGGCCAGGCCTTTCTTCTGAGGCACCTTGGGGGGGGGCTTGAACCTCCAATCTTTCAGTTAGCAGCCGAGCACGTTAACCGTTTGCACAATCCAGGGGCTCTTCAACCAGTTGCCATTGAGTCAACTCTTACTCATGCGGACTCCACGTGTGTCAGAGTAGAACTGTGCTCCACCAGGGTTCTCAACAGCTGATTTTTTCAGAAGTAGATCACCAGACCTTTCTTCTTCAAAGGAGGATAACTGTTGTGTATTTGCAGAGTTGGGAAGAGTCTGTGTACACCCATGGGGCATTTGTCAAGGTCACCTCTCTGCTGAAGCATTCCCAAGCTTGACCATGTCTCACTCTGGAGGTCCCTGGACCACGGATGTGGCTGCCTGCAGTGAGCTGAGCGAAGGGAATCCTGCTGCTGTGACAACAGGAGCTGCATTCATTGAAGTCAGCCAAGTGCTGAGGTCTGATCTCCACCCCTAGGCTTGCCCCGCCTTGAGCCGCTGATGCCTGTTCCAGGCATCCTCCTCTGCCCACTCACCCAGACTGGAAACCTGGGAATCATCCTGGACTCTCCCGTACCCGTCGCTGGTGAGTCAGTGGTTCTGGCCTCACGGTCCCTCTCTCCTCTATTACATCAGGTCTCCTTCTGTTTCGTTTTGTTTAATTTGAGGTAAGATTCACTTAACATAAAATTAACCATTTTATGGTTGAATAATTTGGAAAAGGATAGTGAGAATGGTTGAATAACGTGAAGAATGTAATCAATGTCACTGAATTGGACATGTGGAAAATTGTTGAGTTGGCATATGTTTTGTCATGTATATTTTCACAAATAAAAGAAAAAAAAAACCATCTTAAACTCAGCGGCATTTAGTACATCCATAACCCTGTACTACTACCACCTCTATATAGTGCCAGGACATTCTCATCACTCCAAGCAGAAACCACATACCCATTAGCAGTTACTGTCTATCTCCCCTCCTCCCAAGCCCTAGGCAACCACTAATGCATTACCTCTGGATTTGCCTGTTCTGAACATTTCACATAAATGGAATCATACACTACGTGGCCTTTTGTGTCTAGTTTCTTTCACTGAGCATCATGTTTTCAAGGTTCATCCACATTGTAGCATGTATCAAGACTGAATTCCTTTTTAGGGCTAACATCTCGGGCTTCGTTATTTCATGACAGGAGTTTTATAGCAGCGTTCTAAGTTATCCCTCTGTCTTCAAGCCCGTGCTTCTACCCATCCATTCATCATCCCAGGGCCTCTCGGCTTCTCACTGCTGACACTTGGTTCCAGGTCATTCTCTGTGGTAAGAGCAGTCCTGTGCACTGTAGGATGCTAGCAGCATCCCTGGCCTCCACCCACTCGATGCCAGTAGCACCCCTCTCACCCAGCTGTGACAGTCAAAACTGTCTCCAGATACTGTTAAATGCCCCTTGTCGTTGCTGTTGTTTAGACAGCTCATAGTGACCTCCCATGTACAACAAAACGAAACACTGTGAGGATGGCCCAGGACCAGGCAGTGTTTCATAAAGGCCCCTAGGAGGGCAAAATCTGGGTTAGTACCCCTGGGTTATTCACACAACAAATATTTACTGAGTACCTCCTGCCTCCCAGACACTGGAGTACAGTGAGGGGCAACAGCAGTTGCTGCTGCAGAATCACTCATTTGACGTGTTACTGAACACTTACTCTGTGCCAGGACTCCCTGGGTGGTGCAGATGGTGAAAGCGCTCAGCTGCTAGCTGAAAAGTTGGAGATTTGAGTCCACCCAAAGGAGCCTCCTAAGAAAGACCACTGAAAACCCCATGGAGCACAGTTCTACCCTGACATACGTGAGGTTGCCATGAGTCAGGGTCGACAAGGCAACTCGTTTTTATCTCGCTTAAGCCTCATTTTCCAGACCAGAAACCGAGGCTTGAACAGGTCACCCTGGCAAGTGTCAGAACCAGAAAAGATTAGAGCAAGAGTTCTAGGTGTTACCCAGGGAACTACAGTCAAACTGGAAACCCCGGTAACATAGTGGTTAAGTGCTACGGCTGCTAACTAAAGGGTCGGCAGTTCGAATCCACCAGGCGCTCCTTGGAAACTCTATGAGGCAGTTCTACTCTGTCCTATAGGGTCGCTGTGAGTCGGAATTGACTCGACGGCAGTGGGTTTGGTTTTTTTTGTTAGAGTCAAACTAAACAGGCTCCTACCACAACTGTGGGACCTGGGGGTGGGGGGAGTCACTGCACCTCTGTGCACCCCAGGTACCTCACCTGGGACTTAAAGGTGCTAGTTCAAATCTCACAGGATTAGGGCAAGGATGGGTGGAGGAAACCTGAGTGATTTCAGTAAATGAAAGTTAGTAAGATCTCAGGGAAGTCCCTGGGTGGTGCATTTGGCTGCTAACCAAGAGAGTGGAGGTTCAAGTCTACCTCCGAGGCGCCTTAGAATAAAGGCCTGGTGATGTTTCCAGAAAATCGGCCACTGAAAACCCTGGGGAGTCTAGTTCGACTCTGACATAAATGGCATCACTGGGAGTCTGAGTCGAATCCACTGCCACTGGTTTTTTTTTTTTTTTAATAACTTAAGCTCCAGTGATTAAGAGCTTGGCTGCTAACCAAAAGATCAGCAGTTCGAATCCACCAGACGTTCCCTGGAAACTCTTTGGGGCAGTTCTATCCTGTCCCATAAGATCGTTATGAGTCGGAATCAAGGGGACAGCAACGGGTTTGGTTTTGGTTTTGAGCTCCAGGAGGGCAAGAATTTTCTATTTTAATTCCCTGTTGTACCTCCAGCACCTGGCACACCTCAGGTACTCAATAAGCACTGAGGGGGTGAAAAAACAAGACAAACGCAGCCCCAGAATCGTGCCTGGAACCTGATAAGCGTTCAACGTCTGTTCTTTGTCTTGTTCACAAATGACTTTCCCTTCCTGAGCAGGGATCATCTCATCTGTAAATGCAAAGGCTACAATACCAGGGTTGGGAAGACCAAAGGAGATGCGTTAACTCGCTGATTGTCCATAAAATAAAGACAATTCCACTATCAACGACCTATCACATTTTATGGGTCAGACACTTCTAAGCCCGTTCAAGTCTGGCACAAGCCCTTAAGTTGTATGGCGCTATCAGCCCCCTTTCGGAGCGGAGGACTGCGAGGCAGAGAGAGAGGAAGCTTTGGTCCAACGCTGCCCCTCAACGAGCGTGCGGCCCCAGAATTCGAACTCGCGTCCGGAGTATTTGAATTCATGGAGCCGGGATATGAACTCATGGCCCGGGATTCCAACACGAAGCCTCGGGATTCGAACTCACGGTCCCGTCGGGAGCCCGCGTCCCCCGAGCATGCGCAGAAGCCGCACGCCGGCCAGGGCCTGCGCATCCCAGGCGATCCCTGACAGGGCCCCAGCGGCCTCGCCTCGAAGACCCCACTACCCGACTCTACAGCCCCCCGCCCCCAGCCCTTGGCCGGAGTCTTCCCGCCGGGCCCCCAAATCCAACCCGGCGGAGCCCCAACTTACCCGCCGCCGCGCCCTGAAGAATCCGCCATTTTCCCGCCTTCAGCTCGAAGTGTGGCTAGTCGAGGCTGGACACGCCCCCACGTCCCATTCAGGAGCCGCAGAAGGGGTGGCAGCGCCCCGCCGGCAAGCACAGGCTGCGGGCGCAGTTTGCGTCCTCTGGGCGTGTACCTCCCCCGCCATCCTTCATACTTGGTCTCGCCCACAAGCGTGAGGAGTAGGTGGCGGGAGGCGGGCTTAGGGGGCGTGGTTTATTTCGTGCCGCCCCCGAGACGTACTGGCGTCACGCCCCCGGCTCAGCCCCTCCGGAACCCGGAAGCGGGGGAGCGGGGGGAGTGGGGGGAGCGGTGGGCGCGGCGGGGCGGAGCGGCGGCGGAGCGGCGGGTGGCCGGCGGTGGCCGGCGGGCGGGTTGCGGGCCCGGGACCACGGCGCGCGGCGGCCGAGGCCCAGGTGAGTGCCGCGCGCGCGCGGGAAGGAGGCTCTGGCTCGGGGCGCGCGCCGTGGGTGGGGGAATGTCTGGGGAGGGGGCTGGGCTGCGTGTTAATGGGGGACGTGGAAGCAGAGGCGGAGGGGGCGGGAACGAGACTGGGGGTCTTGCAGCGCTGCGGGGTTCGGGTCGGATGAGGGCGAAAAAGGAGGAAGTTGATGGGGACTGGGTGGCCCCGATGGGGTTGGGGGTTGAGATTAGGGGTGGGGAAGGCTTGTGGCTTTCAGCAGCTTTTCGAGAAGGACGTGGCTTAAGGGGGGAGTTGGGGGGTCGCAGGAAATGGGGCTGGGAGGGGGAGGCAAGGAGGCGGAATGGAGAGGCCCGGGCTGGGGAAGAGGTGCAAGACAGCGGGTGGGGGGAAGGAGTACAGAAACAGCTTGGGGGCGCTGCCGCGGCTCAAGGGCTAGAGGCAGGGTGTACGATGCTGAGAGTAGCGCCTGGCACCCCGGGGATGCGCAAAAGCGGGAGGTCTGAGCCCACTGGGGTGGCCGCCTGTTTTTGGGGAATGGGCACGTTGAGGGAAGAAAAGAATATAAAAGCCATAGCAGGAACTAAGAGGAGGGCCTAGAGAGGAGGAAAAGAGAAGGAAAGGGCCAGGGTGCCCCTGGAGAGTTTGGGGAGCAGCCCTAGGGGATCAGACCCCTACCCTCTTGATTCATCCCCAGCTGGGTGACTGGACCCATCTCCCGGTCCTGAAAACTTAAACGGCCATGCCACTCTGCTCCTAAGACAAATCTGCTGGAGTCTGTGTTCCAGCCTGGCTGCAGGGTGAGGAAGGAGCTCTGGGGTCCCAGCCTGGCTGCCAGTGGGGAAGGAGCTGCCAGCCCCCGCAGTAGGGCCGGAACTGGGTTTCAGGATGGGGGGAGCGGGTGTGAGTTTACCTCTGTGGGGTTGCATCCTTGGACTTAAATGGGTAAAACAGCAGACAGGAAATCTGTCCCCGGCGTGGGGGCTGAGCTCCCAGAGAGGCTCAGCGGCCAGCCCTGTCTTCCCGGGCGCCCATACACAAGGGGTCTACTGAGGCAAGGCCTCTCCAACCCCCTTGGTCACAAGGAAAGGTGGCTGAGGTGCGAGCTGGCAGAGGCACTGTGCCTTTGAGTGGGAAGGTCCCAGCTCCCACCTTCTGCACGTTGTCTTAAGCCCAGGAGCAGCTGGAAGTGACCTGGACAACTCTACAGTTGCTTCAGTATCTGATTAACGCTGTGGGTTTGAAGACATCCTCAAATTTTCCTTGCTGGGGTCTGGCTCAGTGGCCTCTGCCTCGGGCCTTGTGGGCTCAGTGGTTCCAATCAACCTTAATTTCCCACCTCCCCTGTCTGTGGTGATTTTGGGTAGCACAAATGGTTAAGGGCTTCGTTACTAGCTGAAAGGTTGGCAGTTAGAACCCACCCAGGAAGACAAGCCTCGCAATTGCTTCCGAAAGATCACAGCCTTGAAAACCCTGTGGAGCAGTTCTACTCTGCACACATGGGGTCGCCATGAGCTGGAATAGACTCCAAGGCAACTAACAACAACCAGGAGAACTGAAGAGCCTGGTTTTATAGCCCATTTAGGACATGTGAATCTGGATCAACTGAATGTAAAGAGGGCCCCTGAGAGGTAATTACTGCCTTCGTTTCCAGAATCTTCTGGCCCACAAAGGAGGTGGCTCCCCACCTTGCTGGCCCAGGGGCGCACAATTTGAGCCTCCAATCGTCCCTACTGCAGACACTCCGAGTGTGGGCCAGAACGCAATGACGAACATGGCAGACGTGGCCCCTTGCCCTTACCAAGCTCATCTTCCCGTTCCACAGAACCTTCTCCCCGCCCCGCCCCACTGCCTTCTTTTTGTGTTAGGAGTACAGCCAGGTGGAGGGTTCTGGGGGAACCACTATGTTGGGGGTCCTGTTGTGTGCCATCAAGTCGATTCTGACTCAAGGTGACCCTGTATTACAGTAGGACTACCCCATAGGGTTTCTTAGGCTCTAATCTTTACAGGGACCAGTCCCTGGAGAAGGACATCAGGCTTGGTAGAGGGTCAGTGAAAAAGAGGAAGACCCTCAATGAGATGGACTGACACGGTGGCTGCAACAATGGGCTCAAGCATAACAATGATTGTGAGGATGGTGCAGGACAGGGCTGTGTTTCATTCTGTTGTATGTAGGGTCGCTATGAGTCGGAATCCACTTGACGGCACCTAAGAAGAACAACAACAACCTTAAGAGGAGCAGATCACAGGGTTTTTTCTCTACAGAGCCACTGGGTGGGTTCAAACTACCGACCTGTCAATTGGTAGCTGAACGCTTAACCATTGTGCACCAGGGCTCCTTTTGGGGGTCCTGGCCTTGGACCATCCTGCTTGGCTGTTTCTTCGCCTATGAAATTGGTAGGTTGGCCTTAATCAGTATTTCTCACCTTTGAAACTCAACCCTTCTTGATACTTGATAGCCATAGTGTCTCTCGTCCACCCCCTCTAAGATTTTACCTTGCCCCTGACTCACAAATTACCGAATCGCTGTTACAATGATCCCAATTTTGTGCAGCTTCCCATTCTATAAGTGATACTACAAAAGCTTATTTTATTGCTTCTTCATTTCCCAAATAGAAGATCACAGTGTAGAACATGCTTTTGCAAATTGCACCCCTGTGCCCCAAAGCTTGCCACATCCTTCTGGCAGGAAGTCCCTGGGCCAGACCCTCCCTGAGGTCCTTTCCAGCCTCTACTTTCTGCAGTGTGGTGAAGCAGGTTGGGATTGGGGAATCTCCCCTTTCCCTTTGGCTGTAGGAGGTGGTTTTCTCCCCAGTGGGGGCTTGTTAACCTGCAGCTTCCCTGTCCTCATCTCCTATAAGGGCCATCGTGGGCCTTGGATGGGCCCAGAGTTCAGTGAAGCAAGGGCTGGTTGTACCAGCCCTTGGGCTGGGTCCGCAGGACATAGATGAGTCCTCCTGAGGAGGGACATTCTAGTGGAGACTCCCTTGGAAATAATCACGTTCATGGCAATGGTGCAAGACAATGTGAGGGCAGAGTCAGGACACCCAGTGCAAGCTTTGGGGCAAGGGGGATTCCGGCAAGTTTCCTTGAAAGAGGTGGCTGGCCCCAAGCTCAGCCTTAAAGGATAACCTGTTGCCATCGAGTCCATTCTGACTCTTGGTGACCCTACAACTTCTACAGAGTAGAATTGAGCTCCATAGGATTTTCTTGGCTATAATTTTTATGGAAGCAGATCGCCAGGACTGTTTTGCGAGGTCCCTCTGGGCAAATTTGAGTGTCCAACCTTTAGGTTAGTAGCTGAGCGCAAACGATTTGCGCCACACAGGGACCTTAAACCTGTAGTTATTGAGTTGATTCCGACTCGCAGCGACCCCACATATTGCAGAGTAATACTGAGCTCCATAGGGTTTTCTTGACTAATCTTTATAGAAGCAGATCACCAGGCCTGTCTTCCATAGTGCCGCTGGGTAGGTTCAAACTGCTAATATGTCAGTTAGTAGTCCAATGTAAACTGTTGACACCACCTTGAAGGATAAAGACATGTTAAAGAATAGGAGGAGATAATGCAGCTTACAAAGCCATGTTTATCGAGGGCACTCTCTAAGGTAAAACCAAAGAAACCAAACCATTTCCAGCAAGTCAATTCTGATTCGTAGCAGCCCTATAGGATGGAGTAGAACTGCCCGATAGGGTTTCCCAGGAGGGGCTGGTGGATTTGAACTGCCAACCTTTTGGTTAGCAGCCAAGCCCTTCATCACGGTACCATCAGGGTTCTCTCTCAAGGGTAACTTCAGTCAATTCTTAATCTATACGGAGTGCATCTTGTTAAAAAAGGAACCATCGGGAGGAGGAAATTGCAGGAACGAATACCTTCAAAGCACCGCCCTTTATTGAGCAGCTTCTGTGATAGATGCTGTTACATACCCAGCTCTCTTATCCTGCCGACACCCAGCACGGGGGTATGTGTTCCTGTTTTACTGATACAGAAACTTAGGCCCAGGGAGGTGAGGACTTCAGAGATGGCTACCTGGGCCTTTTAGAAACATGAAGGATTATTAACCAGTTGCCATCGAGTTGATTCCAAGTCATGACACCCCCAGGTGTGTCAGAGTAGAACTGTTCTATAGGGTTTTCAGTGGCTGTGACCTTTTGTAAGTATATCGCCAGACCTTTATTCTGAGTTGCCTCTGGGTAGGCTCTAACTGCCAGCCTTTAGGTTAACAGCCAAGTGCTTCGCTGTTTGCGCAACCCAGGGACTCCTTGAAGGGTTATTGCTATTGTGGTTAGTTACCATTGAGTCGTTTCCAACTCAAGGCAACTTTATGTATAATAGAATGAAACACTGCCGAGTCCTGGGCCATCCCCACAATCTTTGATATGTTTGAGCCCATTGTTACAGCCAAGTCAGTTCATCTCATGGTGGGTGTCCCTCATTTTTGCTGACCTTCCACTTCACCAAACATGATGTGTTTTCCTAGCGATTGATCTTTCCTGATGACGTGCCCAAGTAAGCAAGACGAAATCTCGCCATCCTTGCGTCTAAGAAGCAATCTGACTGTATTTCCTCCTTAAATTGGTGAAGACTAAATCTCTAGAGCAGGGTGTGTCAACCAGGGCACCACTGACATTTAGTTCCAGAACATTCTCTGCGGTGGGGGCCTTCCTGTGAACTGTAGGGTGTTGAGTAGCATTCCTGGTCTCCACCTACTCGATGCCAGTAGCACCTACCCCCAGTCATGACAACCAAAAATGTCTCAGACGTTTGCCCAGTGTCTGCTGGGTACAGAATCACCCCTTTGAGAACCACTGCTCCATCGTAAATGCTGGTTCTTATCCAGGCCTTGCCCTTGCTTAGTCCCTGGCTGGCACAAATTGTTAAGTACTTGGTTACTAATCTAAAGGTTGGCAGTTTGAACCACCTAGATGCACCTCAGAAGAAAGTCCTGGCAATCTGCTTCTGAAAGGTCACATCCTCCAAAACCCTGTGGAGCAATTCTATTCTGCATACACGGGGCACCAGGAATCGGAATTGACTTGACAGCAACTGGCAGTGGTGTGTGCTGAGCTCCTGACAAAACGTTTCTCAGAACCAGGAGCCATGAGAAAGTGGACCAGCCACTGGATTCTGCCCTCCAGGCGATTTTTAATCTTCAGGGAGTCTGTCTTGATAAAAAGGAACCGATAGGAGCAGACCGAGGTGGAGTTAGGCAGTGGGCCCAGAGAACGGATGAACGAGGAGGAACTGGGGGGAGTGGGGCTGTGCCCTCCTCCTCAGGGACAGTGGGGACCATTGTGTCTCATGTCTTTGTGTTGGGACTGACCTGGATTTTGGGAGGAACTGTCCTTGCCCCTCATCTTAGAATGAATTGTTGCTTTTTTCTTCCAAGATTAGAGGTATTGGATTCTCTTCTCCAGAGCTGCCCTGGAGAATGCCCTGGATAAAAGTGGCTTTGTCTCCCGGGTTATCTCCTCCCGTGCGCACGAGATGCCCGTTTACCCGCAAGCACGTACTGTTTCGTGCCTGCTCCTCTAGTCCTCCCTGTGACATTGCTACTTAACCTGATACGAGCAAACACCACGTTCCTGGGCAGTGTTACTGGGGGACCGCTCTGTGCGCCGCGAGTCCCCAACCCACTGTACCAGGCAGCCCCTTCCCCGGCGCGGCCTTTCCACGGCCCTGCTCTCTGCCCTCGTCCCAACCAAGACACAGAACAAAGGGCCCAGTCTGCGCCCCGCTTGGCCCGAGCCGCCCACCCCTGCAGCCTGGGGGCCGTCTCTTCATCTCTTTCTGCTTTTTGTTTTGGTGCGTGGAGGACTTGGGAGATTAGCCATGATCTCAAAATGCTGCTGATGAGTTTGGATTCTGTCACTTCCTAAATGAGACGTCTTAAGCCCCAGCCCAATGAGAAAGAAAGTAGTGATTCAGGGTTAGTTAGGCTTGTGAGTTAGTTGGAACCATGAATAAACTGTCCTCGTCTGACTCATGTGTTATATCCTAGCTCTGCCGGACCTCACAGGGGTGTGTGTATGTGTGTGAGTGAGAGAGAGAGTGAGAGAGCGAGCACAGTTAGGGTGTTCCAGTACTCCTCTTGCCGATTTCAGTTGTATATTGTAAAGGAATTTTGAAGGTATAGTTTGGCGGGAAAAAGTCCTGGCACCCTGCTTCTGTAAAGATTACAGCCAAGAAAACCTATGGGGCAGTCTGCTCTGTCACATGGAGTCACTGTGAGACGGAATCAGCTCAATGGCACCCAGCAATGACAGTCAGACAGCTATTGTGCCATTCCAACTCCTGACGACCCCAGGTGTTGCAGAGTAGAACTGCACTCCATAGAGTTTTCTCGGCTGCGATCTTTACAGAAGGAGATTGCCAGGCCTTTCTTCCACTGGGTGGGTTCAAACCACCAACATTTTGGTTACCAGCCAAGCTCAAATCGTTTGCACCACCCAGGGACCTTATAGTCAGACTGATAGACTTAAAAAAAAAAAAAAAAACAGTGGTTCATTTTGCTTCATCTCTTACTAATTTAAATAAACACTCTAAGGGGTGGGCAAGCTGGCCACGCAGACTTTGGAAGCACGCTGCCAGGTAACTTTCCGGGTGCCTGCCTGCTTAGAGAGAGGCAGGCATCCAGCTTGGAGAGTAGGGGATCTCATGGAATTTTACGAGGGGTGTATTTAGAGCTAGGTCCCTGGGTGGCGCAAACAGCGTGCACACGTTGATGGTTTGAGCTCACCCGGCAGTGCTACAGAAGAAAGGCCTGATGACCTGCATTCCTAAAGATGACCTAAGGAAACCTGCTCTGTAACACGTGGACGGGAGTTGGAATCAACTTGACAACAATGGATTTGGGGTTTGTTTTGTTTTGGGTTTTTTTTTTTTTTTTTGGATTTAGAGCTGGGCCTGGTAGGCTGTGTGTGTGCCTGGCTGAGGAATTGGGACTTGATCTCCCGCAGGGAGCTGGTGATGTTTAAAATGGGGCGTGGGGAGTCCTCTGTCAAAGGACAGTAAACTAGACCAGTTGCCGTGGAGTCAGTTCTGACTCAGGACGACCATACGTGTGCCAGAGTAGAGCTGTGTCCCCTAGGGTTTTCAGCGGCTGGTTTTTGCAAGTAGATCGTCAGGACTTTCTTCCAAGGTGCCTCTGAGTGGGCTTGAACCTCCAGCCTTTCAGTTAGCAGCTGAGCATGTTTGCAGCACCCAGCAACACTGGGTCCCCTTTTAGGGTGGGTGCAACCGGAGGCTGGGAGGCAGCATTTGGGTTCTCACACCCAGCCCCTGAAAGTGCGCCCCATTTCTCAACCCCCTGGGGTGGGCCCAGGGCTTTAATTCCCAGACGAGCTCTCGGACTCGGAGGGACCACAGGAGGATGGCCAGCTTCCTCGTCTCTGATGGGCGATGCACTTTATTGAGGTGGGTGTGTGGATGGGCAGGTCGCAGAGATGCCCTGGAGCCAGCCCCTTACCTTTGTTGGTCTGTAGTCTGCCTCCTGGTTTTAGGGGGAAAGGAGAAAATGACAGGTGGATGAGGTGGGGGATGGGTTGTTGTGACGGAACCAGACACCTCCAGGTCCCAAATATGCTCCTGCTTGTCCCCAAATATCGTGCAGCCAAATGAACGAGTTCTGGAACCTCCCTGAGGACTCATGTCGTGGGGAGACCCTTGAGTCTGCAAACGTTGGTTTTCCTATTTATTTAAAGCAGGGTCTCTCCATTTGGCACTGCTGCCATTTAGTTCCAGATCACTCTCTGTGGTGGGGTCCATACTGTGTACTGTAGGGTGTTGAGCAGCATCCCCGGCCTCCACTCAATACCAGTAGCACTCCCTTTCAGTTGTGACAACCAAAAACGTCCCCAGGCATTGCCAGTGCCACTGGGGGGCAGAATCTCCCCAGGTGAAGACCTGTGGGTTAGGGGATTCCACTGACCCCCAAGAAACTGCTTTCCACAGACATCTGACCTATGGAAGTTCTAGGGTACTGTACACGTTTAAATACACATGCCGAGTGGAGGGTCACCCTGGTTTACGTCATCTAACCCGCTGGGAATTTATTCTGGCGTGCCATGTGAGCAGGAATCAAACTCAAGTTTTTTCCCGAATAATTAATGCAGAGTTTCTCCCTTTTGACACTGCTGACGTTTGGTTCTGGATCATTCTCTGGGCTGGGGGTGTCCTGTGCACTGTAGGGTATTGAGCAACATCCAGTCTCTACTCACTCTGTGCCAGTTGCACTCCCCCACCCAGATGTGATGACCAAAAATATCTCCAGATATTTCCAAGTGTCCCAGGGAGTAGAATCGCCCTGATGGTATAGAAGAGCACCAAACTCTCAGAGTGCAGGAAGAGGAATTGGATGCAGAGCGCAGGGATGCCTCGTCCCTCCGCCTCTGTCTCAGTGGCTGCCGTGACAAAGTACCCCAAGCTGGGGGGCTCAAAACAACAGAGATGTATTCCCTCACCATTCTGGAGACCAGAAGCCTGAAATCAAGGTATCAGAAGGGCCATGCTACCTCCAGACCTTGTCTCTTCTACTTCTGGTGGCTCCAGGCGTTCCTAGGCATATGGTCACATCACTCCAATCTCTGCCTCCATCTTCACATGGCCGTCTCCTCTGTGTCTGTGTCTTTTCTGTGTCTTATAAAGACACTTGTCATTGGAATCAGGACCCACCCTACTCCAGTATGACCTCATTTTAATTACGTCCACAATGACCCCATTTCTAACTAAACAAGGTCACGTTCATAGGCACTGGAGGTTAACACTTCAACATATCTTTTCGGGGGCCCCATTCAGCTGCCAAGCCCACCGCACGTGGATAGGTGGGGAGGGGAGGATGCAGTGGAGGTCCCCATTGACCCACCACCCAACAAGTATGGCCTCTCTGAGCCAGTATTTCGCCCCTCTTCTCAGCGGTGACTCAAAGTGCCCTTAAGGGTAGAGCCAGCCTCAGGAACCTCCCTGTGTTCCCACACCGACCATACAAACGTGATGAGCATCGGACTGTGCTCCTTGTTGATTTATGAGATGGGGCTTTGCAAGGTGGCTTTGTGCCTGAGCATGGCGACTCATTGGCTGTTTTGTTTGGAGGGGGCGTTGTGAAGAGTTTATCTGTCACTGTCCAGAACCTCCGTCCCACTGTCTAACCCATCTTTGTCGACAAGCCCACCCATCACTTCAGAAGATTCTGGAACCTGGCCACCAGCAGCACCTTCCAGGTCTCCCCCCACAACTGTAACCAGAGCTCAAGTGCTTGTCACAGGCCTGATCTGAGCCACCCGCATCTTCCCCAGACCTGTGCCAGAGGCATCAGATGGGACCCCAGGTCCACCAGACCTCACTGCCAAGGTGACGTTTCTCAAACACACCAGGTCTTGGCACCCCTGTTTCAAACCCCGTGGCTCCCACTCTTTGTGTGAAAATCCGCACTCGGTTGCACATTTGCAAGGCCCGGTGGACCTGATCGTCCCGATCCCAGCTCCTCCCTGTCCTCCACTTTTGCCTCCAGCTGGCCCAGCCACACTGCTCTCCCTTTTTCAGACTGGCCCAGACAGTGCCTGTCCCCTGCACTGGTCACCCCTCACCGGTACCATTACACCCAGACCCTCCATACACCCGTTCTGTCCTGGCTTCCCCATTGTGGCACTACTGACCTTTGATTCCAGAACATTCTTTGCTGGGGTGGGGGCATCCTGTGAACTTCAGGGTGTTGAGCAGCATCCCTGGCTTCCACCCACCAGATGCCCATAGCAGCCCTTCCCCTTCACCCCCCAGTCGTGGCAGCCAAAAGACATTTCCAGAATCGCTCCCGGTGAGAATTGCTGCCCCAACACGTTTTTCTGGGTTTTCTTCTCCAAAGCGCTACTGCTCTTAGGAATGCCTCTCTGCTTGTTGGGTTGTTGTCCATCTCTTTCCCCAGAATCTAGTTCCCTGACTACCCAGCCCTAACGGTCCCCTTTCCTTCCACATTCACTCCCTCTCTTGTGCCTTGCCCAGAGCAGTCACATGAACGAAGACAGCCTTGTCCAGGGCATGACTGCAGACCCAGGGTAAAGCTTTGTGCCCGGGAGGAGGTATTGTCCCCTCAAACCTGGAGCTTTAACAGACCACGCCAAAAGAGTTAGTTCCAGCAAGCCTATGGGGAAAGGGCTTTCTCCAAGGTGTTGGGATCAGAGTGGAGGGTCTGGGGGAGCTGGTGGGAAGGGATGTGTTCAGTTGCCACCATGGGTGTGGGCACAGTCAATTCCAACTCATGACAACCCCGGGTATGTCAGAGTAGAGCTGTGCTCTATGGGGTTTTCTTGGCTATAATCTATGAAAGGAGATTACCAGGCCTTTCTTCTGTGGTACTACTGGGTGTGTTCAAACTACCAACCTTTCAGCTAGATACTGAGAGCAAACCATTTACCCCACCCAGGGGCCTTATAAGCTTTTCAGTGATACTCAAATAAGGCAGAGAAAAGTCTTTGGTGACCTAAGGACTCCTCCAGAAACTTCGTCTGCACAGCCAGTATCAGTTCCTTGGGCCCCTGTACGAATGTCCTGGAGCCACCACACAAGGGGGGAGCTTAGAACAACAGAAATTTATTCTCTCACAGCTCTGGAGGCCAGAAGTCTAAAATTAAGATGTCAATAGGGCCACACTCCCCCTGGCGGCCCTAGGGGAGGATCCTTCCTCGTCTCGTCCAGCTTCTTGTGGACCCAGATGTCCCGGGGCTTGCGGCCATATCACTGCAGTCTCTGTCTCTGTCATCACATGGATTCTGTCTTAGTCATCTAGTGCTGCTGTAGCAGAAATACCACAAGTGGATGGCTTTAACAAAGAGAAATTTATTCTCTCACAGCCTAGTAGGCTACAAGTCTAAATTCAGGGCATCAGCTCCAGGGGAAGGCCTTCTTCGTCAAATATGGAGGAAGATTGCTTGTCATCAGTCTTCCTTTGGTCTGGGAGCATCTCAGCACAGGAACCTCAGGTCCAAAGAACACACTCTGCTCCCGGTGCTGCTTTCTTGGTGGTATGAGGTTCCCATGTCTCTCTGCTCGCTTCTTTCTTTTACATCTCAGAAGAGATTGGCTTAAGACACTATCTCATCTTGTAGATCTCATCACTCATCACTCTAGCTGTCACTAATTCATCTTATTACATCATAGTGATAGGGTTTACAACACATAGGGAAATCCCATCAGATGACAAAATGGTAGACAATCACACAGCACTGATACTCATGACCTAGCCAAGTTTACAGATACTTTGGGAGACACAATCCATAGCACATGGCCTTCTCCACTGTGTCTGTGCACCTTTTGTCTTCTCCCATTATAAGGATACTCGTCGTCAGAGTTAGGCCCCACCCTACTCCAGTATCACCTCATCTTAACTCATTATACCTTCAAAGACCTAATTTCTAACTCAGGTCCCGCCCTGAGGTTCCAAATGAGCATCAATTTCAGGGAATACTCTTTATCCTAGCACAAACCCTTAAAAATCCATTGCTGTTGAGTTGACTCCAACTCATGGCTACCCGATGTGTTTCAGAGTAGAACTGAGCTCCATAGAGTTTTCTTGGCTATAATCTTTATGGGAGCAATCATCAGGCCTTTCTTTCACAGCAACGCTGAATGGGTTCAGACCACCAACCTTTAGGTTAGTAGTCGAACGCAAACTGTTTGTGCCATCCACGGATCTTCAACCCAGCACAGACCCCCTGCCCCTTATCACTTTTCCCCACGGACACTGCTGAAAGAGCCAACTCACCCAGCTGTTCTCAGCAAGGGTTGCTGATTCCTGCTCTGTCCCACCCCTTGGCCTGTGTCCTAGGGTGTCACCCCGAAGCCACTAGTCTCCATGACAGCCAGCTCCTGACATTTACACAGGCCCTTCAGACCCTGCCCTGGGTGCAGGGATCCAGTCCTATCAGACTTCCTGAAATGGGAAAAAGAAAAAACAAACCCAGCCTTCCTCCACCCTGGGCTGCCCTTGAGGAGTTGAGCCACTGGAGTTTGCTTTTCCTAGGTACCCACTTCTTCTACCCAACAGCTCCACTCGTGTGGACACCTAACATTCAAGTTCGAAGTGCAGAAAACTGGTGGGGGCGAGCTCTAACTTTGTCCCCCAGTTCTGTACTGCTGTGAGTCCCAAATTTGTTCATTTTGGAGTTATTTGGCTGCTTCTGGTGTTCCTTGGGTGGCGCAGGTGGTGAACATGCTCAGCTGCTAACTGAAAGGTCGGAGGTTCGAGCCCACTCAGAGATGTCTCGAAAGAAAGGCCTGGCGATCTCCTTCCAAAAAACCAGCCATCGAAAACCTTATGGAGCACAGTTCTATTCTGACACCCATGGGGTTGCCATGAGTGGGGGTCAACTCAACAGCAGTTGACTGGCTGGTGATCTTTCCAATAGTTTGATGTGATCATTCCTCCCTTAAAAAAAAAAAAAAAACCGGCCCCAGGAGGCGTATGTGAAAAGTGGAATCGCGCTAAATTACAAACAGCACTTTTCCCAACGATGCCGCCGTAATGCTAGCCTTCTCCTTTTAGCTGGGGGATGATTTCATCTGATAAACATGTGGCTTCAAATTATGGCCTTGCATAAATGGAAGGGCTACACTGCACTCTCTGGAGGCCCCGCTCGCCTCGTGTTCCTGTAAATTCCAAATCGCTCACCAAACTGATACACAGAGCGCTGCGTTCCCTGCCCCTGCAAAGCCTCCACCAGACCTTGAGCAGGGCTCACTACAAATTTGTCTCCTCACGCCAGGACCTAATTTCTGGTTACCTCTCCTTTCCCTATACCTTGCTTCTGTGAGAGCCTGAGATAACGGCTCTGAACAGAGGTCGTTGTTAGTTGCTGTTGAGTCGGCCCCAACTCATGGCAACCCCACATGCAATAGAACGAGACGTTGCCCAGGCCTGCGCTGCCTTTGCAATCGTTGGTATGCTCGAGTCCATGGCTGCGGCCCTTGTATATTTTGAGTGCCTTCTAACCTGGGGGGCTCGTCTCCTAGCACTTTATTGGACAGTATTCTGTTGTGATCCATAGGGTTTTGATGGGTCGATTTTTGGAAGTAGATCACCAGGCCTTCCTTCCTAGTCTCTTTTACTTTGGAAGCTCAGCTGAAACCTGTCCACCATGGGTGACCCTGCTGGTATTTGAAACACCGGTGGCAGAGCTTCCAGTATCATGGCAACATGCAAGCCACCACAGTATGGCACACTGACAGACGGGTAGTGGTGAACTGAGGTACGTGTATTCGAAGAATACAGAAAATATACCAACATGGCTTTTGCAAAACCTTTTAATTTTTCATTGTTCGGGATTTTCACTAGAGTTTTTTTGTGTGTGTGTGTGTGTGATAAAACTCGCATAAGATAGACTTGACTGTTGTAAAGTGGATGGTTCGGTGGCATTTAGCGCATTCACAGTGTTCTGCAGCCACCACCTCTATCTGTTGTTAGTTGCTATAAAGTCAGCGCCAACTCACTACAATTCCTCATACAACAGAACAAAATATTACCTGGTCCTGTGACATTTTCATGACTGTTGGTACGTTTGAGCCCATTGCTGTGGCTGTGGTGTCAGTCCAGCTCATTGAGGGTTTCCCTCATTTTTGCTAACCCTCTACGTTACCAACCATGATATCTTTTTCTAGCAATTGGTCTTTCCTGATGGCACGTCCAAAGTAAGTGAGCTGAAGTCTCGCCATCTTTACCTTTAAAGAGAATTCTGATTGTATTTCTTCTAAGACTGATTTGTTTATTCACCTGGCTGTCCAGGGTATAGTCAATATTCTTCGCCAACACCCCGGGTCAGACTCATCAGTTCTTCTTTTGTCTTCCTTTTTCCTTGCTGGACAATGAAAAAGACCACCTCTATCTAGTTCCAGAACATTCTCATCACCCCCAAAGGAGACACTGTCCCCATTAGCTGTCACTCCTTATTTCTCCTTCCCACCTGCCCCTGGAAATCAGTGATCTACTTTTTGTCTCTGCACTTGCCTATTCTGAACATAGCGTGTAAATGGAATCACACGATATGTGGCCTTTTGTGTCTGACTTATTTCACTCAGCATATTTTTCAGGTTCATCCATGTCGTAGCATCTATTAGGACTTCATTCCTTTTATGGCTGAATAATACTCCACTGTATGGATGGACCACATTGTATTTGTCCATCATCTGTTGATGGACACTTGGGTTGTTTCCCCCTCTTGGCTATTATAAACAGTGCTGCAGTGAACATTTCCGTACAAGGTTTGTGTGGATTTATGTTTTTATTTCTCTTGGGTATATGCCTAGGAGTGGAGTTACTGGGTCATGTGGTAATAATGTGTTAGCTTTTTGAGGAACTGCCAAATTGTTTTCTAAAGTGGCTGCACCGTTTTATATTCCTGCTAGCAATGCATAAGATTTCTATTTTTTCACATTCTTGTCTACACATTTACTATCTTTCTGATTCTAGCCATCCTAGTAGGTGTGAGGTGGTATCTCATTGTGGTTTTGATTTGCTTCTCCTTGATGGCTAATGATGTCTTGAGCATCTTTTCATGTGCTTGTTGGCCATTTGTGTATCTTCTTTGGGAAAATGCCTGTTCAGATCGTTTACCCGTTTTTTTAATTGGGTTGTTTGTATAAGTGAGTGTGAGAGTACTTCGCATATTTTAGATACAAATGCCTTATCAGATACATGATCTGATCCAGACGTGCCTGTCCAGACGTTTCATATAAATGGTATCACACAGTAGTACCATGAAACCTAGGAGAGCCAGAACTCTTTTTTCTGAGTGTCGTAACTTTTCTTCCTTTGGCGGGGTGCGGTCTCACCAGTTTTCTATTACTCTTTATTGGTGGAAAATAGTTTAGCTTTCCTTCTCTGACAGGTTTCCACCTTACATAGGTTCCGGCTTTCACAGGTTTTACTGTGTAACCTTTTGTATCTGGCTTCTTTCACTGAGCATGTTTTCATTATTCGTCCATGTCGTAGCATGTATCAGGACTTCGTTTCTCTTTATGGCTGAGTAGTAGTCCATCGTGTGGATGGACCACTTTGTATTTACCCATTCATCTGTTGCTGGACACTTGGGTTGTTTCCACCTTTTAGCTGTTCTGGTGGGGATTTTCAGCATCCACCAATTTGCTTTCTCTGTGGTGATGGAGGTAGTTCTTACACAAGCCTTGGGTGGGCTGATCATATCAGGCTGGGCTGTGCTTTGCTTCCTGTTCACGTTACACAGAGGGCTGGCCAGGTGTATACACTCCAGGGCATTTGGTGGGACAGTTACAATTAAGGAAGGACACGTGCGGTTTTCAGCCCTGCTGCCCTTGACACCCTCTCACAGGCCTGTGACTTCTACTTCCCCCCTCCCCCAGCCACATCCCCAGGAACCCACGGACCCAGCTCCTCAGCCCAAGGTCAGCCTCCTTCCTTCTTCTCAGCCAACCGCTTAGGAATCTGCCTCTGGGCCGGCTGTCTCCTCCCAGGCGTGCAGGGGGTTTTGGGGCACAGGTTTCACATCCACATGGAACCAGGACCTTGAACCAAGGAACCGGCCACAGCTCGGCGGGCTCCCAGGTCTCAGGCTCCATGCAGATGAAACCAGTTGCCATCAAGTTGACCCGAACTTCTAACCGCCCTACGTGTGTCTGAGTAGAACTGTGCTCCATAGAGTTTTCAATGGCTGGCTTTTTAGAAATAGATCACCAGGCCTTTCTTCTGAGGTGCCTCTGAGTGGATTCGAACCGCCAGCCTTTCAGTTAGTCGCTGAACACATTAACTGCACCACGCAGGGACTCCCAGTGAAGATGAGGCTTCATGAGAAAGGTGTGTTTGGGAGCTGGAGAAGAAAATGTCTGTGCCCCTCTGAGTGAGAGGCCCTCATCTGAGAATGTCCTCTGAAACTGTGGTCATCCAAACAGCATGGCCAGGCACAAGCAGCAGACCCCTAAGTATGGAATAATCTAGTGCTCAATATTTAACAAGCAAAAACAGGCTCAGCAATCAGTGCAAGGAAGAAGGATTTTTAAATAAAAGGCATTGAAACAGTTGCTTTGCTCTTGTGAAAAGCATTTGTTTCACCTCTCATGCTATAGTGAGTTGGATGGTATTAGTAGCCATTGAGTCTACTACGACTCGTGGCGACCCCATGTGTGTCAGAGTAGAACTGTACTCCATAGGGTTTTCAGTGGTTGATTTTTTGTGGAAGTAGGTCACCAGGCCTTTCTTCCAAGGCACCTCTGTATGGACTCAGACCTCCAATCTTTCAGCTAGTAGTCGAGCACTTACTCGGTTGCACCACCAAGGAAGTCCACAGTGAGTTGGATAGTGTTCTCCAGAATTCATGTCCTCTCGGAACCTCAGGATGCAACTTTATTTGGAAATCAAGCCTTTACAGATGTAACTAAGGTAAGAGTTTCTAGGCGAGATCATCCTGGATTGGGGAGGGCCGGCCCTCAATCCAATGGCAGTGTCCTTCTAAGAAGAGCAAAAAAGACAGAGGAGGAGGCCATGCGACAATGGAGGCAGAGATTGGAGTGATGCAGCCACGAGCCCAGGAACACCTGGGGCCACTAGAAGCTGGGAGAGACAAGGAACGATTCTCCCTAGAGCGTCCTGAGGGAGCATGGCCCTTAATTTTGAACTGAGAGAGAATACATCTCTTGGGTTTTTATTGTAATTTATCATCGTGCTTTAGGTGAAAGTTTACAGAGCAAATTTTTTGGCGGGTATGTGTGTTTTTAAGCCACCCAGTTTGTGGTAATTTGTTACAGCAGCCACAGGAAACTAAAATACACACCAAAATACTTTCCTGATGGATAAAGGCTTAAAGAATAAATAGCAGTGGGGAACACACACAAAAAGTGTAGATCCGTAGTGAATATTTTGATGTGTATATTTTCACCACAATAAAAAGAAAGGAAAGGGGGAAAAAAAGTACTGTATAGATTGGTGTTTGTCAGATCTGGGGTAGGAAAGAAGCAATAGACACTATAAAAGAAATGACCCATAGGCCTGGCTGCCTGAAATGTAATATTTGCATCAAAAAATAGTGCAGAACCAAAGTACATTGGTATAGATTTGTTTCGGCAAAGACAACAACGTGCTAACATCCTTTCTATATAAAGAGCTCTTCTGAGACAATAAGATAAACAGTGGTTCTGTAGAAAAAAATGGGCAACCAAATGAACGGTTTCCAAAAAAATGAAATATAAACCCTAAAGAAAGTTTTTTTTTTTAAATAATTTTTTGTTGTTGAGAATATACACAGCAGAACATAGACCAGTTCAACAGTTTCTATGTGTACAATTCAGTGACATTGATTACATTCAAGTCGTGCAACCATTCTTGTTATCCTTTTCTGAATTGTTCCTTCTCTATTAACATAAACTCACTATCCCCTAAGTTCCCTGTCTCACCTTTCAAGTTGCTGTTGTCATATAGTCGATCCTGTATCGATAGCCCTTAGAAGAGCATAGTGCTCAAGGCAGATATTCTCTACTAGTTAAGCTAAATTATTGTTTGGTTTTGAGAAGATTTCAGGGGATATTTTTGGTTTAAAGTTTAAAGATTCTCTCAGGGCAGTAGTTTCAGAGGTTCATCTGGCCTTCAAGGCTCTAGAAAGTGGGTTCCGTGAGAATGTGAAGTTCTGTTCTGCATTTTCTCCCTTTTGATCAGAATTGTTCTATAGAATCTTTGCAAAGTATTCAGTAATGGTAGCCAGGTACCATCCAGTTCTTCTGGTCTCACACAAAGGAGGTAGTTGTTCATGGAAGCAGTTAGCCACACATTCCATTTCTTCCTCCTGTTCCTGACTCTTGTCCTCTGTTGCATCAGGCAAATGAAGACAAATTGTTGTACCTGAGATGGCCCCTTACAAGCTTTTAAGACAGCAGGTACTACACAACAAAGTAGGAGGTAGAACAGAGGCACTAAACACATCATTGGGCCAATTGACTAGGATGCTCCATGAAACCATGTCCTCCAAACCAAGAAACCAAATCCATGAGGTGTTTGGTTGTATATAAGTAGCCTCAGCAGCTGCTCTTTTTGTTGTTGTGAAGTTTTTTTTTTAATCCAGCATTGTAGTCAAAGAAATGTAAGTGATGCGATACTTCTTTTGCCTAACCCATGGATGTGGACTGAGAAAAACAATAATACGTGGTGCTGGTGAAGATGCTGTGAGACAGGCAGTAGTCATTTATGCTGTTCCAGGTGGACCTACTGATCAGACGGACCAATCTGGAAGTCTGTTTGGCAGATGAATCAGGTCTTCAGAGTGAGGGTAGGTTGGCCTAGACACAGGGAACCAGCCCAGTGTTGTAGGTGCAGTGATGCACGTTGCAGTGGGTGCCCTTTGCAGAATGAGACAATGCTTGAGTTTTGGGGGAGATAGTGCAACCCACGGTTTTTGCAGTGGAAGCAATGTGGTCAGGGAGTTGACCACTGGGCAGCCAAGAGTTTTGGATCACTTGCACAGTGTCCCAGCCCTGAGAGTTTGAGGGCCAGCACCAGGTGGAGGCAATGTGGCCCAGGGCCAGGTCCCCAATGAGACATGGACAAGGCACAGGGCAGGCCCAGGTGCTTGGAGGCGGGCTGGTGGGGAGGGTTGCTTGCCTTGTGCATGCAGTGGGCTTCTCTGCAGAGCTGGGCAGCCTGGTGGGGCAGGCAGAGACCTAATCGGTGTCTCATGGGGAATAGCCCATGCCCAGGAGAGCTGCCATCCTGCTGTGTGTTGGGGGCTTTGCGGAGGCTGCGTCCTGCTTAGGCTGATCAGTGGCCCCAGCAGATGTCTCAGGGTATGGCCCAAGCAAGTCCACTCAGCTAGTGTGGGGGCCAAAGGGTGGCCACCATGGCTCAAACCAAATAGCCAAGCGCTCCGAGGCCTGGATGGATGGGATTGGCAGTGGGGCACCTCTGGGTACTTTTGTGCTGGGATGCCCACATCTATAACGTTTGAAGAGATTGGAGGTGGGAGGCCCTGTTGGCCAGGGGTGACAGGACAGGCCATGCTGAGGACACATTAATGAGAGGTGGGATGAGGTCAGTGGGAGGGCTAATCTCTGCTGAGAGGTTCTGAGCAGGGCAGGAGTGGGCAGGTGGCTGCGGAGTGGATGGCCCTGGAACAGAGCAGCAGACAGACCCAGGACATGTCCCACGTGTCCAGGGCCACACAGTCCACAGTGAGGAGGGCCAGGTAGGCTGGGAGAGGCCCTGGCCAGGGGGTTGGCCCGGCTGCGGCAGGGGCTTGGCGGGCATTTTTGGGGAGCAGTGGGGGCATGCATTGGTCTACAGGGTGGTCGGGATGAAAGTGCACACACTCTGCAAGGTGGAAGCGTGGGGAGGGAATAGGACTTTTCCTGGACCTAGATGCACGAGGAGAGCTTTGGGGTAGACAAGGGTTGACCATCTATCTCTGTTTTTGTTTTTGGTTTGTGACTTGGGAATCCATGTGTTAACTGAGCTGAACTGCTCCATAGGGTTTCCTTGGCTGTAATCCTTACGGAAGGAGATCACTGGGCCCTTCTTCTGTGACGCGGCTGAGTGGGTATGAACTGCCAGCTTTTAGGTTGGCAAACCAACTGCGCCACCCAGGCCCCTTCAGTTATTTCTGGTTTTAAGGCAAGGCCATGGGAGCTATTTCCTGGAGGGAAGAGAACGCGCGGAACTTTTTCTCTGGGGTCTCAGAAGGGTGCTGGGGAGGAGCTGGGGCGGGCCGGGGGGGTGTGGGTAAGGGCCACAGGCAGTCCAGGGCTTGAGAGTCATGGAGTGGGTTGGGTGGTGGGGTGGGTGGAGGGCAAGCTGCAGCAGGTAGTTCTGGCGACCCGCAGGCCAGACGCTGGGAGTTCCAGTGTGTGGCTTCCAGCTGATTCCGGCCACCCGGCCTTGATGCGAGGAAGTGCCTGCTCCTCACCACCCCCTCCCCCCCCACCCCCACCCCGCAGCCCGGAAGGTCTTGAGCAAGCTTTATCAACTTCCTCCTGAATTGTGGGTGGGTCGGGCTGTGGCCCCATGGGGGCTGGGCATGCATCAGCTGGTCCTGTGACTGCCCCTGGCTCCCCGAAGTCATACACAGGCCTCTGCTCTCAGGGGAGCCCTGGAGGCACAAAGTGGCCGTGCTACCTTCTGCCTGTCTAGCCGGTGAGAATGTGTGGGGGGACCGCAGGAACCCGTGGGGTCCAGATCATCAGCACATAACCACTCTGTGGTCAGAGTGGATCAGCGCAGGGAGGCGGAGCAGGCGTGGTGTCCGGGACACCCTCTGCCAACGTCAGGGCTGTTTGGACATAAGACAGTGAAGCCGGCAGCCTGAGCCGGACTGCCGCTCCGGAAGCTGTGGTGCGCGCCCACTGCCACCTCATGTGCTCAGGTCAGGGGGGACCCCATCTGAAATCCTGGCTCTGGGCGTGAGTGTGCACGTATGTGTGTGCTTGCGTGTGTGTGCCAGTGTATACATGGGTATGTGCACATATGTGTGCATTGTGCACGTTTGCGTATACATGTCAACGTGACTGTGCACATGAGTGTAGTAGAGGTGCATATGAATGCATGCAAATGTGTGCATTTGCATGTGTGTTCCAGTGTGTGCGTCTGTGTGCGTATGAGTGTGTACGTGAACATTTATTTGTGGATGTGCAAAGCATGTGCTTTTACGTGTGTCCGAGTATGCGCATGTAAGTGTGCATGTGTGTCCCCAGTGTGCAAGCCTGTGCTCTGTGTTCACATGTGTCTGCATGCCTGTATGGCAGTCTGTGACTATGTGTGTGCATGTGTCTGTATGTGCACAAGTATGTGCATGTATGTTCTAGCATGACAGCGTATGTTCCCTGTGTCTGTGCACGCATGAGTTGGGCGTGTGTATGTGTGTGTCCGTGTGTGTGCGTGTGTGTACGTGTACACGTATGCCCTTGTACTAGTGCGTCGTGTGTGTTCATACACTTATGTATGTGCCTGTATGCGTGTGCACATCCCTGGGTGCACACATGCGTTTGTGTGGCTGTGACCACGTTGTGCCTCTTGGAGTCTGGGTCCTGCATTTCCCACGTGGCTCAGAAGCCTGCAGGTCTTTGTAAACATCTCAGGGCCGCGTAGTGTTCCCCATGAAGTTCTGCTGGTTAACTCTCCTGCTACCTGGGACGGCCAGGTAAACAGTGTCACGTGGCCCCTTGCACTGCTAACACCATCACAGATTTCAAACCATTTTCTCAGGGGGGGTGTCCTAGCTACAGTGTTAGTGGACGTTTTGAAAATAGTTAGTTTAACATTCTGAAAATAGGACCAAGTGTTTTAAAAAGATCAGCTCGTGGGGAATTGGGTCCTTTTGTAATCCACCGAGTTGTTTTTAAACAGCTCTAAGGAGTTGTAATTGATGTACAGGAGCCCTGGTGGTGCAGCAGTGAAGCACTTGGCTGGTAATCAAAAGATCAGCAGTTTGAACCCACCCAGTGGTCCTGAGGAAGAAGGGCCCGGCAATCTGTTACTGCAAAGATTACAAGCTAGAAAACCCTATGAAGCAGTTCTGTTCTGTTACAAGGGGTCAGTATGAGTTGAAATTGACTGAGTAGCACCTAACAACAGTAACAATTGAGGTACAGTTTGCTGCCTGTTTAATGTGTAATTTGGTGAGTTTTGACACCTGTAAACACCCCATGAAGCCATCACCATGATCAAGACAGTGAATGACTCATCCCCGCGCCCCCCAGCCCAAAGCTTCCCCTTGCCCCTGTGCAGCCCCTCCCTCCCACCTTGTTCCCTCCTTCCCTACTCCTCACTACCTCCCTGCCATGCAGCCACTGGTCAGCAGTCTATAGCTGAGTTTGCATTTTCTAGAATTTTACATACATGGAACCAGACTGCACTGTTTTTAAAAATTGTATTGAGGTGAAATTCACGTCACAAAGAATTAACCATTTTAAAGTGAGCAGTTGAGTGGCATTTAGTCCATCCACTGTGTTGTGCAGCCACCACCTCTGTCTAGTTCCCAGAACATTCTCATCACCCTAAAAGGAAGCCCCATACCCATTAGCAGTCACTCTCCATCCCTCTCCCTCAGCTGCTGGCAGCCACTAATCTACTTCCTGTCTCTGTGTATTTGCCTATTCTGGACGCTTCATTTCAATGGAATCCCACACTATGTGACCTTTAGTGTCTGGCTCTCTCACTCGGCGTCATGTTTTCAAAGTTCGTCCACGTCATAGCATGTATCAGCGCTTCATTCGTTTTGAGGGCTGAGTAATACACCATTAGGAGCCCTGGTGGTGCAGAGGTTAAAACACTTGGTTGCTAACCGAAAGGTTAGCAGTTCAAAGGCATCGGCCATGCTGCAGGAGAAAGACGTGGCGATCTGCTTCCTTAAAGATTTACACTCTTGGGAACCCTATGGAGCAGTTCTACTCTGTCCTGTAGGGTAACTTTGAGTTGGAATTGACTCGATGGCAATGAGTTTGGCTTTTTTTTTTTTTTTTTTTGGTAATATGCCATCACATGCATATCTGTTGATGAATACTGGTCATTTCCATCGTTTTGGCGATTGTGCCACTGTAAACATTGGTGTACACATATCTGAGTCTTTATTTTCAAGCCTTAGGTACGCATATTTCCCATAAAAGGCCAATAGAAAATATTTTAGGCCCTGCAGGCCATGTGGTCTCAGTTGGAGCTATTCAATTCCACCATAGTAGGGAATAGATAATATGTAAACAAATGGGCTTGGCTATATTAGAATAAACCTTTTTTTTATAAAAACAGGTGGTGGGCCTACCACACCCTCTTCCCCTCCTTTTGCCCACCTGCTGCTCGAGCTCTTCATCCTTCAGATGTTACCTTCATCCCTCTTAGATGTTCCCGGCTCCCTGAAGCCTTTCCCAGCTCTCCGGGATAATCACCCCCCCTTGCAGGTCCTTTATCGTTGTGCTGGATGCACCCTCGCGCTGGGCTTTGAGCTAAGGTCTGGTTCATCTCGTCTCCTTGGCCATCATGGCTGGCGCATAGTGACCGTGCACACGTGACCCCTGCCACATTTCTACCTCATGCTAGGTGACACCAAATGGGCTGCACCAGCATCAACTGCCTTTTCTTTTTTTCCCTGCAACCTCTTTAGAAGCACTTGCATCTTTTGTTGTTGTTGTTGAGAATCCCCACAGCAGAACATGCCCCAATTTAAGTTTCTACGTGTACAATTCAGTGACACTGATTACAGTATTCCAGCTGTGCAACCATTCTCACCCCCCCTTTTCTGAGTTGTTCTTCCCCTATTAACATAAGCTCACTGCCCCTTAAGCTTCCTGTCTGACGTTTTGAGTTACTGTTGTCAAATGGATCCAGTATAGATACTTCTTAAAGGAGCATAATGTTCAAGGCAGGTGTTCTTTACTAGTTAAGCTAAACTATTGTTTGGCTTAAAGAAGGCTTCAGGGGATATTTTTGGTTTAAGGTTTAAAGATTATCTCAGGGCAGTAGTTTCAGGGGCTCACCCAGCCTAACTGGCTCTTTTTTTTTTTTTAAATAAACTTTTTTGTTGACAGTAATTTTAGATTTTCTGCAGAGTTGGTACAGAGAGGGCAAGTTGCAGAGATGGAGGGTCCCCATCTACCCCACACCCCGCTTCCCCTAATGGCACCCCACCTTTGCACAGTGCATTTGTCCTGGCTAAGAATCGACACTGGCTCGTTTCAGTTGACGATACTTCGGACTTTTTTCAGTTTTCACCACTTTTTCCATCATGTCCTCTTCCTGGTCCAGGACCCTGTCATGTTTAGCCATCCTGGTTCCCCAGTCCCTTGTCCCTTGGTCTTTCCTTGTCAGTGACAATGTTGGCCATCATGAGGAGGATGGGCTGGGGGTCCTTTAGAAGCCCACCCACCTCATCAGGATGTGTTTCTCACAAGTAGATGGGGTGGTGGGTTTCAGCAGCAGACGCCCTTTGAACAATTCTCTTAGGGGTCTCAGCAGTTCTCCCTGACTCGGCCCTCCTCCCTGGGGCCTCCATGGTTCTCCCACCCTCGCCCCCCTCCCCGAGGATCTCAGGGGTTCTCCTCGACCCAGTCCCTCTCCCTGGGGGTCTCAGTGGTTCTCCCCAATCCAATTCTCCTCCTCGGGGGTCTCGAGGCTCCTAGTCTTGAGGCAGGGTTTGGTCTGGCTAGCAATACTAGAACTGTCAGAGCCTTGACCTATAAGTCAAAGATCCAGTTTAGGGGCTGGAGGCTCTTTTGCCCTCCCCAGGAGCCCTGTGTGGTCATGTCTGGCCTCAGGGCAGTATCCAGTCAGGGCAGGGGCTTCCAGCCAGGGGTCCAGTGCCCACAGGATGCACAGTCTGCCTGAGCGCTGGTATCAGGGTCACCCCTTGTCTCAGCCTCCTAGTGCTGCTGTAACAGAAATCCCATCAGTGGGTAGTTTTAAAGAACAGGTGTTTATTATCTCACAGTCCTGGAGGCTAGAAGTCCAAATTTAGGGCATGGCTGTAAGAAGTCCTTCCTTGTCTGTTTCAGCTTCTGGTAGCTGTTGGCATTCCTCGGCTCCTTGTCGATCTTCACATCTATCTTCCCCTCTTTGTGATTGCATGTCTCTGTGTCTCCTCGGTTTTTTATAACTCAGAAGTGATTAGGTTTGGAACCCACCCTACACTGATATGGCTTCATTAACATTACAGAGAAAACCTTATTTCCCAGTAGCGTTGTATCCACAATGTCTTAGTCTCCTGAAGTTGCTGTAACAGATATCACAAGTGGGTGGCTTTAACAAACAAAATTATCTTCTCACGGTTCAGGAGGCTAGAAGTCTGAACTCAGAGCACCAGCTCTAGGGGAAGGCTCTCTCTCTCTCCGTTCTGGGGGATGACCTTTGTCTCAGCTTCCATAGCCCTGGCTTCCTCGGTTGCTTGCCAGTCTCCACGTGGCCACTGCATTGGTACTTGCTTCTCTGTGCCTAATTTGCTCTTTTATACAGGCAATCCCCAGATTACGAACATCCAACTTAAGTACAACTTGTTGCGAGCCCACCCCTGTAAAGCCTATTATATTAAAAATTTGAGGCACATACATGGATAATGAACAGGCACTTCTTTGTAGTGTCCATCAGACCAGTATTATTACTGTATTATTGTATTAAAGATGTTTTAGTGTATTTGGGAAGTGTTTCTTTAATTTTTTATGCATAGAAAGGTACACTGTATACTAAGACAAAACCTTTGGCTAACTGGCATGAGATATGAGAATTGTACCTAACCCGATTTACGTACAAATTTGACCTAAAGACAGATTTAGGAACGGAATTAGTTCATTATCCTTAGTTATAAGCCGGGGACTGCCTGTATCTCAAAAGTGGTCAGTTTAAGACACACTGATAGTGGCTTCATTAACATAACAAAGAAAAATCTGTTTCCAGTCAGAATTATATTCACAGATATCAAAACCAAACCCTTTGCCATCAAGTTGATTTAAACTCATAGCAACCCCATGTGTTACAGAGTAGAACTGAGCTCTGTAGGGTTTTCGTGGCTGTAATCTTTATGAAAGCAGATCGCCAGGCCTTTCTTCCACAGCTCCACTGGGTTGATTCAAACTGCCTGCCTTTAGGTTAGTACCTGTTGCTGTGAAGTCGGTCTGATGTATAATGACCCCATGTGTTACAGAGTAGAACTGCACCATAAGGTTTTCCATGAGTTGGAATCAACTCGACAGCACGCAATAACAATGTTTATGGAAACAGGTCACCAGGCCTTTGTTCCATAGTGCCTCCGAGTAGGTACAAACCGCCAACCTTTAGATTAGCAGCTGAGCACAAATGGTTTGCTCTATCCCGGGACCTTCCACGGAATTCTACACCTATTTGGGGGAACACAATTCAATGCAGAACACACACACACAGGCATTGGATTAGGATTCCTACAAGTATTTTGCGGGGGATACAGTTCAGTCCACAACATACAGGTATAGGGGTTAGGATTTACAATGTATATTTTGGGAGGGCGCAGTTCAATCCACAGCACCACAAACCTGCACTTTGCAGCCCTAACTGTGTCCCCCTTCCCTTGCAGATCCCGCAGACGCACACCCCGCGCCCTGAGGCATGCGGAGCCCGGGCCGGCGGCGGCAGCAGCAGGATGAGTGTGAGCGAGGCGGGCAGCCGGGCCGGCCCCGAGCAGGCGTCCTACCACTTGCACATCTACCCACAGCTGTCTGCCGAAAGCCAGGCCTCCTGCCGCGTGACGGCCACGAAGGACACCACCACGTCCGACGTCATCCGCGACGCCATCGCCACCTTGCACCTGGACGGCTCCAAGCGCTACGTGCTGGTGGAGGTGAAGGAGTCAGGTGGCGAGGAGTGGGTGCTGGACGCCAACGACTCGCCTGTGCACCGCGTGCTGCTGTGGCCACGCCGCGCCCAGGACGAGCATCCGCGCTGCGATGGCTACTACTTCCTACTGCAGGAGCGCAATGCTGATGGCACCATCAAGTATCTGCACATGCAGCTGGTGGCACAGGCGGCGGCGGCCCGGGGCCTGGCGCAGCGCGGCTTCCTGCCCTGGCAGCAGGCCGACTTTGACGACCTGTGCGACCTGCCCGAGTTGACCGAGGCCAACCTGCTGCGCAACCTCAAGCGGCGCTTCCTGCAGCAGAAGATCTACACCTACGCTGGCAGCATCCTCGTGGCCATCAACCCCTTCAAATTCCTGCCCATCTACAATCCCAAGTACGTGAAGATGTACGAGAACCAGCAGCTGGGCCGGCTGGAGCCCCACATCTTCGCCATCGCCGACGCGGCCTACCACGCCATGCTGCGCAAGCATCTCAACCAGTGCATCGTCATCTCGGGCGAGAGCGGCTCGGGCAAGACGCAAAGCACCAACTTCCTCATCCACTGCCTCACCGCACTCAGCCAGAAGGGCTACGCCTGTGGCGTCGAGCGCACCATCCTGGGCGCCGGGCCTGTGCTCGAGGTAATGGGGTGTTGAGGGACTGCAGATGACCCAGGGCTAGAAGGAGAAGAGGGAGTGCTCGGCCGAGCAGATAGGGGAGTGCTGTGTAGGGAGATGGAAGACAAGGGGCAAGGTATAGGGTAGTGTGAGGGGTAAATGAGTAGTTTCTTTTATAACGATCAACAGAAAGCTGGCTTATATGAGGCAGAGGTTAAAGGTGTCCCAAATGTCCACCTTTTCCAAGCTTCTGTACCACGCCATCATCTCTAACATCAACTACTCCCCCTCCCCCCAACACTCCCCTTCCCGTCTTTGGGTTCCATAATTCGCTGCAATGTCTCACAGAACTCATGAACCTACAGTTAAGTGGTTTATAAGGGAACTAACAGTACAACATGGGATCGGGATCAATTTGGAAGTAATAAGAATAACGCAGGATGTAGTTCTTTGATCAGGGCAGCTCCTTCTCACCTTCTGCTGCTGGGCCCTGCTGGGGGCCCTCTGCCACTGGGCCTTGCTGGGTGCTTTATTGGGCAAGTGTTTCAACTCTTAGCATCACGGGTCAGCAAGCCCCACCGTCTCGCACTGGTCTCCCAATTCTTCATTTAGCACTGCTACCACTCTTGCTACTGCTGTGCCTTTGTTTCTTGCTGTCCTCCATGTTACAGCTCCTTCTTTCTTCCCTTGTCTCCCTTTAAGCCTAGTAGGATGGCAAAACTGACCAATTCCCTTTTTAGGGTTTCATACACCTTATTTGCATGGTCCCCCCTACCCCACAAGAATGCCATGCACTTTGTTTCCTTTATTAGTAAGCTGTCCAATCCCTTTGGTAGGCCACAAGCACCTCATTTGCCTAGTCCCACCAAGTCGTTTGGTGGGAGTCCCAAAGACTATGGCTAGAAGGGCCGTATTAAATACTTCACTGTACTGCGGGCAGCTAAGGAGACAATAGACAGGTGGGAGTGGGCCTGGAGATGGTTATCACTTGGATGGGGCTGCCTAGGGGGGATCATGAATTCTGTAGAGACAGTGGGAAGGAAATTCCACAGCCAACGTCCCCATTGGCCAAACTGCATGGGCACTGTGGTTGTGTCTTTGTGGGTGAGCCTTTTGGATGTGGGTCTGGAAGAGACCACTCAGCATCCCTCACTAGGTGGAGGTTTCACGACAGATGTGTCACATGTTTGAGAACAGCATAGTACACCATCACCTGGTAAGGGCTGGGGAGTGTTGTGTTGGCCAAACCCCGTGGGAGCCATCAATGTGCCTTTGTGGGTGAGCCTTCTGGAGGTGGGTCTGAAAGAGTCCACACAGCAGCTCTCACTCATAGGACAAGAGTGGTTGCCTGTTTAAGAATACCACAGTGTGCCGTCACCTGGTGAGGGCCAGGGGTGATGTGCTGGCTCAGGGATCTACAGCTCTGGGTTTGTGGTCCCGGTCTCAGACTCTGCTTTTTTTAAAAAAAAAAAAAAAAAAAACTCCCCGGATGGTCTGAGATCCTTGGTAGAGTGGGTAAGGTGGGTGTGGAGTGGCACACCACTCCCTGACCACCTTGATCCGCAGCTGCCTCCCCTTGTCCGTGGGTTCAGGACTATGTAGCCACCTCAGAGGGCTGCTGTAGGAGTTCACTGAAATTATATATAGTCAGCTGGTATATCGGCTTTATACATTACTATTCCTCTGCATCTCTGAAGTCATCATCAAGAAATTAATGGAGAACCTAGGACTTGGCCCTGTGCCAAGAGTTGGAGCCTATTTTTCTCTTCTGTATGTTATTGTTGTTGTTAGCTGCCATCACGTCGGCCCCGACTCAGGGCGACCCCACCCACAACGTAATGAAACGCTGCCCTGTCCTGCACCATCCCCAGGATTGGTTGTGGATCAGACGATGGCGATCCCTGGGGTTTTCACTGTCTGGTTTTCACAAGTTGGTCATTAGGACTTTCTTCTTAACCTGTCTTGGTCTGGAAGCTCCACTGAAACCTGTTCAGCATCACAGCAGCGCTCAACCCTCCACTTAAAGATGGGTGGCTGCACCTAAGGCGCACTGGCCAGGAATTGAACCCACGTACCACAAATGGGGAGGGCCCTGGTGTCTCAGTGGTGAAGGGCTTGGCTGCTGACCAAAAGGTCAACAGTTTAAAGCTACTGGTGGCTTCACAGGAGAAAGATGTGGCCATCTGTTTCTGTAAAGATTACAACTTCGGAAACGCATTGGAACAGTTCTCTGCTTTACAGGGTCACTGTGAGTTGGAGTTGACTCGACAACAACACCTTTGGGTTTTTTTTTTTTTTTTTTCATTTATTTGCTACCACAAATAGGAACAGGTTAGGTTTCCATGAGTCAGAGTCGACTCGATGGCAACTGGCTATAAAAACAGAAATTTATTCTCTCAGCTCCGGAGACCAGAAGTCCAAAATCAAGGTGTCAGGAGGGACGCATTTTCCTCGAGGCTCTAGTAGATGATCCTTGTCTCTCCCAGTTTCTGGTGGCTCCAGGTGTTCCTGGGCTTAAGGCCACATCACTCTAGTCTCTGCCTCCGTCGTCACATGGCTTCCTCTTCTGTGTCTGTGTCTTTTCCTGTTCCCTCTTATGAGAACACTTGTTGTTGGGTTTAGATGATCCTAGAATAATGTCATCTCAAGCTCCTCAACTTGATCACAGCAGCAGAGACCCTTTTTCCAAACAAAGTCACCATCACAGGTTCCAGGGATCAGGACATGGACCTATCCTTAGGGGGAGCCGTTCCATCCTCTGTAGTACCCACAGAGTAACAGCTGGCGGGTTTAGGTGTTACCACCCTTTCATGGGGCTTATGATTACTCCAGTGATGCGGATACAGCATCCCCTCCTTTTCCTCCCTTCAGAGCTGCTCTCAGGGATTCTGGTACATTCTCCTGACTGCCATTGAGGACCGTTAGTCACCCCAAGGAGGGCGTCTGCACCCATGAGTCAGAAGGGTGTGCTTACCTGGTGTACTTCGGGCTCTCCAGGAAGACACTACGTGGTCATATTCCCTGCAGTTCATGACCTACTTGAGGGGCGGTACCCACACTGAATTCCAAACCCAGTACAGTGAGCACACCTCCTGCGGTGACAGTTTTGAAAGGGCTAAGGTGGTTTTAGCTCAGAGCAGGGTTTCTCAGCGTTGGCACTGTGGACATTTGGTTCTGGAACATTCTCTGTGGTGGGGGTTGTCCTGTGCACTGTAGGGTGTTGAGCAGCATCCCTGGCCTCCACCCACTCGATGCCAGTAGCATCCTCCCCCAAGTCATGGCAACCACAAATGTCCCCAGACATTGCCCAGTGTCCCCTGGGAGGGCAGATGAGCACCACTCCTTCAGAGCTATTCCGAGTGCTGAGGGTCCCAAGACCCTTCTTCCTTTGGCATCTCCAATCTGGTCCGATGCTTCCTGGCCGTGCTCTCCCAGAACCACGCAGTTCCTCCTTGGTCTCCTGCACACCCATGGCACAGACTCCATGCACGGCCCACTCACCCCTCTGAGGGACAGTGGTTGGGGACACATGATCTTAGTCTCTGACCAGGGCAGCCATGCTTCCTGACTATAGGAGAGCAGATCTGAGCTCAAGGAGCCAGCAAGCGCAGCTCAAAAGTCTTTATCCAAGTTCCCAACCTTGACATTGCTGATGTTTGGTTCCAGAACATTCTCAGTGGTGGGGGCCATCCTGTGAACTCTAGGGTGTTGAGCAATGTACCTGGCCTCCACCCACTCAGGGCCAGTAGCTTCCCCCCTACCCAAATACGATAAGCAAAAAATGTCTCCAAACATTGCCCAAGGTCCCCTGAAGGCAGAATCACCCCCAGTGAGAACCGCTGCCTTAGCGTCATAACTCATAGCCCTCACAAGACCTAGTGTTGTTTACCTCGGGTACGCACAGTTTAGAAGTTGTCAGAAGTAAGCTCCAGCAATTCTGAGATGGCCCAAGCTTCGCTTTCTGATAACGAGAATTATTAGTTCTCATGCCCTCTGCCTTGCTGGGAGTCAGGCTTTGGGTCCCACGGTCTTGACCCATCCTCTCTGGCCTCATAACAGCCCTGCTCATTATACAGATGAGAAAACCAAGCCCCAGGAGGTGTGCCGGAGTATTAACTTCCTGTGGCTGCCGTAGCAAGTGACCACAAACCCTGGCTTACGACAACAGGAATTTATTCTCTCACCATTCTGGAGACCGGAAGTCTGAAATCAGGGTGTCAGCAGGGCCACGCTCCCTCTGGAAAATCTAGGGTAGGAGCCTTCCTTGCCACTCCCATTTTCTGGTAGCTCCAGGCATTCCTGGGCTTGTGGTCCCATCACTCCAGTCTCTGGCTTTGTCTTCACATCTCCGTCTTCTCTGTAGTCTCTGTAGCTGTGTCTTCTCTCTGTCTCTTATAAGGACACTGGTCTTCGGATTTAGGGCCCACCCTACTCCAGTAAGGTCTCTGGGTGGTGCAAACGATTGGCATCCGACTCCTAACTTAAAAGGTGACGATTCGAACCAACCCAGTGGCACTGAGGAAGAAAGACCTGGAAGTCTGCTGCCCTTAATGATTACAGCCAACTCTGTGGAGCAGTTCTACTTTGTAGCACATGGGGTCACCATGAGTCAAAATAGACTTGACAGCAACAGGTTTCTAATCCAGTATGTCCTCAACTTGATCACATGCAAAGACCCTTTCTCCAAACAAGGTCCTGCTCATGGCTTCTGGGGATTTGGACATGGACATGTCCTTCTGGGGGATACAATTCACTGCTGCAACTGACCAGCCCAGGCCATACCACAGGCAGCCACAGACCCGGTACGCCCGAGCCCTGCCGCGCTGTCTCTCAGTGTCCTTGAGGAAGTTTCTGTGGAGCTCTGCACAGCCCCCAGCATCTGGGACTTTTTTCAGCTCCCAAAAAGAGAAGTTGATTGTGGTGAGGCCCAGACACAGTGGACGCTCAGGCGGAGGCTGCTGCCTCCCTGTGCAACCCTCACCAGAAAACAGGAAGGGGTACCTCGCAGAGCCTGAAGGGTCAGCTGATGGCAACTGGGCTGGTACCTGGTTCCCAAGGGTGGAGAAGCTGGGCTGGGGCTGCCCTCCCGCCCATGGACGCACCATGTCTTAGTTTCTTAGTGCTGTTATAACAGAATTGTAGCCCTGGTGCTCAGCTGCTGACCAAAAAGGTCGGCTGTTCAAATCTACCAGCTGCTACTTGGAAACCCTATGGGGCAGCTCTACCTGTTGTACAGGGTCGCTGTGAGTCGGAATTGACTCAGTGACAGTGGGTTTGGTTTCTCTGGGTAGCTTAAAAGAACAAATTTATTTCCTCACAGTTTAGGAGACTAGAAGTCTGAATTTAGGGTACCAGCTCTAGGGGGAAGCCTCTCTGTTAGCTCTGGGAGAAGGTCCTTCTGCTCCTTAGAGATAGCCACCTGGCATGTACCTTCCCCCACTTGTGCTTGCTTGCTTCTGTGCCTAATCTGCTCTTTTATGTCTGGAAAGTAATTGGCCTAAGACAGGGCTACACTGATCTGATCTCATTAACATAACAAAGAAAGCCTGTTTCCAGATGGGATCACATCCACAGGTATGTTGCTGCTGTTAGTTACCGCTGAGTCACTTCCTACTCATGGCAGCACCTATGAGCAGAGTAAGATGGCACCATAGGGTTTTCAAAGCTGTGACCTTTCAGAAGCAGATCACCAGGCCTGTCTTCTGCAGCACCTCTGGGTGGGTTCAGACCATCAGCCTTTCAGGTAGCAGCTGAGCACTTAACCATTTATGCCACCCAGGGGCTCCGCTCATAGGTGTGTTGTTGTGTCCTGTTATGTTGGTTCTGACTCGTAGTGACTCTAGAGGACAGAGTAGAGCTGTCCCATAGGGTTTCCAAGGCTGTAAATCTTTATAGAAGCAAATTGCCTCATCTTTCTCCCTCAGAGCGGCTGATGGGTTCTAACCACCGACCTCTCAGTTAGCAGCCAAGCACTTTAACCATTGTGCTACCAGGGCTCCTTATCGCATAGGTATAGGCGTTAGGATTCCACACGTTTTTGGAGGACACAGTTTAATCCATGACACCCGAGAGCTGCGTTCCTCCCGACTGCTTGCCATCCTGGAAACAGTGTTTTCAGGGATTGTTGTTTAGCTGGAGTCCGTTGGTGGTGCAGTCTGTTAAGCACACCACTACTAACCAAAAGCTTGGAGGTTTGAGTCCCCCCAGGGGCACCTCTGAAGAAAGGCACTTCCGAAAATGCAGCTACTGAAAACCCTGTGGAGCACAGTTCTACTCTGACACACATGGGGTTGCTGAGTCAGGTCAACTCCATGGCAGTGGGTTTGGTTGTTTCGCTCCTGAAGCTCCAGGGGTCCAGAAAGCAGGTTCCCTAGGGCGCTACCTGCCCTAGACCCCCAAGAACCCGGAAACTATCAGCAGAGCAGCCTAAGTCATTGGCCACTCGGAGGGAGCTTGCCACACAGTCCCCCAGAGAGTGTGTTCCTCTCCATGGTCCCTTGGACCTGAGCTCCTCCCAGAAAGAGGCTGGGTCGGGGCGCTTCTGACCTAAGACTCAAACCCCACAGCGGTCCTATTCCCACACAGGGCTTCATTTTGAAAGCAGAAGTGAAACAAGGGTCCGTCTTGGTGGGCTGTTTTACCAGGGGGAGAGAGGCTGGGGGCCGCGGCTCGACGTAGCCAAGGTCACTCAGACCAACCCACTTAAGACCAGCAGAGCCCAGGGGAAGGGGCTTGGTGCTAGCTGCTGCCTAGCCCACCTTGGGCCCAGAGGGAGCCTGTCCTGTGACTTGGTTGAAGCCTGTCCTTCGACCCCACACAGACCCTGGCCTGAGCCTCAGTTTCCTCGGGGCCCCACGGGATCCTCACCTCCAACCCAGACCCTTTGTCTCAGTCTCTGGGGTGTCCGTACAATATACTGCAAAGTGCGGGGGAGCTTTAAAGAACAGGAATTTATTTTTTTACAGGAATTTATTTTTTCACAGTTCGGGAGGCTGAGATTCCAAATCAGGTTGTTGATTTCTTCTGAGGCTCTGAGAGAAGAACCATTCCATTCCTTTCTCCTATCTTCCAGTGGCCCCCGGTGATCCTTGGCATCCCTTGGCTTGTAGAGGCGTCTTCACATGGCACTTGTCTTCCCCTGTGTCTCTGCGTCTTTTCTCCCCTTTTTATAAGGACACCACTCAGATTGGATTAGGACCCACCCTACTCCCTGGGTGGCACAGTTTGCACTCCACTACTAACCCAAAAGTTGGCAGTTCAGATTCACCCAGTGGTGTCATGGAAGACAAGCCTGGTGATCTCCTTCTGTAAAGATTACAGCCAAGAAAACCCTATGGAGCAGTTCTACTCTGTAACACATGGGGTCACCATGAGTTGGAATCAACTCTATGGCAATGGGGTTGGTTTTGGTTTTTCTACTCCACTATGGTCTCATGTGAACTTAACTGTTTGCTAATGTCTTTAAAGACCCTGCTTCCAAACAAAGTCATTTTCACAGGTACCAGGACTAGGACTTCAGCATACCTTCTTGGGGAACACATTTCAATCCACAGCACCTCTCTACCTCTGGGCTGACGGGTTTGTTCCTGCTACCTTCAGTCAGCACAGAGCCAGCCCCAACGGGGCAGATCACCCTGAAGCATGGTACCCGCCTGGACTGCCCCCTCAGGGCCACCTGCCCAGGCCACATCTTTCCCTCCTGGGTCCAAGGGGCGGGGCATGCCTTGATATATACAGGCTGACCACTCCCACCTGACCCACGAGGAAACCAAGGTGCATGGGTGGTGAACCACTAGCCAGAGTGACAGAAAAGAAGGTTCTGGAACCAGAGGTGTGTTGCTGCTGTGTCTCAGTCTCAACAGTTGGGTTTTTTAAACAGCTTTATTGAGATATAATTCATATAACATGCAGTTCACCGTTTAAAGGGTACACGTCTGATTTATAAGTACATTCACAGAGTACATTCACAACTACCAGGTAACTTTAGAACACTTTCAATACTCTGGAAAGAAACCCTCACCCCTTAGCCGTTATCTCTCTGCCCCTCTCAGCCCCAGACAACTACTGATCTACTTTATTTGAAATCTTGATTTTTCGTTCAGCGTGGATCTGCCACCACCACCACCAGCTGCCACTGAGCAGCTCGTGGCGACCCCGTATGTGTCAGAGCAGAACTGCGCTCCACAGGGTTTTCGGTAGCTGATTTTTCGGATGGAGAACATCAGGCCTTTCTTCCAAGGCACCTCTGGGTGGCTTTGAACTGCCAGTCTTCTGTATAATATTACGGACCAAGGCAAACGTTTCAAAGGTACTCTCTCCAAACGCCCCTCTCGTTTTTGCCTGACTTCCCTTTCCCAACACAAAAAAACTAAACCTATTGCTGTTGAGTCAATGCAGACTCATAGTGACCCTATAGGGCAGAGTAGAACTGCCCCACAGGGTTTCCGAGGCTATAAATCTTCACAGAAGCAGACTGCGACATCTTTCCCCCATGGAGTGGCTGGTGGATTCGAATCGCCAGCCTCTTCATTAGCAACCGAGTGCTTAACCGCTGCGCTACCAGGGCTTCCCGCTTCCCAAATCTGACAAAACCAGGTTACCGTTCTTGGTCCAGTCCACCCAGATTGCCAGCTTCTGTCTGTCTGCATCTGTGGCCACATTGTGTACGTTGTTACTAGCCACCATCTGGTTAGCCTCCAGCTCATGGTGACCCCACATGCAACAGAGTGAAATGTTGCCCAGTCCTGTGCCATCTTCCAGCACTATATCAGATAATATCTTGTGTGATCTCTAGGGTTTTTGTTGGCTGGTTTTGGGACATAGATTGCCAGGCCTTTCTTACTAGTCTTAGTCTGGAAGCTCCACTGAAACCTGTCCACCATGGGTGACCCTGCCAGTGTTTGAAATACCAGTGGCAGAGTTTCCAGCATCACAGCAATACACAGTAAAACACACTGACAGACACATGTATACTCACAAGCACACATCCACCCACAGGACGTCTGTTTGGGGGCTTGGCAAAGCAGGAGTTGGATCTATAGGTCCCAGGAGGCACTGCAGGGCCGTTTGCCTGCGGCTCTGTGCACAGTTTGCTCTGTCTTGTTCTCTATCTGTGCCCACAGGCGGCCAGGAAGTGGTTTTACAGCAGGCTTGGCTCAGCTGGGTCATGGCCCCCGTCTTGTCTCTCTTGCGCTGTCATGGGGTGGATGTCCCCAGGCCCAACCCTCAGAAAGTTTCCAGCTGCACCCCTGGGTACAGAGGCCACCTGCGCCCTGCCTGTCGAGTACAGGGCCAGCCAGAGGCACAGCAGAATGAGGAGCTGGCAAGCAAGGCCCCACATGCCCCCGACCCCCTACCCAAGACCTCCCTTAACAGAGCTGAATTCAGTTTTCCATGAGTTTTCCATGAGCCGGGGAGAGAGGCTACCGTGTGTGCATGGGGGGTGACCAGGTGCTCACAGCCGTGGGGGCAGCAGCTGGGGGGGAAGCATGACCAGGCAGATGCAGCAGTGTTCCCAGCCCCTGCCCAGCAGGGGAGCAGCGTGATGACGAACAAGGGGCGCCGGAAGTGCCTCTCCCCAACATCAAGGACAGGCCAGCCTGGGCCACTTCCCACAGAGAGGAACCCATCAGGGGTGATGACCATGAGACTGCACCAGTCAGCAAAGCAGGACCAGACCAGGGCAAAAGGGAGTGCCAAGGACGAGAGGGATGATGGAGAGATCAGAGAGTAACTAAGGAACCATGGAACACCAGGGAGGAGACAGTCACCTGAAGGCAAGGGCAGCTGGCCTAGGTGGAAGATGCAGTCCTGCTGGGACCTCCCAGTGTCCCCCCACTTCGGGTCTTCATGGCCCTGCTCCTTCTCGCCAGAGACCCCGTGCCTGCCTCCCAGGCTGGCGACATCAGCACACAGAGCCACAAAGCCCTGCAGTGCTTCAGGCTATTTCAGACCACGGGGAGGTTGTATTTTTGGAACGCTGGGTCTAAGGGAAGAGCAAAATTATGGGGTGTATTTTAAGCACCAAGAAACCCTCATTGGGCTTTGAAGAAAGTTGATTAAAAGCTAAAGGCCACACTGGCCACCTTTTCCAAATGCCCTGGCATTTTACCAGCCTGTGTTAAGGGAGAGAGGGTGTTCATTTATCTGCCTGGTATTTCTGCTGCATGTTTAGAGCAGAGGAGTCTGGTGTATGCACTTGCCTGTTGACCAGAAGGTTAGCGATTCAAACCCACCCAGAGGCACCTCGGCAGACAGGCCTGGCAGTCTGCTTCTGAGAGTTCACAATCTTGAAAACCCTGTGGAGCACAGTTCTACTCTGCACACGAGGTCACCATGAGTCAGAATCAACTTAACAGCAACCATCAACGATATTTACCACAATTTGATAAAGGAGAAAAATGCAGATTTTTAAAGTTTAAGAAACTCACTAACATGAACAAACTCCCACCACCTTGATGAAGTATGTTATGTCCACTGTTCTTGGGGGATTGCCTCCCCACCCCCGCCAAGCCCTACTTCCCCATTTTGGTCGGCACACCATAGCGAGTGCTCTCGGGTGCTTTCCTCCCAATCTGCATGCTCACTGTCACCATATCCTGTCGTCTCTTCCTTTGAAAGGTTTCCCACCACCGTTCCGCCCCTGCACCACCCATACCAGCTGGTGCAGTGCGTACACTGCCCGAGACCCAGCATAGGGGTGTGCAGTGTCTGGCAGCCCAGTTGGTAGTCAGAGCACCAACTTGCACGTTGGAACATAGGGCCCTCCCTTGCCAGGGCTCAGTTTCCCCATCTGCTCAATAGGCAGGCAAGCCCTTGCTTCTTAGGGCTAGGAGGCTGCACTGCAATGAGGTATACCTCGTTGCCATCAAGTCAGTTCCAACTCATAGCAAGCTCATGCATGACAGAGTCGAACTGTTCCATAGGATTTTCTTGACTGCAAAGACCTGGCAATCTGCTCCTATAAAGGTTATAGCCGAGGAAACCCTATGGGGCAGTTCCACTCTGTCACATGGGGTCGCTGTGCATCAGAATTGACTCAAAGGTACACAATAACAACACCAATCTATACAGAAGCAGATCATCAGGTCTGTCTTCTACAGCACTGCTGGGTGGGTTAGAACTACAACCTTTAGGTTAGTAGTTGAGCACAAACCATTTGTGCCACCCAGGGACCCTGTACGACAAGGTGCCTTTCAACAGGGATTTTCTCTTCTGTGCCTCTCCAGTCACCAGCATTGGGGCTGGTCTCTCTTCCTTTACCCTTTGACTTTACTGCACCTGACAGGACAAGGCAGTCAGATGACGGGTGGAATGGGGGTTGGACCTGCCTGGGGTTGCAGTGCTGGTGGAGAGTGGCAAACTCTAGGTGAGGCTCAGGGGTCTTGTTTTAGTCAAAGTTCTCTAGAGAAACAGAACCAGTGAGATATATGCATATGTTGTTATTGTTTGCCATCTAGTCAATTCTACTTCTTGGCAACCCCATGTGACAGAGTCCCACTACCCCATAGGATTTTCTAGGCTGTAATCTTTATGGGATCAGATCACTGGGTGATCTGATCCCATAAAGTGACTGGTGGGTTTGAACCACCAATCTTTTGGTTAGCAACCGAGTACTTAACCATTGTGCCACTAGGGCTCCGTGTGTGTGTGTGTGTGTGTGTGTGTGTGTGTGTGTGTGTGTATAGGGAGAGGGGGAGAGGTTGATTTTTTTAAAGGATTGGCTCACTGAGATGTGGGAGTGACCCTCCCTCCTGCCCACCCCAAGGAGTCTTTCCTTACCTGTGTAGATGTTCAGCTTTGCTGCATAGAAAACACCAGATGTCCTTACCATTCTCATCATTGGTATCGAACTGCATGCAATTTGGGAGTTGTATAGGGAAGCAAACGACATCCCAAGATGAGAACATTCATGATGAGCTGACCACTTACAAAACAAGTCTCCACTGAAACTCCCCTCCGTGGCTAGTGTAAGGCTGGCTCCTTTCCACCCACCAGTCATTCTCTCTCCTGGATTCATCCCACCGTCCCTGTGCAATGCAAAGTAAGGCTGAAATTCTTGCAAAAGGTGCAGGATTTCAGGAAGTCATGTAAAGTGACCTGAAGGGTTGCTCCACTCACCCTCAGTCAGAGATGGAGGTGAACCTGGTGCAGGGTGAGAGGTTAGCAGGTGGGTGGAGGAAGGATGGTGACAGCCTGAGGCTCAGAAGGCAGTGGGTCCTGGAGATTTAAAACAGTGTAATTTGCCAATCAAAAGAACAGGATTTTCAGCTTGGCCCACAAAGCAAGGTTAACTGCGTGCTGTATACTTGAGACTCAAAGCGCAGTGGTTCAGAAAACAAAATATAAAGGGTATGCCAGGTGTAGAAAATACACTCGTCTGTCAGTTTGTCATACTGTGGTTACTTGCATGTTGCTGTGTTGCTGGAAGCTATACCACTGGTATTTCAAATACTAGCAGGGTAACCCATGGTGGACAGGTTTCAGCGCAGCTTCCAGACTAAGACAGACTAGGAAGAAGGACCTGGCAGTCTACTTCTAAAAAAAAAATTGGCCAGTGAAAAACCTTATGAATAGCAGCAGAACATTTTCTTAATATAGTGCCAGAAGATGATCCCCTCAGGTTGGACGGCACTCAAAAGATGACTGGGGAAGAGCTGCCCCCTCAAAGTAGAGTCAACTTTTATGACGTGGACGGAGTCAAGCTTTCGGGACCTTCATTTGCTGATGTAGCACAAGCCAAAATAAGAAGAAACAGCTGCACACATCCATTAATAATCGGAATGTGGAATGTACGAAGTGTGAATCTAGGAAAATTAGAAGTCAAAAATGAAATGGAACATGTAAAGATCGATATCCCGGGCATTAGTGAGCTAAAACGGACTGGTATTGGCCATTTTAAATTGGGGAAGAATGTGGTCTGCCCTGCTGGGAATAACAAATGGAAGAAGAATGGTGTCACATTCATAGTCAGAAAGGACATTCCAAGATCTATCCTGAAGTACATCGCTATCAGTGATAGGATATCTATAACGCCTACAAGGAAGACCAGTTAATACAAGTATTCTTCAAATTTACGCACCAACCCCTAGGGCCAAAGATGAAGAAATTGAAGATTTTTACCAGCTTTTGCAGCCTGAAATAGATCAAACATGCAGTCAGGGTGCATTGATAATTGCTGGAGTTTGGAATGCAAAAGTTGGAAACAAAGAAGAAGGATCAGTAGTTGGAAAATAGGACCTTGATGATAGAAACAACGCCAGAGATCACATGATAGAACTTTGCAAGACCAACTCGACTTGTTGTTGTTGTTAGGTGCCATCGTATTGGCTCTGAGTCATAGCAACCCTATGTACAACAGAATGAAACACTGCCTGCCCCTACAGTATCCTCACAGTTGTTGCTGTTTTGAGCCCATTGTTGCAGCTACTGTGTCAGTCCATGTCATTGACAGTTTTCCTTTTTTTCGATGACTTAATCATTGCAATAATACCTTTTTCAACAACATAGAAGGCGACTATACATGTGTACCTCACCAGATAGAATACACAGGAATCAGTCGACTACATCTGTGGAAAGAGACAATGGAGAATCTCGGTAACATCGGTCGGAACAAGGCCATGGGCCAACTGTGGAACAGACCATCAGTCACACTTACGCAAGTTCAAGTTGAAGCTGAAGAAAATTAAAACAAGCCCACGAGAGTGAAAATACCACCTTGAGTGTATCCCACCTGAATTTAGAGACCATCTGAAGAATAGATTTGATGCATTGAGCACTAATGATCAAAGACCAGACGAGTTGTGGAATGACATCAAGGACATCATACATGAAGAAAGCAAGAGGTCATTAAAAAGACAAGAAAGAAAGAAAAGACCAGAACGGATGTCAGAAGAGACTCTGAAACTTGCTCTTGAACATAGAGTAGCTAAAGCAAATGGAAGAAATGATGAAGTAAAAGAGCTGAACAGAAGATTTCAAAGGGCAGCTTGAGAAGACAAAGATAATATAATGACATGTGAAAAGACCTGGAGTTAGAAAACCAAAAGGAAAGAACACACTGGGCATTTCTCAAGCTGAAAGATGCTGGAAGCATCAAAAGAAGATGGAAGGAATGTGCAGAGTCACTATGCCAATAAGAAATGGTCAACTTTCTAGTATTTCAGGAGGTAGCATATGATCAAGAACCGATGGTATTGAAGGAAGATGTCCAAGTTGCACTGAAGACGTTCGCAAAAAACAAGGCTTTAGGAATTGATGGAATACCTATTGAAATGTTTCAACAAGTGGATGCAGCGCTGGAAGTGCTCACTCGTCTATGCTAGGAAATTTGGAAGACAGCTACCTGGCCAACTGACTAGAAGAGATCATATTTGTGCCCATTCCAAAGAAAGGTGATCCAACAGAATGCAGAAATTATCTAATAAGATCACACGCAAGTAAAATTTTGCTGATGATAATTAAAACACTGTGCAGCAGTACATTGACAGGGAACTGCCAGAAATTCAAGCCGGATTCAGATGAGGATGTAGAACGGGGGATATCATTGCTGATGTCAGATGGATCATGGCACAAAGCAGAGACTACATGAAAGATGTTTACCTGTTTTTTATTGACTATGCAAAGGCATTCGACTGTGTGGATCGTAACAAATTATGGATAACCTTTCGAAGAATGGGAATTTCAGAACACTTATTTGTGCTCATTAGGAACCTGTACATAGACCAAGATGCAGTTGAAACAAGATGAGGGAATACTGAGTGGTTTAAAATCAGAAAAGGTGTGTGTTGGGGTTGCATCCTTTCAGCATACTTATGCAGCCTGTATGCTGAGCAAACAATCTGAGAAACCGGACTGTGTAAAGAAGAACACAGCATCAAGATTGGAGGATGACTCATTAACAACCTGCGATACGTAGACAGCATAACTTTGCGTGCTGAACGTGAAGAAGATTTGAAGCACTTACTGATGAAACTCAGAGACTGCCGCCTTCAGTATGGATTACACCTCAACATAAATCAAAAATCCTGACAACCATACCAACGAGCAACATGGTGATAAACGGAGAAAATACTGAAATTGTCAAGGATTTCATTTCACTATGATCCACAATCAATGTCCATGGAAGCAGCAGTCAAGAAATGAAATGATGTATTGCATTGAGCAAATCTTCTGCAAAAGACCTCTTTAACGTGTTAGAAAGCAAAGATATCACATTGTGGACTAAGATGTGCCTGACCCAAGCCGTAATATTTTCATTCGCCTCGTAGGCATGAGAAAGCTAGACAATGAATAAGGAAGAGTGAAGAAGAAGCTATCCTTTGAATTGTGGTATTGATGAATAATATTGAGTTACCATGGACTCCCAGAAGAATGAACAAATATGTCTTGGAAGAAGTACAGCCAGGACGCTCATTAGAAAGCGAGGATGGTGAGACTGTCTCACGTACTTTGGATGTGTTATCGGGAGGAGCCAGTCCCTGGAGAAGGACATCATGCTTCATAGAGGGTCAGTGAAAAAGAGGAAGACCTTCAATGAGATGGATTGACATGATGGCTGCAACAATGGGCTCCAACATATCAACATTGTGAGAATGGCGCAGGACTGAGCGGTGTTTCATTCTGTTGTACATAGGGTCGCTATGAATTGGAGCCAACTGGTTGGCACTTAAAAACAACATACCAGGTGTACCATCAGGCAGAATCGGAGATAGCCAGGACTGCAGTTCTGACAGCAGAGAAGGTGGGATTCAGGCTACCAGGCATTTATACGTGACAGAGAAGTTTCTTCGTAATGCCGAAGCCTCGATTTACAATCAAGTTTTGATATTTGTGAATATCTGTACATCAGACAACACAGCCAGTACCCTTACAAAACAAGAACTATAGGCAATATGAAAAGAAACAGATACAGACGTGCAGTACAAGGCTGGTCTAGTAAAAGTGGACATAAAATAAGCCAGGATATGAGATACCCAAACCACATTCTTAAGGCACCTGTGGTCATTTGGTGAGCCTTTTGCTCTGACATTAGACAATAAACTTTCATAAGTATCTACATCAACATTGGAAACGGCTGCTAACCAAAAGGTTGGCAGTTCAAATCCACCAGGCGCTCCTTGGACACTATGGGGCAGTTCTACTTTGTCCTGTAGAGTCGCTATGAGTCGGAATCAACTCAACAGCAATGGGTTTGGTCTGGGGTTTTTTTTTTTTTTGAGGCTCTACATCAGACAATCACAAAAATTACTCACATATCCAAACACAGACAAAGTAGCTATCAGTTTCAAAAGGAGAAAGACTACAAGCAACACACTGAGAATACGATAAATCTAGAAAAAATTTTAAAGGCACCTCCATGTGAAAATGTTTTTTAAAAGAAAAAGGAAACTTCTAAACAATTCTTGGATTGAGGGGAATATACAAACTAAAATTATAGATTTTTTTGATTAGTAGGAGAAAATTTGTTATAAGAACCTATGGGATGCATTTAAAGCAGTAATGCGAGGAAAATTTTTAGCTGTATAAGTACTTTCTAGCCATTAATATGGAAGAATGAAAGCAGGGGAATTAAATTTCCAACTCATAAAAAATACGAATAAAAAGACTGAGAAAAAGAATAGAGTAAACCCAAAAGAGAATGATGCGGGTATGAACTAGATAAGATAAGCCCCTGGGAAACCGATCAGTTCCTCTTCTGCTTAGTAAGAATCAAGCAAGACAATCTCCCATTAAAACTTGATTTGTTGTATTTTCTTTTTACAAGCGATCACATGGTTTCATTATAACCTAAACCAGAATTTAGGGAAAATATGAGATAAAATCACTTGTTTTGTAACACTTTTGTTTTAATTTTTTTAGACCCCTTCCCTGCCTCCCAGGTTGTTCGCAGACTCTCGCCTCTGACGGGCATCTGTCTGTTTCAGAGGGATTTGTCCTGGCCCCGAGAGAGTGTGTACAGTTTGCACTCGTTTACTAACCTAAAGGTTGGCGGTTCAAATCCACCCAGCAGCTCCACGGAAGAAAGGCCTGGTGGACTCCTCCCGTAAAGATTACAGCCAGCAAGGCCCTGTAGAGCACAGTTGTGCTCTGACACACGTGGAATCACCATGAGTTGGAGTCAACTCGATGGAACGGATTTGGTTTTGGTTTTGTCCTGTCCCCAGACGTCCTCACTGCATTTCCCGTGTTTCCTCCACATCCAGGGCTGACAGTCTGTGTCATTTTGAGTCCGAGTGATGGTGCCTCTCGTGAACGGGGGCACGGCGAGGGGGAGGGAAGCTGTATGTCTTGTTCTCACTCTACTGTCTGTACATGCCTGCTCCTCATTGGTCTGGCCAGCAACTGACTGTTGAGAGCCTGCTGGAAGCACTAGGCAACAGGAAGAGAACAGAACTGGGAGGCTGGGTTTTAGCCAGGGCCCTGGGCGCCTCTACCTCCTCATCTGTGAAATGGGGAGCCATGGGGGTGGGGGCGACTCCTCTACTTCCTGCCCTGCAGCTGCCGCCGGTGCAGGCTAGAGGGGGAGGCATCCCTTCTCCTGGCTCTGCCTCTGCGTGACCTCTAACCACCTTCCCTGCAGAGCAGCTTGGTCAAAACGCAATCAGCAATGTTTTCACTTCCTCCCCTCCCTCCTTCACCCCCACTGTCTGCTCCCAGCCACCCTTTTGTAAGCCCTCGTGTCTTAGTGTTCTTTCAAAAAACAGAACTAGTGAGATGTATACAGATATAGACATAGATTTACTTCAGGGAATTGGATCACAGGGTTATAGGTCAGGAGACAGGCTGAAGATCTCTGCAGGCTGGCTTCACAGGATCCATAGGTCAGGTGACAGGAAGAGAGCAGAGAGAGCAAGTTCTGCCAAAATACCTATTTACAGTCTGAAGGCAGTCACATCCTAAAGAACTCCCCTTTTAACTGATTGATTGCGTTAGATTACATTCTGTGAAGTCATTACATCACATTATGGAGCAGTAACTAGACTAGTGTTCAGCCAAAACCCAGGGAATCCTAGCTTAGCCAAACTGACAGGTAAAATCAACCGTCACACCCCAGGGAGTGGGTTTTTCTGCCGTCTTCTTACTTGGCGTGTGACCTGCTGCCCTGACCTTCCCTCCATGCCTCCTGGTCATGCTTCTCTGCATCCCTACTGAACCCAGATGACGCTCACCACCCCGTCATGCTTGCACCTCACTCGAGCTGGGTCTGAGTCTTCCGTCAGCTCCTGTACCTTCCCTGGCGTCGGAGACCAAACAGTCACCATCAGGTCGACTCCGACTCAGAGCAACCCCACGTGTGTCAGAGTTGGACCATGCTCCGTAGGTTTTTCAGTGGATGGTTTTTTGGAAGTAGATGGCCAGGACTTTCTTCCGAGGCACCTTTGGGTGGACTGAAACCTCCAGCCTTTTTATTAGTAGCTGGATATATTAACTGCACCACCCAGCAACACCTAGATTCAAACCTGATGCCATGTCAGCCACCCACTCTGGGACTTTGGAGGGGGTTGCCTCAGTTTCCCCAGCTAAAATTGGGGACGGCGAGTGTGTCTCTTAGCAGAGTACAAACAAGGGAAAGTGTTGAGGAGAGTGGCATGGGGTTGGTGTGGACGACGTGTCTTTACCTGGTGGGTGTTACCTCCTGTAAGGTAGCAGTGTCAGAAGCTACTTAACTTCAGGAGGAGGGATGAGAAGAATCAAGATGAGCCCAAAGCTGATTCCTATGAAGTGGAGGTCAGACATACCTCCATTCTCTAGCTTTTCTGCCAATTCTAACACCAACTGTCCTCCCCATGGCACTCCCTATTTTTCTGCTGAGTTCAATAATTCATTACAGTAGCCACACAGAACTCACAGACCATACTCATGATTATGTAGTTTATTAAGGAAGTAACAGGTTACAACTCAGGATTGGGATCAACTTGGAGGGTAACAGGCTACAACTCAGGAGACGGGATACAGTTTTTCAATCAGTACAGCTTCCAAGCTTTCAGCTTTCTCGCCCATGCTGGTGGGCAGGCCTCGCTCTCATCCTGACCTGTGCAGCCAGGCCTCACTCTGAGCTGGGCTAGCAGGCCCTTCTCTTGGTCACGCTAGCCTCCTCTCAACCTCTGCCCGGCTTCAGAGTGTTATAGCTCTTTGGCTTTGCAGACAAGTACCGTGAGGCATCCCACTCTGCCAGCAAGCCTCCTGCCCTAAGACGCTCAGCTTTTCACATCATGAGTCAGCAGGACCACTGTAGCCCCCTCACTCCGTGGACTGGGAAGCCCGCCACAGCCATCTTGTGCCAAACTCCTGGTTCACTGCTCATACTACTACTGCCATCTCATACCATCTCGTGCCATCTCATGCCATCTGCAGTGTTACAGCTCTCTGTCTTCTGGGTCTAGGAGGTTCTCGGCACAGGGACCCCAGGTTCAAAAGATTCACTCTGCTCCCAGCTCTTCTTGATGGTAGTGAAGCCCCCCCTCAACCTCTGTGGGATTAGCTCTTGTATAAGCCTACTCCTCCCACCAAAACCACGAACTAACCTATCCCCCTGGTAGGCCACACTCACCTAATTTCCTTAGTAGCTGACCAATCCCCTCCAAGGGTTTTATACACTTATTTGCTCAGTAAATTGTCCAATCTCTGCTTGGGGTTTGAGGTACCTCATTTGCATAGTAAACTGTCCCATATCTCTAAGGGTTTTTATGCACCTTATTTACATAGTAAACTGTCCAATCCCTTTGCAAGATTGTTGCCTAGGAAATCATCTTGGCAGAATTACAAACCCAGGACCAGAAAGGCCATATGTAAAGAGAAACCCGTCGCACTGCACCTCCGTTCTTTCTGAAACACCAAGATGCTGGGCCACCCTGTTTTAAGAGAAAAATGTATCCTCAGATACTATGAGTCGGATAGGGTGTTTAACTGTGGATGTTTAAGAAGGCTTTCTGTTGTTAGTTGCCGACGAGTCAGCTCCAGCTCGTGGCAGCTCCGTGTACAACAGAATGAAACGCTGCCCAGTTCTGTGCCATCCTCACAATCATTGGTTTATCTGAGTTCATTATTGAGGCCACTGTGTATTTTTAGTACCTTCCAATCTAGGGTGCTCATCTTCCAGCAGTATATCAGACAATGTTCCATCGTGATCTATAGGATTTTCAATGGATAATTTTTGGAAGTCGATCACTAGGCCTTTCTTCCTAGTCTGTCTTAGTCTGGAAGCTCTGCTGAAACCTGTCCACCATGAATGACCCTGCTGGTATTTGAAATATGTGACAGAGCTTCCAGCATTATAGAAATCTTTTTAAACTATCCCAAAGAAGAATCCAGAAGACAGAGATCATTCCAAAGTATCTCAATACTGTCCAGTTGTGGGCACCCCTGCCACAGGGTGGGGGCAGCCCAGCTGGGGCCCAGTGGTCCTCTGAGCCACAGGCCTAGTCTGCACCTGGGCCTAATTTTTCCTAGAAACCATGACCAGAGGGTTCAATTTTAGGGTCGTTTCTGTTTCTTGTTCCTTCCGTTTTGTAAACTTTTAGTAACCAAAACACCAGTTGCTGTTGAGTCAGCCCCAACTCATAGCAACCCCACGTGTGTCAGAGCAGAACTGTGCTCCGTAGGATTTTCAGTGGCTGGTTTTGTGGAAGCCGATCACCAGCTCTTTCTTCCTAGTCTGTCTCAGTATCAAAGCTCCACCGTGGAGCTGTCCACCACGGGTGACCGTGCTGTTACTTGAAATACCAGTGGCGTAGCTTTACTAGTTGCCATTCAGTCGACTCCAACGCAAGGCAGTCGCACGTGCGTCAGAGGAGAACTGTGCTGTGTAGGATTTTCAGCAGCTGGTTTTGTGGAAGCAGATGACCAGGCCTTTCTTCACAGGCACCTCTGGGGGTACTCAAACCTCCAACCTTTTGGTTAAACACTCAGCTTAACTATTTGCACCATCCAAGGACTCCCAAAGCCTTTAAGTAAGGTTGTATATATTTTTCCCAATACGAAAAAAAAAAAAATTGTACTTTACATTATGAAGGAGGAAAAGTTGGTTACATGGAAGCCTTCCTCGGGAGAATTTTGCCAGAACTGTGAGGTTTTTCTGGCCTGTGGGAAGGTGGCTTTGGCACCTGGCCCTCCATAGCCTCACCCCCTGGAGGCCACATCCTCCCTCCTTCTTACCTGACCCCACTTGCTCTATCCAGGGGCAGGTTGCACCCCTGTGCCCACATGGGAAAAACAATAGCACCCCACACTGTGAGCACCAGGCTAGCATTTCCTTGTTGGCTCAGACGAGTAATTATACAAACCGGATATTTTTAGACAGGCTGTTGAGACACGCTATGTACTGGGACCCCATACCAGACGCATGAGGTCACCCACTTGGGAGCAGTCAGTGAACGCAGAGCCAGAGCTCAGGATGGTGGCCGTGCTCCCCTCCAACCTAACTCTGTGTCCCCAGAACCCCAGTCCTGGCTGTTTTTCTGGAAATCAGAAATCGCTGTGTAGACCCGTCCCCAGGGTGATACAAATGATCAACTACTTGCCAAGAAAGATGAGAGGCTTGAACGCACCCAGAGGTGCTGTATCTTACTGTCCAAGAGTTGCCATAACAGAAGTCTCAAGAGTGGGTGGCTTTAAAGGACAGAAATGTATTTCCTCACAGTTCAAGGGGAAAAAAAAACCCATTGCAGTCCAGTCGATTCCAACTCATAGCGACCCTATAGGGCAGAATAGAATTGCCCCATAGGGTTTCCAAGGAGCAGCTGGTAGATTCGAACTGCTGACCTTTTGGTTAGCAGCCAAGCACTTAACTACTGCACCACCAGGGCTCTCCTCACAGTTCAGGAGGCTAGAATTCCTGGTGATCTACTTCCGAAAGGTCACTGCCATTGAAAATCCTGTGGAGCAGTTCTACTGTGCACACACGGGCCACCATAAGTTGAACTCACTTGGCTTCAGTTGGTTTTTTTTGGTTGCTGTTTGTTTTTTAATGTGCCTCTCGATTCGTCTCTCATGGTGTGGCCGGAGGGCCTCTCACCTGGGGTCTTTAACCTCCCCCAGCCCCATCTCCTCTCAGCTTCCCTATCCATCCTGGCTCCTTCCCTGCCCATGTTGCCCCAGGGTCCCATCACACCCTTGCCCCTTGTCGATTAAAGCCCCTTGGGTGGTGGGTGCTGGTTGGGAAGAGGCCCGCCGGGGAACCTCGGGGGTGGGAATGTTCTCTGTCGTAATCTGGGTGCAGGTTGGTTGGTTACCTGGGAGGCCTTGAGGGGGAACCTCCAAGCTGCACACTCCTGCACTCAGTGTATCTGACACCTGGAAAAGGTGAAAAATCTCCCTGCTTGTCTTTTCCCCAAATTGCAGGACTCCTTGAAAGCAGACCGTCTTCACCTCCACACCCTCATACCCAGCCAGGGCCAATCAAGTCCTGAGCTTGTATCAGACCGGGGGCCAGTTTCTTCTGTAAAGAGCCCAATGATAAACATGGCAGGCCCTGTGCGCTAGGCCATCTCTGTCGCAGTAACTCTACTTGGCCCAAGTAGCATGACAGCAGCCACAGATGATACGTAAATGAATGGGCATGAGTATGTGTCAATAAAAGTGTGCACCATACGTGTGCACCAGTGTTCGTTGCAGCACTTTTCACAGCAGCCAAAAGGTGAACACAGCGCAGGTGTCCATCAGCAGTTGGATGGACAAACACAATGTGGTCTGTCCATACAATGCAGCATTACTCAGCTGTGAAGAGAAGTCCTGATGCGTGCTGCAACATGAATAAACCTTGAAAACATTACGTTGCGTGAAAGAAGCCAGACACAAAAAGACATAGTGTGTGATTCCATTTATATGAAGTGTCCAGAACAGGCAAATCCGTAGACAGAAGGTAGAGTGGTTGCCTGAGGGTGGAGAAGGGGGACTGACTCCTAATGGGTGTGGAGTCTCCTTTTGGGGTGAAGAGAATGTTCTGGAACTAGATAGGGTGGTAGGTACACAACATGGTGAATATAAGTAATGCCACTGAATTGTACACTTAAAAATTATTAAAATGGCAGATTTTCTCGTTGTGTGTATATTTTAGCACAATAAAAATTTCAACCAAAAGCGTTCCTGGCCCATAAGCTGCAGCGCTGAGCCCAGCCCCACAAGAGGCGCACAGGCTGTGCCAGCAGACCTCCACCACACCCAGGCTGTTTCTGGTCCTTCCCTGCACCCTCAGTGACCCGCGGCACCTCCTGGGGATATGTGTTACCTGCTGCTCGGGGGGAGAACAGCCTGAACATCGGCTTCTGTTTCCCCACAGGCTTTTGGCAACGCCAAGACAGCCCACAACAACAACTCCAGCCGCTTCGGAAAGTTCATCCAAGTCAACTACCTGGAGAGCGGTATTGTGCGCGGGTGAGTGTGGCGCTGTGGGCGTCAGTCTGGGGTCTCGGGGTCCCCGTGGTGGGAGGGCGTGAATGCAGCCGCCACAGCCATCAGCCCAGGGTCTCTGGCCCCATGGGCAGGAGGGGGTGAGTGCAGCCGCTGTGGGTGCCGGCATCAATTTAGGGTTTCAGGGGCCACCACAGTGGGAGGGGGGCAAGTGCAGCCACCACGAGCCCCAGCTTTGATCTGGGGCCTTGGGGGCCCCTCAGGCACTGGCCTAGTGTCTTGGAGTTCCTGCAGGTGGGAGGAAGTGCAGCTGCCCTGGGCGCCTGGTATCAGTTGAGGTCTTGAGAATCCTCGCAGGTGGGAGGGGGTGAGTGGCGGTTGTGGGCAGGCACTCAGCATCACTTTGGCGTCTTGGAGGTACCTACGGGTGGGAGCCAGCCCTTTGTGGGAGCTCAGTGCCACAACTGTGGCTGTGCGAATGTTTGTGAATCATACAGTGAAATGAGTCTGATGTTAAGTCGTTGATGTCTTGGTCTGAGCCAGGTGCTGGTGTGAGATACTTGATGGGTGGGGTGGTGTCTCATCCTGACCCTGAGGTCATCAGACGTTGTGAGACTGGGGGGCCTGGGCACAGAAGGAATAGGTATGATGAGCTTGAGGTGCTCATGTATCGGTTTGCCAGGAACAGGCAATGGCGATTAATTACCCTTATTTCCTGGTCTCAGTGAGATTTCTCATCTGGTCCATCTCGGGTGCCACAGACAGAGTTGGCGTAGACTATGGCCTCTTACCAAGCATATGTCTTAAGCCAGAAGGAGACGTGACCCTGGGTAGCAATGTGAGACAGGTGTCCAGGGAAGTACTGACAGATGAGAGGGTGGGTGAATTCATGAGTGGATGGATAGATGGATGGATGAGTGGCTGGATGGGTGGGTAGATGGATGGATGGATGATGGATTCATGTGTAGATGGATGGGTGGGTGGGTGGGTGGTTGAGTGGGTGAATGGATGAATGGGTGGGTGGGCGGATGGGTGGATCAGTGGGTGGATGGATTCATGAGTGGATGGGTAGATGGATTGACTCATGACTACGTGGATGGGTGAGTAGGTGGATGGATGGATTTGTGAGTGGATGGGTAAGTGGACAGATGGGTGCTTGGGCAGGCGAGTGGGTAGAGTGATAGATGACTAGGTGGGATCACCCAGAAGAAAGACCACTGTCCCGTGCAGCAGCTCTGCTCTCATCCATGCCTTCGCCAAGAGATAGGCTTTTCTGGGCTTTGGACAAAGGCCAGTGATCAGATTTACAAGTGGCCAGACTTGGAAGGTTCAGGAATATACTGGGTTTCTAAGGCAATACCCCTGAGGGTCTCAACCAGCTGGTGCCACCTGAGAGTGACGGGTTCCCAGTGGCAAAGGATCTCAATGACGAGAACCCCTGCAGTGTGCTCCCAAGGATGGTTGTTCTTGATTGAATGAACATTCCCTCCAAAAGGACGTATATATCAACCCCCAGCGAGTGCAGGGACTGGAAGAAAAGGGTTGCGTCTGCTCATATCAGCCAAGGGTCCCCTGCTTGTCAAGAGCTCTTTAGGCTCCACGGGATCTCTGCTCTCGGGGTGGGAGGAGACACTCGCAACAGATATGTGAGGAGGTCCTGGCCCACGAGTGGCAAGGGAGGCTCCATGTCAAGGTGACCCTCAGGCCACCACCCTCGTGCCGCTGAGGGCAAGACAGGAGCACACCGCAGTGTGAGGGCGGCGGGGAGAGGAAGGGCACAGCTGGGGAACAGCACACGTCTACTGAAAAAGGCAAGACAGGAAATACTTTCACATGACTCAGCTCTGCCCTTGCCTCTCAAAGCAGCCCTGGACCGTCCGCAGATTTGGGGGCAGATGGGGCCAGATTGGAGCCAGGGCTTGCCAATCCAGGTCAGGGAGGATGAGCGAGGAGGCCACAGGGGCCCGTGGGGCAAAGTCCAGGCTTGGGAAGTCTGGCACCACTGACATTGTGGGTCCCCTGGCTGCTGTGTGGAGGAATGGATGGATAGATGAATTCATGGGTAGATGGGTAGGTGGGTGGATGGATAGATTCATGAGTGGGCGGTGGATGGATGGATAGATGGATTCATGAGTGGGTGGATGATGGATGGATGGGTAGATGGCCCAGGCTGGCATTGGGGAGACCACTGAGGCCAGGCTGGGCACAGTGGGGCTAGGATTCTGATGAAGTTGGGGGATAGAGCTGGCAGGAGTACTTCACTAACCAGCCAAGGGTCTGAGAAGACAGGGCAGTTCAGGACTCAGCCAGTGATGCCACCACCCTTAACTGAGGCAACAGGGAGGGAATCAAGAGTCAGGCTCGAACTTGCTACATTTGGGGCACCCTCAGGCCACAGTCAGGCACAGAGACAAAAAGTGGGGGCCATCAGTATATTAATTGTATTTTGAGCGATGGAGCTTCCAGGCATCCTCCAGGAGAGTGGCAGCTGGAGAGGAGGCGTCTGGGGTCTGAGTCGGGCATTCTGGAACCAGGTTCCAGGGCCTGGGTGCATGCAAGAATACCTCATATTCAGCTCCTTAGATTCTAGTGGCAGCTGTGGGACTTTTAAAGATCCCGGCAGCACCGTGAGCAGCAGGGTGAGGAGCTCTGACCTTCAACAATTGGGGAGACCCAACTGCCGACTTCCAGAAATAGAGAGGGCAGCAGCCCTTCAGGAAGGAGGAGGCCATTGAGGGTTAGGGACAGAGAGTGGGGATTCATCCAGAGTGTTGAGATTCTTCTCCCTCTCGAAGGCCATTTCAGCAAACTATTCATATTCGCTGCGTGACAGGAAGTTTATTTCCTGAGTCCTTCAGCCTTTGGCCACCACCCCGGCGGTCAGCTTATTGTACTGTGTGGCTTGCGTGTTGCTGTGACGATGGAAGCTGTGCCACTAGTATTTCAAACACCAGCAGAGTCAGCCGTGGTGGACAGATATCAGCAGAACTCGGACATCTAAGACAGACTAGTATAAAGGCCTGGTGATCTGCTTCTGAAAATCAGCCAATGAAAACTATGGATCCCAGCAGAGCATTATCCAGCACACTTGCTTTGGACACATCATCAGGAGAGATGACTTGCTGGAGGAAAACATCATGTTTGGCAAAGCCATGTGTCAGAGTAGAACTGGGCTGCATAGCGTTTTCAGTGGCTGATTTTTCAGATGTGGATCACCAGGCCTTTCTTTCGAGGTGCCTTTGGGTCAACTCGAACCTCCAACCTTTTAGCTAGCAGCCAAGAACATTCCCAGTTTGCATCACCCAGGGACTCCCACCTCCCCCTACCTCCCTCCTTTTCCTCTTAGCCCCTGCCTTGGCTGCTAAGCAAAAAGCTGGAAGTTGGAGTCCATCCAGAGGCACTTTGGAAGAAAGGCCTGGTGATCTACTTCCGAAAAGTCAGCTATTAAAAACCCTATGGAGCACAGTTCTACTCTGACACACATGGGATCGTTGTGTGTCAGTCTAACCCCTGCGTTTTGTTTTTTTTTTTTTAGTTATTTACATTGTATCAAAGGAAGTTACCTTGTACCTAATCATACCACATATATCTTGGTTTGTTAGTGCTACTGTAACAGAAATACCACAAGTGGGCGGTTTTAATTAACAGAATTTATTTTCTCACAGTTTAGGAGGCTAGACATTTCAATGTAGGGCGCTGGCTGTAGGCGAGGGCTCTCTCTGTGGGGGAAGGTCCTTGTCTCAGCTTCTCTAGCCAGCCACCTTGGAGTTTCTGGGCTGGTAGACAGGTCAGCCTCTCTGGTCTTCAGATAGTATTGGTCTGCCCCCCTGTGTCTGCCTTCTTCTGTGCCCAGTCTGTTCTTTATAATTCAAAAATGCTTGGCTTAAAACATACCCTACACTGATTATTGTTGTTGTTAGGTGCCATCAAGTCAGTTCAGACTCATAGCAACCCTGTGTACAACAGAACAAAACACTGCCTGGTCCTGCATCATCCTCACAATCGTTGCTACGTTTGAGCCCATTGTTGCAGCCACTGTGTCAGTCCATCTAACTGAGGGTCTTCCTCTTTTTCACTGACCCTCTACCCTACCAAGCATGATGTCCCTCTCCAGGGTCTGGTCCCTCCTGATAGTATGCCCAAAGTATGTGAGATGATGTCCCGCCATCCTTGCTTCTAATGAGCATTCTGGCTGTACTTCTTTCCAAGACAGATTTGTACGTTCTTTTGGCAGTCCATGGTATACTCAGTATTCTTCGCCAACACCGCAACTGAAAGGGGTTAATTCTTCGGTCTTCCTTATTCATTGTCCAGCTTTCACATGCATATAAGGTGATTAACAACACCATGGCTCTGTCAGGCGCACCTCAGTCCTTAAAGTGACATCTTTGTTCATCTGAGCCTGCACTGATAGAGCCTTATTCCCAAATGGGACCACATCCACAGGTATAAGGGTCAGAACACCAACACACATTTTTAGGAGGCACAATTAAAATCCATGATACACGGTAACAATTATTTCATTTCTTCAAGAAAAAAATACTAAAATTTCAGGGATCACAGTAGAGGCTCCCACACAGATCAGGAGAAAAATGTGGAACAAAATTCAAATTCACAAAGACCAGACTTTCCGGTCTGACGGAGATTGCGGGAACCCCTGAGACTATGGCCACTAGGCACCCTGCTAACTCAGAACTGAAGCCATTCCCGAAGTTCGTCTTTAAGCCAAAGATTAGACAGACCTATAAAACAACCAAAAACACGCGTAAGGAACATTCTTCTTAATTCAGTCAAGTATATGAGACCAAATGGGCAACACCTCCCCAAAAACAAAGAGAAAAAGGTGGGAAGGGTTAGAAAAACTGGATAAATAGACTCAGGGAACCTGGAGTGGAAGAGAGGAGAGTGCTGACACACTGCAGGGATTGCAACCAGTGTTGCAAAACAATTTGTGTATAAATTTTTGAATGAGAAAACTAATTTGCGCTGTAAACTTTCATCTACAGCACAATAAAAAAAAACTTTTTTTAATTAAAATTTAACATTTTATTCCTTTTTCTTTTTACAGAGCTGTTGTCGAAAAATATCTGCTAGAAAAATCTCGCCTTGTCTCCCAGGAGAAGGATGAGAGGTAGGGAGGGGGCGTTTCCCTCACTGATCTTTGAACATCGCACCCAGATCTGTCTTTATCAGTTCCAGGGGGACTTGGAAGTTTGGATTGTACAAACAGTTACTACTAGCCGAAAGGTTGGAGGTTCGAACCCACCCAGGGGCATCTGGGTGCAGGGCTGGCTATCTGCTTCTGAAAGGTCACACACAGCCTTGGAAACCCTATGGAGCATAGTTATACTCTGCACACATGGGGGCACCATGAGTTTCAATCGACTCCACAGCAGCTGGTTTGGTTAATGGTTTGGGATTAGTTATTATGGGGTCTCTGGGTGGTGCAAATGGTGAACTCGTTCAACTGTTAACCAAAAGGTTGAAGGTTTGAGTCCCCCCAGACAGTGGCGTCCCTGGGGTTGATGTCACCCAGTGCAGTAACTCATGGTGTCACCACCCTCCATGGACCTCCTCCCGTACCAGACCATACAGAATCCTTAATAACATTTTTTGTACTGTTACCTGTAAATTGTGACGAGTCCTATATATCAGTCCTTCTTTTCCTTTAATTACTATTTCATTCTCAAAAAAGTTATCAGTATAGGTTCACAAACACTAATTACCACAATATTGTTGCCAAAACACCAGGAAATTTGACAAAATCAGCAACTATAAAAACACCAGCTGCAACAGCATGTGCTTGTAGCACATCCAGATGAAACCATGTGATTCAGAGCGTCATCGTAATTGAGTAAGAATGACAGCTCTGACAGGCGCACGTTAAAAGGTTCAGAACGTAAATTAGCAGAGTTTTAGCCTTGTAGGCATATTGATACATATAAGCTGTGCTGACGAAAAATGTTTTTGTTGTTATAACTAAACCAAAAAACCAAACCCATTGCCATCAAGTCGATTCCAACTCATAGCAACCCTACAGGGATAGTATTATAGACAGTCATTTTGGTGTCACTCCCTGACAGTATCACCCAGTGCCGTCCACACCCCTCTAGCGATGCCACTGCCCCCAAAGGTGCCTCGGAAGAAAGGCCTGGTAATCATCTAAAAAATCACCACTGAAAACCCTATGGAGCACAGTTTTACCCTGACACACATGGGGTCACCATGAGTCGAAGTCGACTTGACAGCAGCTAACATCAACAGCAGCAACAAGGGTAGAAGCATGTGTTCTGAGATCCAGAGAACGTCCCAAGAGGCCGTAGCTGGTCTGTTTTGGACCGTGACCCCCTTCCGAGAATGAGGCCTGCCCTTCCAACATCTTCCCTGGGCCAACTGTCGTAGCCACCAGGCTTGAGCTCCTACCACCTACGCCACCTTTTCATATCCCGCCCGGGGTTTTGCCAAGCAGAATGTCTGCCCAGATGCCTGCCAAAACCTGGTGAGGTCAGAAGACAAACACGCTCCAGAGAAATCTGCTTACTCAAGAAGCCCTTTTTTTTATATTATCGAAAATCTGCATAACAAAATCGACACCAATTCAAAACATTCCCATGTCCAGTTCAGTGACATGAATTACGTTCTTCAAGCTGTGCAACCATTCTCCCTGTCCTTTGCCAAGTTATTCCACCACCACTGACATAAACCCAATGCCTCTAGGCAAACTCCGCCTTCCCCTTCCCTCCCACTCCTGGTAGCTACTAATGATCTTTGGTCTCCACACATTTGCCCGTCCTAGATATTTCACGTAAGTGGGGTCATACAGTATTTGCCCTTTTGCGACTGACTTCACTCAGTATGATGTTTTTAAGGCTCATCAATGTGGAGCCGTATATCAGGACTTCACTTTTCTTTATGCCAAGAAGCCCATTTTTTTAAGACAAGATACGCACTGATTTACCGTTTAAAATTTCTGCATATCTGTGGTCCTAACAGATTGCGCTGAGCTACTAATCTGAAAATTAAGTGGTTTGAGTCTACCCAGAGACACCACAGAATAAAGGCCTGGCTATCTGCTTCCAGAGTATTACAGCCAAGAAAACCCTGTGAAGCACAGTTCTCCTCTGGAACAAACGGGATCGCCATGAGTCGGGATTGACTCAGCAGCAAAGGGCTTGGGATTTTGGTTTTTTCCTCCCTGGAGTGGTCTGTAAAGCAGCATTAAGGTGGTTTGAAGAACAGCAGTTGCTCAGTCCTCTGAAATGCCTTTTCTCCTCTCACTGTGGCCCGCAGGAACTACCACGTGTTCTATTACTTGTTGCTCGGGGTCAACGAGGAAGAACGCCAAGAATTCCAGCTCAGGCAACCAGAAGATTACTTCTACCTCAACCAGGTAAACAGCCCTGAGCACAGCCACAAATGCCCTCTGTGTTCCCCGCCTGCTGGTTTGGGGCCGCCGGGAGCCCATAGGTCATCTGCCCTGGCCATCCTTGGTTCCCAAGCCTGCTCCAAGGAGCCAGAGGAGGTAGCACAAAGGGCCCATTGATTTCCGAGTCCTGGCCCCACCCACCGACTCCGGCCGGAATCTTCCCACATGCCGCCCTTACTGCTTCAGAAACACCCGGACTCCTGATGTACAGAAAGTTTGCTAAGCTGTAAAGGCAGAGGGAACAGTTCCCACAAAACTGTCCTCACCCCAGACACCAGCCATAGGTTCAGGCCCCCCCACCGCAGGACCACCTCCATTTCCTACCAGCTGGCTACAAACTCAGAGGTCCCTCTGGTCACCCCCAGGCTCAGTCATTCAGTAGGATGACTCATGGAACCCAGGGAAGCACTATATCTACGATGACAGTTTTATTTCAGCTAAGGGGTGTGGGTTAAAATTAGCTGAAGAGGCACATGAGCAGGGCCCAGAAGGGTCCCAATGCAGAGCTTCCAGTCTTCCCTTACCCTGGAGTCCTGGACAGGGTGACCTTCTCCGGGCCTTTTGTGTGGCGACATGCATGAATTATTCATGACCAGGGGAGCACCCCCAAGCCTCAGTGTTCAGGGTTATTAGATGGCAATCACAGTGACATGGCTAGCTGCCCACATGGCTGATTTAATCTCCATTCCCTAGAGAGCTCAGAACTGATACTGCTGGCCCAAAGCCCCCATCATAACTCATGTTGTTAGACTGTTATCTCAGTTTTCTAATGTTGCTATAACAGAAATGCCACAGATGGGTGGCTCTAAAGAACGGAAATTTATTTCTTATCGTCCTGGAGGCTAGAAGTCCAAATTCAGGAAGCGGCTCAAGGGGGAGGTCCTTCCTTATGTATTTCAGCTTCTAGTAGCTGCGGGTGCCTGGCCTTGCAGATGCACCTGCCTCCCTCATCCTCAGATGATGTCTGCCACTGTATCTAATCTACTCTAATAACTCAGAAGTGATTAGGTTTAGGACTTACCTTACAGCTATATGGGCTCCTTAACATCACAAAGAAAACCCTCGTCCCAAACAGGATCACATCCAGGGGTGTAGGAGTCAGGACTACAACACATATTTTGGGGGACGCAATTCAGTCCGTGACATTTGTCCAGAGCCCCTAGGTAGAGATACTCTGATCAGGCAGAACCTTTCAGGGGCCTGGAAGTCACCTCCCAGGAGCTGAGGGCCACAGCCAGCCAGACCTCAATTTGGACCAGGCTAATTCTTCACTAGTATCTTAGTCTCCTGGGGCTGCCGTGGCAGAAATACCACAAGTGGGTTCCGGAGGCTAGACATCTGAATTCAGGGTATCAGCAGGCCTGTGCTTTCTCTGTGAGCTCGAGGGGAAGATCTTTCCTCGTCTCTTCCACCTTTTATAACCCTGAGCGTTTCTTGACTTGTAGACAAACCCTCACATGGTGTCTGTCTTCCCCTGTGTCTGTTCCTGTCTGTTTTCCCTCTTTCTGTTTGTTTTGATTTTGTTTTGTGTTTTCCTTTAGTTTCCTAGAGCTGCAGTAACATCAACACTACAAGTGGGTGGCTTTAAAAAACAGAAGTTCATTTTCTCACATTGTTCTGGAGGCTGCAAGTCCAAATTAGGGTCTGGGCCGGGTTTATTCCTCCCTTGTCAGTAGCCCTGGGTGTTCCTTGGTTCTTTGGCTTGTAGACGATCCTCACGTGATGTCTTGCTCCCCCATTTCTGTGTCTCTTTCTCGTCTGCTCTTCTTACAACCAGGGCTTTGAACTGGTTCCTTCTAGTTGAAACCCTTGCTGAGAATTTACTTTTCTAACAAGTCCCCCTAATGCTGCTGGTTAGGGACCAATTCTGAGAACCACTAGTAGAACAGTGGTTCTTAAGATGTATTATATATAAGAATCATCTGGGGATCTTGTTAAACTGTAGGTTTTGATTCAGCGCATCTGGGGTGGAAATGGAAATTCTCAGCAGGGGTTCGAACTGGACTGAACCAGTTGGAAGCCCCGTTTATAACTCAGAAGGGATTAAATTTAAGACCCTCCTACTCTGGTGCACCTCATTAACCCAACCGATAACATCTGCACAGAAAAACCCCCGTATCCCCAAACAAAGTCACGTCCACCAACGCAGCGGTGAGGACTCCACCCTGCCTTTGTGGGGGCCACTGCCCCACCCTAACACCAACACTCGCTGCCCTGTGTTTCAGCACAACTTGAAGATTGAGGACGGGGAGGACCTGAAGCACGACTTTGAGCGGCTCAAGCAGGCCATGGAGATGGTGGGCTTCCTGCCAGCCACGAAGAAACAGTGAGTGTCCATACCCACATTCATTGCCCGCTCCCCATCACTAGCCGGAGACAGGCAGCAAATGGGCCAGCCTGGTAACAATAAACACAGGGAAGGAACTCACACCGTAAGTCAGAAGTCCCCAGGAGTACACATTAAAACCACGTGCAGGGTCCCCCCACACCTGCCAGGAGGGCACAAGTGGACACCCCACCTTGGGAAACAGTGTGGCAGTGTCTACTACAGCTGGGTATACAAAATTAAATGCTCCCACCTGTTTGCCAAAGAGGCCCACGAGGGCCCCCAGCAGCCTTGTTTGTAGTCACCAGAAAACTGCAGAGCCTCTGGGTGGCACAAAGGGTTAAGCGCTCGGCTACAAGCTGAAAGGTTGACAGTTTGCGTTCACCTAGAGGCACCTCGAAAGAAAGACCTAATGATCTCAGCCATTGGAAACTTTGTGGAGCAGTTCTACTCTGAAACACATGGGGTCACTTCGAGTCGGAGTCTAGTCTACAGCAATTTAAAAAATAAAGAAAAACTGCAAACACCCTTGTCTTGGTCTCCTAGGGCAGCTGTTACAAAATACCACAGGTGGGTGGCTTTAAAGAAGTTGTGGAGGCTAGAAGTCTGAATTCAGAGTGTCAACAGGGCCTGAGCTCACTGTCAGCTGTAGGAGAAGGTCATCCCTTGTCTCTTTCACCTTTGATAGCCCCTGGCTTCCTCGACTCATAGATGTGTCTTCACGCTGCCTCTGTCTTCCCTCTGTGTGTCTCACTGTGTCTCTTCTGCTTTTTTATAAGACACTTCTCAGAAGGGATTAGGTTTAGGACCCACCCTACTCTGGCATGACCTCATTAACATAAAAAAGAAACACCTGTTTCCGAACAGGGTCACATCCACAGGTACAGAGGTTAGGATTCCAACACATATTTTGGGGGACGCAGTTCACTGTCTAACACCCTATTTCCGAACAGGGTCGTATTCATAGGTGTAAGGGTTAAGATTTCCACATAACTTTTTGGGGGACGTAGCTCAATCCCTAATGTCCTGAAATGATCATCAATGGGGAATTAAACCTATACACAAACTACAATATATCCACGTGCAGGGTCAGGGGGACGGCAGACTTTCTCTGTAAAGGGCCAGAGAGTAAAGATTTTAGGGTTTCCCATCCCTAATGTCCTCAAATGATCATCAATGGGGGATTAAACCTATACACAAACTGCAATATATCCACGTGCAGGGGCAGGGGGACGGCAGACTTACTCTGTAAAGGGCCAGAGAGTAAAGATTTTAGGGTTTCCCAACCAGGCAGTCTCTTGCATTTTCTTCTTTACGTTTTGTTTTTTAACAATCTTTTAAAAGCTTAAGAACCATTCTTAGCTGTGGGACTATACAGAGAAGTAGGCTCTGGGCCAAATTTGACCCCCAGGCCATAGTTTGCAAACCACCAAAATATTCCGTGTCAGCAGTTCTCACCCAGGGGCGACTTCTGCGATGTCTGTTGACATTTTTGATTGTCAAACCTCAGGAAGGGAATGGGTGGAGACCAGGGATGCTGTCAACATCCCAGAGTGCACAGGGTGGCTGCCACCACAGAGAATGTTCCAGAACCAAATGTCGATAATGCCAAGGTGGGAAAACTGGTCTGCAGTGATAAGAATTGACCAACTATTGGTACCTGGGGATCCCTGGGTGGCGCAAATTGTTTGCACTTGACTGCTAACCAAAAAGTTGGTGGTTCAAATCCATCCAGTGGTGCTGTGGAAGAAAGGCCTGGCAGTCTGCTTCCATAAAGATCACAGCCAAGAAAACCCTATGGAGCTCAGTTGTGCTGTATAAAACATGGGGTCACTATGAGTCCAAATCGACTCAACAGCGGCAGGTTTATTGCTACCTGCAGTGACATGGATGACACCCCACACCCTACTCCAGCCCCCAACACAGTCTCTCGGTGACAGGCCTGATACAGGTACATAAACCTCACTGACATCAAGTTCACAGATGGTTGGAAGTGTGAACAGTGGTTCCTCTGCAGGGAGGAACCAAAGGGTCCCTGGGCCAACACGTTCTATTTCTTGGTCTGCATGCTAGGTACAGGGATCTGTATGTCATGTTCACACCTAGAAATTGAATGCTTTTCAATATCTGTGCAATCCCTTATTAAAAAAAAAAAAGTTTCTATCTTTCTACAATTATAAAAACGATTATCATTTCTTTATAATAAAAACAAAGCATGTTCATTTAAGAGTTGTAAAATTGGAGTCCCTGGGTGACGCAAATGATTGCTAGCCGAAAAGTTGATGGCTCGAACACACCCAAAGGCCCCTGAGGAGAAAGTCTTGGTGATCTGCTTCTGAACGGCTACAGCCCTGAGAACCCTGCGGAGCACAGTTCTGCCCTGCACACATCAGGTTGATAAAATAACGGTGAAACCTGTGAGTGCTGGAACTTGGTGAGACCGCCTTGTTTTTCCACATCTTGCAAGTTTTCTGCCTTTGACGAGGTCCAGTCTTAACAGCTATCTTTTGCTCATTTTAGGAGAAAATATTTGAGTTTTTCTTATCTGATGGGTTTCTACCTTACTGTTTCCAGCTTTCACAGGTTTTACTGTACTTATTTTTTTTTTATTAGAAAAGGAGGAAAAAATCACCCATGCTTCCAATTTTTGACAGTAATCGCTGTCTAATGCTTTGGTATATATTTTTCATGAATTCATAAAAAATATTTTTTAAAAGCTCCCATTCAAAAAAAAAAAAAAGTCAAAAGGACCTTCTACCAGCCTTATTCCATGGAGGGAGCAAGTCCTGGAGAGGTAGACCCAGCCTTTCTCAGACTTTGTTCTGTTGGGCGCTTGCTGGTTTTACTAATGAAATGCTGCTTTTCTGGAAGTTTCCATGGCCTGGTGACATCAGGAACAGTCCTAACTTTGCCCCTTTTCATCCCAAGGATTTTCTCCGTCCTCTCGGCCATCCTGTACTTGGGCAACGTCACCTACAAGAAGAGGGCCACGGGCCGTGACGAGGGGCTGGAGGTTGGGCCCCCGGAGGTGCTGGACACGCTCTCCCAGCTCCTGAAGGTACTACCCACTCTCAACCCTGTGCCCCACCCAAGCTTGGACAAGGCATGCCTGCTGGCCTCCACCCAGGACTTCCTGCTTGCCCCTCCTTTTGTAACCGCGACCTGCGTCCTGCTTCCTCCCAACCTCTTTGCCATGTCCCTCCCTCATTTCTGATGACCTCCTTGTGCGGGGGCACCCAACACTGCACCTCCCAGTTCTCAAGGGAAAGACTCTTAAATGATAATGTGACCAGCAAGGTCATCTTGTTGTGGAACCTGCCATCCATGATCCAGGGGCTTCACTGGGGACAATTTTGCCCCCTTGGCAACATTTGTGGTTGTCATGACTAGGGGAGGGGTGCCACTGGCATCAAGTGTGTGGAAGCCAGGGAAGCTGCTAAACACCCTACAGTGCACAGGACGGCCCCACCACACAGAATGATCCAGAACCAAACATCAACAGTGCTGAGGTGGACAAACCCTGCTTTAGCATGAGAGACCCTATCTTTCCGTCTGTCTTCTCTGTTTATCTGCCTCTCTACCTACCTACTTATCCACCCATCTACTTATCTTCCCCTGGTTACCTATCTGCCTACTATCAACCTACCTGTCTGTATTCCACTGTTTCTCAGCCAATGGTGATTTTGCCCCATAAGTACGCTCAGCAATGTCTGAGGACATTTTAGATTGTCATGACGGGTGGTGCTACTGGCACTCAGTGGGTGAAGGCCAGAGAGGCTACTCAGTACCCTACAGTGCCTAGGACGACCCCACCACAAAGAATGACCTAAAACGAAATGTCATAGTACCTAGATTGGGAAGCCCTGGCCCAGTCATTGTTTCCTAAGTGTGCATTCTCCCCTGTGGCCCCTCTTAAGCACAGCGTGCCTGTATCCAGATTCCAAGGCTGCAGAAATGTTCGTCAGCAGGATGAGTGGGTGCAGGTCTCCTGGGAGGTGACACCAAACTCCACCCTGCTCCTACTTCTGCTGCAGGCGGGGAGAGGTGGTGGGTCTCCAGGGGGCTATCCCTGCGGAAGGTCCAAGCCCAGGCTCAAGCAGCGATGGCTCCAAGTGCGGGTTGCCAGGCACTGTCTGGCCACACGGCTGCCCTCACACCCAGGCCTGTGTGGCATACCCTGGGCTGTCAACCTTGAGCGTGGAGCTAGCCTACGGAATGAGAATTCTGTGATCCACCAGCACGTCACAGATAGGCTACCCTGCGCATGGGCCACTTTGGGATCCGTCCACCTTCTTGCCAGGTACAACAGGGATGCTGGCCATTCCCAACAAGCTCCTCACTGCCCTTTTTCCTCTTCCCCTGGACGGTGAAACAGGTGAAGCGAGAGATCCTGGTGGAGGTTCTCACTAAGAGAAAAACGGTGACTGTAAACGATAAGCTCATCCTGCCCTACAGTTTCAGCGAGGTGAGCATGGCCCCGGGCCCCCACCTGAAAAGTTGAGTGGGCCAGCCATTCGGAAAGAGCAGGCGCAGGTGGCCACTTCACATCCCCGGGGTGACAGTAGAAAAACTTGGCAGTGCCTCTGGCCATCGTGTGTATACGAGCATGGCACTGTTTAAACAGCAAATTGCAGTGGGGGCCAAATCCAGTCCCCTATTTGTGTTTGTAAATAAAGTCTTATTGACACACAGGCACACACATCCATTTACATATTGTCAGTGGCAGCTTTTGGAGTTCCTGAGTGGTAACAAATGTCCATGCACTCGGCTGCTGACTAAAGGTTGGAGGGTTGAGTCACCCAGAGGTGCCTCAGAAGAAAGGCCTGGCAGTCTGCTTCTGAAAAATCAACCATTGAAAACCCTATGGAGCACAATGCTACTCTGACACACATGGGGTCACCTTGAGTCATGGTTGACTCCACGGCAGCTGGTACTAATAAATCTGCCTTCACATTACAGCAGCAGAGTTAAGTTGTCGCGACAGAGATTGTCTGGCTCACAAAGCCACAAATATTTACTATTTGACCCTTTGCAAGAAAGGTTTATCGACCCCTGGACTCAAGCATGACCTTTAAGACCATTTCGTGGACTCCTATCCTGTGAGTCTTAGGCCAGACCCCCTAAATGTTGATAAGGTTCCTCCCTCTGGCCTTGGCCCCAGCTGAAGTGTTTTCTTCCTGGCATGTCTTTCTTGCAATTTTATATCTCAGGAGTCAGCGTGGCCAGCTGCATGTAGCTTGGATCGTAGCAGGATCTACTTGGCCAGGGAGGTTTCTAGTCGATGGAAGCCCCTCCCTCGTTGGGAAGCTGTTTGAGCATTTTAAATGGTCACTGTAGATAGCCTAGAGTTCCTGGGTGGTACAAACAGAAAGGTTGGAGGTTTGAGTCCACCTAGAGGCACCTTGGAAGAAAGGACTGACAGCTTACTTCCGAAAGGTCACAGCCTTGAAAGCACTGTGGAGCACAGTTCTACTCTGACACACAAGGGGTCCTCACGAATCAGGGTCAACGTGACGGCAACCAGTTAGGTCCCTGGGTGGTAGGAACTGTGAATGTACTTGGTTGCTAACAAAAAGGTTGGTGGTTCAAGGCCACCATGTGGTGCCCTCCCTTTCTGTGTGATGCTCTCTCTTCCGTGTGACATCCCCCTTCCTGTGTCCCTAGGCCATAACTGCCCGTGACTCCATGGCTAAGTCTCTGTACAGCGCCCTGTTTGACTGGATCGTACTGCGGATCAACCACGCCCTCCTTAACAAGAAGGACATGGAGGAGTCCGTGTCGGTGAGTGCCCCCAACTGCTGCAGAACCAGACAGCCTTGGCGTACCTCCTGTGACATCAGACAAGGGCCACTTGCTCCCACCATCAGGCCCCTGTTTCATGATTTGAGGAACCTGGCTAAAATGAACACATAGGGCCTCACAACTGCTCAGGTTGCCACCAACTCCCACAGAATATCCTTCCAGTCAGCCCCACCGTCTCCATTTCCACAGTGCCTGTCCATCGGGGTCCTCGACATCTTTGGGTTTGAAGACTTCGAGAGAAACAGCTTTGAACAGTTCTGTATCAACTACGCCAATGAGCAGCTCCAGTATTACTTCAATCAGCACATTTTCAAACTGGAGCAGGTAAGAAAGCATAATCTAGGTACTTGTCCAGCCCCAAGGGAAATGGAATGTTCTAGAACAGGGAACTGGCACCAGAATTTCCCTCTTCCTGCTGCATTCTCTCCACAAAAAGGAGTTTGGGAAAACCCCACCCAGCCCAGGTTGGGGCAACCAACGGGTATGTCTTCAGCCACAGATCACTCCTCGGCATTATCTTTGCTGAAGAGTCCCAGAGTGGTGGAAATGGTTAAATGCTCGGTTGGTGGTTCAAACCCACCCAGAGGCACGTCAGCAGACAGGCCTGGCGATCTGCTCCTGAAAGGTCACAGCCTTGAAAACCCTATGGAGCAGCTCTACTCTGCACACGTGGGGTCGCCATGAGTTGGGATCAACTCAGTGACAACTAACAACAACAACTTTGGTCAAATGTGCAAGTCGTTTTAATGGGACAGACCAGAGGGGCATTTGAGGGATTTGCAGTGGCTGATGGTATTGATGATCTATTTCACGTGTTTTTTCTCTGCTAAATATGCAGCCATCTGCTCATTTCTTATCCTTCACAGTGACAATTCTGACAGAAAAACCTGATGGCTTTATGTAAATATTTAGCTGATTTTAGAATTAAGCCTTTGGCTGCTGAGCACTTGAGGTGTGACTGATCCAAATTGAGATGTGCACAAACCGTAAAAATACAACAGATTTAGTAAACTCGTTCTCGTTGTTAGCTGCCATCAAGTCAGCTCTGACTCACGGCAACACCATATACAAAGGATGAACCATTGCCTGTCCTGTGCCGTCCTCAGATCGTTGGCATATTCGAGTTCATTGTTACAGCCACTGTGTATTTTGAGTGCCTTCCAACCTAGGGGTCTCACCTTTCAGCACTGAATCCAACAGTATTCATAGTGTTTTCAATGATGAATTTTTGGAAGTGGATCTCCAGGCCTTTCTTTCTAGTCTGTCTTAGTCTAGAAGCTCTGCTGAAACCTGTCCACGGAGAGTGACCCTGCTGGTGTTTGAAATGCCAGTGGCATAGATTCCAGCATCACAGCAACACGCAAGCCACCACAGTAGGACAAGATGGGTGGTGGTTCGAAGATTTGATGTGGGGGAAAAAAAAGAACGTGAAATATCTCATTGATAATTTTTTTATATTGATTGCATGTTGAAATGGTAATACTTTGGCTCTATTGGGTTAAATTAAATATATTGTTAAAATTAATTTCACCTTAAAATTATTTTTTAATTAATTAAAAGCTAAAAATTGTTTCCTTTTATTTTCTTAATGTGGCTCTTAGAAAATTTATGGGGCAGTGTTGGTTCAGTGGTAGAATTCTTGCCTCCCATGCAGGAGACCTGGGTTTAATTCCTGGAAAGTACACCTGATCACAACGACCACGCATCGTCAGTGGAGCTTTGTGTGTTGCTATGATGCTAAACAAGCTTCCACAGAGCTTCCAAACTAAGAGAGACTAGGAAGAAAGGCCTGGTGATTGACGTCGAAAATCCATCATTGAAAACCCTATGGATCCCAGTGGTCCAATCTGCAACTGATCACGAGGATGGCGCCAGACCTGGCTGTGCTTCATTCTCTTATGCCTGGGGCTGCCATGAACCGAGGGCCAACTCCATGCCAGCTAACAATGACAACATTAAAAAATTTAAAATCATACAGGCGACATGCATTATATTTCCACTGGGCAGCACCTCTCTGAATCAGGGGTCAGCAAACTATGACTCAAAAACCAAATCTAGCCGCAGCTCCTGGTTTTGTCAATAAAATTTTATCAGCAGCCATGCCCGTTAATCGACATTGTCAACAAGCAGAAAAACTCACACTCTGTTTGAAGTTAAAGCAAAGAGTTTTATTAAGGGAGAAAACAACTCATGAATTGAGGAACAGGGTCAAGAGGCTGTCAACACCTGTGCTCCACAAGAGATCACGCAGGGCTTAAATATTAAAATATCAGGAACTAACAGTAAAAACTACTCTGATTGGCTAGCTAAAGTAAGTTCTTCTGATTGGCTGTTTTCAGTAAATCATTAAGAATATACTCCAAGTTCGTTGTGTGAGCACTTTTCTGCATATTAGTTGCTCAGCTGTCAACCACATTCTCCTGAGGGCAAGCTACCTCTCCTTTGTTTGCCCACCAACGTTACACCTTCTCAGAAACAGAGGCGGAGCCTATGACAGAATGGAGTCCAGGTCAGACCTTGTGTAAGCCGTTTTAGTCATGCCGAGCACCCCAGATTTTGGAGTGCCCTCACACAATGTGTTGTCTGCAGCTGCTTTCAAACTACAACTGCAGAGTTGAGTCATGGCAACAGAGACCATGTGCTCTGTAAAGCCAAAAATACCAACTCTCCGACCCTTTACAGAGAAAATTTGCTGACCCCTCGTCCCTGGGTGGTGCAACCAGTGAACGCACTCAACTGCTAACTGAAAGGTTAGAGGTTCAAGTCCACCCAGAGGCACTTCAGAAGAAAGGCCTGGCGATCTACTTCTGAAAAATGAGCCACTGAAAACCCTATGGAGCACAGTTCTTCCCTAACACACATGGGGTCACCATCAGTGGGGGTCGACTCAACAGTAACTGGTAGGCTACACTGTGGTTTTCAGCACCCTGCTCCGATAGGCGTCAGAGAGTTGCTCCTCTTTCCTGTCGGTAATTATTGTTGCCCCGCAGGAGGAGTACCAGAGTGAAGGCATCACCTGGCACAACATCGACTACACAGACAATGTGGGCTGTATACACCTCATCAGCAGGAAGCCCACCGGCCTCTTCTACCTGCTGGATGAGGAGAGCAGGTGAGTGCCTGTCTTTGTCTCCTAGAGCTACTGTAACAAAAATACCACAAGTGGATGGCTTTAATGAAGGGAAACTTATTTTATCACAGTTCAGGAGGCTTAGAAGTCTGAATTCAAGGCACTGGCTCTAGGGGAAGGCTCTCTCTGTCCACTGTGGAGCAAGTTTCTTGTCTCAGCTTCTCTGTGTTCTTCTCAGCACTCCTTGTTGATCTCCACATGGAATCCCTTTCCCGAATTTCTACTTCTTTCTGTGCCTGATCCACTCATATCTCAAAAGTGGTTGGTTTAGGGCCCACCCCTACACTGATAGGGCCTCATGAACATAACAAAGCCCTGTTCCCAAATGTGACTTATTGGAGCCGTGGAGGTGCGATGAACCCTCAAAACGGTTGCCCTGAGATCATCTTTAAACCTTAAGCCAAAAATATCCCGACAGCTTCTTAAAACCATAGTTTAGCTTAGCTGGTAAAGAATGTCTGCCTTGAGCATTATGTTGTTTTAAGAACTGTCTGTATGGGATCAGACTGACAACAGCAACCAAAAGGTCAGATAGGAAGCTGGGGTGGTGGGGGGCAGTGAGTTTATGCTAGTGGTGGAGGAACAGTTCAGAAAAGGAAGGTGAGAAGGGTTGCACAACTTGAATGTAATTGATGTCACTGAATTGTACATGTAAAAATGGTTGACTTGGTGTACGTTCTGCTGTGTGTATTCTCACCAACAACAAAGAAAATAAATCATAATAAAAAAAAGGTTGGCTTAGGACCCACCCTACACTGATGTGGCATCATTAACATAACAGAGGAAACCCTATTCCCCAATGGGATCACAGCCACAGGTGTAGGGGTTAAGATTTACAGCACATATTCTGGGGGACACAATTCAATCCATAACGCATTCTCTGGCTCAGAACTCACTGCCAAGCCTCAGTTCCCTCGTTTGCTGTGTGGAATCATGAGTCTCACCTGGCTGCCGGGGGTGAGGGCAACAGGGGCGTTTATGAAGTGCCTCGCTCATGGGCACCAGCTGCAAGCCTGACATTGGGGTCACACTGATAAGGTCCCCATGAGCTTGGGGGGAGTGTCAAGTGAATTAGACACAGCTCCCACCTCCAACTGTGTCCCCATCCAGGGCAGAAGACAGCACCTCCATTTGTGGCTGGGACATAGATGAGGAACATTCTGATGGACAAGAAGGGACGGGGCATGTTAGGAAGAATGAAATCGCGCTTTCTAGGAGGCCCCCTGGACTGGGATGGGGCAGGTGTGTATGGACAAACCATCCACCTAGGATCGGGCCTGGTTTTATTTAGAACCTAGCTTATTTTTGTTCATTGTGTCTATATAGCTGGGCAAATCCTAGGACAAGAGAGATATTGAAGACTCGGCTTACCAGCTCTACATTTCACTTTGCTCATCTATAAAGTAATAGTAATACCTACTTACAGTGCTACAGCTGCTAACCAAAGGGTCGGCAGTTTGAATCCGCCAGGTGCTCCTTGGAAACTCTATGGGGCTGTTCTACTCTGTCCTATAGGGTCGCTATGAGTCGGAATCGACTCGAAGGCACTGGGTTTTTTGGGGGGTTATAGGGCTGTCGTGAGATTGAATTTAAGCTAAGGCTTGTAGAACCCCAATCACATAGAACACGTATACAATAAATGTTAGCCATTGTGATAAAAGGAACCCCTGGGTGGTCCACACGGTGAACGCACTCAGCTGCTAACTCAAAGGTTGGAGGTTCAAGGCCACCCAGAGGTGCCTCAGAAGAAAGGCCTGGTGATCTGCTTCTGGAAAATCACCCATTGAAAACCTGACAGAACACAGTTCTACACACATGGGGTCGCCACCAGGAGCTGGGATCTACTCGTCGGCAACTGGTATTACGATTTTTTTGGCTTTTTTTGTTTTGATTCCGGAGTTTTGTGGCACCCCCTTGGATAGTGCGCGCCAGGCAAGCGTCTTGCTCTCACACCACCCGTGTCGCAGCCCTGGAAACGATGACCTTTGTAGCTGCAGAGTCTCCACCTCCTCACCCCCCTCACAGCCCGCTGAGCCGCATCAGGGTCCAGAGGCTCAGGCACCCCCTGCATCTGTGGTGAGCTTGGCAGAGGCGGGTGCGCCGAGGCTACTATGACATTTCCTTCCTGGGAGGCAGGAGCAGCCAGGTACAAGGAGCCCCTTATCCTGCCCTGCCATCCCTCCCCAGACAGAACAGAGCTTTGCTTCAGCCCAGGCTCTCCCTTCTCCAGGAGCTGGACAGCCCCCTCCAGGACATGGCATCCAGGTACAGATGGACCTGGGACCAGAAGTTGCTCCGCAGTCGGCCAGGTCCAGGCCTTGCCCAGGCTAGTGTTTGTAGACACTGCAGGCCTGGTCAGCAGTCCCCAGAAAACAACGAGGGGCCTCATGGACCAGGTGTTTGCTCAGCTCGCCCATAGCCCTGCGGCCCGAACCTCATCCCTTCACCATGGTGCAACCATCACCACTGTCCATTTCCAACTGTTTTTCATCACCCCAAAAGAGGACCCTGTACCTGCCATCAGTCACTCCCCGCCCCCCTCCCGCCAGCCCCTGGCAGCTGCCAGGCCACTTTTTCTCTCTCTGCATGTGCCCCTTCTGGACATCTCACATAAATGGGATCATACGATGTGTGGACTTATGTGTCTGGCTTCTCTCACTGAGCGTCACGTTCTCAGGGTTCATCCATGTTATAGCATGCCAGAGCTTTACTCCTTCGTGTGACTGAGTAATATTCCACTGTGTGGATGGCCCTCATCGTGTTCATCCATTCATCTGCTGATGGACGTTTTGGTTGTCCCACCTTTTGGCTGTTGAGAGTATTGTGGCGACCATTGGTGCCTAAGTGTCTGTTTCAGTCCTTGCTTTCACTTCTTTTGGGGATATACCTAGGATTGGGATTGCTGGGTCACACGGTAGCTGTGTGTGTTCAGCTTCTTGAGGAACCACCATATTGTTCTCAGCAGCTGCACCATTTAACATTCCCACTGGCGATGAATGGGGTTTCCTGTTTCTCAGCATCCTAACCCTCAGTGTCTTTCTGCCAGGCTGTGAACGCAGCTGCTGGCAGCAGGTAGCAGGCTTCCGGCATACTCAGCATGTGGCGATGGTGCTCACTCACCGTTTCGTTTCCATGGCCATCATCCACAGCTCTGCCAACGGCACCCTGTGCCAGAAGAGTTCCCAGGGACGCCTGCCTGCACAGAATGTTCTGGCACCTGCCTGTCTGCACATGGCATGGAGTCCAGAGCACATGACTGGTGGCTTTCCTGCCACTGAAGGGCCTACGTTCTCTCCCCAGCTTCCCGCACGCCACGAGCCAGACCTTGCTGGCCAAGTTCAAGCAGCAACACGAGGACAACAAGTACTTCCTGGGCACGCCTGTCATGGAGCCTGCCTTCATCATCCAGCACTTCGCAGGGAGGGTCAAGTACCAGATCAAGGTGCGTGTCCATTGTGGGGCCCCCGCAGAGGCAGCCAAGCCCAGGGCAGAAACCTCTTGTGTCTGGGCTTACTCAGGCCAGGCACGTTTACCCAGGAGTTTCTGGGTGCACAAATGGTTCTCATGCTTGGCAGCTAACTGAAAGGTTGGTAGTTCAAGTCCACCCAGAGGTACCTTGGAAGAAAGGCCTGGTGGTGTAGTGGTTAAGTGCTGTGGCTGCTAACCAAAAGGTCGGCAGTTCGAATCCACCAGGCGCTCCTTGGAAACTCTATGGGGCAGTTCTACTCTGTCCTGTAGGGTCGCTATGAGTCGGAATCGACTTGACGGCAGTGGGTTTTTTCAGTATGGGGTCACCATGAGTCAGAATCAACTCCCTGAAAACAGGTTTTTTATTTTTTGTTTTCTTATACCTACTGATAGTCCCTGGGTGGTGTAAACGTTGAACCCACTTAGCTGATAACCAAAAGGTTGGAGATTCAAACCCACCCAGAGGTGCCTTGGAAGAAAGGCCTGGCAGTCTACCAATTATTGAAAAAACCAATTATTGAAAAACCCTACAGAGTGCAGTTCTGCTCTGACATACATGGGGTTACCACAAATCAGAGTCAAGTTGACAGCAACTGGTTTGTTTTTGTTTTGCCCTATGCTAGATGCTGGGTGGGCTTCAGGGCCTCTAACCCTACCCTAGACCCTCATCTTCATGGTCGGAGGGCCCCTAGTGGGAACTGCTCTGTGTGATTGAGACCCCACCTGCACCCCCACCCCTCCCTGTACCCACCTCATTCCTCTCCCTTCCCCAACAGGACTTCCGGGAGAAGAACATGGACTACATGCGGCCCGACATCGTGGCTCTCCTGCGAGGTAGTGATAGCTCCTACGTACGCGAGCTTATCGGCATGGACCCGGTGGCCGTGTTCCGCTGGGCCGTGCTGCGGGCCGCCGTGCGTGCCATGGCCGTGCTGCGGGAGGCCGGGCGGCTGCGAGCCGAGAGGGCCGAGAAGGCTGCAGGTAAGCAGAAGGAAGGGGCCGCCGTCCAGCTCTTGTCGAGAGTTGTTGGCTGCCATCAGGTCGCCCCTGACTCATGGTGACCCCACGCACAAGAGAACGAAACGCTGCCCAGTCCCACGCTATGGCCGATTGGCTTTGGGTCAGACCGTTGTGATCCACAGAATTTTCATGGGCTGATTTTCAGAAGTCGATCCAGGCCTTTCTTCCTAGTCCGTTTTAATCTGGACACTCACCTGAAACCTGCTCAGCATCATAGTAACACACAACCCTCCACTGACAGACGAGTGGTGGTTGCATGTGCGGTGCGTTGGCCGGGAATGGAACCCAGGTTCACTCCCCCTCCTCCCCTCCCCATCCCTAGCACCCATTGGTCTACTTCCTGTTTCTGGATTTGCCTGTTCTAGACATTTCATATAATGGAATCAGATAATACATGGCCCTTTATGTCTGGCTTCTTTCAGTGAGCATCATGTTTTCAAGGTTCATACACGTTGTAGGGTGTTATTGCTTCATTCCTTCTCATGGCTGAGTAATCCATTGTGTGGGTGGACATTTGGGTTGTTTCCACCTGCTGATGATTGCGTTGATTTGGTTTGGTTTGGTTTTCCTGAAAGCACAATCAAGACTGGATTACTAGCCAAAACCCTCTAATTGTGAGCTAGAGTGTATTTGGGGCCTGTTGGGGTCATGTCCTTCACTTGAGGTGTATGTTTTAACCTTGCCCATTCCCAGAAGGTGGGAATGCATGTCCCCATTTTTCCAATAAGGAACCTTCTAGAAGGGCTGAGTGACTCTCACCCAGGGTTGCATGGTGCCCCTCAGGGCTATATTTCATGGAGATTATTGATTAAAAGGAACTCAAAGATAAAACCTTTATAAAAAATGGGGAATACATGGTACTCTTTCGGGGGGCATCAGCCACTTCAAAATTCTCTGCTCTGCCCAAACTTGAGTCATATGTTGTTTTTGTTTTTTTTATTGTATTTATTTTGTTACTTTTGTTGAAAATGTACATAGCAAAAACATACACCAATTCAAGTTTCTCTTTGTACAGTTAAGTGACATTGATCATATAGCTACTCTCACCTTCCTTTTCTGGGTCGTTCCTCTCCTGTTAACATAAACTCACTGCCCCGTAAGGTTCCTGTCTAATCTTTTTAGTTGCTGTTGTTAGTTTGATCCCATATAGACAGATCTTGAAAGTGTACAATGCTCAAGGCAGATATTGTTTACTAGTTAAGCTTAACTATTGTTTGGTTTTAAGATCACACAGTGTGTTTTTTTGAGACTGGCTAGCATAGGGCCGGCAGCTGGAGTCCCTGGGTGGTACACTGGTGACTGACAGATTTGGGTTGTAATCCCCCCAGAGGCTCCTCAGAAGAAAGGCCTGGCAATCTACCTTTGAAATATCAGTCATTACAAACTCTATGAAACAGTTCTACTCAACACACCTGGGATCACCATGAGTCAGTGTCGACTCAATGGCAGCTGATTAAGGCTCACAGGCTCCATGGGAAAGACGAGGTTCCCAGGCTCCAGGCAGCCCACCCTACCATGCACTCTCTGTCCCCAGCAGGTATGGACAGTTCTGGCATCCAAAATCACCCTGGAGAGCCACAGAGAGCAGCCAGCACCCCATCGGAAAAACTGTACCGGTGAGCAAGACCTCGGAACATCCAAATCAAAGCCTCTAGAAAGTCATTGAGTGGCTCAAATGGTTAGGCGCTCAATCACTAGCCGAAAAGTTGATGGTTCAGATGTACCCAGAGCCATCTTGGAAGACAGGCCTGGCGATCTCCTTCTGAAAGGTCACGGCCTTGAACACCCTATGAAGCAGTTCTATTCTGCAGTCATGGGCTCCTATGAGTTGGAATCAACTCAACAGCAACTAACTACAGCAACAATAACCCGTTTCCAAACCAAAGCGTCTAGATAGCAGTGCTGTTTAAAACATCCCCAGAAAACCCCACCTTCCACGCCGAGGTGTAGCCACCACCCTGAGTGAGTGACCTGTGGCGTTTGGGTGGTATCCTTCTCCCCACAGCACAGCAGGGCAGATGGGGGCCCTGTTAACAGGGGATCCTTCCTGTAGCCAAAGAGGGCTGCCAGTGGGTGGGCCAAGGGGCAGAGAGTCCTCTTCCCTCAGTCAGAGGTCCCTGGGTGGCACAGAGGGCTTGCACTCAACCACTAATCTGAAGGTTGGCAGTTCAGATCCACCCAGCAGTGCCGTGGGAGAAAGGACTACTGATCTGCTTCCATTAAGATTACAGCCGAGAAGTCCCTATGAAGCAGTTCTGCTATCACTCATGGAGTCACCATGAGTCAAAGTCAACTCAACGACAGCTGGATTTTTTGGGTCCCTTTAGCTTATTTTTTTTTTTTTAGCCCAGGGAAGGCGTGCCCCGAGCATAGATCTGCTAAGTGACTTCTCTAGCTGTCGACCACAGGTGCCTCGCTGCTGCACGTGCGATGGCACCGGGTATGTTGTAGTCACCTAGCAGTGACCACAAGTCCCTGAGTGGTGCCAGTGGTGAACACATTCAGCTGCTGACCGAAAAGTTGGAGGCTCAAGTCTACCCAGAGGCACCTCGGGAAAATCAGCCATTCAAAACCCTATAGAGCACAGTTCTACCCTGACATACGTGGGGTCACCAGGAGTCAAAGTTGACTAGACAGCAACTCATTTTAGCAATGACCAAGGGTCCCCATATACCCCAGGACATACTGGCACCGGGGGATAAAAATGACCAGCAAATGGGGTGAGAGACCTCAATACAGTGTGATTGAGGCCACGCTGGACAGATGTCCAAGTGGTGACAAAGCCGAGGGACGGACACTGCCTTGCATCCCTGCAGAGCTAGGCGGGCTGAGTTGAGAAGGGACCAGCTGAGCCAGGCAAGGCGGGTAACCTCCTTGTCAGCCACAGGGACATTATGTGCAAAGGCCCTGGGGCAGCCACGTCCCTGCTTTCTTCCTAAAGATCCACAAATCCCATAGACAGTGAGTCTCGAAATTTTTGAGCGTAAGTCATTTTTCAATTTTTTTGAGTCCTTTGTAATAATACTTCTTTAAGAGATAAACTGTGGCCATGAAGGTAGAGCTAGACCTGGTGAGTGACTATGACTCATTCATCTGAAATCACAACCTATAATTTTCTTGCATTTAGCAATGTGCATTTCTAAATCAACTTTTTCACTCGAAATGGGTCAAAAGGTGAATGTGTCCCTCTATTGCTTGTGTTATGAGGTTTATTTTTTTCCCAAAGGGGCCTCTGACCCATTGGTCTCCCCAGGGCCTAGCTCCCAGCTGCGGATCCTACCAGGGAGTGCATTCGGTTTATACAGCTTCTCCCTTTCAGCTGCTCAATGCTAGATTTCTCATTTGACGGCTCTGAGGAGTTCGATATTAACGCTTTTGAGGACATCATTGCTTTCTATGAAAGCAAGAAGTAAGTGGAAGCAAGGGCCTTCGAACCCAAGACCAGGGAGGCACATGAGAGGAGCCGTCTGCCCCAGCGCACTGTGCAGCATCAGGGCAAAGAGAGAACAGATTAGGGGGCACCAGGACATGCAGGAGGACACACTCGCCAGATTGGCCGGGGCAGGGGGTATGGGATGTGGCAGTTGCACGGAGAAGCTCCGGGCACAGAGGAGGCGTCTGAGCGCAGGTACAAAACGTGATGCTCTGTTATCTTTGCTCTGTGCCTCCCTGGAGAATGAGGGCGCGGAGGTAAGTGCGACCTCTGGTCTGGGCACATGGTCTGGTTCACACGGTCTGGTGCATGGAACACGAATGAGGGGGTGCTGTTTGGGTCCTTCCACCCACTGCCTTGAGCTTAAACATGCATGTAAAACAAACAAGACTGAATGTCCCGTTTGGTCCTAGAATCATTCCAGAAAGTTCCATCAGGACATTCGTTTCTGTGTTCATCATTAATAATTCATTTTAAAAGCACTCGATTTTTATCTCTAAGCCCTTGGTGCCAGAGCCGTAGGCCTAGAAAGTCAGCTCAGGCCTGAATCAACAGCATTTGAACAAAATGAAGCTAATAAGATTGGATTCTTCATGGTGAAGATCCCCTTAAACTGGGTTTTTTTGCCCCCGGCACTGCTGATGTTTGGTTCCAAATTGTTCTCTGGGAGGAGGGCCGCCCTGTGTACTGTAGGATGTTGAGCAGCATCCTTGGTCTCTACCCACTCGATGTGAGTGGCCCCCCCCCGGGTGTGACAACCACAAATGTCCCTAGACATGGCCAGTGTCTCTTGGGGGCAGAATGGCCCTTATTGAGAATCGCCATATGAAACTCTGGCTTGTATACCCAAAGTCATCCCTCCGAAGACTTTTCAGGAAGCTAACAGGAGGTTGACATTTGGTCCCAGAATGGTAACGGGCAGGCAGTTTACTTCTTCCCATGGAGACCCTTCGGTCTTATTTCTTCCATCGCCCCTTGCTGCTTTTTCAATGGTCTGAAGTGCCACGCTACAAAATCCGCTCTGCTCAATGCCCCCCAGAGGTAGGCGGCCCCTGGCCAAAGCCTCTTCCAGGCACAGGAGGAAGGGCAGCGGCGAGCAGATCCCTGACAGGGTTTTATGCGCTGACCACACTTGCATGTTCCGGCTCCGGCAACTGGGGAACAGTTCCAACAGTACCGGGACCCTGAGGTGGCGGGCCTGCTGCTCTAACTCCATCTTCTCTCTGTCACTGCACCCCTCCTTCCCCCCCACCCCGGTTCCCCAGAGATTTGCATGATCAAATCATCAGGACCATCAAGGGGCTGCCCTGGCAGGGCGAGGACCCCCGGCGGCTTCTCCAGTCCCTCAGCCGGCTCCAGAAACCCTGGGCCTTCATCCCGTGAGTCCCTCCTGCGGCCACGCGGCCCCTCCTCCAAAGTGCAACAACTGCCCCCGCCGCCCCTGGGCCTCCAGCCTGCCCGCCTGCCCTCTGTGGCCAGGTTCCCCAGCATTCCTCACCGGCTTCTAAAAACTACGCTGAGCTCTTTCGCGTCTGCAAGCCAGCCGTGGCTAAACTGCCCTCATAACAAGCCTCAGTGTCTGCGCTGCAACCTCAGTACCCCCCTGGGCAGCTTGGCCAGAACGTGCATCTAATTATCTGCCCACTCCGCCTCGAACATGTCCTCTCAGCACATAGAGCAAAGCTTGCTTCTCCCTCTCTCTGAGTCAGCGTTCTCCAAAGAAACAGAACCGGTGGGATGTATTTAGAGAGAGAGAGAGATTTACTTTAGGGGGTTGGCTCACACTATTGTGGGACTGGCAAGTCCCAAATCCTTAGGTCAGGCAGCAGGGTGGAGAGTCCTGCTTGTGTGGGTCCCAAGATCCGGGGGTTAGGCAACAAGGAGAGTGCAGGGTGAAAAGACAGCAAGTTCTGCCAAAATAATTATTTGTAGTCTGAAGGCAAAACATACCCTAGGGAAACTCGCATTTCAACTGATAGACTGATTATATTACATGACATCATGGAAGATGATTACATTACATTACGGAACAGCAAGTAGAGTAGCATTTGGCCAAACCATTGGGAACCATGTCCTGGCCAAGCGGACACATATTAATCATCCCACCCCCTTTTACTGTTGTTAGCATTTAAAGAAGCCCATCTGGGGTAGGGAGGATTTCTGTGGCTCCACCTGAGCCATGGCTCCAATTTTGCGGACTACAGCGGGATATGATTGGAAGGGTCCAGAAGTCACACAACCCGGGTTTGTTTCTGGCTCCCTACCACTAACTCACCCAGTGGTGTGACCTTCTGGAAGTAACTGGAGGGCTCATAGCATGACTCCTCCATCTACAAAATGGGAGTGATAGCTCTCATGCCTTAGTGGCACGAACGCAGTGCAGGGCAGGAAGCAACTCAGCCGTTGCACTCGTGCGGTAATTGTATCTGACCTTCAGAGGCCGCTCTGGGCTCAGGCCAGCCAGGAGCAAAGCTGGTCACAGCCAGGGACACAGCTTTGAAATGCGTTTTGTTATGCTTTATTCAACCCCAGACTCTCTGGGTAGCTAGCACGAACAGTAAACACACTCAGATTGGATGTTCAGGTCCATCCAGAGGTGCCTCTGGTACCTCCTTGGCAATCTACTTCTGAAAAAATCAACCACCGAAAACCCAGTGGAGCTCAGTTCTACCCTGATTCACATGGGGTCGATTTGACAGCACCTGTTATGTGTTTGACCTCACAAGGATTACAATGAAACCTAATACCACTCGAATCTCACAGGCCGCACATGTAGCGCATTTCGCATATCTGCAGGCTACCATTTCCTTAGCCAGTTTTAAAAACGAGCCAAGCTGCTCTCTTTTGTATTTTTGTTTTGTCTGCAAGATTCAGTGACATGTCTTGGGAATGTTGGGGGAGGCAGCAAGAGGGAAAGGGGACCATCCCCTCTGCCCTCGCTCAGCCACAGGATCAGCTTTTGTGTTTCCTTTTCACCAGCATGAGTCCAAAAAGAACTTATTGTTGTGCTAGCTGCCCAACTCATGGTGGGCCCATGCATAACAGAACAAAACCCTGCCCAGTCCTGCGCCATCCCCATGATCAGCTGTGGATCAGACCGTTATAATCCATAGAGTTTTCATTGGCTGATTTTCAGAAGGAGAGCTCCAGGCCTTTCTTCCTAGTCCATCTCAGTTTGGAAGCTCCACTGAAACCTGTTCGGCATCATAGCAACACACAAGCTTCCACAGCCAGACAGGTGGTCTCTGCACATGAGGTGCCTTGGTCAGAAATCGAACCCGGGTCTCCTGCGTGGAAGACGAGAATTCTACCCCTGAACTACCATTGCCTCATAAAAAGAGCTCTATGGGCCAGCTGGGCTTTCGCCAACATATAGCAAATGGAAACAGAATACCTAGTGGATGTACAGGCTGCTCTCTTGCATTTTTTTTGTTGTGATAAGATTGTATACAGGTAGTCCCCAACTTATGGGATTCCATTCCAATGATTTCATCACGAGTCAGTTCTGACATAAGTCAAATACCTTTTTTGTTTTTCAGTTTCCATTATTACTGCCTTTTATTAGTGTCTTCATAAATCCAATCTTTTGTCTTTGGGAGTTGGAAACATTGCATATAAACTTACAGATATATTTTAGTACATACGTAAAAAAACACATCCAGAAAAAAATGGATGACCCTGGCATTTTGTCAGTTGCTATAATAACTCCACTTGTGGAAGGTTCTGGATCAGCTGGGTTACCCCTGGGAATGGGGATGGCATTTCTAGTCAGAAAATTAGAGTCATTTGTATGGTCCTTTTACGACTGCAGCATTGTATGTAGCATATGTTACTAGCAATAAGATGTACAAACAAGAAAAGATGGTCGTAAGTGCAGTTCGTCATAACTCGAATACATCATAAGCTGGGGACTACCTGTGTAACAAAACATTTGCCATTTCAGTCTTTTCTTTACATGTACAATTCAGTAGCATTACTTACATTCACCATGTTGTACAGCCATCACCACTGTTTGTTTCTGAGCTCGTGGTCTCTTGATGCTACATTTGGCCCATCCGATGGTCAAATTTTGGGGATCTGTCAGTTCCTCTTTATCCAGCCCTGTATAGATGAATGGTCCCTGGGTGGCACAAATGGTTTTCGCTCAAGTGCTAACCTAAAGGTCGGGAGTTCAAACCCATCCAGTGGCACAGCGAAGAAAGGCCTGGCAATCTGCTATAAAGGTTGTTATCAGCTGCTGTTGAGTCGATTCCAACTCATGACTACCCTGTGTGTGCAGTGCTTCACAGGATTTTCAGAAGCAGGTCGCCAGGCCTTTTCTGTAGTGCTGCTGGGTGGGCTGAAGCTGCCAACCTTTCAGCTAGTAGCCAAGCGTGTAACCGTTTGCACTACTCAAGGACTCCCTCTGTAAAGATCACAGCCAAGAAAACCTCATGGAGCAGTTCTCCTCTGATACACATAGGGTGGCCGTGAGTTGGAATTGACTCAGCTACAGGTTTGCTTTTTTTTGTATGTGAGGATGGACATTCCACCCTGCTGATGACCAGTGGGCCCTTCCTCCCCAGATATCTGAGTGACTCCCCCCCCCGGACTACACACAAGTCCATTCAGGGACAGCCACAAGCAGAGTCTGACTACTGCCTGCTGGGTGAAGCCGGTGTCCACAGATCAGCCTCTGAGAGGCCGCCTTCCCCATGCCCACAGGCAGCCACCCGGGGTCCCCAAGGGTCAGGCAGCGGCCTTGTTGCACTTGTCCTCTTTCTTCCACTCTCTGCTCTCGCTTGGTCTAACTCGCAGGGCGTGGCTTGCTCAACTAACCCAAATACCGACGCCATGTTCCTCATGTTCACAAAACAATTTTTAATATTTTGACAGGAAAAGTAAAGGTATCAAACAAAAGCAGATCATTCCCAAGGTAAACGCGCGCGGCACGCTGAAAGATGATGTCTTGCTCTTGCTTGTTCTGGAGAACACCTGACTGGAGTCATTTTACCGAAGATGGGGGAAAGCACTTTTAACTTCCTAAGCTTCTTGGGTGCTTTCCTCTTCACAAGTGCCACTCCTCCAAAAATTTTTTTTTTTTTTTTAATTTCTTGTGTTGAAATGATTTGAAGCTTTGGGTTTTTGGAAGCAGAGCCTGAGGCAGGGATATTTGCGCAAGTGATGGGTGGGGGGAACTCTCAGATCTGAGGGGGGGTTGTGGGGAGCAAAAGGGGGTTGGGGGAAAGCTAAGCAAGAGCGTGAGCTCAGCTGGAGCCCGGCTCAGCCTGGTCCCATGGGGAGTCCGGGAGCGTGAACAGCACCTCAGAGCTTGCCTTACCTAGTGGCAGGGGGCCTGGCTGTTATATGACCTTATTGATCAGTAATTGGCTACAGGTCACCCCCAAGGGGGCAGTGAAAGAGGGCACAGCCCCTCCCAGGCATCTCTGGGAGAGGAGACCCCTCAACCAGGGCAGTCCTGCCAGGAGGAGGCAAAGGGGCCACAGCCCTGCAACCAGCCGCTCTATCTAGCTTCTTAACCTTCTAGAAACTTCAGGAAGTTTCTAGAAGCACAGGACAGTCCGGTCAGCAGGTGCGGTAGTGCTGACTCCTCTGTTCGGCTGGGTTGGCATGTGGGCAGCACAAAAGGGACTGGTCCTCCCTGGCTCACCTGAGATAAATGGTGACGAGCGTGCAGCTGAAATACAGTCCCCAGTATCCATGAGTTTTCTGTCATAACCCCAGTAAAGAGGAGACAGGGCATCCTCTGGGCCATATAAGAGGCTGTAGCCAGCCCCCAGGTACCACAGCTGAAGGTCACCCCAACAGGCCCCTCCATCCAACCTCAGCAGCTGATACCGTAAATCTTAAGTGTCCGTGGCAGGGCACTGACTCAGGGCTGTGCCCCCCACTGCCTGTTGGGGCTTGGAGGGCAGGCCGGACTCTGGATCCCATGCATCTGTCCTAGAACCTGTTGGACTCCAAGTCCCTGAAGCTCATTATCAGCATGACCCTCCATGACCGCACCACCAAATCGCTGCTGCATCTGCACAAGAAGAAGAAGCCACCCAGCATCAGCGCACAGTTTCAGGTGGGCAGTGACAGGGGAAACTAAGGCAGGGCGGGGGGAAACGAAGACAGGGTGGCACTCAGGTCAGCCTGGCATCCATGTGCCTTGGCAAAGACGAACTTCAACACAGGCGGCTTATCTGTTATCCCAAGTGCTCCATGGCAGCACTGCTAACCTTTGGTTCTAGAACATTCTCTGTCGTCAGGGTCGTCCTATGCACTGTAGGATGTTGAGCAGCATCCCTGGTCCCTACCCACTAAATGCCAGTAACACCCATTCTCCCAGTTATGACAACCAAAAAGGTCCCAAGACATCAGTATTTCCTGGGGGGCAGAATTGCCCCCAGGTAAGAACTACTGGGTTACGAGCTTTGTGGTCAGCATGTTGGTTAGCGGATTTCACTGACCCAGTAGACTCTGTGTTCCCTGATCACCTGACCTACTGAAGTCCTAGGATGCTGCATACATTTAAATACACAAACTGAATGGGAGGGAGAAAGGAGGGAAATCACAGAAGCTGGAGGACCCCCCCCCCCGGTTTATCCTGTCTTAACCCAATGGGAATTTATTCTGGTGTATGGCATGAGGTAGGGATCAAACTCACTTTTTTTCCCAAGTAATTAACAAAACATTTCCCCACCTCAGCATTGCTGTTGCTTGGCTCTGGGTCATTCTCTGTGGTGGGGGCCCTCCTTAGCACTGTGGAGTAATGAGCAGTATCCCAGGTCTCTACCTATTAGATGCCAGTAGCGCACACACATCCTGCTTGTGACAACCGTAAACATCTGCAGACATCGCCCAGTGCCCTCTGGGGCAGAATCGCTCTGGGTCACAAGCCTGATGGGCCAGCACGTTGGTTAACATAACTGTTGAACTGAGTCATGCAGTCACATCTCCCTTTTCCCCTGGCTGCCAGGAAGCATGGGGACAAATTTTTAGACGGACAGCAGCTATCAGCCTCACCATTTGCTTTTTTGGTCCTTCCTGCCCTCCTCTACCTGAGTTCTGTCCCCACTCTGACGTGTTATCAGACCTCGGGGTCCGCATCTTTTGGGGGACCTCCTGCAGCCCTTTGGGGAAGAGAGTGTGGTCCCTTCGGGGTCCAAGACTTTTTTTTTTTTTTTTGGTGAAAGCATACACAGTAAAACATACGCCAGTCCGATTTCCACACGTACAGTTCGACGACATTGATTATATTCTTCAGGTTGTGCAGCCATTCTCACTGTCCTTTTCTCAGTCATTCTGCCACCATTAACATAACCTCACTGCCTCCTAAGCTTCTCTACTCATCCTTCAAGTTGCTGTTGTCAGTTTGACCTCACATAGATAATTCTTTAAAAGAGCACAATGCACAAGGCAGACATACTTTACTAATTAAGTTAAGCTGTCATTTGGTTTAAAGATGACTTCAGGAGCCAAGACTAATTTGCCAGAAGGAGTTTGGCCCACACCCTCCCCCTCCACCTGAGGTCCAGGCGAGAGCCATGTGGGAGGTGACGGCTCTTAGCTGTGGGAGTGCCACCTGGGACCTGCATTGTGACACGTGTCTCCTCCCGTCGATGGCACAGGATGACCCATGTCCCCTTCAGTGAGTGAAATGCTCTCGGGGGTATTTCGGCCCAGCTCAGCACAGAACCTTCTCCGTCTTTCCCTAGACATCCCTTAGCAAGCTCTTGGAGGCACTGGGCAAGGCAGAGCCCTTCTTCATCCGCTGCATCCGCTCTAATGCTGAGAAGGTGAGCATCATGAGGAAACTGAGGCCTGGCACTGGCCAGGCTCCTGGGGTGTTCCCACCTCTGGTGGCCCCCAGGGAGGACAGGGACAGTCTTTATATCCTGAGTGTGGGGGTCAGGGCTGCAGCCGGCTTGAGGAAAAGGCTGTGCAGAGCCGAGTGGGGCCGGGATTCCAGGAGCTCCACACGGGGCGCTACAGCTGGTTGGGGCTTAGAGGCCGAGCAGGCAGAGGGTTGGCAGGATGTTACCTGGTGTGAAGGACCAAGGGGGGACGACAGGTGCAGAGAGAACGTGTGGACTGAAGGAAAGGTGGACGCAGGAGGCCCTCCCTGACCCCAGCACTGCATGTGTCCAGTCATACTGGGATCCTACGTGGCGGTGGCTACATAGAAACTAGTGCCCCGTGTCAGCGCCATCGATGGCTCCCGTGTGCAGCCGACGCCATGCTCCCTGACCACTCCCCATGCCATTTCAGAAGGAACTGTGCTTCGATGAGGAGCTGGTGCTGCAGCAGCTGCGCTATACGGGCATGCTGGAGACTGTGCGCATCCGGAGGTCGGGCTACAGCGCCAAGTACACATTTCAGGTACCGTGCACAAACGTGCGCGCACACACAGGTGCATGCACACTCAGGTACACATATGCAGGCACACGTGCAGATGTGCACACATTTATACTCACATGCAGGTGCACGCATACATGCACATAGGCACACATGCAGGAACCACGTGGATATGCCCACATTTGTACTCACATACACACGTAGGCACACATGCACATGTACACAGGCACACATGCGGGCTCATGCACACACGTAGGCACACGCACATAGGCACACATTGGCACGTGCAGACTTGCACACAGGTACACCCACATGCAGATGCATGCTCGCACACACATACGCACACGCATGCACACTGCTCTGGTCTCCTAGGGCTGCCGTGACAAATTACCACAAAGTGAGTGGCTTTAAAAACAGAAATTTATTCTTTCACAATTCTGGAGGCTGGAAGTCCAAATCACGGTGTCAGCTGTGTGGATTCCTTCTGAGGCTCTGAGAGAGAATCTGTTCCAGGCCTCTCTTCCAGCTCCTGGTGACTCCTTGGCTTGCAGCTGAAGCGTCATGTGGCATCCTTCCTCTGTCTGTGTCTCTTCTTCTCTTGTATGAGGACACTACTCATATAGGATTAGGACCCACCCTTCTCCAATATGACCTCATGTTAGCCTAACTGGTCACATCCGCGAAGACTCTGTTTCCAAACAAGGTCACATTCATGGGTACCAGGATTAGGACTTCAGCATTTCTCTTTGGAGGACACAATTCAATCCATAGAGAGGCCATCCTGTGCCCTGTAAGGTGTTGAGCAGCATCTCTGGCCTCCACTCACTTGATGCCAGCAGCACACCCACCCCACCGAGTCCTGACAACTGCAAAGGCCCCCACACCTCACTAAATGCACCCCATGATTAAAATGCGTTTCACCACAAACTGGCAAGGGCAGAGCCAGGGCCGGAGGTGACAGCACCATAATCCATGCCGGCTTGGGGACCTCACTGAATCTTCCTCTTCTCGTCCACAAAATGGAAACACCGTCCTTTTGACCCTGGGCAGATATGAAAGGGAAAACTATAGAAAGGGGGAAACACTGGAGTGTTTTTACCAAGGCTTGGCTCTTAAGGGAGCTCTGGTGGCACAGTAGTTAAGACTCCGGCTGCTAAACACAAGGTTGGCAGTTCAAATCCACCAGCTGCTCCTTGGAAACCCTATAGGGAAGTTCTGCTCTGTCCTACATGGTCGCTGTGAGTTGGAATCACCTCTGTAGCAATGAGCTTTTTTGCGTTTTAGTTTTGAAGTATTTGAAATGACTGTTCACTTAAAAGGCACATCCTATTTGGCAGTTCCTTAAAAAGTTAAACATGGAATTACCATATGACCCAGCAATTCCACTCCTGGGTCTGTACCCAAAAGACTTGAAAACAGGGACTCAAAATGACACTCGTCCACCACTTCATGTCATTACTGTTCACAGTAACCAAGAGACAGAAACCCAAATGTGCATCAAGAGATAAATGGAGCAACACAACATGGTCCATCCATACAATGGGGTATTACTCCACCATAAAGATATGTAAAGTCCTGATTCATGCCAGAACATGGGTGAACCTTGAAAACATCATGCAGAGTGAAATAAGTCAGACACAAAAGGACAAATATTGTTTGAGTCCCCTTTTATGAAATATCTAGAATGGCAGATGTGTAGAGATGAAAGTTATTCCTGGTTACCAGGGGCAGGAGGGAGGGGGAAGAAGGAGCCATTGTTTAGGAAGCAGTGAGTTTGAGTTTATGATGATGGGGAGTATGGCAGCGGTGATAGTTGTACAACATGATTAATGTAATTGACTTGCTAAATTATATACCTGAAAAATGTTGAATTGGTCAAGAAAGAAAGAAAGGCAGGGGACAGTGTGTATGATATGATCTCAATTAGGTTTTTGTTTTGTTTTGTTTTTTAGTTTAAAAAAAAAAGGGCTCATACTCCCAGTTGTGGTTGAACCCTTGAACAAACCATAGATTGTGAGCTCCCAAGGGCAGCCCATCTCCTAGACACCCCAGAACAGTGGTGGCTCTGAACAGATCCCAGTGGATACTTGCCAGTGCAAAGAAAGTTCCAGAACTCTGAGCCTACAGCTACCTTAAGATATTGGTTATTTCAGAAAGCCCAAACTGTTAGATTTGCTAAAAGAACGTTCATATTCAAAGAAACCACGGCATTGGAAACAAGGCTAGAGCTAGCCTCCTTGTAGTTGCAGAAAATGCTCTCACCTCTTGTCCAAACCCCCCAGGACTTCACGGAGCAGTTTCAGGTGCTATTGCCCAAGAACGCCCCACCCTGCAGGGAGGTCATCTCCACGCTGCTAGAGAAGATGGCTGTGGACAAGAAGAACTATCAGATCGGGAAAACCAAGGTCAGGACCCACACCTCATGGAGTCCTTTCAGCCGCACGGAGGTCTCCTACTGGCCCCAAGCCACTAATCCACACTTAAAAATAAGGGGCTTTGTACATGTAGGAAGTGGGTTTCCTGGGGCCCTGTACTTTATTCCCTTATAGAAGGCAGAGCTGTGGGACTACAGAGCAGGGGTTCGGACCTCTGGCAGCCCTGGCCAGAATCTCCAGCAGGACTCTGACAGCTTGCTGGAGTGCCCTGTTTCCTGACTCCTTACTCGTAGGATAGGGACCATCATACCAATTTCATAGGGTGTTTGTTGTTTCTGTTAGTTGCTGCTGAGTCAGGTCTGACTTGTGGTGACCCCAAGCACAGTGGCACAAAATGCCACCCAGTCTTGCGCCATCCCCATGAATCAGTTCCAGACCCATAGGGTTTTCACCGGCTGATTTTCAGAAGTCAACCGCCAGGCCTTACTTCCTAGTCCCATTAGGGCTTCACCTGAATTTTAAAAATCTATTACAGTTCATAAAGGAAGTTAAGCATAGAATTACCATATAACCCAGCAATTCCGCTTTTATGTATCTACCCAAAAGAATGAAAAACAGGTGTCCAAACGAAAAATTGTACACAAAGGTTATAGCAGACATAGTCACCATAGCCAAAAGGTGGACACAACCCAAATGTCCATCAATGGATGATGGATAAACACAAGGTGGCCCATCCATACAGTGGAATAGTATTCAGCCAAAAAAAGAATGAAGTGCTGATACATGTTATGACAGGGGTAAACACTCAAAAACATTATATACTGTGTGAAAGAAACCAATCACAAGAGGTCACACATCGTATGATCCCACTTACGTGAAGTGCCTAGAACAGACAAATGTATAGAAACAGAAAGCAGATTAGTGGTTGCCTAAGGCTTGGTGCCAACTCAACAGCAGCTAACAACAGGACTCGTGGGAGGGGAGTGACTGCAGGGGTACAGGGTTTCCATTTGGGGTGATGAGACTGTTCTGGAACTAGATAGAGGCGATGGTTGCACCACATTGTGAATGGACTAAATGCCACTGAATGGTGCTCTTTATAATGGTTAATTTTACCTTACATGAATTTCATCTTTATAAATTAAAACAAACAGGGCTCTCTTGGTCAGTCAGCATGCCGACTGCCTGGGTCTCCTTCCCAGGGTGAGCTTTGCGAAGGAATTTGGGGTGGTAGGCTGTACAGCTGACTGTCTCTGCCCTCCTCCGGCCAGGTGTTCCTGAAGGAGCTGGAGCGGCAGGCCCTGCAGGAGACGCTGCACTGTGAAGTCGTGCATAAGATCCTGCTGCTGCAGAGCTGGTTCCGGATGGTTCTGGAACACCGGCACTTCCTACAAATGAAGCGGGCGGCCGTCACCATCCAAGTACCGTAGGGCCCTGGGGGTACGTGGGGGGATGTCTAGGGTCACCCACACCCAGCCCTGACTAGGCCTCCTCCCCCAACAGGCCTGCTGGCGTTCCTACCGAGTCCGGCGGGCGTTGGAGAGAACTCAAGCAGCCGTGTTCCTTCAGGCCGCATGGAGGGGCTACCGGCAGCGAATGGCGTACCGGCGCCGGAGACAGAGCATCATCCGCCTGCAGAGCCTCTGCCGGGGCCACCTGCAACGCAAGAGGTATGCAGAACATTCTGGAACATTCCAGAATTTTCTGGAAGCTGGGTCCAAAGAGCTGCTTAAAATACTAGGAGGCCATTCTGGAGGCTGGCAGGACCAGGGGACGTCAGGTAACAGGAACCAGACACCTGCTGAGGAAGCCTCAGGTTGACCAGGGACCCCCTGCAGCAACCCATCCTGGGCCAGTCAAGGTTGAGGGAAGGGCTGCCCAGATTCCCCACACATACTCACACTCATGGAGCCCCGGACATTCACCAGATTGACACTGGGGCTCCTGCTGCGGTACAGGCAATCATGGCTCCAAGACCAGCCCTCCCCTGCAACCCTGCTCCCCTCCTGGCCACCATCTGACCGCTGACCCCGTGGACCCTGCCAACATGCAGACCCAAATCTCCACTGCAAATCAGGGCACTGGTCTGACGCTGACAACACACACAAAGACTCTTCCAGAGAGTTCACTAAGGATATAACCCCAGACAGCCCCTAAAGGAATCCCAGGGGTCTACCCATAGGACCCACCCCAGAGCAGCACTAGTAAGGATCCATCCCCCCGGACGATGAGCCAAGCCAGACCCAGAGCAGCAGCAAGGGGTACTGCCACGTTGAGGTCACCTCCAGTTCCCCTCCAACCTAGCTGACCAGCGCCCAGGCAAGTCTTGGAGGGTAGGCGCCTGTGTCTGAGTTGGGGTCTTCCCTTTCCCTCTCCCCTGCAGCTTCAGCCAGATGGTCTTGGAGAAGCAGAAGGCGGAAGAGAAGGAAAGGGAGGCACAGCTTGCCGCAAGAGAAGCCACTGAAGAGGCCAGTGGGGAGCAGGGGCTTGGGCAGACACCGTCCGAGGGCCCCGAGCCCATGGCCTTGTTGGAGCCTGAGCCACAGCCAAGTGATGGGTCCCCTGCAGTGACCTCCCACCCAGAGACAGAGACCCCAATCCCAGAGAAGCCCACCCCCTCCCAGAAACTGCCAGCCGAAAGTCACGAGAAAGTTCCCAGCAGCCGCGAGAAGCGCGAGTCGAGACGGCAGAGGGGCCTGGAGCATGTGAAATTCCAGAACAAGCATACCCAGTCCTATAAGGAAGAGGGTGCTCTCCGAGAAGTTTCCAGAAGGGCAGGTCCAGAGCAGGGGGAGAACCTTCCAGAAGACCAGAAGGACAGCAAGGAGGAGGACACCCCCTTGACCACAGAACTGGAGGCCGAACACGTGTCCCCTGCAAAGCAGCCCCTGGAAGCATCACAGGCTGTGGCAGCCGGCGAGACCCCTGGGGACACCGAGGAGGGGAGCCTGAGGCCCAACCGCATGGAGCGGCCCACCAGCCTGGCCCTGGACAGCAGAGCCGGTGCCCCAGAGACTCCCAAGGACCGGAGCAGGCCAGGCACCAGCCCCTGGAACCAGCCTGACAGCCCTGGCAGCTCAGCTCAGATCCACCGGTACCGCGATACTGACTCAGAGCGGCTGGCCAGTGCTGTGGAGCTGTGGCGTGGCAAGAATTTCATGGCCCTGACCACCAGGCCCTGCACCATGCTCAGCCAGTCACTAGACCTCAGCGAACGCCGCCAGGATACCCTCACACCCACAGAGTAAGCCTGGCACCTGTCTGTGTCCAAGTCCCGGGGATCCTCAGTCGGGGTAAGGGGCAGCCAGGGCTGCAGCCAGACCTGGCCCAAAAACCCTCAAGTAGCTCCACACTCAGAAACACCACCAGAAGTATGGATGCCCCAAGGGAGCAGAGGGCAGGAGGGGCCAGGTAAGAGGCTCAGAGAAAATGAGGCCCCAACCCAGGACCCTGAGCCCCCATGGAAACAGTGGGCTGTGTTCACACAAGAAATCTCCAGCATCCCCTGCCCAAAAAAAAGAGAAACCCCCAGCCCAGCGGGAAGCAGCCTCTCAGGGCAAGGTCCCAGGTCCCCAAACCTGCCACCCTCTGCCTGGGCCTCAGTTTCCTCACCAGTGAACCAGCTGCCAACACATGGTGACCCCAGGTGTGTCAGTAGAACTGTGTTCCAGAGGGTTTTCAGTGGCTGATTTTTCGGAAATAGGTTGCCGGTCCTTTGTTTCAAGGCACCTATGAGTGGACTCAAAACTCCAACCTTTCAGTTAGCAGCAGAGCATGTCCACTGTTTGCACCCCGAGGGCCTCCACTAACCAGTGAATGGGGGCTAACTGCACTGAGAACGGGCACAGCTCTCAGCTCACTCTGCCTGACACATAATAAGCAAAATATTGACTCCATGTTTCCAGCCCCTTGTACCAGAGTGCCTGCTTGGGCAAAGAAAAGACTTAACTGGAGGAACTATATAGGCCTTCAGGCAGACAGGGTTTCCCTACCTCAGCAATGCTGACGTTTGGTTCCAGACCATTCCCCATGCTAAGGACCGTCCTGTGTACTGTCGATTGTGGAGCAGCATCCCTGGCCTCTACCCACTCGATGCCCATAGCACCCACCATTAGTCATGACAACCACAAATGTCTCCAGACATTGCCAAGTGTCCCCAGGAGTCAGAATTGCCCTCAGTAAGAACCCCTGGGTTCAGGATCCCACTGACCCACAAGAGACTGTGTTCCATGACCTTCTGACCTACTGAAGTCCTGTGACACTGTACACATTTAAATTCACGCACTGAGTGAGGAGAAGAGAGGAGGGAAATCACAGAAGCTAGAAGACCACCCCAGTTTATACCATCTAACCCGTCATGAAATTTTTCTGTTGTACAGTGTGTGAGGTAGGGATGGAACTCAAGTTTTTTCCAAATAATTGATTCGGGAATTCTCTGCTTCAGCAGCACTGTTGATATTTGATTCTAGTGGCTGTCCTGTGCACCAAAGGGTGTTGAGCAACATCCATGCCCTCTTTCCACTCAATGCCAACAACACCCCCTAAACGTGATGCTCAAAAATTTCCCCAGACATTCCCGGTGTCCCCTGGGAGCAGAGTCATTCCAGGCGAGAACCTCCACTGTAGGACTCACTTTTACAAACGTTAGCCCGTTTCTGTGGTTTTACAGGGAGAGACGGATCTCCTTATCCACAAGTGACGTCTCTGGCCTCCTCCCATCTCCGGTCAAGACCCAGGTACAGTGTCCAGCATAGTATGCTCTCTGGGGTCTTCTTCACAGCCCCTTCCAGCCCGCAGTCATTTGGGAGGGCCATTTGGGAGCCAAGGGTTTGGGTGCACAGCAGGGTCTCATTCTTCCTTTGCTGACTCAGTCATTCCCTCACAGTCCTTAGCAGAAACCATGGATGGGGAACCCACCTCTAAGAAGCCAACGGTTCAGAAGAAAAAGTCGAGCGACTCAGCCTCCATCACAGAGGCAGGGCTGTCCCCTAGCCCCCAGGCTGACTCCAAGTGAGTGTGGGAGGCATCGGGGGGAGGAATGGGCAGGGTTGCTGTGGGCCTCCAGTTAGGCAGCCCACTCTCCCACACCACTCGCGTGGACTAAGCATGATTGAGCAAAGTCTTCTCTACACTTCCGCACGGTGGCGTGAGACCGCCCACCAGTGCCTGGACCGGAAGGAGCTGCAACACGGCCATATCCAGCAAAATAGCTCCAGCTGAGATCTAGTTGCAGTAGGGGCCACCTCCTCTGGGCCAACAGATGACCAAAACCAAAGCTACTGCTGTTGAGTCAGCCGTGACTCACAGTGACCCCTTGAGTATCAGTAGAATTGTGCTACATAGGGTTTTCAGATAGTGATTTTTCGGAAGTAGATCGCCAGGCCTTTCTACCAAGGTGCCTCTGGGTGGATTTGAACCTCCTACCTTTTGGTTAACAGACAAGCAGTTACTTGCATTACACAGGACCTACCAATAGGCATACCAAACCAAAAACCAAACCCCTGACTGTCGAGTCAATTCTAACTCGACCGTACAGAACTTCCCCGTGGGTGTTCCAAGGCTCTGATCTTTACGGACACAGACTGCCACATCTTTCTCCCATGGAGCAGCTGGTGGATTGAAACCACCAACCTTTCAGTTAGTAGCTGAGCCCTTAAACACTGCACCACCAGGACTCCTGACCAATAGGCGTAAAACCAAAACCTACTGCCATTGTGTCAATTCCAACTCATAGACACCCTATAGTCAGTGGGTTCGGTTTTTTTACCAGTAGGTATAGGAATGGTTAATTTTTATCTCAAGATCCGCTGTGGTTGATTTAAAACAGTTGCTGGGTCAAGTCAACCCCCACCCCAACTCCTGGTGACCCCAGGTGTATCAGAGTAGAGTTACACTCCCTAGGGTTGTCTTTTTTTTTTTAATTGTGTTTTAGGTGAAAGTTTACAGTGCAAATTAGTTTTTCATTCAAAGATTTATACAGGAATTGTTTTTTGACATGGGTTGCAATCCCTGCAGTGTGTCAGCACTCTCCCCCTTTCCATTTCCACCCTGGGTTCTCCATGTCCATTCATCCAGCTTTCCTGTCCCTTCCTGCCTTCTCGGCTTTGCTTTTGGGCAGGTGTTGCTTATTTGGTCTCATATACTTGATTGAACTAAGAACCACATTCCTCACATGTGTTACTGCATGTTTTATAGGCCTTGGCTGACAGGTAGACTTCAGTAATGGCTTTAGTTCTGAGTTAGCAGGGTGTCTGGGGGCCACAGGCTCGGGGGTTCCTCTAGTCTGTCAGACCAGTAAATCTGGTCTTTTTTTTATGAATTTGAATTTTGTTGTACACGTTTCTCCCGCTCTGTCCAGGACCCTCTATTGTGATCTCTGTCAGAGCAGGTGGCGGTGGTAGCTGGGCACCATCTAGTTCTTCTGGTCTCGGGCTGGTGAGGCTATGGTTCATATGGTCCATTAGTCCTTTGGACTAATATTTTCCTTGTGTCTTTGGTTTTCTCTATTCTCCTTTGCTCCAGATGGGATGGGACCAATAGATGGCTGCTGGTGGGCCTTTTTTTAATTTTTATTGTGCTTTAAGTGAAAGTTTACAAATCAAGTCAGTCTCTCACACAAAAACTTATATACACCTTGCTACATACCCCTCATGAGACAACCCACTCCCTCCTGCTGGCAAGGTTTTAAGACCCCAGACACTACTCACCAAAGTAGGATCCAGAACGTTTTCTTTATGAACTATGTTATGCCAGTTGACCTAGATGTCCCCCAAGACCATGGTCTCAGCCCCAGTAACTCAGTCCCTCAAGGTGTTTGGATGTGTCTAGAAAGCTTCTATGACTTTGCCTTATTCAAGTTGTGCTAACTTCCCCAATCCACAGGGTTTTCAGTGGCTAATTTTTCAGAAGTAGACGCCTCTGGTTAGACTTGAGCCTCCAACTTTTCGGTTAGCAGTGAGCACATTCACCTTATGCAGGCACCAGATAGATTCTGTTTAGCTCTTTCTGAAATCAAAACCAGCTCCCAGTTCACCCAGTTCTCTATGCCAAGGGACCCTCCCTGGGCCCTCAGATAGAAAACTCTGGGTTGAGGCCTGGTCCCCTGGAAGCCCCTATAAAAATGTTTCATATGAATCCATCACAGAGCAGAGATGTGATATGGGACTGATGAGCTCTGATACAGAACACAAGTGATGGGGGGCTCCCTACCACAGAGAGAGCCCAGACTCCTTGTCCTGGGAGAGGTAGACTGGCAAGGAGGGGCATAAGGGGGAAGGGGCCCCAACCTTGGGGAGAACATCCATCACCATCACTAAGGACACAAAAGTTGGCAACACATACAGGGGGCCAGTCCTTCTTCAGATCATGCATGGGGTCAGGGCTAGAGCCCCCAGGGGTGGGGAGGAGGCCATCTTGGGTGCTGCTCCTGGTCACACGTGGTCAGCACTCAAGTGGCCATGGCAGCGATGCCCAGGGTAGTGGCATCCACCCCGGACGTGGCCTCTTTACCCCAGGCTCACAGGGAGCCAGGCTGCCTCCCAGCTGTGGAAACTGAGATACAGGAGACAGCTGATCAGGGTACCCTGGCTCCTCCTCAGATCAGTCATTAACTAGCCATGAGATAAGCCCATCCTCATCGTGAGAGCTGTCTCCAGCCGTGGTCCTGGCCACCCCCCGGGACCAATCTAGTCCCTCCCCAACCCTAGTGCCAGCAACTGAACCTCCTTCATGCCAGGGTAGCTCAGTGCCTGCCCCTAGTGCAGCAGTGTCCACAGAAGTCTTGCGCTGAGGTCACTTCCCTCTTCTCTCCGCAAAAGTGACACTGGTTCACAGAGGAAAATTCAGACACAGGGAACTTGTGTGCCAGAATGTGAGGGTCCCCACTGTCTCCCCACTACCCATGTGATGTCCTGGGGCCACCATAAAAAATGACCACGAATTGGGTAACTGAAAACAACATTCATTCCCTCTCAGTCCTGGAGACCAGAAGTCCAAATCAAGGTGTCGGCAGGGCGGAGCTCCCTCCGGAGGCTCTGGGGAGGATCCTTCCTTATCTCTCCCAGCTTCTGGTGGCTCCAGGCGGTCCTGGGCTTGTGGCTGCATTACTCCAACCTCTGCCTCCACTGTCACATGGCCTCCTCCTCTGTGTATGTCTGTGTCTTCTCTTTGTATAAGGACACTTGTCATTGGACTTAAGGTCCACCAGATAACCCAGAATGATCTCATCTTGAAATTCTTAACTAATTACATCTACAAAGACCCTCTTACCAAATGTCTTAGTCTCCTAGGGCAGCCGTAGCAAAAAACACCCAGGTGGGTGGCTTTAAAGAACAGAAGTTTATTGGCTCACAGTTTCAGAGGCTAAAACTCCAGATCAGGGTCTCAGCCATGTCTGTTCCTTCTGTGGGCCTGTCTCTTGGTTTCTGGTGTCTCCTGGCACTCCTTGGTGTTCCTTTGCTTGTAGACGGGTCCTCACGTGGCATCTGTATTCCCGTGTGTGTGTGTGTGCGCGCGTGCGTGCGTGCGCATGTGCGCTCTTTTTATAAGCCACCACTCAGAAGGAATTAGGTTTAGGACCCACCCACCTACTCCAATATGACCTCATTAACATAACAAAGAAAAGCCATGTTTCCAACCAGGGTCACATTCACAGGTATGGGGGTAAGGATTTCCATAATTCTGGGAGTGGGGGACACAGTTTAATCCATAACACCAAATAAGGTCACTTTCACAGGTTTTGGAGGGTAGGACACAGACATAATGGGGGGATCCACTGTTCAACCCGCTATACCCAGTAGCCATAGTTGATGGTTGGTGTTTTTTCTTTGTGATTCTTTTCTAGGCTCCTTGTTTTTAGTTGCCATTGAGTCAGCTCGGACTCTTGGCAGCCTTAACTGTAACAAAATGAAATGTTGCCCAGTCCCGCACCGTCTTCACAGTCATTGGTATGTTTGAGTCCGTTGATGTGGCCAGTGTGCCAATCCATCTCATTGAGGTTTTCTTCGTTTCCACTGACCCTCTACCTTAAACGTGTTCAAAGTGAGCCGATCTTGCCATCCTCCCTTCTAAGGAGCATTCTGTTGTATTTCTTTTCAGATTCGTTTGGTCTTCTGGCAGTCCACAGCATATTCAGTATTCTTTTTTTAATATTTTATTTTGTTTTCAGTTCAAGTTTACACAGCAAATTACGTTCCCATTTGATAGTTTCCACACAAATTGTTCAGTGACATTAGTTATATTTTTCACAGGATGCCAGCATTCTGTTTAATTGTGTTCTGGTTGTTCCATTTCCAGTACTCTAGTTTCCCTGCCCCCTTATCTTCTCATCTTTGCTTTAATTGTTGACCTTTTGGTCTCATAGCTGGTTTTTTAATGGAGCACCATACTCATAGGTAATATTCTTTATTTTGCGTGCCACTCTGTTATTTTGCTAAAAGGTGACCTCAGAGGATAGTTTCGGTTCAAAGGTTAAAGAGTATCTCAGAAAGGATGGTCTTATCGTATGTCATAATATAATATATCTCCTTAGGCTATCAAGGCAAGCATAAATGTAATTTGACTTGAGTTTGCATACCAAAATAGTGTAACTTCACATTGTGCCTTTAAGTAATTACCTTCAAAAGGTACTATTAACTTCAGTCTATACTTATGAGACAATTAAAGAACCACACCTACACAATTATCATTATTGGAATTTGGTACAGAATACAGCTGACGTGGACCAGGTTTTGTGTTTGAAAATACATGTAGTAAAAGGTATTGCTAGATTCTGCTCAGCTTTTATAGATGTTATGCTTATTATAGTATCTTATTCTAAGCATAAAAAGATTCTTACACACCATGTTCTCCTCTAAAATTCAGTAAATCCTAACGTTTAAAAACATATTTCCCCCTTGTAACAGAATGTCATTGTTCTCTTACATGCAGTAAGTCAATGTGTGGTGTCCTATGTAAAATAAACTTTCGTATCTTGAGGGGGGAAAAAAAGAGTATGTCAGGACAGTAATCTCAGGGAGTCGTCTAGCCTCAACCGGTCCAGCAAGTCTGGGCTTTTGACGAATTTGAGTTCTCTTCCGTATTTTTCTCCCATTCTCTCGGGGTCCATCTCTTGTGGCCCTGATCAGAACGGTCAGTAGTGGTAGCCGGGCACCATCTAGTTCTTCTAGTCTCAGGGTGGATGAGACCGTGGCTCATATAGACTGTTAGCTCTGTAGGCTGTAGACTAGTTTCTTCTCTGAGACTTTAGTTTCTTTTATGTTCAATATTCTTTCCCAACACCATAATGCATCAATTCTTCTGTCTTCCCTTTTCCTTGTCCATTCTGGCCATGTACCTGTATAAACGTGAGGGGCAGCCAATAGTTTTATTATTTTTATATGAAAATTAGGTCATGCTGTAACTTCCATTAGGATTTAGCATCTTGCTTCTTCAGGTAACTCCTGTCAGTTTCTATAAATCTGCCTTATTTTTAGCAGCATTCCATCCTATTGATTTGAAGACAAGGTCTCATTCTCTCTTTAATAAGGTGGCCTTTTCTGTTTTTTGGAACTATTGAGCATTCAAAGGAACCCCTGGTGGCACAGCAGTTAAGCACCCAGCAGTTCAAACCCACTAGCCACTTCACGGGAGAAGGATGTGGCAACCTGCTTCTGTAAAAACTTAAGCCCTAGAAGTCCTCTGAGGCAGTTCTGTTCTGCTCTATGGGGTTGCTGTGAGTTGGAATCGACTCAGTGGCAACAGGTTTGGGCTGTTTTGTTTTGTTTTTTTGTATCGAGCATTCATGTGGGCAATGGTGGTGAGGCGGTAGAATCCTCTCCTTCCATGGGGGAGACCCAGCTTCTGATTCCTGGCCGATGCAATTCATGTGCAGCCACAGCCTGCCTGTCAGTAGAATTTTATGTGTCGCTGTGGTACCGAACAGGTTTCAGTGGAGCTTCCAGACTGAGACAGACTAGGAAAAAAGGCCTGGTGATCTGCTTCCAAAAATCAGCCAACAAAAACCTTATGGATCACAACAGCCCAGTCTGCAGCCTATCATGGGGATGGTGCAGGACCAGGCAGCATTTCTTTCCATTGTGCACATGGTCACCATGAGTTGAGGATGACTCAATGGCAGCTCAGAACAACAACGAATCATGTGTCCCCACTGTGCTGGTCAGAGGAGGACCAGGCTTCACGTCCACTTCCATTTCCCGAGGCATAAACGGAACCTCTCACCCTCTCCTGCAGGTCCGCGTTCAAGAGGCTCTTCCTGCCTAAGAACAGGGATAAGAAGTACAGTCTGGAGGGCATGGAGGAGGTGGAGAACACAGGATCTGGGCCTGCTGGGCTGGAAGCTACCACTTCAAAGAAAAATCTAGAAGGTCAGGTGCCAGAGCCTCCAGGGACCCTGGGGACACTGACCAGGGGCCACGGGCTGAGGGCACAGAGTGCTTCTTTGAGGTCCTGGTTCTGTGCAGCTGGTAACCCCTCTGCGTTCTGCCTGTCCCGCAGGGGGCTGGCTGTGTTCCTCACCTGGACCCCACCCTCACCTGCTATCCTCCCCTCCCACAGTCCTCTCTAACCACCAGCCCTGCCACCCAGCAGGAGAGAAGCCCACCAAAGAGCCAGGAGGCAAAGGGAAGAAGAACCGGAACCTCAAGATTGGCAAAATCACAGTGTCTGAGAAGTGGCGGGAGTCAGTGTTCCGCAAGATCACCAATGCCAACGAGCTCAAGTACCTGGATGAGTTTCTGCTCAACAAGGTGGGCCCGGGCAGGGTGCAGGGGAGGGACCGATGCCAGGCGGGGTCCTCCACCAGATGTGGCGCATTGGGGATATAAAATCCAGGTCCAGAATTCCAAAACACATGTTCCAGAAGCCCGGCGCTTATTCTAAAGTTTGGCACAAACTTGTTTTGGCAACCGTGGGTGGTGCAACACACTCAGCTGCTAACCAAAAGGTTGGCAGTTTTTGTCCACCCAGGAATGCCTCAGAAGAAAGGCCTGGCAATCTGCTTCCAAAACATCAGCCATTGAAAACCCTCTAGAGCACAGTTCTACTCTAAGGCACGTGGGGTCAATGTGAGTCGGAGTCAACACGACAACAGATGGTTTAGTCTTTTGGCAAAACCTGACCTGTGTTCGTGGGAGACAGTTTATAGTCTACATCTCTCCCAGTGTGCATTTTTATATTGCCCTGCAGAATATCAGCAAGTGTTTGTCTCGGTTACCTAGAGCTGCTGTAACACAAATACTGCCAGCAGGTGGCTTTAAAGAATAAAAATTTTTGTCTCACAGTTGTGGAGGCTGCGAGTTCAAATTCAGGACATCAGCAGGGTGGTGGTCTCTCTACGAGTTCTAGGGGAGGATCCTTCCTTTTCTCTCCCAGCCTCTGTAGCCCCAGGCATTCTTTGGTTGTAGATATATCCTTATACAGTGTCTTCCCTTGTGTGACTGACTGTTTGTTCTCCCTTTTTATAAGACCACCACTCAGAAGGGATTAGGTTTAGGACCCACCCTACTGCAGTATGACCTTACGTTAACCTAACCGATAACATCTTCAAAGACCCTAATTCCAAACGAGTTCATGGTCACAGGTACTGGGGTTAGGACTTGAACATATCTTTTTAGGGGACACAAACCCATAACAAGCATGTCCCACATAAACGTGTGGCCAGCACTCAGGGGTGTCCCCCACCTGGGCTGGAGGTAGACACATGGGGTGATTCCTACAGATGGCACAGCACTGGAGAGCTAGCCTGGCCGGCAGCATACTCACAGGGAGACCGAAGGGTTGGGGGCCCCGCATAGAGCAGAGACACTATGAAAAGACCCAGCCTGTTTGATGCAACCCCGGTCCTGGGTGTGGCTAGAGCATCAAGCACTTGTGTGGGCTGCACCAAGGGCTCTAGTGAAGCCATCATTCTTAGCGAGGGTGATTCTGCCCCCCTGGGGATAGTGGCCAACGTCTGGGGACATTTTGGTTGTCCAACTGGAAGAGGGGCAGTGCTACTTGTATCAAGTGGGGGGAGACCAGGGATGCTACTAACACCCTACAGTGCATAGGACAGCTCCCATCACAGAGAATGATCCGGCCCACGATGTCAGTAGTTTTAACCACTTTACATCAAGTCAGCTCCAACTCACAGCAACCCTGTGTGTCAGAGTAGAACTGGGCTCTATAGAGTTTTCAATGGCTATTTTTTCGGAAGTAGATCACCAAGCCTTTCTTCCAAGGCACCTCTGGAAGAAACCTTCCACTTAGCAGCCAAGCGCTTAAATGTTAGCACCACCTAGGGACTGCACGTATCTGATAAGAGTTTAACAGCAAGAATATATAAAGAACTACAGCTGAACAACGGAAAGACAAATGACCCGATCCAAAAATGGGCAAAGGACTTGAGTGGACATTTCACCAAAGAGGATATACAACTGACTAACGAACACATCAATGTCAGTAATCGTTAAAAGCCAAAACCAAACCCGCTGCCATTGAGTTGATTCCAACTCAAGTTGACCCCGTGTGTATCAGAGTAGAAATGTGCTCCTCAGGGTTCTCAGGGGCTGATTTTTCAAAAGTAGCTCGCCAGGTCTTTCTTCCCAGGCACCTCTGGGTGGACTTGAACTACCAGCCTTCCAGTTAGCAGCTGAGCATGTCGACCATTTGCACCACCCAGGGACTCTGTTGATAGTTTAAATCCTGGATTTACGATTGGTAACACTGGGCTTGGCAGGCCAGTGGGGCTAGATTTTTATCCAGGGCAGGACTTTGGATAAGGCAAAGCCAGGACCGGGCTGGGTCCCCTTGAGCAAGCTGTGACACATGACCAGCTTGTCCCCTCCTCTCAGATCAATGACCTGCGCTCCCAGAAGACCCCCATTGAAAGTTTGTTCATCGAGGCAACCGAGAAATTCCGCAGCAACCTCAAAACCATGTACTCTGTGCCGGTGAGTGGCCCCTCCACATCACCCGGCCCCCTCCCCTGCCACACAGCAAGGCCACAGGGTTTACACACAGGTGGCAGTTCACATGCCCATCGTGTCTCCTGCCAGAACGGGAAGATCCACGTGGGCTACAAGGACCTGATGGAGAACTACCAGATAGTAGTGAGCAACCTGGCGGCTGAGCGCGGCGAGAAGGACACCAACCTGGTGCTCAACCTCTTCCAGTCCCTGCTGGACGAGTTCACCCGCGGGCACTCCAGGAGCGACTTTGAGGCCCCCAAGGTGGGCCCCGGGGCAGGCCCATCACCACCCCCCAGCGTCCTCAGTGGCTGCTCTCCCGGACAGGGGGTTGGGGACACGGAATGGGGAGGGGGGGTCAAGCTATACCCTAGTGGGAGTTGAGGTCTCGATGTGGTCCTGGGGACTGAGGGGCAAGTCGGGACACCACTGTCCCTCCAGCCCCCGTGGACAAGCCTCTCTGCTCCCCCCACAGCAAAGCAAGTCTCAGAAGAAGAAGCGGAAGCAGGAGCGTGCTGTGAGTGTGTGTCTGCCCCAAGCGGCCTGAACACCGAGTCCTAAATGCTTGGTCCTGAGGTCACGAGCCAGGGCAGGGGGCGCTAGGAGGATTGGGAAGAAGGGGCCCCTCTCAGCCACCTGCCCCTGCCCGCCCCCCAGGTGCTGCAGCACAACGGGCACGTGTTTGCCAGCTACCAGGTGAGCATCCCCCAGTCATGTGAGCAGTGCCTCTCCTACATCTGGCTCATGGACAAGGCCCTGCTGTGCAGCGGTGAGCACCCCCAACGCCGGACCCCCCATGCAGTCCCCACCACATGCTCCCAGACACCCCCATTACATGCGCCCAGACCACCCACCGTGCATCGCCCCCCTTCTCCACACACCCCTGACTTCCCACTGCATATTCCCTGACGCCACCCATGTACCCCCAACCCTCGTCACATACTCCCCACTCTTATTGTATGCCCCAACCCTTCCACCATATGTAACCCAGACCCCCATTTTATACCCCTGACCCCCACTGTACCCCCAGAGCTCCGTGCTACATACCTCCAGACTCCCCATCATGCCCCCAACCCCCATCGTACACCTTAACCCCCCACACTGCATCCCGTGCCCCGCCGTGCTTCCCAGCAGACCCCCCACCATGTAGCTCCCAATCCCCTGCCCCCACAGCCTGCCTCCAAACCCCACCATGTCCTGCTGCCCCAACCCTCACATCGTCTCTCTGACCCCCACTACGTGCCCCATAATCCCTACCACATGGCCCTACCATGTGCCCCAAGCCTGCCACAACCCCCCCATGCCCCCAGCCCCCCACACCGCCTTTGACCAGCTCTGTGGCCTCCTAGTCTGCAAGATGACCTGCCATAAGAAGTGTGTGCAGAAGATCCAGACCTACTGCTCCTACACATGCGGCCAGAAGGTGAGGGCAGCAGGGGCTTAGAAACTTCCAGAGTGATGCCTATTCCATCCGGAGCCAGGTGCCTCGTGGGTGACCTCTGGACAGAGATGTGGAGGAGTGGGTGTGCTCAGCAGGGGCAAGTGAGGGCAGGAGCGGGGCTGCTGGGGAGGGCTAGGGCTGCTCTTGTAGCTGCCATCCTGACGTGGCTGCACTACCACCTTTGGCTGCCCCTCCAGACCAGGCCTGCCCTTACATGCATCTCAGACCCCGCCACTGTTCCTTCCTCCCGCAGGGGACTCTGGGGTGGGGGAAACCCTCACACAGCACAAGAGCTGGGTCACTGCGGTGGTGCCAGGCCCCCTCCCCCCAGGAAGAGCCCCCTGGGGGTGCTTCAGAAGCTCCTGCAGGACCATGGGGCAGCATTGTGAGGGGCAGGAGGGATGGAGTTTACAGAGGTGGCTGCAGCTCGCAGAGAGGGAGAGAGGCCAGGAGGTGGCTGTGTAGGACAGTCTTGAGGCTGATCTTGCCCCACCCCATCCCTGCACTGCAGGTAGAGCCCGGTGCAGAGCCGGGCCACTTCGGCGTGTGCGTGGACAGCCTGACCAGCGACAAGGCCTCTGTGCCAGTCGTGCTGGAGAAACTCCTGGAACATGTGGAGATGCACGGCCTGTACACCGAGGGCCTCTACCGCAAGTCGGGTGCCGCCAACCGCACGCGAGAGCTACGGCAGGCACTGCAGACAGGTGGGCACTGAGGGCAGGTGGATAACACGGGCAGGTGGTTGTTGGGAGCAGCCGGGCACCACAGATGGAGAGGACTTGTGGACAGTAGGCACTGCAGACAGGTGGGCACTGTGGACAGGAGGGCTTGCGAACAGGTAGTTGTGAACAAGTGGTCACCTGACCTCGTGCTCACCCGGCACTGCCCGGGTACCCTGCAGACCCCGTGGCGGTCAAGCTGGAGAACTACCCCATCCACGCCATCACGGGAGTCCTGAAGCAGTGGCTGCGCGAGCTGCCCGAGCCCCTCATGACCTTCGCCCAATATAACGATTTCCTCCACGCTGTTGGTGAGTCCCAGGCCTGGGCTGCAAGTCTGAGCTGGGAACTCGCTGGGGGATGGCCAGGGTAATAGATAAGGCAGAGCTGGGGAGGGGAGGGGCCAGAGCAGGGTGGGGCTGGGAAGTAGGGGGGCACTCCCTGTTTCAGCTGAGTTTGGGAGTGGGATTGAGGGGTCTTGTGAGGGGCTCCAGGACACTGACCCTTTATTCCCCCCACTCCCTGCACAGAGCTGCCTGAGCGGCAGGAGCAGCTGGCTGCCATCTACGCAGTCCTGGACCACCTGCCTGAGGCCAATCACAAGTCCCTAGAGCGGCTCATCTTCCACCTTGTCAAGCAAGTGTCCCCCCACACACACACCCTGGGTGGCCTGGGGCCCCACCCCTCTTCCTGCCTCCTCAGGATAGGGCTGTATTGGGGAGGGGGCACCTTTGGCCTTCGAACATTCTCTACCGCTGGGCTGAGAGCAATCCTTTCCTGAGGGTGATCCCAGGGTTTGTGTCCGGGCACAGCGCCCTGAGTCTGGGGGTGCCGCCTTCATGCCACCTGCCCCCACAGGGTGGCCCTGCTCGAGGACGTGAACCGCATGTCACCTAGTGCCCTGGCCATCATCTTCGCGCCCTGCCTGCTACGCAGCCCTGACACCTCAGACCCGCTGACCAGCATGAAGGACGTGCTGAAGATCACCACGTGAGTGCCCACCCACCCTGGACTCCCCGCTGGACGTGAGTAACTCTACAGGGAAAAGTCCCCGCACATGGAGATGTCCAGGAGTGGTCCCAGAGCTGCGGAGCTGTAGCTGTGGGGTTGCACAGCATTTGCAGGGTCTCAGGGGTCTCCAGGCTCCTTCCTGGCCGTGTCTGAGTTCCCTTCGTGGCCTCACGCACAGGTGCGTGGAGATGCTGATCAAGGAGCAGATGCGAAAGTATAGGGTGAAGATGGAGGAGATCAGCCAGCTGGAGGCCGCTGAAAGCATCGCCTTCCGCAGGCTCTCGCTACTGCGGCAGAACACTGTGAGCATGAGGGGCAGGGGTGGGCTGGGGTGGGGGCTGGGTGACTTGGGGGACTAGGGGTGGGAGAAGAGATAGGGGGAACTGGTGCTGGGGAAGGACTAAGGGGTCCTCCTGAGGGTCAGAGGTCCTCCTGAGGGTCAGAGAGCTGGGCTGTACCAGGGGGCTGGAGACTGAGTCAGGGCTGGGGACAGCCAGGGCTAGGCACGGGGAGGAGGGCATGCTCAGCCTGGGCTGCCGGGCTGGGACCTTCGACTCCCAGCTTCTGGCCGTCAATCTCTGTCCACTGCACAGAACCCTAGGTCAACTCCCTCTCAAGGGCGAGGGGGTGCAGCGCCCCCTATTGGTGGCTGGGTTCATTGTCATCAGCCCCCTTTTGCTGGCCTTGCCTCACCCACTGGGGAACTGTCCCGCAGTAGCGGGCGGGGGCAGGGTAAGAATGCTCTGCTTGTCCAGGTGGCCGGCTCAGTCCCCCACCTCGTGCACTCTGGTCACCCTGCCTTCATCTCTCCCCCAGCCGTGGCCTCTCAAACTGGGGTTCTCATCTCCTTACGAGGGGGTCCTGGTATGTACGCATGGGGGACCACAGTGCATGCCTCCCCTACTGCAGTGCAAGCTGAGCTCCCCTTGACCCTGGGGTCCTCGTAGGCTAGACTGCACCCTAACCTCTGGAAGTGCATGCTGGGGGCAGCCCCTTGCCATCCTTGGAGAAGGGGCATTTGCCTCCCCCACATCACAACTAACACCACCAGCCACTCACATCCTCCCCTCAGCCACCTCGGGCACTAACCCCACCAGCCGAGCCACTGGCTGATTTAAAAATGGTTAAACTTAACTGCTAGCCAAAAGGTTGGCAGTTCAAACCCACCTGGTGGTGCCATGGAAGAAATGCCTGTCGATCTTCCAGAAGGTCACAGCTTTGAAAGCCCTATGGAGCAGTTATACTCTGCACACATGGGTTCGCCGCGGGTCAGAGTCAACTTGATGGCTACTAACAACAACTCTTCCAGAACAAGAGCTCCAAAGCTCGCCCGGAGGAGCTGGGGGTGTTGCCTGAGGAGGAGGCAGCGGTGGCGGCTGGGGATGATGAAGACCGCGAGAAGGAGATCCTCATGGAGCGCATCCAGTCCATCAAGGAAGAGAAGCAAGTGTTCTGTGGTCGCTAGGGTGGCTGGGGGCGGGCTACATCCTGGGGGCAGGGGGTCCCTGCAGTCTGCACTGTCCTTACTGCCTAAACCCTGTGCCTGCCCACAGGGCCCCAGGGTAGTTCACAGGAGAGCTTAAGTTGGTCTCCACTAGGGCAGTCAGTTGTCACCCAGATCAAGGGGCAAGGGGATGCTGTTAAAAGTAATACTGGAGAGTCCCTAGGTGGGGCAAACAGTTAAGCACTCAGCTGCTAACCAGAAGATTGGGGTTTAAACCCAGGCAATGTACTTCCATAAGGATTACAGCCAAAAAACTCTTAAGATTATAGCCAAGAATCCTCTAGGGGAGGCTGACCTGAAGTTACGTTTCAAAGAAGAGGCTACCAGGTCCTTGAGTTAACACCTTAGGTTTGCATACTTTTCAAAGAGTCAGAATTTATAAGGACAAATTAAAGTGAATTCTGAAAGAACAGGGAGGAGGGAAGTTTCAAGGAAAGTCATGTTCCTAGCACAGCTAGGATCAGGGAGAGCAAAATTCAGACCTGCTACCATCAGAGTCCCTGGTGGGATAAACGGTTATCCGCTTGGCTGCAGCTAACCAAAAGGTTGGCAGTTCGAGCCCACGCAGCAGGCACCTCAGAAGAAAGGTCTGGTGTTCTGCTTTGAAAAGGTCACAGACATAAAAACTCTATGGAGGTGACTCCAGCATGTCCAGCAGGGACACACTGGCACACATGGAGTTGCCATGGGTAGGAATCAACTTAACAGCAACCAGTTTGGTTTCTGGCCTTCCCCTGAGCTCAGCATTTAAATTGGTTTAATTTAAGTGCCCAGGCACAGTATCTACTTCTATGTGACTTGATTTAAAAAAGAAAACACACGAAAATGATATCAGAACAAGTGGAAACTGAGCTTGGAAAGGCGGAGGGGGAGCAGTGCATGCAAAGGTCCGGTGGTGCCAGCTCAGCTTTGGGCTCAGGACTGGGTGAGGCCGGACGTGCCTGCAGGTGGGGAAGGGGCCAGGGCATTCCGCTGGGCAGCCTTGAACCCCTCACCCTGTCCCCAGGGAGGACATCACCTACCGGCTGCCTGAGCTTGACCCGCGAGGCTCAGATGAGGAGAACCTGGACTCAGAGACATCGGCTAGCACAGAGAGCCTGCTGGAGGAGCGGGCTGGGCGGGGGGCCGCGGAAGGTCAGTATTAAGGTAGTGTGTGCTTTTTTCCTTCCCGTCCACCCGGGCCAGGCGGGGCTGTAGCATGGAGCTGCGCTGACCCCGCCATCTGTCTCCTAAGGGCCCCCCGCGCCTGTGCTCCCCTGTCCCGGCGCGCCCGCCCCGAGCCCCCTCCCCGCGGTGGCCGCGGCGGCAGCCCCTCCACGACGCAGGCCGTCGTCGACGGTCCGAGTGAAGACCCCTCGGCGCACACCCATCATGCCTATGGCCAATATCAAGTTGCCTCCCGGCCTGCCCACCTACCTGCCTGGGCGGGTGACTCAGACCCGCGAGTCCTGGGTCCCCGTGCGGCGCCGCGAGCCACCTGCCCGCCGCCCAGACCTGGTGCACTCGGTGTACGTGGCACCCGGCACTGAGCTGCCTGCGCAGGGTGTCCGCGAAGCCCCGGACAAGGAGGAACGGCCCCCAGGCGCCAAGCGGAGGTACTCGGACCCCCCGACATATTGCCTGCCCCCAGCCCCAGGCCAGTACAACGGCTGATGGTTGCAGCTGGCCAAGCCCAGGTGTCCAAGGACAGCCCAGAGCGGAGAGTGCGGATCCAACGACCCTGCAGGACATGCTGGAGCCATGCCCGGGTGCCTCACTCCAGCGCCAGCATCAGCTTTCTTGAAGGATCCCGAAAAGCGCCGTGAGCCTATAGGTCAAGGTGTGCACTGGCACAGTGCAGGGCCCAGCAGGGAGCAGCGAATCAGGCCACCTTCGCCTCCCTCCCCAACAGCTGTCCGGCCCAGTCCCTGCGGGAGGCCCCGCATGGCCACTTTTCATTTGTACGTTTTGATGGTAACTCTTTGTACTTTTCTTTGTACATGGTTTACATAACTTGAAACTGTAACAGCCTTAATGGGAGACCAAATCGTTTTTTGTTTTTTTTTTTATAAATATATGTATATGTAAAAACTTTTACCTTAACCCTGCGCATCTTCCTTTAACCTGGACGCAAGTCGTCAGTGGACTAGACGGGTGTGGACACAAAGCCACGCTCCGGAATTGCAGGCCTGTGCTGTGGCCGGATTGGGTATCATCGGGCCTTCGGACAACGTGGACACTTGGGGCATCAGGCTGTGCTGAGGTCCTTGCAGATGTGTCCCGCTCCGCAGGTGCCATGGTCGTTGCAGAGAGCGTAGATCCTTCCATGGGTTCGAGGGTCCCGGCAGGGTACAGGATATCAAGCAGGGGTGTGGCCTCTGCCCGTGGCACCACCAGACCTCACCTCCCCCGGAGTCAGGTCCCGGCGGGACAAGCGTGGCCAGGACCACTGTGTCCACTGTGCCTGGGCACAGCCCGCCTTGCTCCCCACCCCTGTGGCACAACAGGAGCGGCCTGCCTCAGGACTGCTCCAGGTCGGGCCTGTGGTTTCACATCCCTGGCAGTTAACAGTGGCAACTTGGGGGACTCGGGGAGTGGGGCTCCCTCTCCCAGGCTCAGCCCCCTCCCCCAGTTACCTTGACACGTGAAATAAAAAAATGCCTGAGACATATTTGCGTGACTCTTGTCTTCAGGGCGGGGCTGGAGGGGACGAGGCTGCAGGAGAGTGGGGTCAAGGAGGGATGCAGGGCGGCAGGTGGTACTTCATGGACCTTGGTGGTGGAAGAACGTGCTAGATCCATCAGCAGATGCTGATGTTTGGGTGATTTGCTGAACAGCTCCGGGGAGTGGTTATCGATCCAGACGGGGTGGGGAGCAGGAAGCACCTGCAGAGCCTCATCCAGCAGGAGCCGTCTCCTGTCGCCACACTACCGGTGGGGAAACTGAAGCTCACCACCCAGGCCTCTGCCTAGCTGGGGCCTGGCACCCTAAATGTCACCTGCAGGGTCCCCCGACCCGGCAGAGACAGAAGCAACCGCCCTGCAGCGGCGCTTGCGGGCTACAATCGGTAGGCGGGGCTGGTGGGCTTGGGTGGGGGGCGATGTGACCCTGAGGGAGAGGAAACCCTGCTGTGTGCCGGGCCTAAGCCCTCGGCTCCTCCCAGAGGCTCTGCAAGGTGGAGGTTCCTGAACCCTTTCATTCCAGATGGGGGAGACACACCCCAGCGGTCCGGGCTTCAGCCAAGGCCACGCAGCCCGAAGGAGAAGGCGGCGAAGGGAGCAGGGGACAGACGCTGCCCTGTCTGGCTCTGGAGCCTGGTCAAAAGCCCTTTCTTTACCCGCCCTGGGTCTGGTCTCCCCCTCGGTATTTTGCAAAGACACCGGTCCCACTAGTGTTGTGAAGACCCCTGCTCACCCCATTCTGCGGGCCTGGGGAGCTGACAGTACGAAGTATGTAGAAGTGCAGATGGGCTCCTCTTACAGATAATAAAACCGGGGAGGCGGAATCCTCAGATTCCATAGTCAGGCCCAGGCCAGGGCCTCTCCCCTCATCAGAAAGTGAACAAAGCCTCCCTGGAGGCGGAGGAGCTCAGCGGGGGAACAACCCAGGCAAAAGTGGGTGTTGGGAAAACACTCTGAGCAGGGGGAAACGGAATGAGCAGAAATAGCGTTGCACGCGACGCTGACACTAGCTGACCGGTTCCGTCCAACTCTTCGGGAAAGGCTCAGGCTCTAGCGATGCCAAGAAACCAATCCAGCTCTGAGTAAATTTGAACTGGTTGGCACCTCTCGAAACTAGGAATTACTTCCGCCCTAAACAAACATGGGCCCGCAAAGGCCGACAGAAAACTAAATCAAGCCACTTCCGCCCTTCCTTAGGATGGCCCAGGCGGAAAAGGCGGGGCATCGCTCGGTGGTGATGGCGGCATCGAGGCTAGAGCTGAATCTGGTGCGGCTGCTGTGCCGCTGCGAAGCGATGGCGGCGGAGAAGCGGGATCCAGACGAGTGGCGTCTGGAGAAGGTGAGAGAGGCCCGCGCTGCCGCCACAAAACTCCCAACTCCCGAAGGATGGTCTCCGGAGCTGGCGGCCACCTGGCCCCACTCCCCCGCCCCAAAGGCCTGCCTATACCCGCCCCTTCCTGTCGGGCCCATGTCCACCTGTAGCCTCGCCCCCGTGTCTGAGACTCCGCCCCCTCGCTCGACCCGCCTCCTTGGCGTTTGGCTCCTCCCTGGTCCCGCCCCTCACCCTGGCTCTGACTCTTACAAACGGGACCTGGTTGAGGGGTCGGTTGACACCCCACTTTCTCTCTCCAGTACGTGGGGGCCCTGGAGGACATGCTGCAGGCCTTGAAGGCCCAGGCGAGGTTAGTGCGGGAGACCCACAGAGGTTTCAAACCCAGGAGTTGGGGGCCCAGGAGAGCTGGCTGGGACCCTCCCCTGGGGCTGGGAACAGTGGACAGGTTTTCTTTTTCCTCTTGTCTCCTCCAAGTAAACCGGCCTCCGAGGTGATCAATGAATACTCTCGAAAGGTGGACTTTCTGAAGGGGATGCTCCAGGCAGAGAAGCTGGTGAGCTGGACGCCTCTGCAGTCCCCAGTATGCTACCCACCCCATCTCTGGGGCCCACCCCTTCTGTAACCCCCTCTTCCTATGTCTCTGCAGACCTCATCCTCGGAGAAGGCGCTAGCCAACCAGTTCCTAGCTCCCGGTCGTGTGCCAACCACAGCCCGGGAGCGGGTGCCTGCCACTAAGACGGTGCATCTACAGTCGAGGGCGAGGTACACCGGCGAGATGCGGAATGAGCTGCTAGGCACGGTAGGTCCCTTGCCGGGTTCCTGGAACCCTATCGGGCTGGGGGCTCCATAATGACAAATACTGTCAGGTACAGGGACCTTAGGGGACCCAACAGCCTCTTCCCTGGTGCCAGCCAAGAGAGGTATTGTGGGCCCGGCTTTGCTTGATGAATAGCTCTAGGTAGAAGGCAAAAATGGCTCACACCCAGTTAAGACCCAGAGCTGGGCAGAGCAGTTCAGCTGCTGGCTTGCTACTTAGCACAAGATGGGCAAGTTCATTGCTCCTAGAAAATGAAACAACAGGTGCCTTTCTGAACATTTCACATGAGTCAGCTCAACCCTGCAAAGTAGGAGCTATAACTGGTGCCAGGTTATAGATGAGGAAAGTGGGGCTCAGAGGTCACAGGGCTTGCCTCGGGCCCTGATTTAGGATAGGGGGGTTCTGAGAGCAAAAAGGACAAATTTGGGGGCAGGATAGAGTAGGTGATTTTATGCTTCTCTCTTTTCCCTGCAGGACTCTGCTGAGGGTGAGTTGCCCTGAACAGAACAGGATTCAAGGCTCAGCTGCCTGGGACAAGACCCTACTGCCCCACGTCCCTGGGGCCCAGCCTGGTTCCCCCAGGGACTTCCACAGCCCAGGGAGGGTGTCCCTAGGGGCATCATTGAGACAGACCTAGAGTGAGGGTCAGAGGCAGAAAATGTGTCCCTGGGAGAAACAAGCCTGGACTAGGAGGGTCCTAGGGAGCCCAGATCGGAGTGGGAAATGCTTCCAAGAAGAGGAGTGTTCAATCTGGGGTTTTAAAACATTGTTAGGAGCCTACTAGGCAGCAGACAAGAGTGAGTGAGTGAGTGAATAGGGGGCATAGCACAGGTAAAGCCCAGGAGGATTGAAAGCTGGAAACCAATCTTTTCTTCATGCACGTCTTGTTCCACTTGCAGAGCCCAGGATGGACATAAGGAAACGAACGTGAGTGTCCTTGGACCCTGGCAGTGTGTGTATGGGCAAAGGGAAATGGGAGAAACGGGAGCCACTGAGGCACCTCAGAGGTCTAAAGCATTCATCAGAAGCCACTTTCTGGAGATGGTTTTCCCAGAAGCTAAAGCTAAGAAGGGGAAACTAAGGCCCCAGGCATGGGGCGGTGGCTGGAGCTGTGGCCTCTGGGCTCCCTGAAAACATGGCAATCTCTTCCCTCTCCCACCCCACCTCTCATACCCACTTGTCCATCCATGTGTGGGGTCAGCAGGGTGACAGGGCCCAGGCTGGTGGATGAAAAGCAGTCGGCGGCAGAGCTAGACCTTGTCCTCCAACGACACCAGAATCTCCAGGAGAAGCTGGCAGAGGAGATGCTAGGCCTAGCCCGGAGCCTCAAGACCAACACGCTGGCTGCTCAGAGTGTGATCAAGAAGGACAACCAGGTGGGGGGACCCTGGAGACCCTGCAGCCACTGTCCTGGGGTCTCACAGAAGGCTTCCCAGCAGAGGGGCATTGTGGCTGGAGCTTTGGTGGAGGACTAGGAGTCAGGTAGAAGACAAAAATGGCATTCCCAGTGGGGCGCACAACACCCAGAGGTACATCGCCTGGCTCAGGGCAGTAGAGAGAGGCTAGCTATGGTCCCAGTCCTGTTGACATCCTCTCCACCCTACGCACACAGACCCTGTCACACTCTCTCAGAATGGCTGACCAGAACCTAGAGAAGCTGAAGACAGAGTCGGAGCGGCTGGAGCAGCACACACAGAAGTCGGTCAACTGGCTACTCTGGGCCATGCTCATCATCGTCTGTTTTATCTTCATCAGCATGATTCTCTTCATCCGAATCATGCCTAAACTCAAATAAATGCCTCCCTGGCCCCCTTGTCTGCCTTCTGTCTGGTCCCTGCCCTAGAGTCCCTTTTGGGGTGAGCAACAAAATGGGAACGCCTTGGGAGATCCCTGGGAGCCACAGAGAGTGTGTGAGCAGGGGAAGGAGGTCAGCTTCCCCACCCCCCAGCAAGAACCCCTCTTGGTCCCTGCCCTGTACGGGCCAGACATGACTAGCCCCATGAGACCTCAAGGAGCCCCCAGTCTTGGAGAATCATAGTCAAACACGATACTTTTAACCTTGTGAGGTCAGTGGGACAGAGGGTGGGGGAGAGCAGGGCTGTGCCTCAAGGTCTGCCTGGAGAAGGGGGCATCTGTGCTGGGCCTCCCTGGGATTAAAGGTGGTAATTCAAGGAAAGAGTTCAGCCCACCACCAGCCACAGCCTAAGCTCTCAGTATACTGGGTCCTTCACACAGTCAGTCAACAAATACTCGTGGGTCCTACCCAGTGCTGGGCTCAGGGGCTCAGCAGAAACCCTAGCCTAGCCTCCCCTGGTCACCATTTGACCATTCCAGAGGAGAGCTGGGTAGGGACTGGAGTCAGACCAAAGAGGGGGTCAGGGAGTAGAGGGCCCTGGAGTAAGGTTGGGGAGTAGGGGCCCCTGGGAGGAGGTTGTGGTGTAGGGAGTCGTGGGGGAGATTTGGGGACCCGGGGGAAGGCTGGGGTACAGCCTGTGAGGGGGGTGACAGAGGAAGCTCGGTGAGGGGGCGGGCATGCACTATGTTCATGGAGGTGTCTGGCCCAGACCTATGGGAGCGTGGACAGTCCCGTGAAGACAGGTACTGTTGATGGAGGTGCCCCATCAACAGGAGGGCACATCCCCCAGGTAGAGCTTTCCGAAAGTGCCAGTGACAGCTTTTTAAAAATCAATGGTAAGAAAGGCTTGTGCCTGTGGTACAGGAATGTTTCAGCATCAGGAAGGCTGTTAATAGAATTTAGCATACTGATGCATCAGAGAAAAAAATCCCACTCACTGAAATGGCACTTTATACCGCTAGCATCCATTACTAAAAGCCTCCCCCTAATTAAGGAATATCGTAGTTGTTATTGTTAGCTGCCATTGAGTTAGCCCCAGCTCCTGGCAACCTCATGCACAAGGAATGAAACGCTGTCTGGTCCTGTGCCATTATCATGATCGCTTGCAGCCTGGACTGTGGGATCCATAGGGTTTTCATGGGCTGATTTTCAGAAGTCAATTGCCAGGCCTTTCTTAGTCCATCTTAGTCTGGAAGCCCCACTGAAACCTGTTCAGCAACCCAGCAACACCTAAGCCTGCACTGATAGATGTGTGGTGGATGCAAATGAGGTGCGTTGGCTGGAAATAAAACCTGGGTCTCCAGCATGTTTTTATTGTTAGGTGCCGTCAAGTTGGTTCCAACCCATAGCAACCCTATGTACGACAAAATAAAACGCTCCCTGATCCTGTGTCATCCTCACAATTGTGATTATGCTTCAGCCCCCTGTTGCAGCCACTGTGTCAATCCATCCCGTTGAGGGTGTTCCTCTTTTTCTCTGATTCTCTACCTGGAAGTACTAGTCAATGCAATTAGACAAGAAAAAGAAATGCGCCTTAAAAATGAGAAAAGAAACAAACAGACCTAAAACCCATTTCAATAAGAGAATTCAGTAACCTAGCAAGAAACAATCGATACTTCAAAAATAATTTTATATATGAAAAAATAAGCCCTGCAAAATATATTGGAAGATCTCATTTGTAACAGCAAAACAGAAGATACACTACCTTGTCAAACTAATTTCTTTGCTATATGAAGAACTCAAAAATTAATAAGAAAAAAAAAAGATCAGCAGGATATGAACAGGAAAAGAAATACAGATATTTTTTACGCTTTGTCACTGATCAGATTAGCAAGGATTTAAAACATGAAAATACACTTGAGGGGAACCTGTGAGAACACCGGCACTGGCAAGTCTGTGGAAAAACCATCCTTCTCTCGCTGCTGGTGGGAGCGTAGTTGGTGCAACCTCGTTAAGGAACAATTTGGCGATATCTTTTCGAATTTAAAATGCACAGGTTCCTTTGCCCAGTGATTCCACTTCTAGGAATTTATCCAACAGATAATCCTTCCTTGTGCTCCCAAAGAAATTTGCACACGGATATTTTCTGCAGCGTCGTTTGTAGTGAGAAGAAATATCTATACTGCCATTGAATTAAGGTCTCTCCGGAAGGAGACACTATTAACTGCTGCCAGCGGCTGCCTCTGGGGAAAGAGCAGGGTGTCTTTTCCAGCGTTTGAATTTTCTGCCTCCATTGATTATTTTCAAAAGTATTTTTAAAGTATAGCTGTTGAATAAATAAATGCGTGCAAATTCGCCGGAAACACCCCGTTTTCCGACAAATAAACTATCAGAGAGCTTAAGTCGCCAACCTCGACGCACACTGGGGTCTGGAGAGAGGCTGAACTCAAACCTGCGCCTCTAGGGTGTGGGGTGGAGGACCGGCCCCTCCAGGCCTCGCCCTGTCATACCAAGCCACGCCCGCGCCCAATAAGGCCACGCCCCTTACAGCCCACGCTCCACCCCCTTCTGCGGAACGACCCCGACCTCTCAGGGCAACCTCCAGTTAAGGCACAACCGGAACCGCCAGGCGTTCTCTCCGAGATCCGACCCAGGCTCAGAGCCCCAAACGCTGGGACAGGTGACCCCGGGCAGGAGCAGCCCGTACGGCCTGCAACCTGGGCGGGGGTCCCGGGGGGCTTCCCGGGGGCGGTGACTCGGGAACTCTGCGCATTGGAACGGACAAAGCTCCGGCAGTTAACCCGAACCCGGCTCAGGCTGCGCGATGACGTCGGAATGATTTGCATGGAGCTGTTCCGGAATAGGAAACCCTGGGGGTGGTGTGCTTAAGAGTTTGGCTGCTAACCAAAAGGTTGGCAGTTCGAATCCACCAGCCGCTCCTTTGAAACCCTCTGGAGCAGTTCTACCCTGTCCTGTAGGGTGGCTATGAGTCTGAATCGATGCGATGGCAAAAGTTTTTTGTTTGGCTCCGGAATACGCAATCAGGGGCGGGGGTCTGGGTTGCGCTCGAGACCAATTATGTGCGTCTTAGAGGCGGGGCTAAGAGAGGTGCTTGTGGCGCCGAGGGGGCTCCGGGTCCGCTCCCCGCGCGTCCTCCCGCAGTGCCTGCCTCCAGGCGCCCCCTCCCGCCGTGTCCGCAGGCTGCCCACCGACCACCCCCGCCACGCGCGGGCCACGACACCACCCGTAGGGCTCGCCTGCCACCCCGGGGACCCCCAAGCGGCACCGCCCAGAGGCCGATGCCCCCTCGGGAGACCTTCCAGACCCGCGGTTCCCGGGGGGACCCCCAGCTCCGCCCACCTGGTCCTGGGCCTCCGGTGAGTCTGAGTGGGAAGGGAGTCCCCAGGCCGGGACCTACGCAAAGAATTCAGTCCCCCGTGTTGAGAGATTTCGACTTCTCTACAACCCCCTTCTCTCTCCCTCTCCTCCTCACCTCAAACCTTGATGCCTGCAGCATCTGCAGCGACAGAACCCCCGAGGCCCGGAAACCAGCTCGCTACAAAATCAGTGCCAACCCCAGCCCCAAGCCCACAGGGCGAGGCCGAAGAAAATTGTGTTTGAAGATGAGCTGCCCCTACAGGCCCTCCTGGGCACCAAGAGGCCTATTGGAGCCATCCCTGGGGGATATATGCCCAGGCCCCACTCAGTGCCCGACTATGAGCTGTGAGTGTCCCCCATGTGGTTCCTGATGCCTGGGAACAGAAAGTGGCACCAGGGGCATAGCGAGAGTAATGAAGGTCCAGGGACAATCTCTGAATCGTGCTTCCTCCCCCCAGTTCGTTCGGTTCCCCCAATTTCAAGATGAATAGATGGTAATAGCAGTGACAAATCAGCAGAAATGCGTTACCCGCTCTTGTCCGGCTGCCTTAGGCACCTTTCATATTTATGGCCACTTGGAATGTCATTACATTCTGTGCCTAGTCTGGCACCCCCTTGGACTTGGACTCAGGGGCAAGTGCTCCCCTTCTGCCCCACCACACACACCTCTGAGGGGCACTGGGGTTGGGGCTTTTACAGGTGAGTAGGAGTTTACCAAGTAGTCAAAAGGGAAGAAGAGCATTTCAGGCAGGGAGTTTAGCACCAGCAAAGGGTTGAAGACTGGATGGAGAAGAAACAAAGTGAATTGGGGGAAAGGGAGAGAGGGATGGCTCCTCTGACACTCTGACCCTTCTTATCCTGGCAGTAAGTACCCACCAGTGAGCACTAAGAGGGAGCGGAGCCGATATGCAGCTGTGTTCCAGGACCAGTACTCTGAGTTCTTGGAGCTGCAGCAAGAGGTGGCCTCTGCACAGGCAAAGCTACAGCAGCTGCAGACCCTACTGAGCTCGCTGCCCCCACCCCACAGCCAGGTCAGTGAGGGCAGAAACCTCTGCCTCACAGCCATTCCAGGCCAGATCCTGGAGTCCTTCCTTCTCCAATTTGGGTGAGCACCACAATATGTGGGGCCAAGATCAGCCCCCAAGGCTCTCCCTAGGCCAGTCACTTTGTCTTTCTGAGCCTCAGTTTCCTCATCCCTCCCTGGGTCCAACATCCCGAGTCCCCTCCGCTTTCTCCTTTTACAGAAAGAGGCCCACGTCACCGCCCGTGTCTGGAGGGAACTTGAGAAGAAACAGATGGTGAGTCGTGACTCCTGGGTTCCCCATCTTGGCTTTTATGCCCTGACACTTGTGCCGATTTTCGAGGAGAGAAAACTGAGGCCCAGAGAGGAAAAGGCTCAAATAGCATGAGAGCTGTAGGCTATACTGCTGTAAGGACTTCACTGGCTCTTGCCCCACCCAGGACCCCAGCTTTCTGGACAAGCAGGCTCGCTACCGCTACCTGAAGGGCAAATTGAAGCACCTCAAGACCCAGATCCAGAAATTTGATGACCAAGGGGACAGCGAGGGCTCCGTGTTCTTCTGAGCATCCCAGCAGACAAAAGGAAGGATGCACTGGGGTGGGGTCCTGCCCTGCCCTTGCTTCTCTCAGCCCCTACAGTTTCCTACCTCTGGGCTTTGCTCTTGCAGTTTCCTCTGCTGTTCCCTCTGCCTGGGATAGCTTCCCCTGACTGCAGATGCCTCACCCTTTGTGGCCCATCTCTCATGGCCCCTCTTCCAGAATGCCTTCCCAGGACCTCCTCTGGGACCCCCGGCCGTGACCCCATGGGGACCCAGAACTTAGCCCTGTCTCCAAGAAGCAGGTCCTACGCTCCATCTCAATGGAATAAACATCTTTTAAACAACTACTGTGTAAAGCTGCTTAACACTCCTAATTTCACTTGTCACTCAAAAATTGTTCTCCCCATTCTCAAAAGAAAAAAAAAAAGCCTGATTTTCCAAGAAAGGGACTTGCCCAGAGTCTCCCCAGTAGAGTTTAAATCCTCATATATCCAGGGGGCTCCCTCTCCCTCAAGAGCCTCAGATGACCTCTGACTGGAAATTTCAGGGTTGACATCTGGCTTCAGCTCCTTGGGGGAAGTCCCAGGGACCATGAATTTCTGCAACTTCAGTAATGAAAGCAAGAGTGGCAGAGGTGGCGGAGGTCACGGAAGTCTTGCTGGAGAAGTCATGAGGGTGCAACACTGGAGAATGCCTGAAGGGGGAGGACAGAGCCCAGGGACACACAGGAGGCCCTGATCCCCCCACACCCCCCACCCCCAGACAAATGGGTCCCTCTCCATTCTCCACTTACCCCTGGGCCCTTTGAGCTGGAAAGTGATTGACACCAAGCACTGTATAGACTGCACTAACGTGCCTGGCCCAGGGGAGGATTTCCCAGGCCCTGGGTTCTGTAGTTGGGGCAGAGGCAAGGCCAGGCTCCCTGCCAGGCTTTGTGACCTTGAACTGGAAGCTGCCCTCTCTAAATCTTGGTCTCCCAGGGAAGTTACAGGGGACTGACGCCATCAGGGAGTCAAACTGGCAAGCGGAGAAGACAGTACCAGCCACCGCATGCGACCGTGGCCACAGAGAGGCCTCAGCTCTTGAGGAGCCCCTAGTCTGGGGACGAGAGCCCTGGTCCCAATATGAAAGAGCAATAATGGAGGAGTAGATGGCAGAATCTTGACAACCAGAGAGGCTGGAGATGTCTTCCCGCAGGAGGGGCCATATGGATGGGGTCTTGTAGGAGAAGTAGGAGTTCAGTAGTAAGGTAGGGACAGACATCTAAATCTCTGGCCTGGGGACTAGATGACAGGATAGACCCCTGCGGTATCACTCAGTCCTCAGATGTCCTTGATTTGTGAATCTGAGAAATGGGCCATTGCTGTCCAGCCCTACTAGAGTGGAGTTGTATCCACTTACCCTCAGGACAACTGTGGAGACCCAGATCCAGCACATTGCCCAGTTCAGCCTCCAAAGGAGGCCCGGTGTTCTTCCCATTCCACTCTACCACAGTCCCCTTCAGGGGAACAGGGCATGCCCTCAAGACCCCCGTTCATTCCATAGCCTTGTCTCCCGTCTTCCCAGACCTCCAAGATGGACATAGGGGAACATTTTGGAGGACTGGAGCTGTCAGGGTGACAGACCCAAGTTCTGCCCTCACTGTTCTTAGGGGGCATCTTTGATGGAGATTTTTCTGCCTGGCAGGGCCTCAGTGAAGGCCTGAGAGGTGTCATCACCCCGCCCCAATCCAAATCTTTTCTACCTACCCCCTAGAGCCACAGCCCTGACAATACACCCCCCACGGGTACCTTTCCCACCACAGAGCAGGCCTCAAACTTCTGAGGCAGGAATGCCAGGGTCCTTCATGCCCTGCACCACCCCATATTCCATTTCAACTCAGCTAAATCCATATTTCAATGTCTGTCCTCACAGTGGTCTCTACCCTCCAGATGCCAATCCCAAACTGGTCAGGAGTTTATTGGTTACACATGAGAAGAAACCCAATTCAAACTGGCTCAGGCACAAAGGGCAAGTCTGGTTTCACAGAACTTAAATGTACAAAGGCTTCAGGTATGGGTTGATTTAGGGGCTCCGAAAGCTTTCTGAGAAACTGGTCTTCTTGTGTAGGCTCTGCTTTGCCTCACTGATAATATCCTCTGGGTTATGAATTCTGCAATCAAGTTTCATTGGTCTGCTTTGGGGTAACATGACCTCCCTGAACCAATCACTGTGGCCAAGGGAATGGAAAGATAATTGCCTGGATCAGATGACAGGCCTATGGCCTGACCCAGACCACGTGGTCTGAGAGTTGGTGAGAAAACAGTTCTCCAAAGGACCCTGGAGCCCAGATACCAAGATTAACAGCTGATCTTCAATTAATTTATTAATAAGGTGTTCAGTCCAGGGCTTGAATCTAACAACTACCATCTGCTGGGTTCAACACTTATGGACTCACTGGCTAACCTCAGACCTCTGCCCCTTGCCTTCAGCCTCAGTTTCCCCACCTGCCCCAAAATAACAGCACCCACCTAGTCACACACAGTAGGCTGTGTGGACGTGCCACATAGCTGGGGTGGGTTCCAGGGTAGAGGGGGGCACCCTCCCTGTCACCCCCTCATAGACAGCCAGCCAGGGCAGCCGCACAGATAGGAAACATGTTTATTACTGCATCCCCTTGATTCATTCCTCACGTAGTGTCCAACATGGATCACGTGTCCGGAGATTCCACCTGGCCCATGGTTACTCTTGCCTGGATGGGGCCGCCCTCTAGTCCAGCCACCAGGCCTCTATCCCACCCTGCCATCCCATGAGTTCACTGGCTGTCCAAGGCTGTGGAGGGACTGGGCCCGGAGTCCCTCCCTCCATCTTGGTGATGGGACCGGAAGACTTGGCTGGAATCCAGACGATCCGTCTCTTTTTGGTTTCATGATCATTTAAAAAACAGAAAAGACAAACAATTTCACAGTCTTTAAAAAAGAGGAGTCTGGGAAAGAACGGGGGTCCTGTGCCTGGGGACCCCTGGAGCCCCAAGCATCGGTGTCCCTGGAGGTCACTGGCCAGAGCCGTAAGGCCAGCTGAAAGTACTCCCCGAGAGCAGCATGTCACGGATCAGCGTTTCAATGGGCGTCTTGCCCACCAGGCGCATAAAGAACAGCTGGGAGATGAGGGAGGCAGGGACAGCGCGCAGGGCCGGCAGCCGCAGCAGCAGGCGCCCGAAGCGCTGGGGCTGGGCTGGGTACTGGGCCCGCACATACTCGGTCAGGGCTACCTGAGCCTTCTCCTGCAAGCTCTCCACATGCGCCGGATCCGAGAGGCCGCAGGCATCTGAGGGGACGAGGGCGAGGTTAGGTGGGGTGGTGGTAGTGGGAGGAACCAAGACCCACAAGGGGGCGGCGGGGGCATCACTCGAGGTGTGGGTGATGGGTTCCTGGGGCACAAATGCGGGTTTTCTATGGCAGTGTCGATTCTTGAGAGACGGTAAGGACAGGAGTGCAGTCAGTGATGTCTTCATGGTGGACACCCGCCCTCAAAAAAGGACTCCAGGGGAACAGGTCCTAAGGAAGCTTGAGGGGAAGGTGGGGCTGAGGAGGGGGTTTTGGGAGACAAGAGCCCAGACCGCCTGGAGAAGCATGGGGCATTATTTATTATTTATATTGATTAAAGCCGTGTTTACCAAATTAAAGCCATCTCCCAGAGTGGCTGGTTCCTGGGCCTCCCGCCCCAAGGAGACATTTAGTGAGGTCTGGATCCTTCCAGAGGACAAGAGTATCCCCGGGGTCAGGCTGGGGAGATATGCCTCGGGAGGGCAGCGCTCACTGCGCCGCCAGTAGGAGGAATACGGTACGGCAGTAGTAAAGTAGCAGCAGCTGTGTTAGTACGTAACGGGGCAGGGAAGGTACCAGACCCCCAAACACCAGGCACCTGGCCACGCCCATGTGGGTGCAGCCTCAGAACCACGCCCCACCCCAGCGCAGCTCTGAGTCCGCAGTCTGGGCCTCCCCCGCCCCCCCCAAAGGTCTGGGGACCAAAGAATCTGGGAGACAGGGGAGCCCAGAACCAGATGTCAGGGCACCTCCTACCTGGCAGCCCTCCATAACAGCACGAAAGGTGAAGAGGGCTTTAACTCAGGGTCAAAAGACTTAGGGAGACGAGGGCGGGGGGCCGCACAGCCAGGAGTCAGGGACCACCCCTCCCCCTCCCGCGTCCCTCCAAAAGCACCTTGATCTAGGGGGAGGAGCAGGCAAAGGTCTTAGGGAGCTGAAGATCAGGGAGTCAGTGGGACCAGCTGGGTCCTTAGGTCTAGGGGGCTAGGCTCAGTTCTTAAGGAGTCCTGGGATCGGGGAGTGGGGGCTCAGGGTGTCTGCTTGCACCACCTCACTGCCCCCCGCCAGCGCTCACTGCGTGCAGGACCCAGGTGTGGGGCCCCTAAAGAGTGGGGCCACACCAGGCCCCACTTCGGAGGCATTACTTCACCTGCTAACCCCATCAGCGATCACCTGGCATGCAGCGCCCCCAGTGTGGCTGGCTTTGGGGCCAGGGGTTGGCGTACGTGGTGACCGGAATCCCTCCCGCCCCTCCGCACCCCCTGCAGGCTCTCACCAGGTGTAAAGAGTGCGATGGCCTTGAGGCAGCCGTACTCGGCCGAGTCCACCTGCAGGCGGCCCAGCTTGTCCACTTGCTCCTGGAAGGCGCGTACCTGGTCCATGAAGGCCACAGCGCGCTCGGCGGCCATGGGCGCGGCGTGCAGCCCCGCGGCGGCCAGCAGCGGAGCCGTGTGCAGAGGCAACGCCGCCTGCGCCGCGTTCAGCACGAACAGCTCGCTCCAGCTGAGCCGCAGCAGCGCCACCTGGTCGGCCACGGGCAACTCGGGGAAGAAGGGTGCGTGGCGCGCCCACTCCACCGTGCTGAAGAGCAGCCGCGCCGCCAGCTCACACACGTTGTCGATGCCCAGCACCGCGCCCGCGCCGCCCGGGCCGAACGCGCCTGCCGCCCCCGCGCCGAAGCGGCCAGCCGCCGGGTAGGGCTCCGCGCGCAGCAGCTGCGCGATCAGCTCCGACACTGGCTGGCCCGGGAAGAGGTCGCTGCCCGCCGCCGCCAGCGCCGAGCCCGGGGGGCTGCCCGACGAGGCCGGGCCGGCGCCAGGCAGCGAGTGTGGGATGCGGCCGCGCTGCACCGCTGCCGGGCGGGGAGGGAGACGAGGGACAAGGGAAGGGAACGAGGCGGGAGGGGGACATGAGAAGGGGAAAGGGGAAGGAGAGACAGGAGACAGGAAGGGAACGAGGAGGTGGGAGGCCGGGCGGCAGAAGAGCGTGGGGTGAAAGAAGGAGGTGGGGTAGGGGTGGGGCAGAAGAGGGCCCCCCCGCAGGAGATGCGGGAGGTCAGGGATGGGGAAGGGACGGCGTATGGAGGAGCGGACAGGAGGCGGGAAGAGATGGGTTGGAGAGAAGATGGGGGAGGGAGAGAATAGGGAACAAGAAGGGAATGAGAGGCATAGGGAGACAAGGGAGGGGAGGAGGTAAGACAGGAGAGAGTGGGAAGGAAGGGAGGGGAGAGGGAAGGGAATGGACAGAGAGAAGAAATAAGGGGGGAGAGAGAAGACAAAAGTCACCACAGGGTCACTGGGTGCCTTCCCTCCAAACCCACTAGGCTGCCCAACCCCACCCCCGGGGCTCACAGCATCCTGGGAGGACAGGGCAGGGTCCTGCAGGCCCCCCTTGTTCTGCTGTGCCCTCCTGCCCCCTGCTCCTCCTTTGGTCCCCCATCCCACCTGGAGAACCTTCACAGATGGGAATTGGACCTTTGGGTTGGGGTAATCTGATTCACATTCGGTTCCCTTCCACTGGACTCTGCTCGGGGTGACAGAAGCTCAATCACCCCCACCTGCCTGCCAATCACTGGGAGTCCCAGAGTTGAGCATGAGGCCAGGAGGGGCACCAGCTGCTCTTCCTTCAGACATGATCATTTATCTCCCATCCCCTCACCAAGGCTGTGGTCCCCCCAAGGTCAGTTAGGTCTCTCTGGGTCCCTGTGGTGACCCCAGTGTCCGCAGCTGGTAGCTGGCATCACTAGCCTTCTCAGGGTGGGGCAGGGAAGTGGACATGCCAGAGACACTCTGCCCGGCTTGCTGGCCTGGACACCAATTGGCCCATGTTTCAACAACAGGTGGGGAGGAAGAAAGAAACTGAGGTACAAAGGGGAATAGGTGGCTGCATGCCCACCCCGCCTGGGCTGCATACAATAGGCTATGTTGGGTGGGAAGTGGGAGAAGGGCACACTGGGCTGGGTGCCAGGCAGGGACTAATTAACGAGCATTAACAAGCTGGCACGTGCTGTCTCAGCACCTCTGTGAACTTCTGGTCAACACGCCATGGAGCGGAGCGGAGAAGGGAGGGGAACCCCAGGCAGGAGCCCAGGGCTGACAGTGCCCAGCAGAAAGCAGGGGCCTGCGTTCGAGCCTGCTTCAAGTAGTTTCCAAGTGAGTCTCAAGTCATCGGTCCAATGGGGGTACCTGGACAAATCTCAAGAGTGAATCTCAGCTGGACCCATGACCCTCCAAGGGACCTTCGCCAACCCTCTTTGCTTACTCGGTTCTAACCCACCCCCTGACCTCACTGTTCTCCCTCACCCTGGCAAGCTCCTATCCCAGGGCCTTTGCAATGGCTGTTCCCTCCTCCTGGAACCCCTTCCCCCACCTCCTCCATCATTCAGCCCAGAGCGTGCAAGTTCAATCTCAGCCACAACTGTTTTGCTCTCTGATCCTGGGCAAGTGGCCTCATTTCCTTCATGTATAAAATGCAAACAATAATAATAGTAATCATAAGACACCAATCACTGAATTAAATGAGAACCTACATAAGTCCCTTAGAACACCACCTGGCACGTATAAGTGCTAAGTGAATGGTAATTTGGGCCACAAAACATTTATTGAGTACCTACTGTGTGCCAGGCTCTGGTCTAGGAGCTGGGGATATACAGCAGGGAACAAGACAAACAAAACTCCCTGCCTCCAGGGAGCAGGTTTTCTGGTAGACCAGGGTAGAGCAGGGTAAAATCAGCTGCCCTCCAGCTGACTGTGATCATGTGGAAATAAAGGGAGATGGTGAAGGCAGGAGCCCTGGTGGCCCAGTGGTTAAGTGCACAGCTGCTAACCAAAAGGTCGGTGGTTTGACTCCCCCGCTGCTCTGTGGGAGAACGATGGGGCAGCTGGCTTCTGTAAAGATTACAGCCTTGAAAACGCTATGGGGTAGTTCTACCCTGTCCTATAGGATTACTATAAGTAGGAATCGACTCGACGGTGAAAGGTTTTTGGCTTGGTGAAGACAGGGGATTGGGAGGACTTCTCTCAGGAGATGACTCTGAGCAAACCTTGGAAGTAGGGGAGGAGCCATGTAGGTATCTTGGGGGAAGGAGTTCCATGACAGCAAACAGCCCCTGCACAGGCTCTGAGGTAGAACTGGGCTTGGGGTACAGACTATGATTATGATTATTTCCACCCCTGAGACTTCAGAGATCTGAAGCCCTGATCTGAGGCACCTCAGGTTTTTTTTCAGTCAAATGGACAAAATCCGGGTCAGGAGAGAGCAAATAAGAGGGTCACCCTCAAACTCAGGGGTGAACAAATAGTTTTAGGAAACAAAGCCAGCTTCTCCCACAGAGGCCTGGCAGAGAAGAAATCAATTTCAGAGCGAGAGAGACTAAGGCTAGACACAGAGAACTGCCACACTGGCCCCTGACAAAGTGAAGCAGGGGACTCTCATCCACCCGCCAGATTCTGCTCCCGAACCCCAGTGCTCATGAGAAAGTCTCTGGTTCTCTGAGTTCTAAGGTCATGGGCAGAGTTCCATCCTCAGCCACCCATCACACGTCCACTGGGTTCCCCTCCCTCCACCTCCCAGCTGCCCCAGGGTCAGGAGGAAGGGTGAGCTGCCCCTTTGCCTTAATCAGGCTGAGTTCCTGCCCTGGGCAAACATAAACCAAGGGTGGAGGGCGGAAGGAAAGCAAATCAAATAAGAAAAAATGTCCTTGTGCAGAAAGTGAAGGCCAGGCCTGAGGACCAGAAGGTCACCAAGGGGCCTGGACCTGAGGGAGCTGCCACAAGGCCAGGGTAGGGAGGGGAGACTGCTGGGAAAGAGGATGGACAGGGCGGCTGGAGAACAGTCTTAGAAGTGGGCCCTCCGCAGCCCACAGCACAGCCCACGGGACCACAGGACTGGTGGCAGCCAGGTTAGCAAGTGCCAGAGCCCACCCACCCGAGGGCACTCACCCTCCTTGCGCATGCCCACACGGAAGCACTTCTTGAGGCGGCAGTACTGACACTGGTTCCGATGGTGCTGGTCGATCTGGCAGTCACGGTTGGACCTGGGGGCATACAGAGGTTAGGGGTCACCGTGGCACCCCGAACCACTCTGTGAGCCACCGTTGAAGGCAGCACCTGAGAAACAACAGGGGGACCCCCAGGGCTGGGGGATGGCCGGGGCTCACCCCACAGATCTGCAGAGAGGAAAGGGCAATTGGGATACAGTGGTGACAGATGAGTAAGAGTCCGTGGAAAAGAGGAGAGAAGCACTCTGGGGAAGGTACATCAGAACTGGGTTTTGAGGGATGAATAGGAGTTTCCAAGGTGAACGGAGAAACCCTTCCAGTCAGGGGACATGATGAGAGCAAAAACTTGGTAAAGAGAAAATACAGAGGCCCCAACAGTTTTAAAACTGTTCATTGGTCACTATCATACTAAAGGACAGGGCCTTGGTCCCAAGAGCAATGGGAGATGATCAGGAGAGGGACACAGTCAGGGAGTTGGGCTGTGTGAGTTGGCTAAGGGGACCAAGGGCCAGCTTCTCTGAGGCCCCAGCATCCCCCCACAGGAGGCTGGCACCAATGCATGAATGAATGAACCAAGGAACAAATTCCTTTCTCTCTTTTAAGGCCCCACACCCATACCCGCATCCCCTCCTCCAAACAAGCTTAAGATTCTGCCCCTGGGCAGCCCCTGGGGATCATTCTTGCCTCTCCTAGAAACAGAACAGATGTTCCCATGAGGTAAGGAGCTCCCCATCCAAGGCTGGCCTCAAGCAGGAAGGGTCAGGTGCTTTTTCTTCAAACATCCCCAGCACCTTCTGCCCTTGGGGCTGCCCTCTGCCTCTCGCCACCCTGGGTGGGGCTCTCTTAGGCCTGGGGTTCGATCACAGGCCAGCCACCAAGTGGGCGCCCTGAGACAGTCAGAGTAAAACACTCAACAAAGGAATAAATCAAAAGCGTCTCCAAGGCAACTCTCTCCCCACCAGCCTCAGTTTCCTCATTTGGAAGGAGGTGGAGCAGATGCCAGCCTTTTATGGGATGCACTGGGGCTGGGGGGCTCTGCGGTAGGGGGTCAAGACCCAAGTCCTAGCCAGAAGTCCCAGGGGCAGGGCTGGGGAAGCTGAGGCTCTGGGGGGGCCTCCGCGGGGGCCCCCCACCCGCCTGAATCCTGGAAAGAGGCCCTGCTAGGGCAGAGGCAGCTCAGGCTGAACCAGAACAAAGCCCAGTGAGCAGTGGGAGGGTCCGGGGCAGCCGGGTGGAAACGGCCAGGCCAGGCCTGGGCGGGAGGGCAGGTGGGGGCCCTGCTCAGGGCGCCCTGACCTCAGGAGAGGCCCTGCCACCTGCCTCAATTCCTCCGACTATAGAATTGGGACAGATTTCCTGTCCGCCCAGGCTGAGTTCCCGAGATGGGGAAATAGTAAGTTCTGCCTGTTATCCCACCTGAAGAACGCATGCTTTGCCCCACCCTGGGGCCCAACCCTGCCTCCTCCTGCCCATAGATTCTGCCCATGGCCCTTTCCTGCTCACGCAACCTCCAAGGCTCCCCACTGCCCTCAACCTGGCATTTCAAGCCCACTGGGATCTAAATTCTCCCATGGCTGTGCTGTGCCAGGCCCATCTCCCATTCCCCTTCTCCAGGCAGCCCTCCCTGACCCCACACAGAGCCCCTTGCTCCCCTCTGGAACCACAGATTCATCCTTCCCTCTGGTACCAGCACAGGCTGAGGGCATCTGTTTTCAGTTTTGTCTCCACCAGACTGGGAGCTCCCTGAGGTCCAGGCTTGGGGCTGGGGTCTCCCTGGGGTTCTGGCTCAAACTGAGGTTCAGAGAGAAGTGTATGACCTCACCAGGCCACACAGCACAGAGCTGGTGAAGAACCTGCCAGCCCCAAACAACACCCTCCCGTCCTTGGTGCTCCCTGACCTGGCCTCAGGGAATCCCCAGAGACCCTGAAACTGCCTGAGCCCCCCCCTTCACCCTCCCCAAAGGCCCAGCCAGAGATTAGGCAGCTATTCCAGCAGCAAGAATGAGGCCAAAGTCTGGTGGCCCAGTTAGCACAGGAGAGGGATGAGCGCCCCCTGCCCCCTACCAGCCCCAGGCAGGCCCTGACCCTGGACCTGGGGCCAAACTCCAGCCTTGGGTGCCCCAGCCTAGCTCTGACCAGTGGCCTCTGCCAGCAAGCCCTCCATCAGCAGCACTCCCTGGGGACACCATGACCCTAACTCAGCTGTCCCCTTCCTAATCCCTACAGCTCCCCTTGCTAAGCCCCAACTGGGGAACAGAGGTTAGGGTAGGGTCCCTCACTGCATGACCTAGAGCAAGTGCCGTGACCTTCCCAGCCTCAGTTTTGTGCCCCTGAAAAATGGAATTCTCCAGATGGGCCCTGTCCTGCCTGGCACAGAGCAAGTGGGGAGCCTTCATCAATGAGCATAACACAACGGTACCCTAGGCTGGACACCCCAGCCGAGTGCCTTCTCCTGGGGGACTTTTTGTCCCCCAACAACAACCAGAAAAACCAGACCACACCCTGCCACCAGAACTCCATGCTGGGACAGCCCAGGGCTCCTTCTTGGAAACACACCACTCCCACCCTGTCCGAGAGCCACCCCGAAGTTTCAGGGATTTTCCGGGGCCCCAGGTCTGCACCCACTCCTGGCTCGGGCTGTGCGGGTTCGAAATTAGCCACAGTCTCAGTAGCGGTCGTTTCCGGAGACCCAAGGCCTGTGAGCCCAGGAGTGTCCCCCTCCCTGATGAAGCAGGCCCTGTTCCACCCCCACAACAGGGCCCCCAATTAAAGGGGGCTGCCCTGCGCCACCCCAGCCTCCCTTGCGCCTTGGCTCTGCTCGGCCGCCAGAGCGACTTTGAAAGTGATATTTGACCCCAAGGGCGCGCCGTATTGATCCGCGCGGCCGCAGACAATAGTCCCCGGACGCTGAAAGCGTCACGGTCCAAGTTCCACGTTCGATTCCCGCAGGATCCCCCGCGCTCCGGGATCCCCCAAGAGAAGGAGTTTGAGGGGCGCTGGGTTTAGGTTCACACCCCTGACAGCACCCCTAACCCTCCCAGGCCCCCCGCCTGTGCAGAGATGACCCCTCCCGGGGAAAAGGGAAGGAGGAGGAGCAAATAACTGGGGCGGAAGCTGCAAAGGACCACCTGATGGGGGGACCTGCATGGATGCAGCGCTGACTGTATACACAATCTCAGAAATGGAAAAGGGGGCCGTGCCCCCCCTTTCTCAAAGCGGGAGTGGAGGCCTAGGGAAGGTCAGCGCCAGGCCCAAGGTGACCGAGTGGGTCAGAGGCCCGCCCAGGCCAGGGCCGGGCGCACTGGTGCGGCCGCGCTAATGGGGGGCTCACCGGCAGGTGTAGCTGAGGTTGCGGCGGATGCTCCGCTTGAAGAAGCTCTTGCAGCCCTCGCAGGTGAAAACGCCGTAATGCTTGCCGCTCGACTTGTCCCCGCACACCACGCAGTCCACCTGCAGCCCCGGCCGCTCCTCGTCGCCCGGCTCAGCGTCGCTGGCGGCGCCAGGGGGTGAGGCCGAGTCGTCCTCGGCCGCGCGCGGATAACCGCCTGCCTTGTCCACGCCATTCGTGTCGCCACCGCCGGGGCCGCCCCAGCCGCCGGCCACCATGGCCATAGCCCCCGGGCAGCGGGGCCGGGGCGCCCCCGCCGCGCGCCTCCCTGCGGGCACCCCTTTCGGCCCGGGGTGCGCTACGCGGCGCGCATCCGGCCCCGGCGCACTGGGGGCCCCAGCTGCACCCCCCAAAAAAGTTTTGCAGCAGCAACTTCCTGCGGCCGGTCCGCGCGCCCGGGCGGAACTGGTCGGGCCGGTTCCAGGCCAACTTTCCCACGCGTGCGCGGGCCCGGGCACGGGGCCGGGGGGGGCGCACTAGCGGCGAGGCTCGGGGGCCCCGGGGGCAGGCGCCGGGCCGCCCTGGGGCCCCGGCGGGGGCGCGCGGGCCATGGGCCGGCCCGGGCTGCGCGGGGGTCGGCCGCCGCTGCGCCGGGGGCCGCAGCCAACTTCGCGGGCCACCCCGCGCGCTCCGGAGGTCGCGGCCAAAGTTTGGCCGCAAGTTGCGAGGGCGGCCGCGGCGCGGGGGAGGGGCGGCGGGCGCGCGCCGGGGCCGGACGCGACGCCCCCCAGGATCCCCCGCGCCTGCCGCCGCCGCTCGAGGCCTGCAGGGCCGTGGGCCGCCGCCCGCCCAGCCGCCGCCCGACCTGGGCCTGCGCCTGGGCCCAAGCCTCGCTCTCGGGCTGGCCTCGCCGCCGCCGCCGCCGCCACCCCCGCGCCCGGCCTCGCGCTGCGGCCGGTTTGACACACAACGTTCCATCCGCGGGGCGGGGGGCGGGCGCCGGGCGCGCGCCGCGGGTTGGGGGCGGGCGCTCGTTGCCCCGGCGACGGCCGCCCTTATAAGGGCATGGGTGGCCGCGCGCGGCGCCCTGGCCGGCTGGGGGGGGCGGGGGGCGGGGCGCGGCCGCGCGGCCTGACCCTCCCCTCCCCCTCCCGCCCTGCTCCGCCCCCGCCCGCTCTCGGCGCTGGCCTTAACCCCTGCCGGCCCGCGGCGCCCTCTGCCCTCCGCAGCCTCTCCTAGAAGTCTCGCTCAGGTCCTCCACTCCGCCGCCGGCCTTGGACGCTGCATCGCTCGCCGCCCTCGAGGCTCCCCTCTCAACCCCCCTCCGGTTTTCCCGGCAGAGCAATAATGGGGGTCGGTTGCGCCGGAGCAGAGGGACAGCCCCTGCGCTAAAGATCCCTGCATACACACACACACACACGCACGCACGCACACACGCACACACGCACGCACAGGGATGAACGCGCACCCTGGGGCATTTCTTTGCACAGTTGCATGATGGATTGAGTGTGCTAGCTGCCGATTCCAGAAAGTCGCCGCGGCTGGTCCCCGACCCCACCCCTTTGCTCGGTAGCGGGGATCTCCAAAGGGAAGGGAGGTTGTGGTTTGCTCACGGTGGGGGCGCGAGGTCAGAGGGGGCCCCTAGTCAGGGGCAGGGCGCCCACCCTCCTGGCGAGCCAGGGGCACGGCGAGGCACGGCCCACCCACCGACCCTTCTGGGGCCTCCCCCTTTCCCCTTTAATTTCCTTTTTTTTCTGTGCTTTACAGAAAGGGCTGGGCTATTCGGCCAGCTGGACTGCAGATGTCTTCCGGCCTGCAGTCCCTGCCAGTCCCCGCATTTATTAGGCACCATTGGTTTGAGAGGAGGCCGGACAACCCTGGGCAGGGGAAGGCAAGTTTCTCCCTCTGGACCTGTTAACCTTTAACTGGCTATTGGAGCCCTTCCCATGGTGACCTTTCCCCTCGGCAACCCCACAGATCCAGCGCCTGGCCTTATCTCCCACCGTGCTCCGGACCCAGCCTGACACCAGGGCACATGGGCTGGGCCTCTGAGGACTTCAGGGTGGGAGAAACCAGTGTCTTCTTCCCCTCCTGCTCCTAAGCCTCCCCTCTCAGGAGAGGTCCTTGGGAAAGAGTCTTCCCCACCCCAGATGACACCTAAAGAGGCGCCCCCCTGGAGCAAAGGTGTTTGGAATTGTGCAACACTTTGGGGGAAACTGAGGCTCAGGGAGAGTCAAGCCCACCCAGCCCTGAGCCTCTTAGCCTCCCAGAGGGGGCCTGGCAGGGTCCCTGGTGAGCGAAGCCTTAAACCAAGTTGCCCTTGAGTTGGTTCCCAGTCCATGTGCTGCAGAGTAGGATTGTGCCTCGTAGAGTTTTCAAGCCTGTAAACTTTCGAAAGCTGATCTCCAAGCCTTCCTTCGGAAGCACCTCTGGGTGGGTTCTAAATTCCAACTTTCGGATTAGCAGGTGAGCTGTGAACCATCTGATCCACCTAGGAACTACCCACAGGTCTGACTGGGGTGGAGTTTTGACCACAACCTGATGTTACGCCCTGCTGGGGGAGAGAGGCCTGGGTGGGCAGAGAGGACCCTTTGGTTCTGGGCTGCCTGGGAGTGAGTGGGGGCTGACTGGTTATTTGGGGAAAAGCCAGGGGTCCTAGGCCAGTGGCCTGGACCTGCTGGATCGTTGCTCAGGGACACAGGTTGGGGGGGTTCTCAGAGAAGTGATCCAAGGCAATTAAAAGGGAGAGAAGGCTCAGGGAGGATGTTCAGAGGGGGTCTGGGCAGGAGGGGGTGAGGAACTGAGGGGGACTAGCCTGGGGGAGGGGGCAGGGGGGATCAGAAGGACGGGTTGGGTGGGTTTGGTGGATGAGCCCTAGAGCCTCCAATTGTTCAAGCTGTGCCCCCCACCCCCACCCAACCCGCCTCCTCCCAGTAGCCTCCCTCACTCCCTGGGGCCGCCTGGGGGTGTGTCCAGGCCTGACCTCGCCCCCCTGACCCCTGCCCGTGGCCCCGCAGTGACATTTGACCCTGCAGGGGCCACAAAGCTGGGACAAAGAGTCCTAGGCCCATCTGCTGAGAGGGCGCCCGTGGGAACAGCCAGCCCATGTTCCCCAGGCAGCCTGTGAACAGGCCACCCTACAACGGCAACCCCAGGCCCTTTCTCTCCCCCGCCCCTTGCAAACCCACCACATGCAAACTCTTACCCCACCCTCCTACGGATGACCTTGGCTCCCCTTCCCCACAAGGGCAACCTGGGGGGATTAGATCATGCTTGGGGAGGGGGGCAAAGTTGGCTCTTCTGCCCCTTCCCCCCCATTGGCAGTCTTGCCCGCCTCAGTTCCCCTGCTTTCTTCAAAGTCAACTGGGTCCAGAGACACTGAGGAAGGTACAAAGGTGAACAGCCCCAGGAGTTAGAGGTGGCTGTTGGTCCCTTCTCCTTCCACCTCTCAACTCAGGCAGCAAGGGTTCAAGTCCAGGCTTGGCCACTGACTGAAACTGACCCCAAGTACATGGCCCCTCTCTTGAAACCGGTAGCACCTCACACACACCTGCACAGGTGTGACTCGGACCCCTCCTCCCCCAGGCTGGACACAAAATGCTTTCTAATCTCTGTCTTGGGTTTCAGTGACTGCCCAGGAGAGGACAGCTGGCTGCTAATCCTGCTAGGCTGGGGTGAGGCCCACCCCGGCTTTCTAGGCCCAGCTAGGCCATTGGGGGGTGGGGGGGCAAGAGGTGTGGCCTGTGCAAATACAGACTAATCAGCTGCCTGCTGTTAAAAAATCAAGCCCATTGCTATGGAGTCATTTCTGATTTCTGGTAGCGACTACATGTGTGTCAGAGTAGAACTCCATAGGATTTCCTTGGCTGTAATCTTTATGGAAGCAGATTGTCAGGCCTTTCTTCCGTACCACCACTAGGTGGTTTCGAACCACCGATCTTTAGGTTAGTAGTTGAGTGCAAACCATTTAACCAAGCATAAACACCTCCCATAGCTCCCATCAGCCTCAGGAAGAAGCCTGAACTTCTCAGCCTGGCCAGGGGCACTCCCCACCCTGGAGGTCATGAATCTGCCTCATTGCCAACCATAACTGTGTGCTCTGAACTCATCTGTGTACAGCCCAAAGCCCCTAAGTCCACACTTCACCCAGAAGCCCTCTGCCTTAGCTGTAAATTCTTCAAAGCCAAATTCCAAAGACCTTTCTGGCCCCCCTCCCCTGTCTCCACCCTGTGAATAAGTGCTCTTTGGAGCTAACATTCCTCTTTGCACACCCTGAGCTGTTCCAGCCTCAGTTTCCCTTCTGTGATATGAGCCTCCTCCTCTTTGTGAACATCTCCCAGTCCAAACCCAGCACCTCCTTGTGAAGGGATGGGGAGGGAAGGCATGCCCACCCCAACTTCCCCCCATGGAAGGGTCCAGATGGCAGCTGGAATTTTAGCTCTGGCTACTTAACTTCAGAAACTGGCTGAGCCTCAGTTTCCTCATTTGTCCCCTCAGCCCCCAGCTCAAGTGGGAGAGCTTTGTCTCTGATTCCCCAGGGACTGTCACCACAGCCCAGTCGGCTTCCTGCCCAACCCCAATGACATGACAGGCTTATACTCCAGATGGTGCCAGGCCAGATCCTAAGACATGAAACAAAACAAAAAAACCCACTGCTGTCTAGTCAATTCTAACTTAGGGCGCCCCCATGCGTTACAGAGTAGAACTGCTTCATAGGGTTTTCATGGCTATAATCTTCCCAGAAACAAATCACCAGGCTTTTTTCCGTAGCACCACTGTGTGGGTTTGAACCACCAACCTCTCAGTTAGTAGTTGAGTGCAAAAGACATTAAGGTTTTCTCAAACTCCTAGTCACCCTCCAGCAGGCCATCACGTGCCAAACACACCCCAAACAAGCCAAGTCACATAAAGTCACTCCAGGGTGTTTATGACATCACCAGCCACCACTCTGTGGCGCTTCTGGATGCAACCTGTTGCAGGGTCTACAGAAGGGTCTCCCCTGGCTGGGGTGGCGGGCGGGGCGGCTGGGGCCTCCCCAAAGCCCTCACAGTGGTTTCCAGCACAGCCAGCTCCTCTGCTTGTCGGGCCTCCATTAGTGCCACCTGCTGCTGCAGCTTCCGCTGCTGCTCCTCCTGCTTCCTTTGTGCTCCTCGGAGGGCAAGGACCAGGGCACTGGTGGGGGTGGGAGCTAAGCCAGGAAACAGCCCCTCCCTCATCCCCACACCAGAGCTCCCTGGGATTGGGTCCTCCTGGGGTCTCACTGGGCATCAGGGGAGGTGTGGGAACAATTGAATGCACTGCCCACCTCACAGAGGGGAAACTGAGGCCCAGAGAGAGCCAGGGACACTGCTGAATTGACCAGAGAGGCAGGACAGGGACCCAGGGCAGTGGGCCCACCTGTGAGCTTTGCATAAGCTGCTGTTCAGCTTGGCAGTCTGAGTGCATTTGGCTCTAGCCTTCTGTGTTGCCTCTTCCAGCTCTTCCCGAAGACTCTGCAGCTGCCCCCGCAGGTCCACAGCCCTAGTGCAGGGGTGGGGAGAGGGGATCACAGCCATGGCCAATCACTGTCCCTCTCCTCCTCCCACCTACCTGCCCAGTGTTTCCAGGTAGACACACCTGTACAAAGGTATGCATCCTGGCCTCTCTAAGCCCACCCATTTCCCAGCCCAGAAGCCAGGCACATACCGGGTTAGTGACACCTCCAAGTCCCGGGCCAGCTCCTCGGGGTCCCGAACCCTGCCCACCTGGCCTCCATCAATGCCACCAGGGGCAGCAGGAGGGCCCTAAGGGGGGCAGAAGGGAGGGAAGAGCCAAGTGTGCTAAGCCTAAGGTGGACACCCAAAACACCCAGGTGGTGGGGGCCATATCTCTGCCCTCACAGAACCCCTAATAAAGGTAAAATTATTCCCCGGATAATAATTCCCTGGGACATAAGAAATGGAGACCTCATCTGAAAGCAACCCAGGAGGGTGTCCTTGAGGAGGTGATGTCTGAGCTGAGACTGTAGGAGATCAAGGACTGAATGAGACAAAGAGCGAATGGTGTTCCAGGCAGGGGCCCAGCATGTGCAAGGGCCTGGAGGTGGGAGAGATATTCAAAGAGCCACATTAAAGAGCCTGGACTCTGAAAGTTCTAGAAAGCTATCTATGGAAGGTTTTAAGCAGACAACAGACAAGATCAGACAGGAAGGGGCAAAAGGGGAGGCCTTAGGGAGGAGGCTGGAGCTAAGATTTAGGAGACGAGGCACAGGCTAGGGCAGCAGGGATGGAGAGGGAGAACATGGACAGGCCTTGGGCTGGGATGAAGGAGAAGGAATAGGTTTGAGGAGAAGATGCTAAACCCCTTGAGGCTTATTGGGCTCCATACCCTCAAAGAAAGAAATCCCAAGGTACAGGTGTGAACCTTGATGCTCAGCTTAACTATTATATGTGCCACTCTGTGCCAAAATGGAAACCAAAGCTCAGAGGGGCTCATGATTGTCTGGGGCCACAAAGCCAGTAGTATAATACTGCTATCCCTCCCAGATCCAGATGGGTCTCTCACCTGGGCCCATCCCTCCTCATCCCCGCTGCTCCTGCCTCCACTGCTGTCTCCACCACTGCCGTCCTCCTCACCAGCCTGGAGCTGGGCCCGCTCCCAACGCAGCTGCTCCAGAAGGACCAGGTGGGCTGGGCCCAGGACTCGAAGGGCGGCCTCCCGTAGCTCCAGGCCCTGCTTCTCCCGGCGGGCCAGCTGTAGCCAAAGTGTCAGGTCTGCCAGGGTCTCCTGAGGGGCAGAGGACAGGGCAGAGAATTTGTGCCTCGAGGGCCAGCCACGGAGGGCAATGGTGGTTCAGTGATAGAACCCGCATCTTCTATATGGTTTGATTCCTGGTCAATGCACCTTATGACCAGCCACCACCTATCTGTCTCTGGAGGCTTGCAGATTGCTATGATACTTAACAGATTTCAGTGGAGCTTCCAGACTAATATGGACTAGGAAGAAAGGCCTGGCAATTGACTTGCAAAAATCAGCCAAGGAAAGCCCTAAGGATCACAACAGTCCAATCTTGATCTGCTTGGGGTTGCCATGAATTGGGGGCTGAACTGATGTCAGGTAATAACAACAAGACCCTCAACGAGATGGACTGACACAGTGGCTGCAACAATGGGCTCAAGCATACCAACATTTGTGAGGATGGTGCAAGACCGGGCAGTGTTTCGTTCTGTTGTACATAGGGTCTCTATGAGTCGGAACCCACTCGATAGCACATAACAACAATAAGATCAGCCATTAGGGAAACTGAAGCACACACTGTAGGCTAGGCAGGCAAGAAGTCTGACCCTCACCATGGTTTTGTGAGGTGGAAAAATACCATCCCCCCAATAAAAGAGTCCTGGTGGTACAACAGTTAAGTGCTTGGCTCCTAACTGAAAGGTTAGCGGTTTGAACACACCCAGCGACTCCACAGGAGAAAGACCTGGCCATTTGCTCTTACAAAGTTTACAGCCTAGGAAGCGCTATGGGGTTCCACATGGGGTCACCATGAGTCGAAAATCAACTTGACCGCACCCAACAACGACAATAATAAAAGCTATGGCTGTGTGACGATTATTCAAATGTCAAATGTTTTGTATTGTTGGATGATAGTGCCCATTGACTTAGTGTGATGGTGTCCACCATGTTGTCTTTTATATATTTACCACAATATATAAAAAATATGTTTGCTATATACATACATATTGCACATAATATACATATGTATACATGGCTGTAACATGGCAGTTCAGAGAAGGCAAGTATCTTAGACAAAGTCAAGTACCAGCTCAGTGGAAGCATCTGCATTTCTTCAACTCCAGAACCTGGAGTATTTAACACAAGGCTACAAGCGCCAGATTATGTCCTCTGCCCCCACCTCTTTCCCATACCCATACCCAGTGCCATCAAGTCGATTCCGACTCATAGCGACCCTATAGGACAGAATAGAATTGCCCCGTATTTTCCAAGGAGCACCTGGCAGATTCGAACTGCTGACCCTTTGGTTAGCAGCAGTAGCACTTAACCACTGTGCCACCAGGGTTTCCTCTCTTTCCCATAGGAAGGGCATTTTTGAAAGCCAGATTGGGAGTCTAATGAGAAAATGAAACTCAGAGGACAAACTCCTATTCACCCCTCAAAACCATAGCTCTAATTCTCCTTCCTCCAGGAAGCCCGAAGACCCCTCCTTTGCGCCTTGGTCCCTCCAGCTACGCCCCCTCTCTGCCTTAGTGAAAAAGCTTTGTCTTGGCAGGATTGATTGACAGGGTGACCACAGCCCATGAGTACCCGCGTGGTTACTAGGTCCTGCTGGATCTGCATCTTCTCCAGCTGGGGCAGAGCTGGGCCAGGCCGAGTCTCCAACATGGCCTGCAGCATGGCTTCCGACTGGGGCACATTGGACATGGGTGCCAGGGTGGGGCCAGGCTCCAGGGGAATCTTCATCAGAGCACTGTGCTTCTGGAGACGCTGGATGTAGCCTTTGAGCTGGGTAGCAACCTCCTGTAGCGTTGGCGTGTCCACACTGCTGCCCTCGGGTCTATGGAAACAGAAGAGGAGTCTGTGTAAACACTGGTGGACGTGGTTGTGCTAACCTCATGCCAACCCTGGTGCACTATCATCTTCCATTTTACTGACCACAATGGATCCTATGCCATCTGTGGTGGACCCTCTTATACCAACATGGTAATCACTATAAAGTAAACTCCAATAAGCACTGTCATCCATCAAGACAATAGGGTAGACACCATCACACCAACCCAGTCAGTGAACACCATCATTGATCAAGATAGTATGGTAGACAATCACACTAACCCAAGGAGTACTGTTATGGATTGAATCGTGTCCCCAAAAAATATGTGTTGTAAATCCATTTGGGAATGAGTTATCTTTGTTATGTTAATGAGGCAGGATTAGTGTAGGGTGTATCTTGAGTCAATCTCTTTTGATATATAAAAGAGATTAAATGCAAGCTAACAACCAGAGACCAGGGAAGAGAGATGCCAAGACACATGAAGATTGCCCAGGAGCAGAAGCTCAAAGAGACAAGGACTTTCCTCCAGAGCTGACATGGAAAGAAAGCCTTCTCCTATAGCCAGCACCCTGAATTTGGACTTCTAGCCTCCTAAATTGTGAGAAAATAAGTTACTGTTTGTTAAAGCCACCTATTTGTAGTATTTCTGTTATGGCAGCACTACATAACTAAGACAGGCACCGTCATCCACCAAGACATCATGACCATCCAACAGGCACCATCATCCATCAAGACAACATGGTGGTCACCATCATGACTACCTAATGGGCACCATCGCCCATGCCATCATGGTGGACACCATCACACCAACCCAATTATGGTGAACTAAGTTCCTTTATGTGGCCTTTTCCCTTGGTGCTTTGGAAAAATGGCTTGGAAGATTTTCCCCCTAAGCTCTGAGGAGTTACCTTTGCCCTAATTTTCTACCCAAGAACATTTTGTTATTTTGTCCAGGTTGATTGACATCTCCTGGGAAAGCTGTAAAACAACTTGGTTTGATACTTTTTGTCTGGCCCTGAGCTGCAGCCTGCCCTGTGATTGGTATGCACCTTGCAGGGATTGGTCAATAGACTATGCAAATGAGGTGTCTGTGGCCTACCAAGAGGGGATTGGTAAATTTGCGGCCCTGGGGGGAGGGCCATTCCTTGAAATTGACAAGGAGTTTGTGCATATAAGCAGCCAACCCCACAGAAGTTTTTTAGATAGAAAGATGCAGGAAAAAAAGCAACAGGAAGCAGAAAGAAGAAAGATGGGAGAAGAAGCAGAGAGAGAGAAGAGGCAAGAAACCTCCTCGAGAGCTGTAACAAGGGCTTTAACACTGAAGATTGTGAGAGGCCTAGAAGGGGCCCAGCAGTAGAACTGGCAGTGACAGGCCTGGAAGTGGCCCTGCAGCAGAGTTGGTGGTGAAAAACATCAGGGCCAAGAGGAAGCCTGCATGGCTAGGAGGAGCAGAGGGAGCTGTCCTGAAGAAAACAGACTTTGCCTACATGCTTCCTTAAGCCTGATCCTGAGACGTAACCTGTTAATTCATTATTAAGCTCCTTAGCTGTAAGTATGGTCTGTGAGTTTTGTGTGGCCATTGCAATGGATTATTGAACCTAGAAGAGAACTAGAGAGTGCTGTGGGAGGGACGGCTGGTGTCAGAATTGGTAAAAAGGTTGGAGGGAGGAGGTAAGTCTGACATCTACCTCAGAGGAATCAGCCTTGGGCTGATGCTGATCTTGATTTGCATTATTACCCCTGAAGTTAGACAGGTTCTGATACTACTCCACCCTCTGACACCAATGAACACCATCACCCAGTATGCTAACCCTGTTTGGCAGCATCATGCCAACCTCAATGAGTATCATCAGGCCAGCCTTGTAAAGCACCATCATCCATCCACCTTTGTGCCAACTATGGTGGGTCCTATGCCAATCCAATCAACTGCCATGCCAACCTCATTGAGTAGCAACAGGCCAACTCCAGTCCTTGCTGGACACAACCATGCCAAACTCCAACACAGGGCCATCTTTGGGAACCCCACCTCCCAATCAGGGGTTCATTCACTGGTCAGCCCAGTCCCAGGGTCCCCAGGCATACCTTGGCTGGGCATCCCGTGGTGCTTCTCCATCTATGGCAATCTCCTCTTGTGCCAACAGCCTCCATGCTTCCTTCTCAGCTGCCTGCAGGTCACCCACCGAGGCTCCTTTCCTTGCTCCCAAGCTGGCCTTCCACAGAGCAAGCAAGGCCCCATAGGCCTCCTCACAGCGTTCACTGCGGGACATCAGTCCTGAGTGCTCCAGGATGCTCAGGTCACCTAGTCTCCTCCCAGAGAGCAAACTCCTATTCATTCCTCAGAACCCCAGCTCCAATCTTTTTCTACCAGGAAGCCTGCCCTCATTTTACTATATGAGTTCCAGTCTCAACTGCTCCCGGGACCCTCACTTTCCTCCTCGCCCCCGCCCCTGGAAAACTCAGACTCCTTCAGCAACCTTGGACTAAGGCTACCTTTAATTAATAGTTGTGGTGGGAGAAACTGCTTTCCGGGGAGGGCCTTGCCCCCCTTTTTGAATGGGGCCATTGCCGGGGTGCCCACCTCCTCCTCAGCCAGGGGCATCACTGATGGGGTATACTGACCTGTACTGCAAGGCCAGGTGCAGGGCTGTGGCCTCAGCCTCCCGCTGGCCCAGCTGCATGCTGAGACCCTCACACCGGCCCTTGTACCCCTGGAGCACAGCCGACAGCAGACGGTTGAAGCATTTGAGCTTCTCGATGCTCCTGCCTCCAAAGGTGGGGAAGAGGAAAAGTTAGAGGCCTACTGGGGCAGCCAGGATCTGACTCCCATCTCTCCCCTTCTCCTACTCCAACTGGGGGAGGTGCTGGTGCCCTTCCTAGCTCAGCATTTGTGACTCTTACCCCTGGAGCTGGTCAATCTGGGTTTCCATGATTTGCATCTCGGGGGCAAGGGACCGGGTGGGGAGAGGTCCAAGAATCTGGGTGCTGGAATCACTCCGGAGGCGCCGGAGCAGGGGGTGAGCCAGGGGGAAGGAGTCCTGCCAGGAAGAGGTGACTTGATTAACCCCGATGGTCACCGAGGGCCAGGATCATGACTTCAGATCTTTTCCAATCCCAGAAACAATTGGATATAAATCTCACTCCCCTGAACTATCTCAGGATCATGAGCTCTTGATTCCCACATTTACTTACCTGAGTCCCCCAGGCCTCCCCGCCTGCCCCGGGGCTGCTGGAACCACTGCCTGAGCTGCCCCCTTGGCTGTGGGAGGGAGGTGGGAAGTGCTCCAGTCTCAGCAGGGAATCTTGCAGCTCCTGGACCTGGGAGGGACAGTGGGAATGTGAGGCCTAGGGGCTTCAACCGCTCACCATCCCTCCCCAGCGCCTGTTCCTGGGGAACAAGACCCTCAGCTAAAAGGCAGAAGTTCCAGATACAGATACCACCAAATCTCTCATTATGCGACCTTGGGGAAGTCTCTTAGCCACCCAAGACTTATCTTGCTTAGCAGCAAAATGGGTCTCGCTCCTTGGTCTGGGTTCCTGAAGCCCTGGGTCTCTCTGTTAGTCCAGCTTGAAGATGGGGGGCTCCCTCCCCATAGATATCCTCCAGTCACATGGTTTGGGATCCCATCCACACGCGAAGATGCCCAAATGTCTTCCTCTTGCCCTGAGATCTCCCCTGAGCTCTGGATTCAGACATACACCTGCTCCCTTGATGGCTCCACGTGGGTGTCTCATGGGCACCTCGAACTCATCAGGACCCAAACAAACCTCCTAGTATCCTCCAAGAAGGCAAACTCCTATTCATCCGTCAATAGGAGCTGGGGAGCTCCCATCTCCTTCCACCAAGAAGCCTGCCCCCACCCCAACCCCTCCCACAGCCTGCCCATCTTTCTCTTCCAATTCCTCCAGCCCCAAACTCTGGAGCTGTCCTCAACTCCTCTCTAGCTTTCACACCCACTCTTGTCAGCTCCACCTTTGACATCATCCAGAATTTTTCCACTGTTCACCACCTCCACTGCTAACCTGGATCATTGCAGTCACCGCCTCCCTGGTCTCCCAACTCCTGCCCTTACCCTCCAAGGTCTGTCCTCCCCTCAGCCACCTGTGAATGTCTGAGTCAGGTCATGTCCCTCCTATGCTCAGAACATTCCACGGCTCACTCCTCACTCAGAACAAAAGCTGAAGTCCTATGCAGCCCACCAGGCCCCCCTGCAAGCTCTGTCTTGTCACCTCCTGCCCTAATCTCCCCCCCACTCTCCCCCTCACTTGCTCACTCCAGCCACGTTGGCCTCTTTGCCGTTCCTTGAACATGCCTGGCGTGCTCTTGCCTCAGGGCCTTTGCACATGCTATTCCCTCTACCTGGAACACTCTTCCCCCAGCTCCTTGCATGATTCCTCCCTCATTTCCTTCTGTTCTTTACTCAAGCGTCACCTCCTCAGACCACCTTAAACTAAGGCCTTCCCTGACCACCTTACTAAGATTACAAGGGATCTTTCTTCTGGTTACTGGACTCAGCAGTGTCCGGCACACATTTGATGTTCCAGAAATGTATGTGGAATGAACAAATGAACAAGCGTTGCCTAAGCAGGTCCTGCCTCCTCCCTCAGACAGGACCAACCACTCACCTCTCTCTGCAGCGTCTCCTTCTCCATCCGCATGGCCTGGAGGGAGGCCTGTGTGCGGGCCAGCTCGTCCTCACGACTGTCTAGGGCCAGCTGCAGCCAGGCGTTCCTCTCGGTCAGGCGGGCTGCCTCCCGCTGGCAGCCCCCTGCCTCCTCCTGCCTCCTGAGGAGCCCTGCCCCCTCACTTCTGCTGTCTGCTTCCATTGGGCCAGGACAGCTGGGGGGCTGCTGGCGCCATGCAGCAACAGCTGCCTCCAGGGAACTCAGAGCATGCAGGAGGGTCTGGAACACATCGGGGGCTCCAGGCTTGGGGGGGATGGTCTCCCTATCCCGTGGGGCTGCCTCTGGGGCTTGGTGGACTTCCTCTGCAGGCTTCTGGGAGCCCTCAAGGGCTGAGGCTACTCCCCCGCCGAAGTCTCCATCAAGTTCCTTGTCTCTCCTGGGGAGACCAAGCCAGGAGGCTGAGCCACTGGGCACTTAGCGGGGAATTCTGGGAGCTTAAACCTCAGGGTCCCTGGGAGGTGTGAGCAGGGTAGGGAGCTGCCAAAAGCTCTGCTGTGGCACTGGCGGCCCAAGGGAGCCTTGGAATCCAGGAAACAGACTGGATAGAGATGAGGGGGCCCTGGGCTGGGGAAGCAGAGTGGGGACTCTCAAGAGAAGAAAGAGTCGGCCTTTGCAAAGGAAATAAAAGCATTTTATTAAAGGGCACAGCCCAGCCAAAGGTGGTGGGGGACAGAAGGTTCTGAAAAAGGAAGCGTTGTCCGGGGTGGCTGGTAGACAGGAACTGTCAGCATCAGGCAGGGCTTTGAAAGTCAGGCTCAGGAGGGCAATGGGGAGCCATGGTGGGTGTTTAAGCAGGGAAGGGGCCTAGGCAGAATGGTGGGTGGGAAAGAAGTGCCTTGGATGGTGTCAGCGGCACAGGCCAAGCGGCTCTTACCTGCTCCCCATGTCCTGCCCAGCAGCCTCGGCCACAGGGCCCAGCAGCTCTGACTTGCCATGACTCTCCTGCAGTAGTGCAGGGCCTGGCTCAGGGCTCCCAGTTACTGCCTCTGCCTCCTCTGAACTCTCAGCCACAGGGTCCAACTCACCCTGCAAACGACCCCCCAAGTCCTTGCTCTGAGCTAGGCAGGGCTGGGCCCTCGGCTCCTGAGAGGCTGGGCACAGCGGGGAAGGGGGGTGGGACACTCACGGGTGGAGGATGTCTCCCTCGCCGACTTCGGGGTCGCATGGCCCGGGCACTCATTATTGTCCAGAAATCAGTGCCCTCTGGGTCCTCCTTCCTCAGCCCCTAAAAACACAGCCTGGCCTCAGCTCCTGCTTTGCTGTCCTGGGCAAATGTTGGCCTCAATTTTCTCTTCTATGAGATGGGGCATTGCTTTTCCCCTCTGGAAGGGCTCTTGAGTTATCAATGTTGATTTGCATATTTGAATACTTCTCTTGACGGGCAGCTCACTACCTCACAAGGGCCTTCTGACCTCCCCTTTTCTTTTGTCCCCTTATTTTTCACCAAATCTATGCCCTCTCCTGTCTCTTTTCCTCGTCTCTGGGCCTGGGCCCAGGACCTCAAAGCCCCCACTTCTATGTAAGTTTCTTCTGAACCAGAGGTCCCAACCATGCATGCGGCCCTCTTACTCCCCTCTACTTCTCTGTTCCTCTTGGGGCACCTTGATCAGAAGTCCAAGTTGCCAAACACTCTCAGGGTCACTCTGGCCACTGCTTGCTCAGGCCTGAGCTGACCAAGACTGGCCTGGGAGAGGCAGGGGAAACAGGAAGCCCACTCCCCCGGTCATGTGACCTGTTATTGTACCATTTCCTCCTTGAGGACAGAGGCTTCCTCCAGCCCCTGTGTGGGACACGTGTCTAGCTCCTGAAATGTCAGCCTTTCCCCATGTCAGCCTCCAACCCCATGGCTCCTTTACCCTTGAAACTTGGATTTTATTTCCTGGGATGCAGAATGTTCCCCTGGGCTGATGCTCTTTGTCTGGTTCCTCTGTGAGCTCTTCTTCTCTGTGCGTTCCTTCAGTGCTGAGGTCACAGTTCTCTTTTCACCTTGGTCACGGACAGGTGCGGGTTTAGTAATCTTGAGCAAGTGATGCCTCCTTCTCAGCCTCAGCTCTCTTATCTATAAATTGGGGATACTTGTCAAATTTTTCTCATAGTGTCACGGGGATTTTAACAAGCCCTTTGCAGAGGGCTGGGCACATCAGGGAGCCAAATCATAATGTGTCCTCCTCTTTGTTCTCTCCTACCTCTCTGGCCATCCCACCACTGCTTTCTCTCCCAACTCCTGTTTCTCTTCCATTTAGCTGGATTCCCCAGAGTCTGGGTGGTCATTCTATCCTGCCCATTTTTCGCGAATCCAATTTAAATGGGCCTCCTAGTTTCCACCCCATAGTCAGAACTCAAGCTTCTCCCCTTCCACTTGGATGCCAGCTCCCTTCCTGGGCTTCCGGGCCCCCTCCACTATCTTTCCCACCCAGGCTCCAAAGGCAGCGATCTCACTGTCCCTCTCCTGCTCATGCATCCTCTATGGCTCCCTATTGCCCTTAGGAGAAATTTCGAGCTCTTCAAGGCCTTTAAAAAGTATACCTGCTGCCTACTCCCAGGTATACTCCATGTTCTAGCCACAATGATATTCAAGGACAGCTGAAGGTTTTCAACTCTCTCATACCCCAGGTTCTTTGACTATGCTGTCACCTTTGCCTGAGATATCCTTTCTTCTGCGCTTGGTTTAAACTCCTGTGTACAAAGGCTGGGGTCTAATCCGACTGACAGGGGTCTTCCCGCTTCTGTGTCTCCCAGAGGGCTGGGTCTTCCTGCCTCTGTGTCTCCCAGGAATGAAAGGCTAAGGGATGTAGGTAGAAAAGTAGAAATTCTAAGACTAGAGAGTGCCCAGGAGGTCTAGTGCCTCCCTCCTAACCTCTATAAAATCCAGTCATATTAACGTGTTAGAGGCTCCATGATCACCCCAAGGCTCTTCCAAACCTCCTGGCCTTGCCCGAGCTGTTCCTTCTGCCTGGAATGCCTTTTTCCTTCTTGATTCTCTGACAAATTCTTCATTCTTCAAGGCTCAGCTTAAACAGCTCCTTCAGACTGTGTCATTGAATCAGAATTTGGCAGATGTGGGCAGGCTTAAGGAGCCCTGGTGACAGAGTGGTTAAAGAGCTCAGTTGCTAACCAACAGGTCGGCAGTTCGAACCCATGCTTCACTCCACAGGAGAAAGATGCGGCAGTCTGCTTCTGTAAAGATTTACAGACTTGGAAACACTATGGGGCAGTGCTACTCTGCCCAACAGGGTCACTATCAGAGGCAATGAGTTTGGTTTCTTGGTTGGGCAGGCTTAAAGTCCCTGGGTGGTGCAAATGTTTAACACGTTCAGCTGCTAACCTAAAGCTTGGAGGTTTGAGTCCAACCAGAGGTGCCTTGGAAGAAAGGCCTGGCAGTCTACTTCTGAGAAATCAGACTTGAAAACCCTGTGGGGTCACCATGAGTTGGCATCGACTCAACAGCAACAGCTTGGGGCAGGCTTAACCCATTCTTTTACAAATAAACTGAGGCTCAAAGTGGTTTGGGGGCTAAAGGGAGAAATGTGCATGAAGAGCCTCTGATAAGGGTGATGAAAAAATTCAGGAAACGGCAAATGTGCTTTTACCTATATAAACTCGCTGCCCTGATGTCAATTCCACGACTCTGGAAGATCTTGGAAGCAGTAGTCAAAAAATCAAACGGTTTATTGCATTGGGCATATCTGCTGCAAAAGACCTCTTCAAAGTGTTAAAAAGCAAAAATGTCACTTTGAAGATTAAGGTGTGCCTGACTCAAGCCATGATGTTTTCAGCCACCACATATGCATGAGAAAGCTGGACAGTGAATAAGAAAGCCGGAAGAAGACTCGGTGCCTTTGAATTACGGTGTTGGTGAAAATACTGAATGTATCCTAGATTCCCAGAAGGAACAAATCTGTATTGAAAGAAGTACAGCCAGAATGCTCCTTAAAGCGAGGACGGTGAGACTTTGTCTCACGTACTTTGGACATGTTATCAGGAGGGACCAGTCCCTGGAGAAGGACATCATACTTGATAAGATGAAGACCCTCAACAAATTGGGTTGACACAGTGGCTGCAACAATGGGCTCAAGCCTAGCGATTGTGAGGATGGTGCAGGACCGGGCAGTTCTGTTGTACATGGGGTCGCTATGCGCCGGACTTCATGGCACTTAAACAACAGAACTGCCCCAGTGGGTATCCAAGGCTGGAAGCAGACTGCTGCATCTTCCTCCCCTAGAAGAGCTGCTGGGTTCCAATTGCCAATCTTCCTGTTAATAGCCAGGCGCTTACCTACTGTGCCACCACAATTTAAAAAAAATTTTTAAAAAGGTGATTTGAAATTGTTCTGCCTTAGTATTTTTGGTTGATGCAAATATATGTAAGTAACGAGAAAGATGAAACAATTGGGCGTGGTTTCGGGGCCAGGCCCCGCCCACTTCCATCTGGAAAATCCACCCCCTCTGAGAGCCAGGACTACTCTGTCAATCACCTCCCAAGCCCTGCCTCTTCACCCTAAATGCCGCCCGCCCAGCCTATCACATTGCAAGTTAGACCTCCTCCATCTCTCTGAGCCTCTTACCTTGAAAGCCCCACCCGCCCTGCTCTTACCAGCCTATCACCGTATTGATCAGTTTAATTTGGTTCCTCCAGGAATATTAGAAACTCAGTCCCTTAGCAGTCTCAGCCTATCAGCTTCCAAGCACGCATCGGGCCTCGTCGGCTCAGCTCTTCGCTCGCAACGAGAACTACACTTCCCAGGAGGCCTTGCGGTGGGTTATCGTCACTTCCGGCCAGGAAGATGGCAGCTTCTTAGGGAGTCGTCGGCCGATTTGGAAAGAGGCTCCGGCTTCGGTGAGCAGAAGTTGGGTGGTGAAAGCGTGCAGGGCCCATCCCTAGAGGCCCAGCTCCCCTAGTTTTGACCCCAGATATCCAGCTGCTCCCCTGCCCTGAGCTGCCGCCTTCAGCTCTGTTTTCTCCTGCAGTCTAGCCTCCATCGTTCTTGCTGCAGTTAAAGCTTTGTTTTCCTTAGAGGTTGTGGGAGCTGCAAGGCTCTCAGAGGCCATCCCGGGCATTGTCCATATAGTCAAACTGTTCCACCGGCGTTCTGTCTCCCCGCAAAGGGTTCTGTAGCACCCAGATCTCTGCCTCTCCCCTCCACAGACATCCTCCAGGCATCCCAGCGCCCTCGTGGGAGAATCCTAGAAGTTATTATTACTTTATTCGCGAAGACGTTTCCAGTTTCAGGGGACAGAAAATCCAACTCAATCTGACTTAAGCAAGAAAGGCAAGTTGCTAGCTTACAGAACTGGTAAGTTTCAGGCATAGCTGGATCCGGGCGCTCAGAAGTCTGTTTATGTCATTTTCTGAGTGGGCATACCAGCCTGCACACCCCTAAAGGGAGCCCCTCTTCTTTAATAGCACCATTGGAAGTCCCATAGCTGCCCCTTACTGGCATGTGTTGGGTCGTGTGCCCGTCACTGAGCCAGTCACAGTGGCCAGGGTGCTGGAATGTGCTCATTGGTCAGGAAGCCGAGGGGCAAGGTTAACTCTACTGAAAAGTGGGAGGTTATTACCTTAATTCAGAATGGATGATGCTGGGCTAATAGGTGTAAAAACTGTCCATCTTACAGTTGAGGAGACTGAGGCCCTGCGAGGGGTGACTCTTATATTTGGTAAACAGCTCATGCCCAGTCCTCTGTCCCAGATCATCTGCCTGGACGTTTTGGAGGAAACGTCACTGTCATTATTTTTTTATTAACCGAGTATTCTTTAAACCCTGAAGGGAAGGATCCTGGCATCCCCCATCCCTGCTGTATCCAGCTACACAGGAACTATGGAAGTTGCAGAGCCCAGCAGCCCCACTGAGGAAGAAGAGGAGGAGGAAGAGCAGTCTGCCGAGCCTCGGCCCCGCACACGCTCCAACCCGGAGGGGGCCGAGGACCGGGCGCTGGGGACCCAGGCCAACGTGGGCAGCCGTAGTGAGGGTGAGGGTGAGGCAGCCAGTGCTGACGATGGGACTCCCAACCCACCAGGTGCTGGCCCAAAGCCCTGGCAGGTGCCCCCGCCAGCCCCTGAGGTCCAGGTTCGAACACCGAGGGTCAACTGTCCAGAGAAGGTGGTAAGTGTTGGTTGGGAATGGGGCGGTCGCTACATCGCCTTGTCAAAAGACCTCTTTAAAGTGTTAAAAAGCAAAGGATGTCACTTTGGTGACTAAGATGCACCTGAGCCAAGCCACAGTCTTTTCAGTCACTTTACGTGTGTGCAAAAGCTGGATGGTGTAAAAGGAAGACAGAAGAAAAATTGATGCACTTGAATTGTGGTGTTGGTGAAGACTGTGGTATATACCAGGGATGCCAGAAGAACGAACAAATCAGTCCTGGAAGAAATGCAACTAGAATGTTCCTTAGAAGTGAGGATGATGAGATTTTGCCTCACTTACTTTGGACACATCAGCAGGAATGACCAATCACTAGAAAAGCCCATCATAGTTGGTAAACTGGAGGGTCAGCAAAATCGAGGAAAACCCTCCTTGAGATGAATTGACACAATAGCCCCACGATGGACTCAGATATACCCCAAGGATTGTGAAGATGGTGCGGAACCAGGCAGCAGTTCATATTGTTACATATAAAACCAAAAAACCCATTGCCATTGAGTTGATTCCAACTCATAGTGACCCTATAGGATAGAGTAGAACTGTTCCTTAGGGTTTCCAGGGAGCAGCTGGTGGATTCAAACTGATGACATTTTGGTTAGCATCGTAGCATGCTGTAGCTCTCAACCACTGCACCACCCGGGCCCTGTTATATATGAGGTGGCCATGAATTGGACCTGACTCGACAGCAACTAACAAAAACATTTTGCCTTGTCAGTGGGGCTGCTTGGCAGGGGAAGGCTTGAGTAGTGGGGCTGTCTGGGGGCTGGTGTTCACAGCCAGTTGCTGCTGGACCCAGGGCCCCTCACCACCCCCCAACATCCTTTGCAGATCATCTGCCTAGACCTGTCAGAGGAAATGTCACTGCCAAAGCTGGAGTCATTCAACGGGTGAGATGGACATCTTGGGGCTCAAACACCTAGCCGTGGCTGGGGAGGGGCCCTGTCACAGAGACTTCCAGTACCAGTTGTCCCCCGGAGCAACTAGAGGCTCGCCAACAGGGAAATCTGAGGCAGGTGGAACCTCATCTAGGTTGGAGCCTGCTCTCTATGGGCTCTGGTTCGAGGTCATGAACCTAATGAAGCATCTGATCTCCCCAGGTCCCTAAACCCACTCTGAACGAGCAACTTCTAGAAAATTTAAATGAACACTCCCCCATCTCAAAGTCCTAGATCTGCTGTAACAGAAGTACCATAAGTGGGTGACTTTAAAGTGGGGGCTTTGAACTGGTTGGTTCTGGTTTGAACCCCTGCTGAGAATTTGCATTTTTACTGAGGCAAGGCTAATGGTGCTAGTTAGGGACCAGTTTTGAGAACCACTAGTAGAGCAGTGTGGTTTTCAAAATTTTTTATACATAAGGATCACCTGGTGATATTGTTAAAATGTAGGTTCTGATTTAGTATACCTGCATTAAAGAACAGAAGTTTATTTTCTCACAGTTCAGGAGGCTAGTCCAAATTCAGGGTGCCAGCTCTAGGGGAAGGCTCTCCGTCAGCTCTGGGAGAAAAATCCTTGTCTCAGCTTCCCCAGCATTCTGGAGTCCCTGGGTGAAGCAAATGGTTTCGCGCTTGACTGCTAACTGGAAGGTTGACGGTTTGAACCCAACCAGAGGTGCCTTGGAAGAAAGGTCTGCCACTCTGCTTCCAAAAGGTCACAGCTTTGAAAAACCCTGTACTACTCTGCACTCATGGGGTCACTATGAGTTGGAGGCAACTCCGTGGGGATATCCAGATGGCATCTGCATTTTCCCCATCTGTGCTTGCTTGCTCTTGTGCCTTATCTGCTCTTCTTATATCTCAGAAGTGATTGGTGTAAGACGCGCCCTACACTGATATGGCCTCATTCACATAACAAGGAAAGACCTATTCCCAAATGGGGTCACGTCCACGGGTATTAAACAAAAAAGTTGATTCCAACCCATAGCAACCCTGTAGGACAGAGTAGAACTGCCCCCTAGGGTTTCCAAGGAGCAGCAGGTGGGCTCATACTGCCGACCTTTTGGTTAGCATCTAAGCTCTTAACCACTGCACCGCTGTGGCTCCATCCACAGGTATAGGGGTTAGGATTTACAACACATATTTCTGGGAGACACAGTTTAATCCCTAACAGGCTGTGAGAAGCAGAGGTCTCAGGGAGTGAGCAGAGCCGGGATTCAGAACCAGGCCTGGCTGACCCCAAAGCCCCTGCCCTGAGCCACCTGAGTCGCTGCAGGGTCAGGTGGCCCAGGCCTGAGGGGCTTCCGGTTGGTCTTGTGGATGAGCCTGCCCTCCCCTCCCTGCTACCTGCCCACGACTGTCCTGCCAAGGAGAGTTCCAGCATGGGCTCAAGTGGAGTGAATGTGAGAACTGGGCTGCCCAGAGGGCGCCACCTGGAGAGGGTGGGACCTCAGAGGTCAGCCAGACCTGGTGTCCGACCTGCACCTCTGAACATCATCTTGGGGGTGGTGGAAGGTTTCCCAGCTGAGTGGGCAAGGAGCCCTGGGGCCCTCGGTCCAGGAGGCCCTGCCTCAGTGCGCCCCACTGCCTGCCTCCCCCCACAGCTCTAAAACCAACGCCCTCAACGTCTCCCAGAAGATGATTGAGATGTTTGTTCGGACCAAGCACAAGATCGACAAGAGCCACGAGTTCGCCCTGGTGGTGGTGAACGATGACACGGCCTGGGTGAGGCGGGGTGGGGGGCGCGGGGGTACCTTGGGGGTGAGGCCCGGACCCTTCCGCTGAGCCTTCTGCCTCCTGTAGCTGTCAGGCCTGACCTCTGACCCCCGTGAACTGTGCAGCTGCCTCTACGACCTGGAGACCGCCTCCTGCTCCACCTTCAGTATCCTTCCTGGGGGTACCCCCTGTGGCGGGGGGGGGTGGCCCTTCCTGTCACCCGAGCTGGGGAGAGGGTTGGCTGGCTCAGGATCACTTGGATTCAGATCCCAGTTCTGAACTTCAGTTTTCCCGTCTTTAAAATGGGGCAAAGATACCGTGTGGCCCAAGCGGTTGGTGTTTGGCTGCTAGCCCAGAGGTTGGCAGTGTGAACCCACGCAGTGGCGTCACGGAGCACAGTCCTGGTGAAATGCTTCAGTAAGGATTACAGGCAGGAAAACCCTGTGGGGCAGTTCTACTCTGCAACACATGGGGTCACCAGGAGTTGGCGTAGACTCAGCAGCTGGTTTCTATTGAGCACCTACTGGGTGCACAGAGGTCCCTGAGGGGCTTGAATGGTTTGCACTTGTCTGTTAACGTCAAGGTTTGCAGTTTGAACCCAACCAGTGGTGCCACGGAAGAAAGGCCTGGTGATCTGCTGCCATAAAGATGATAGCTAAGGAAACCCTATGGAGCGCAGTTGTGCTCTGTGACACATGGGGGCCCCGTGAGTCAGGGGCCGACGGATGACAGCTAACAAGAGAGACAGCCAAATGGGGCGCCAAACTGCCTAACCCAGAGAGTTCCTGGGAAGATAAAGGCATTCGTACAAATAGCAGAAACAGCTTGTTTCTGACACCAAGTACCACCGGAAGAGCTTCGCAGATCCTGACTTAGGCTGTCTAGGATGTACCCGCACGGGGGCACTTCATGCAGGGCCAGGTACACAGTAAGCGTTCAGTATACGGCAGCACGTAACCCCAAAGTTGCAGTTACCCCTATGGCCCCTTCAACCCGGGCGCAGCACATTTTATGCCAAGTTGAACATTAATAAAAGCCAGTTGCCATCGAGTTGACTCTCTCATGCCAGCCCTGTGCGTATCAGAGTAGAACTGTGCTCCATAGGGTTTTTGGTGGCTAGTTTTTCAGAAGCAGGTTGCCAGGGTTTTCTTTTGAGGTACTTCTGGGTGGACTTGAGTCTCCAACCTTTTGATTAGCAGCTGAGCACATTCCCTGTTCACACTACCCAGAGACTCTAGCTGAACATTAAAGTAAAAACTTGAGTAGAAAAGGATCCCTGGTCCCAGCAAGTTAAAAAAGTAATCAGTTGGAAGTGAAGGGGGAGGACAGTGGGGGCTGGGAATGGTGGGGACGAGGGTTGGGGTCTCAGGCTCAGGCTTTGTGAGGACAGCATCCCTCACCGTAAAGGAAAGGGAGTTTTGAGTCCTCCAGAGTTTCCAGGGTATCCAATGTTAGTCCCCCATCTCCTGATTCATGTTGAGGGGAAACCGAGGCTCGGAGAGGTGGAGCCACTTAGCCAGGGTCACATAGCACGTCTCTAGCAGAACTGTGGGAAATGGTCACTCCCAGTGTCAGGGACCTGTCCGCCCCTGCCTGGCACCGCTCTGCTACCTGCCTTCTCCTTAGCACTCCGCCAGATCTTGAAGGCCTCTTCAGCCTCATGTAAGTCCCTAAGGAGAAAGGATATTTTTCCTTTAGAAGGAAAGATCCTTTGTGGGCAAAAGCTCCAACCAGCACAGACATAGTCAGTGGAGCCCCAAAGCCTCCCCACTCCCAGCCTCTCCCCCTGGAACAGTCGTTCACTTCTCTGTTTGGAAACATTTTTCTCAAAAGAGGCCCTTCCCCGAGTCTCACACTAGTTCTGTGACTGCCACATGCTCCTTCGCCCTCATCTTTTTTTTTTTTTATAACCCAGGGGTTGGCAGACTTTTAGCATACAGGGCCAGATGGTAAATAATTCAGGCTCTGCAGGTCTTAGGGTCTCTGTCACAGCTACTCAACTCTGCTGTTGTTTCCAGAAAGCAGCCATAGACAATACATAATGGATGGGTGTGGATGTGTATCAACAGAACTTTATTGACACACACTGACATTTGAATTTCATAGACTTTTCACCTGTCAGGCAATATTCTACTTTTTATTTTTTCAGCCCTTTAAAATATGTAAAAACCACTTTTTGTTTGCCAACCGCTGTTTTAACTAACTCCTTTCTTTCCCCTTTCTCATCCTTATTAACCTGGTACGACCATCTCAGCCGGTTTTGCAAATGAGTCCCTGGGGTAAATTCCCAGTGGAGGACATACTGGGTCAAAGACTAGCTGCATGCTTCTGATTTTGCTAGACTTCGCTGAAGAATTTTCTTAAGAAATACTTACCTCTGAACATTGATGACTGAGGTGCTCTGTCTCCTCACAGGCTCCCTAATACTGGGGTTGATCCTCCTGTTGAAAGTTCTACCCATTTGATAGGTGGGGAAAGGCTGCACGTTACTTTGCTGTGCTTTTCCTTGAGCCTCTTTTTGTTACATTTTTAAAAAATTGTATGTAACACAGTATTTGACAGTTCAGCATTCTCTCTTCTTTTTGTTCATTTTTAAGCCGTTCAGTATTTTCCCAGTTATTTATCTATTTGTGGACTTTGGCTATTTTTCTGTGGAGATGTTGACTTTTTCTTATTGGTGATAAGGTTTGCTTTTTACTATTAAGAACCCTCCATTTGCCTAGTGCTCTTTGCCCAAACATTACCCCATCCTGGACGAGGGTGGGGTCCACCTGGGATGCTGACTTAGCAAAGAAGATATGGTCCCTGCATCAGGGTATCCTGGCCTGGTAGGGGAGGTACATGTCACTAGGCAGTTCCAGCTCAGCTGTGATGGGGGACGCTTAGGGCTCTGAGGGTGGACAGAGTAGAATCCAGCCCCAGGGGTCTGTGAAGGCTCACTGGGGGAGAGATGAGGCGGGGAGGTGCTCCAGGCAGAAGGAACAGCAGGGTGGGGAGGTTCAGAGGCAGCAGTGAACTCTGGAGGGGCCTTGCCCACCTGGTGAGGAGCTGGGCTCTCTTTGAGGGTGATGAGCAGGGCAGACCCTCAGGGTGTGCTCTGGCCGGACCCTGCCCTCCGGCTCTGCAGCCAGCAGAAGACGGAACTGCCAGTCACAGAGAATGTGCAGACGATCCCGCCCCCATATGTGGTCCGCACCATACTCGTCTACAGCCGTCCGCCCTGCCAGCCCCAGTTCTCCCTGACGGAGCCCATGAAGGTGGGTGGGGCCACGGAGAGGAAGGGACACCTGGAGCCAGCTGGGTGGTGGTTAGACACCAGGAGGGACTTCCCAGCGGCAGTGGCTGGGGCACCTGGGAATGGATTTCAGGGGCTGAAGGAGCATTCAGGATCATGGCCATGGGGGCAGGGGATGATTTGAGCCTCCAAGGCTGGTGTTCTTCCCCTGCAGAAAATGTTCCAGTGTCCATATTTCTTCTTCGATGTTGTTTACATCCACAACGGTGCAGATGAGAAGGAGGAGGAGATGAGCTGGAAGGTGAGCGGCCATGGCAAACGTGTGGGGCAGGTATGGGTGACTACCTGGGGTCTGGGGGGATCCTCCACAGGGGTCCTTACCTCCATTTACCAGCCCTGGAGCCCTGGCCCAGTTGGGCCATGATCATTCAGTCATTCAACAGCCATTGCTTATGTGTATGCTGTTAGCTCACAGTGGCCAAATAAGGCAGGAGTCACATGCTAGGGAGGCTGGGGGTCCTTGGGACATTGGCTCAGGGAACATGTCTGGGTTCCATCTACCTCCTCCCCAGCCTCTATTGTTTCTTGCCCTTCCTGCCTGTGCCTTCACTGGGCCCTCCCCAGGCTCTGCTGGTTCTTCTCATCTCAGCCCCAAGTAGCTGTGAGACCTTGAGTGGGCCCCTTACCTCTCTGAGCCTCAGTTTTCCCAACTACAAAGTGGAGACCAGCCTTCTACTCACCCATTAATACTCAACTCAGAAGGCCCTCCTTTGGGATGCCTTCCCTGCTCCTTAAGAAAGAACGTCATTGGGGCTGGGGGTATCTGTGTCCGACTGTGTCTCTACCTAGAGGGGGAGGACTGTGCAGGTGGGAGGGAGTGGTTGCTGAATGCTGAAAGTATTTTCTGCTTGGAGAACTCCTCTGGGAAGCCCCCTCCTCTGGGAAGCCCTCCAGAGGCAGGGAGGGCCTGTCTAGGGGAACCCCTGGCTGACCAGACCCCTCTTCGTGGCCTCCCCAGGACATGTTTGCTTTCATGGGCAGCCTGGATACCAAGGGCACAAGCTACAAGTATGAGGTGGCGTTGGCGGGGCCGGCCCTTGAGCTGCACAACTGCATGGCCAAGCTGTTGGCTCACCCGCTGCAGCGGCCCTGCCAGAGCCACGCTTCCTACAGCCTGCTAGAAGAGGAGGATGAGGCCGCCGAGGTTGAGGCCACTGTCTGAGCCAGCCGTGAGCACCTCAGCTTCCCTGCATGGTGACAGCCTTGGCCTGGAGTGGCAGCTCTCAGACTGGCTTCTGTGGAGACCTGAGGGGGTGCCAGGAGGCAACCGAGAGGCTGTGTGCACCCATTCTCCATGTTCCCCAGCTGATCCCCCACCCCTAGTTGATGTCAATTGTAGCTTTTAATCTTTCCCGTGGGATTTTGTCATCAAAATAAAAATGTGAGAATCCACCACCCCAGCCCACTTGTATTAACTGGGATCTTCTTGGTTGCAAATGACAGAAAAACCCATCCACTGAGCCAAAACAGGAAAGAGTTGGTTCCTGTGGCTGAGAAGCTTGGTGGCTTCAGGCCAGGCTGTATCCGGGTGCTTGGACAACACATGTAATGCCCTGTATGGTTGATGTCCAATGTGCCCTGCCTTCTCCCAACCCTGGAGAGGGATGAGATGGCCCCACCACTCACCAAACCCCAAACCAGGTGAAGTGAGGGCTCTCCCAGCACCCCTGTATGATTGGCCCTGCCTGGGTCATGTGAGCTCCCATTAGGACAGCCATGGGCCACAGCCCCAGGATGTTCTGATTGGTTGGGCCCAGATCATGCCTTTCCCCAGGGGTTGGAAGATCGACAGTTCTATCAGGGAAGTGTGGATGTTTCCCAGAGGAAGGGGATAGGGGTAACACACTACAGGTCCACCATTCAACCACTTTTCTAGATAATGTGCACTTGTGAAAGAAGTTTACCAGCCAGATTTTCTTAGCTCCATATGAGATGAAAATAGTTTTATTGAGCAACTGCTCTCGCCTCCCGGTGACCATTTACTGAACACCTAGTGTGTCCTGTGCCTGCTCCTTCAATCCTCACACCAGCCTCCATTTTACAGAGGAGGCTGAGGGCAGCAGAGGTACAGCAGCGTCAGCGTTCCTAAGTAATGGACTCCCACTCCCGCGGGGTTGAAAACTGCTGCACAGAACTTCTGGAGGTGGGGGCTGGACAGGGAGGCCTCCTGTAGCATTGGGGCTGTGCGCACTAATGGGGAGCCCCTGGGTGGTGCAAATGGTTAAGCAGTTGACTGCTAACCAAAAGGTTGGTGGTTCAAAACCACCTAGAAGCACCTCGAAAGTAAGGCCTGGCGATCTGCTACTGAAAGGTCAGCCTTGAAAAGCCGATGGAGCCGTTCTATTCTGCACACATGGGGTTGTCCTGAGTCAGAAGTGACCTCCTGGCAAGCAAAAACAACACATCAATGGAGGTCTTCTCAGTAGAGGGTTCCGAGAGACTTCCATACTGTGGGCACCCCGGGTCCCCATCATAGCTCCACCCCCTCCAGCGGGGTGGGTCTCCCCAATATGAGCTGAGATACTGGCACACCCCAGCCCTTATCGGTGGCCCCAGACCTCTTTCCTGAGCGCCACCCCGGGTCTCGGGTCCGGGTGGCACCGACGCGAACCCCGAACCAGATGTGGACGCAGGTCCGGTGTGGCGCGGCGCGGCCTGGCTGGGGACCCCAAGCGGGGATCCACGGGCAGCGGTACGCCGCGGCGCATGCGCGCGGGAATAGCGCGGGAAACCGGCGGCTCGGGGAGAGCCGGCACCGCCCGGCCATGGGCGCTGCAGACCGGCTGGCGCAGCTGCTGCGGGCGGCGCTTCGGGCGGAGGAGCCGCGGTGAGCCTGGGGCCCAGGCAGGGCCGTGCTGGGCCAAGGCCAGGGCTAGGCTGACGCCGCTGTCCCCTGTCCCCAGGGAAGTGGAGGAGCTGCTGCGGCGCGGCGCCGACCCCAACCTGGTGCTACCGGACGGCGCGGCGGCCATGCATCTGGCGGCCGGGGCGCGGCGCCCGCGCGGCCTCCGCTGCCTCGAGGCGCTGCTGCGGCGGGGCGGGGATCCCAACGTTCGGTGAGGCGGCCCGTCACCGGGCAGGCAGACAGAGGTCGGGGGCGAGGCCCGAAGGCCCAGGGAGGGGCCGCACCGTTCGGGGGTGGTGCTTGGGGCCCAAGGGCTGGGACCAGGGTCGGAAGGGGGCGGTTGGAGTCCCAGGTCGTGGGCGGGCTATTGGGTTGCGCTGGAGCCAAAGGGTGGGGATCAGGGGTTCGGATCTGAGGGCGGAGGCTTGCGGCGTTGGGAAATCGGGACCGATGCTGACCCTTCTCCGGCCGCCACCCAGCTCGTCTGAGGGCCTGACCCCGCTGCATGTAGCTGCCGCCTGGGGCTGTCTCCGCGGCGTGGAGCTGCTGCTGAGCCAGGGAGCGGACCCGGTGCTGCGCGACCAGGTGGGGACTCTGCGCGGGCCGGCGAGGAGCGCGCGCGGGCAGGAGGGCGGACAAAGGGCCTAGGGCGCCCCCTGCTGACTGCGCCGCCGCAGGACGGTCTCCGCGCGCTCGATCTGGCAGAGCAGCAGGGACACCGGGACTGCGCGCGCGTCCTGGGGAAGCTGGGGATGCGAACCCGGATCCGCGCACCGACTCTGGAGCAGGAGCCCGATCCAGAGCCCGGTGGTGAGTGGGCCCTTAGGGGCCTCGGGGCTTCTTCTACTGTTTTTGATGGCTTTGAGTGTCTCGGGCACTTTCTGTTTCCTCACGTCTCCAGCCCTATCTGTCTCCAGCTGCTTTAGCAACCGCTGTCTCTGGCTCTATCTCTGGCTGTTTCTGACCATCTTCTATTTCCGGTTATCTCAGAACGTGTCCAGCTGTCTCAGGCAGTTTCTGACTGGTTCTGCCTTTTCCCCACTGTCTCTCGAGGTTCCCGACTGTCTTGAAATGCTTCCAATTGTTCTTGCACTTTTTTCAGTTGTCTGGCAGTTTCCAGCCATCTCCAGCTGTTTCCAGTGGTCTCCGGCTGTTTCTGTCTTTGGGTATTCTGGCTGTGTTTCGATGCTCTCCAGCTGTCTCTGGCTGTCTCCCACTGTTTTCTGCTGGCTGTCTCTGCCTCCAGCTCTCTCCCTCTTCTCTGTAACCCCAACTGCCTGTATCTGAGTTCGGCTCAGATATTTCTGTCTCTCCTGCCATGCCCCCCTCCTCTCTGATCCACTGTCTCTCCCCTACTCCAGGCCCTGAAGAAAATGGACTGCGCACCAGCCTTTCTGTCCCTCCCAATGTGACCTTGGACTCCACAGTGCTCCAGACCCAGCTGGGCATAGGTGACGGTAGGGACCTGGGCCTTGAGGCTGCTCCTGGACAGCCCAACCTCCCTGAGCCCCAGGAGGCTGCTAACCAGAACCACAGCTTGGAGGCCCCCCTGGGGCTTTGGGACTACAGCTCTGAAGCCTCCTTTGTCACCGCAGTGGAGGCCTCTGGAGCCGAGGACTCAGCCCCTGACAGCCCCCCCTGGGCCAGGTCATTGCCCCACACCATGCAGGGACTCCTGCCTGGCGTCTGGCCACCCCAGAGGGTGCCAAGGTCCCTGAGTGCCTCACCGCTGGCTCATCGAGCCATAATGGGGAACAGGGAGGCAGAACTCAACTCTCATCTGCAGGCCCTGACTCTGTCTTCCACGGATGCAGATGACTCCGCTTCCTCCTCCTCTACCTCCTCCACTCCTTGCCCAGCCCAGAACCCCCTATGGGAACCGCCACTGGGACCCCCTGACCTGTACTTCCTGACCGATGACCAGACATCCCTCGACAGCGATGTGGCTGCCCTTTGGCTGACAGAGGACGAGGAGCAGTCCACAGATGGCAGGGACCCTGTCCCCACTTGCTGGCACCCACCGGTCCCTGCCGTGTCTGACCTGGAGCTGCTGTGGCAACTCCGAGTGCACGGAGAGAGTCCTGGCCCCATCACACCCTTCACCCGACCATACTACCTCCAGCGGCTAGAAGAAGCCAAGGCTGGGCCTGGTTAGTCCCTTCTGAGCCCACAGCATCTGCAGCCCCGCTTTCCGCCTCTCTGGGAACCACTCCTTCCTCCCTCTCCCTTGACTCAGTTTCCCGTCCCAGGCCCAAACCTTGCAGGTCACAGCCCGGAGCTGGCCGAGGCCCTGCGGACAGGCCGCATCCCAGATGCCCAGGCAGAAGAGGACGCACTAGCCCAGCAGTTTGAGCAGCCTGATCCCGCCAGGAGGTGGCGGGAAGGAATTGTGAAGTCTAGCTTCACATACCTGCTGCTGGACCCCAGGTAAGACTCAAGAGTGGGAGCTGGACCTTCCTGGGATTGACTCTTCCTTGTTGTGTGACTTCAGTAAGCGTCTGGCCCTATCTATAAAGGCAGGTGGATCCAATTCAACATGACAAGCAGCCTCAGGAAATAGCTACTTCTCTCTGATTCTATAAGGTGGGGTCGCTAGACATAGGTTAGAGCTGCTCTGTGACCTTGGGGACTGTCTCTGGGGTCCCTTTGGTCACTTTTCCCTCTCTGAGCTGCCCATTTTCTCCAGGGAAACTCAGGACCTGCCAGGCCGAGCCTTCTTGCTGACCCCAGCTGAACGTCTCCAGACATTTGTCCGCGCCATCTTCTATGTGGGCAAGGGGACACGGGCCCGCCCAGATGCCCATCTCTGGGAAGCCATTGGCCAACGTGGGCGGCCAGGAAAGCAGGTGTGGGGATCAGGATCAGGGTTCCTGCAGAGGCAGCCATGCACAGGTAGAGAGAGGAAGGAGGGAATTGGGAGGCTGACCCATGACCCCATCCCCACTCTGGGCCCCCAGGCCTGTGCCAAGGTGCGCCGGATTCTGGACATCTGGGCCAGTGACCGTGGTGTCATCTCCCTGCATTGCTTCCAGCACGTGGTCGCCGCGGAGGCCTACACACGGGAGGCATGTCTTGTGGATGCTCTAGGTGGGTGCTTGGTGCATGGTGCACGGGGGAGACTTGGCCTGCCAATTCCCTCAATCCCTCCATCTCAGGCCTGTTCGTTTGTTTAATGAGCAGTCATTGAGCACCAACTCTGTACCTACTTGTGCAAATATTTTGCTTTGTCGGTTTATCCCCACTAGAAGACAATACACAGTGGGTTCGTTGTCACATACTTGTGCTAGGGGTCCCTGAGTTGCCCAGTTACCCCACCCCTAATCTCCCCAGGGATCCAGACGCTGACCAACCAGAAACAAGGGCATTGCTACGGAGTGGTGGCGAGCTGGCCTCCTGCCCGGCGCCGCCGCCTGGGGGTGCACCTGCTGCACCGTGCCCTCCTTGTCTTCCTAGCTGAGGGCGAGCGAGAACTGCGGCCCCAGGACATCCAGGCCCGCGGCTGAGCACTGGAGAACCGGCCATCTGGCCTGGGCGAAGAGCAGAGTGTTTAAACATCCTGGCGACCACATGCAGATAGTAGCCACCATCTCTGCCTCCAGAAGGCAAGGCCGGTGGGGTGGGCTCCCTCCACAGGCTAAAGGAGAACTCTTTAGAGGTGGGACTGCCAGGGAGGGAGTGAGCTCCCTATCACCAGAGGTAGACAAGCAGGGATCTGAAGGTGCTTCGGAACATTCTGGTGCTTTTGCAGTTTGGTCCTTGTTGCATAGACAGTCCAGTTTTATCTGCCAGTCACAGAGAGGAGCTGCTGGACCCCCTTGTGGGGCAGGCTGGGGGCTCCTTAGAGACATACTCAGGGGTTCCATTTCCAGACCAGTTACTTATCTGTCTGAGCCTCAGTTTCCTTAGTTGAACAACACAGACAGTGAGAGGCCTTACCTCAGGGGATTAAACAAGGTCATCAGGTAAAGCTGTGGCTCAGCCCAGCACTGGGCAGAGGTGGCCCCGAAGCCCAGGTGGAACTCCCAAGTGGGAGATGTTCTCTCGTCCCTGGGGTCATCATAAGTCGGGACCAACTCAGTGGCAGCTAACAAGTCCCGTACCCTGTCCACTGATTCTCAAAACCCCCACACAGACCTCAACTGGACCTCCTCTTCCCCACCAGGGGATTGGCTGTTTGGCTGTCTCCCTCTATGGGAGGTCAAGTGCATGGAGAGAGTCCCAGCCCCATCACACCCTTCACCTGACCACATTACCTCCAGCGGCTGGAAGAATTGCTGTACAGCGTGGGCCTCGTGGTGTGGCTTCTCTGAGCTTGTCTCTTCTGCTGTAAAATGGGGTTAATAACCCCAGGTCCCCAGCTGTGCTACCAGATTGCAGACTAGTCACATATACAAAGAGCTTCTGTAAACACCAAGCCACCATCCGTGTGAGGTACTGCTGTGATGTTGGCAGCCTAGTTTGTGGGGGATAGTTGAAATTTTCTAGATGTTGCTTCTTCAAAGTGGGTTTACAGACTTGGCGGAGCCCAGGTGGTGCAAACAGTTTGCAGTCAGCTGCTAACTTAAAGGCTGGTGGTTTGAACCCACCTGGCAGCACCACGGGAGAAAGGCCTGGCGATCTGCTTCCCTAAAGATCACAGCCAACAAAATCCAACAGCATTCAGTTCTACTTTTTAACACATGAGGCCGCCATGAGTTGGAGTCGACTTGATGACAATGGGTCTTTTTAGGGACCTAAGGAGATGTGTTGCCTCATTGGGTTCATGACCCGCTCATCATGGCTCAGCAAACCAGGGCCCACAGGGAGCAGTCTGTAACCTGGGTTGAGGTTCCACTTGCCTCACATTCTCCCATTACTGAGTGCCAGAGGGGACAGCTGGTATTGGAATTAAGGACACAGTCTCTGGAGTGGGCCTGGGATTTACCACTTGTATGAAGCTTAAGAGGCCTTTGAGCTTCTGTTTTCCTTATGTGTGAAAACAGGGAGGCTTCCCAGACATCAAGTCTCATACAGCAATAGCAACTAAAATGGTATGGCATTGGCCCAGGAATACACAAGCAGGTCATCAGAAAAGAATCCAGAGGTCCTAAGAGACCTATGAAGAGATGGGATTTAGTCTAACCCAGGGTTTATCACCCTCAGCCCTGCTGCCATTTCATTCTGGATCATTCTCTGTGGTGGGGGCCAACCTGTGCACTATGGGGTGCTGAGCAGCATCCCCGGGCTCCACGCACTAGTTGCCAGTAGCAGCCCCCCCCTTCCAGCTGTGACAACCAAAAAAGTCTCAGACATCACCAATGTCCCTTGAGGGATAAAGCCTCCCTTGGCTGAGACCACTGGTGTAAACTAAAGATAGGCTCACGAACAAGTGGGGTAAGGAGAGAAGATTCAGGAACCGAGGAGACGATCCCCGCCTCTAATTCACACAAACCACAGACGGACCTAGACAGGCACTGTGATGGATTAAGCTGGGCCTGTCCCAAAAAAATATGTGTTGGAACTCTAACCCCTACACCTGTGGGTGTGATTTGGGTTAGGAATAGGATTTTCGTTGTGTTAATAAAGCTTTTTTTTTAATAAAGCTGTGTCAGTGGGAGGTGGGTCCTAAACCGAATCACTTCTGAGTGATATAAGGAAACCCTGGTGGCGTGGTTAAGAGCTTGGCTGCTAACCAAAAGGCTGGCACTTGGAATCCACCAGGTGTTCCTTGGAAAGTCTATGGGGCAGTACTACTGTGTCCTATAGGGTCGCTATGAGTTGGAATTGACCTGACGACAGCTAGTTTGGTTTGGTTTTGGTTTAAATGACATAAAGAGCAGCATAGACAGAGACAATCGAGCCCAAACAGGGGGAGATAAGCACACTTGATCACCAAAGAACCAAGTAACGCTGGAAGAGAAGAGGACCTTTCCCCAGAGCCGACAGATAGAGAACCCACCCCTAGAGCCAGTGCCCTGAATTCATACTTCTAGCCTTCTGAACTGTGAGAAAATAAATGTTCTTCAAAACTGCCCACTTGTGGCATTTGTGTTACAGCAGCACAGGGGAACTGAGACCGATGTCAAAACAAAACTGTTTGTCAAGTCGACTCCAACATGTTTTAGAGTAGAACTGTGTTTCATAGGGTTTTCAATGGCTGTAATCTTTACGGAGGGTCCCTGGGTGGTACAAGCAGTTTGTGCTTGGCTGCTAACATACAGGTTGGCGGTTCAAACCCACCCAGTGATCTGCTTCCATTAAGATTACAGCCAAGAAAACCCTATGGAACAGTTCTACTTTCTATCACACGGGGTCATCATGAGTCAGAATTAACTTGATGGCAACTAACAACAACCACCTTCACGAAAGTAGATAGCTAGGCCTTTCTTCCATGGCGATGCTGAGTAGATATGAACCGCCAGCCTAGTTAGTTGAGTTCAAATTGTGCCTAAACGGGCACATATTAAAGTAAAATATGTTAGGTGTCATCAAGTCGATTTTGACTCATAGTGACTCCATATGACAGTGTAGAATGCCTCAGAGTTTTCTTGGCTGTAATCTTTATGGGAGCAGATCGCTAGGTCTTTCTCAGACAGCTGCTAGGTGGGTTTGAACCACCAACCTTTCAGTTAACAGTTGAGTGCTTAAACGTTTGCACCACCAGCACTCCTTAGATATAGCCCATTGCTGTCGAGTCAATTCCTACTCATAATGACCGTATAGGACAGAGTACAACTGCCCCATAGAGTTTTCAAGGAGCACCTGGTAGATTCGAACTGCCAACCTTTTGGTTAGCAGACATAGCTCTTAACCACTGTGCCACCAGGATTTCCCCCTAGATATACTGAAGAGCAAAATTCTGGCCATGCAGCAGGGAAATCCTCCAGCTAGACATAAAAGGAAAAGACAGATTTGGTGGTTTAAAAATAAAAATTGTCTTCATGATGAAAGTGACCCTAAACCAAGCTAAGAGATAAAATGAGGATAATAAGTCAAACTAATAGGTGCAGGTGGGGTGGTGTGACGAGGATTCAATGAGCTGATGGGTGTTGCACTCAGCACAGGGCCTGGCATACAGTGAGCACTCACTTATGGCAGCTGTCTTTCATGGAGCCCTGGCGGCACAGTGGTTAAGAGCTGGCCTGCAAACTGAAAAGGTGGGCATTTCAAATCCACCAGCAGCTCCTTGGAAACGATATAGGGTCCCTATGAGTTGGAATCAACTCCATGGCAGTGGGTTTGGTTTTTTTGGGTCTTCCATGCAGGAGACCTGGATTCAATTCTTGCCCAACGTACCTTTTTCATAGCCACCATCCGTCAGTGGAGGCTTGCTTCTTGCTGTGATGCTGAACTTGTTTCAGGGTAGCTTCTAAACTAAGATGGACTAGGAAGAAAGGCCTGGCAGTCTGCTTCTGAAAAATCAGCCAACAAAAACCCTATGGATCACAATGGTCCAATCTGAACTGGCCACAGGGATGGTGCAGGATCTGGTAGCATTTTGTTCCGCTGTGCATGGGGTAATCATAAGTTGGGCCAACTCAATGGCAGCTAACAACAGACCTGTACCCTGTTTACTGATCCTCAAAATCTCCGAGTGGACCTCAACTGGACCTCCTTTTCCCGGCCAGGGATGAGAGCTCATTCCCTGGTTGGCTGTCTCCCTCTATGGGAATACTGCCCAAGCAGCCCCTGCATTCTGGGGCTGGACCATAGACATCCTCAACCTTCTGCAACCTGGACCATAGACATCCTCAAGGCTCTACAGGTCAGCCCAGAGGGTGCAGCACCAGCATCAGCCCAGTCTGCAGATGGGGAAAATGAGGCTCAGGGGGTGAGGACTCTGACCTGGGGTCCTCCAACACGGGTTCAGAGGCCCCGATTGTCATTTTTTTTTATTGAGTTATAAGTTGAGATGTGCAGGTTCTATGTCGCCAGACCCCCCACCCCACCCACCTCGGGCGACAATACCTCCCAGCGCGACGGAAAGGGGGTACTGCGGGGGTCTCAGGGGAGGGAGTGGCCCCAAGGGTCCCTGCAGGGCTCGCGGGTCCCGGGATAAAGCACGCTGACAAAGACAGAGAGCGGGGGTGGGAGCCTGCCTGGGCTATGGAGTGGGGGTTGGGGGGCTTCTGTACAAGGTCACCTCCGTGGGGTCCTGGCAGCGGCCCCCATACAGTATGGGTCCGCAGGACAGTAGCAGAGGGTGGGGCTTCCACCTAGCTCCCCAGTGCCCCGCCCAGGGGCGTCTCCCTGACCTGGCCCCGCCCACGGGGGCGGGACAAGCGGCCGCCCAGGTGGCTGCGCTGCAGAAATGGCTCTGGCCGCAGGTCCTCCAGCTCCACTGCTCACCAAGTGATGCCCACTGCCCGCAGCTACTTTTTCTCTTCCTGGGGCGCAGGCAGGGCCTGTGGCATGGGCTCCGGCTCCCACAGCAGGAACTCATGGAGCAGCGTGTTCACGGTTTCCGGGCACTCAAGCATCACCATGTGGCTGCCCTCTTCGATGAGTTTCAGGAAGGCCAGGAGCAGGATCTGCGGGGACGTGGGGTGGCCCTGAACTTCCCACCATCCACTCGCAGCCCTCAGCACAGGAAAGTCCCTTCTACAGTCTACCCTTCATCCCTCCCAGTCCACCCAGTCGGGGGGAGAGGGGATCCTGTCCTGGGAATCCCCCACTGGGAAATACCAGACGTCCCTTATGCAGTCCACCCTTCAATCTAATGGGGGGCCAGAAGATGGCCTGTCACCCTGCTGGAGCAGGATGCGATGGGCCAACTCATTCATTCCTTCAGCATTTATTAAGTGTCTACAGAATGTGCAGAGCAGGGTTTCCCACCTCAGCGCTCCTGACATTTGATTCTGGATCAGCCTCTCGGGTGGCGGCCGTCCTGTGCACTGTAGGATGTTGGTCTCCATCCACTAGATGCCACTAGCACCTACCCCAGTCATGACAACCAACAATGTCCCCAGAAGTTGCCCACTATCTCCTGGAAGGCAGAGTCGCCCCAGGTAAGTACCACTACTCCAGAGCTATTCTAAGTGCTAAGGGTCTCAAGTCCCTTTCCTGGATGCCTCTAATGGGGTCTGATGCTCCCTGGCCCTGCTCTCCCAGAACCACACTGCCCTCACTGGTCTCCCATGAATCCACAGCGCAGACTCTGTGCACAGAGCATTCACCCCTCTGAGGGGCGGTGGCTGGGGACGCACGTGATCTTAACACCCGTCCAGGGCAGCTGCGCTTCCAGGATTCCACCTTTTGCAAGAAGAGGAACGCTTTCGGCTCTCTGCGCCCGCGCGCAGAAGGCAGAGGCAGCGCTTCCAGAGGTCCCGCCCCCTGGGCAGCCCACGCCCCCTGAGGTGCCCGCCCCTCTCCGGCCCCGCCCCCTACCTCGGCCATACGCTGGTCCTCCTCCACGGGCACAAACTTGTCGTGCATGCCGTGGACAAGGAGGACTGGCACGGTGAGCTCGGCGTGGTACACTTCGTCGCCCTCGGGCCAGTACTGACCGCTCATCATGGCGCGCAGCACGAAGGACGACACATTGAACGCGTTGCCCTCTTTCAGCAGCTGCTTCTCCTTGGCTCCTTGGCGGGCAAAGCCAGCCCTGGTGGAGGAAGCACCGCAGGATCCCATCGTGCCAGCCCCACCAGCAGGGTCGCCCCGGACGCCAGCCCCAGCCCCAGCAGAGCAGCCTTCCCTCCACCTGACTCCTGGCGATGCCGGGCCAGGGTCTCTGTCCTGGGATCCGGGCACTCACTTGAGGAAGCTCCAGGCCAGGCAGGGGGACAGGCAGTGCAGGATGCACGTGGGCATGTTGAAGATGGAGCAGATGCTGGGCTCCAGCGCTGTGGGGCCCCCGCCGTTGATCATGATCACCTTGTGCACCAGATCGGGGTACTCGTGGGCCAGGAACGTGCAGAAGGAGACGCTGCCGGGGAAGGTTGAAGGTCAGCAGGAGAGAGGCAGGGAGGGGGTTAATGCCCTCCCCTCATCCAGGAGGTGGGTCCTTGAAGGCCAAGGATTTCCCCCTACAATCCATGGACACCTGACAGGGCCGGATGGGGCTTCTCGAATGCTCGAAAATTGTGAGACTGTGTGTGTGTGTTGAGGGCAGATTTTTCTGGACAGAGGATCCAAATCCAGAACTTTCATCTGATTCTCAAATGCTCCATGACCCCCAAAAAGGGTATGGATTACATATTACCAAATGTCTCTGATGAAGTGCTATACTACTAGCTGATTAAATCCACCCAGAGGTGCCTCAGAAGATAGGCCTGGAGATCTGCTTCCGAAAGGTGACAGCCTTGAAAATCCTATGGAGGAGTTCTGCTTTGCACACATGGGGTTGCCAGGAGTTGGAACTGACTTGAGGGCAACAAACAACAAGTGTCAGGAAAGCAATCAGATTAAACAGACCCTACCCAGAGAAGGCCACTGTTGCCTAGGTATCTGTCCCCTTTAAGGATCTTTTCTCTCCTACTTTGAGTGTGGTTTATGCCAGGTGGAAGGCCACCACCTCAGAGGCCCCCAAAGTCTAGTTCCTCACTCCCTCTAAAGCAGGGGTAGGCAAACTATGGCCTGTGGGATGGTCACCCTTTTTTGTAAAAAAGTTTACAGTATTTTGTAAATAAGTTTCGCTAGTAGGACAACAGAGTTGAGAAGTTGCCAACAGAGATTATATGGCCACAAGCCTAAAATATTCAGCTCCTGGCCGTTTAGTTTCTAAAGCAAAGGCTCTGGGTTTAACAAGCTTCTATCATAGAGCAGTTTGTAGGGTGGGAAAGGATATAGGCAGGAGTCAGGCTGACCATACTAATGACTCTTTATGTGTCCTTGAGCAGGTTGCTTAACCTCTCTGACCTTCAGTCTCCTCATTCCTGAAATGGTAAAAGTGCTGACCTCATAGCCTTGTTATGAGTTGGTGCACATAAAGGTGTCAACAGGAACTACCACAGCCAGGTCCTCATTTAACTGGAGGAGTCACTTGCTATAAACACTGACTTTTTAAGGATGTTATCATCTTAGCAAGTAAGAACTGTGCTACCTCCCAGTCTGTATTCCTTTCTTTTGGATACTTACATAACTTATTTCTTTGTCTTGTCTTGTAGCATGGGTTACAATCACTAAAACAGTGATTCTCAACCTGGCTGGTTTATCAAATCCTGTGCTTCTGCCTGGATGAAGTAGAGAATGGTACTACTTTTCAGTGGTCAGGTGCCTAGCCCAAAGCCTTCAGTGGAATGAGCTCTTGAAAAATGCCTTTGTAAAGAGAATTTACAGGATTCCAATGAGCACTTCCTTACTACATGTGGATAGCCTGAGCTGCTGATTTTTGTTGTTGTTGTTGTTGTTATTGTGCTTTAAGTGAAAGTTTACAGTTCAGTTTCTCATACAAAAATTTATACACACATTGTTATGAGACCCTAGCTGCTCTCCCTATAATGTGACAGCACACTCCTCCTTTCTACCCTGTATTTCCTGTGTCCATTCAACCAGCTCCTGTCCCTTTCTGCCTTCTCATCTCGCCTCCACACAGGAGCTGCCCATTTAGTCTCATGTATCTACTTGAGCTAAGAAGCACTCTCTTCACAAGTATCATTTAATGTTTTATAGTCCAGTCTAATCTTTGCCTGAAAGAGTTGGCTTCGGGAATGGTTTTAGTTTTGGGTTAACAGAGAGCCCGGGGCCATGTCTTCTGGGGTCTCTCCAGTCCAGTCAGACCAGTAAGTCTGGTCCTTTTGTGAGAATTTAAGGTCTGCATCCCACTTTTCTCCTGCTCCGTCAGGGACTCTGTTGTGTTCCCTCTCAGGGCAGTCATTGGTGGTAGCCAGGCACCATCCAGTTCTTCTGGTCTCAGGCTGATGGAGTCTCTGGTTTATGTGACCCTTTTGTCTCTTGAGCTCATATTTTCCTTGTATCTTTGGTGTTCTTCATTCTCCCTTCTGAGCTGCTGATTTTTAAATTTAGCCTAGGACAGCAGGTCTCAACCAGGGTGATTCTGTTCCCAGGGCAATATTGGAGACATTTTTGACACGACTGGGGTGGTGGGGTGTGTCGAGGTCAGGGATGTTGCTAAACATCCTACAGTGTACAAAACTGTCCCCAGAGCAAAGAATTGTAGTTGTTGCTGTTACCTGCTGTCCAGTCAGCCCTGGCTCATGGCAACCCCATGCACAACAGGATCAGATCACAGGGTTTTCGTTGGCTAATTTTCGGAAGCAGACCACCAGATCTTTTTTCTGAATCTGTCCTAGTCTGGAAGCTCCGCTGAAGCTGGTTCAGCCTCATAGCAATATGCAAGCCTCCATTGACGGGGGGTGGCTGTGCCTGCAGTAAATTGGTTCAGAACTGAGCCCGAGTCTCCCGCATGGAAAGTGAGAATTCCACCACTGAATATCCCAAAATGTCATAGTGCTGAGGTTGAAAAACTGCCCTAAAACAATGTGACGCGATAGCAATAGTGACGGGAACTGTCCGTCTTGTTGCAGATTTTCATGGGATTTCATTTTGTGGAGGAAGTCAGCATTTTATGGGTAGATGTCTGGTCCCTGACAGCTCCCAGCCCTGGCGTCAGCCCCACACCAGTGCCGACTTACCCATACGAATGCCCGATGAGCACATTGCGCTTCTTGGCATAGCGCTTGAAGATGGCGCGCATGTCCTCCGCTAGCGCATAGAATGTATAGGCAGCGGCCACTTGAGGCGCTGAGCTGGCCCCGTGGCCTGCCAGGTCAGGTGCCACCACTTCGTAGCCCAGGCGCACAAAGAAGTCCAGCTGTTCCTTCCAGATGGCCAGGGAGCCGCCAACCCCATGGATGAAAAACAGCACCACATCAGCCTGGGCACCCTTGCAGCTGGTGATGCGCTTCTCACAGTCAATGTGGATGGTCCGCTTGGGGCGCCGGGTGCGCCGCCGCCGCCCGCTGCTGCCCGCGCTGCCTGGGCCAGAGCAGCCCTCACTGCCTGCTGGCTCAGCCAGCTCCACTTCCAGGGCAGTCGGCGGCTCCCCAGAGCCGCTCTGCCAGTGCAGGTCAGCTTGCGGTGCCCGGCCCAGGTTCTCCACCAACAACCGCCCGTTGCGGTACACAGTGATCCGGCGCTGGCAGCGGACCAGGCCAGAACGGTCCCGCTGGGCATCGTTGGGGGGTGGCAGTGGCGGCGGTGGGGTGGGGGCTGGGGTGGGCCCGGCGTGTTTCACCCGCAATACGCGGCCTGGCTTGACCTCCACAAAGGTGTAGCCATCGCTGGACTCAACGGTTTCCAGGGGTCCCACAGTGTTGGGCGGCGCGCCCAGCAGGCAGCAGAAGATCCCATCAGTCACCCCGGTCAGCATGGTGTGTCCTGCGAGTGGGGACAGTTACCAGCTCAGGGGCCATCCAAACAGGAGGAGCCCTCCACCCCCATAACACCCACTCCTGGCACCTGGGCGGAGGAGCCTGACTAGGAGCTCCTTCTAAGAGGCTTCAGCTTGGGAAGGGCTGGAGCCAGCCAAGGTACTAGAAAAAGGCTTTATCTGCACAGTGCCAGCTTGGTGGCTGGCCACCCTCCCCGGGCAGCCTCTGAAAGAGGGATCTGGCTATGGCTGTCCCCAAGAGACATCTATAGGGAAGGGAGTGGAGTCAGGGAGAGCTTCCCAGAGGAGGTAACATTGTGGCAAATTTGGCCTAGCTTGAGTTTACTGCAGTTATGGCCACCTGAAGGAGACTCTGGGTGACACAAATGGTAATATGTTCAAGTACTAGTGGAAAGGTTGGTGATTCGAACTAACCCAGTGACACCTCAGAAGACAGGCCTGACAATCTCCTTCTGAAAAGGTCACAGCCTTGAAAACCCTACGGAGCAGTTCTATTCTGACACACATGGGGTCTCCATGAGTTGGAATCAACTTGATGGTAACTAATGAAAACTACAACAACATGGCTGCCTAAACTCAGTCATTCATTCACACATTCTCCTTGTACTCACTTTCACTAAACCAGCACTTGTTTTTTTTTTAAATATTTTATTGTGTTTAAGGTGAAACTTTACACAGAGAACTAAGTCCCCATTTAACAACTTCAACACAAATTATTCAGTGATATTGTTTACATTTTTCACAATGTGTCCTCATTCTCATTCATTCTGTTCTGATTGTACCATTTCCAGTACCATACTCTAGTTTCCCTGCCCCATTACTTTCTCATCTTTGCTTCCGAGTAATTTTTGACCATTTGGTCTCCTAGATAATTTTTGAAGCCCTGGTGGCAAAGTGGTTAAGAACTCTGCTGATTTTTTAAAGAAGCTCATTACTCACGGGTGATATTCTTTATTTTATGAGCCAATCTGTTATTTAGCTAAACGTGACCTCAGGGAATAGTTTTGGTTCAAGGTTTAAAGAGCATCTCAAGGTGATAGTCCCGGGGAGTCCTCTAGTCTCAACTGGTCCAGTAATTCTGGACTTTTTTAAGAATTTGAGTTCTGTTCCCCATTTTTCTCCTGTTCTATCAGGATCCATCTGTTGTGGCTAAACCAGCATTTCCTGAGGACCTCTGAAGGCATCTTCAAAAGTACAGGCCCCCACTAAGCCCCACCCCAGGCCTCTGGCTAGGCACCTGGCCCCAGAAAGGTGAGGACCTCGGGGAGGAGGTTTGGGACTGAGCTCAAGAAGGTCCTGCTCAGCTTCCCATTTTGAGTGGGCCCATTCTAATTAAAATTACATTCATATCGACAGGGCAGAGCTGGAGGACTCTGGCCTCCCTGAGTTCCTACCTCTGCCCAAGACAGGTGAGCTGGGCCTGTTTCACAGATAGGCAAGTTGAGGCCCAGGGGTGTGGAATCTGTGGTTTTGCAGGGGAGGCGTTGGGAGGAAGCCGCTCTCTGTTCCCAGAGTTCTGGGATTGACCAGGAAAAGCCCTAATGGTGGAGACAAGAATGGAGGCGCCACTGCTGTGGCTCGGGGCCTCCATGCTTCTATCCCTATGCTGCCCCCCCCACCCCGTGTCCATGGCAACCTTAGGCGGTTACATAACGCGAGGTGAGCCCCACGCAGTGCCCCCCCCATTGTCTAGGGCCCGGGGCCGCTGAGACGGGGCCCCCCAGCCCAGGGCCCCCAGCCTGGTCGACGCAGGGGTCACGTTCACCCAAGGCCTGGCCTCAGGGGCCCGGGCTGCGGTTTTGGAGGGGAGGCAGCCGCGCCCCTAGCCCGGGAAGGGCCCCCACCCGGATTGCGGAGTGGGGCGCAGATGCGCCACGCCAACTCTCCCCCCCCCCCGCCCCCTGGAGCCCATCAGCCCTGCGGCGGGACCAGGACAGCTAGGGCTCCGCGGCTTCCTAGGAGCCCTAGCCTGGAGGGCACCCCCCTAGGACAACAGCCTCGGTCCCCTGCTCGGCCCGATCCCCGCTCACCTCATCGAGGGCCCCGGGGCCCGGGGCGGGGCGGAGGGGTCCCGGGCCGAGAAGCCAGAGTCCGCCTGCGGGCGCCGTTTACATGGTGGCGAGCGATCAGGCCCAGAGAGTCTACGCGGGCAAAAGCGGAGGACGCGGGCCCCCAGCGGTCAGCGTTGGGGCATCCCACGGCCGCGGAGCAAGCCGGCCCTTTAAGTCCCTCCCCGAGGGGCGTGGCCGTGTGCGGACGGGCGGGCGTCTAGGCCAATCGCAGCTGTGATATTAACTGGCCTAGTTAGGTAGCCAATCAGAGACGCAACACTAAGATGGAGGCGGGCTCTGGGAGCAGGGGCCCCGCCCCTTTCATGAGGCTGGCGGAGGTGGGGTCAGTGATCCGGCCTGGCCCAGGGCTGAGGTTGGGGTCGCACCCTGGAGTCGTGGGGCTCCCCAGAGTGGGCGGCCGAGGTCCTTTCCCTGCCCATGAGGTCTCCTTGGCCAGCCTCTTCTCCGAACTGCCCTGCTTCCTCTAAATGGAGTCCCCTTGCCGCTATACCCTCTCTGCGTGCTTACCCTTCTTTACTTGAAACAGACTCTCAGATCTTTCTCCAGTTTCAGGTGGGGAAACTGAGGTGCATAAGGGGTAGTCACTTGCCCAAGGTCACAAGGCAAGCAAGGAGCAAGGCTGGGACTTGAACCCAAGGCTATGTGATTCCGAGGCTCGATAATTGTTATTTGCTAAACCTTAAAACAAAAGTCTTTGAGCTGTAGATAGAGAATCCGAGCTTCACAACTCTGCCTGTTTAACGGATGCCTACTAAAGGAGTAGAGCCCTGGTGGCGCAGTGGTTAAGAGCTACTGCTGCTATCCAAGAGATCAGCAGTTCAAATCCACCAGCTATTCCTTGGAAACCCTATGGGACAGTTCTACTCTGCCCTCTATGATCGCTGTGAGTCAGGATGCACTCAATGGCAATGTTTTTTTTTTTTTTTGGTACTAATGGAGCTGAGAAGGGCAGTGACCAGAGGCAGACACCCCCAACTCAGTGGTCCAGGCTGGGCCAAGGTAGGCCCCCAGGAGGGTGAGAGTCAGAGAGCCGAGCGTTCAAACCCAGTCTCTGCTGGAAGTGTGGTCTTGGAGAAGTCACTTCACTTCTCCGAGAAGTCGGTTCATGTCTCTGTGAAATTAACCCTGTCAAGAGTTTGCTATGTAGGTTATAGGGGCTTGCCTATAATAAATGCTCAATAAATTGTTAAATCACTCACTGGTATTATTATTATGGTGGTAGTTATTTGTTTGCTAAAAGGTGGTGCAGGTGGCATGGCCTTCAGGGAACAAAGGGTTAACTGTTGCCTTGCTCCTGGCCCACTCCCTTAGCCAGGAATTTGCTGCCAAAGCTACATTAGGTCCAGCCACCCACACTTGCCCACTGAGGGTGCTCCCTGGAGACTATACGTTTATTCATTCAGCAAACACTCCCACCTCAAGCTGGGAGATGCTGGGTCGCCCACAGAGAATTAGCTCCGGGCCAGGCCCTTGAGAGGTCCCTGGGGTGTAGGCACTCCCAGCCACTTGGAGTCAGGGTTGGGCCAGAGGGACGAACAGGGCGGGAAGCCAGAGAGGAACATCTGAGTATGATTTTTTAAAGAAAGAATAAGAAAGCCCACCAGGCAGAGAGGAGGGTGTGGTGTGACTGAAATGTAGGGTGTGTTGTGTGTATAGAGAACCTAGCATGCCTCCCAGAGGAGCGGGACATTTTCTGGGGCAATGGGGAGTCATGGAGGGTATGTGAGCAGGGGAGGGGCTCAGATCTGCGCATTAGAAAAACTCTAGGGCTGAACAGGGGCAACCAATACCGGCCGGGGTCAAGTTTGGAGCCCATGAGAGTTACAGATTGAGAAACGGAAGGCAAGAGGGGATGGGGGACCACCACAAGGATATCCAGCCATCGCAAACTTAGGCTTCCTGGGCTCCCCGCCAAGGAGTGGAGACTTGGCAGGGGTCAGAGGAAGCTGCCACCCAGCTGTGTGCCATCTGCCCGGCTGCTGCTGGGGATGGGGAGGGGATCTACCAGCCGTTTCCTGCAGCTGCCACCAGCTGCGCCACGGCCACCCGGGGGCACCTCCTGCTGGTGAACGGCGGAAGGAACTACAACTCCCAGCACACCGAGTGACATAATGTCTTGTATTCGTGCGCCTAGCGATGAGGGGCCGTTAGCCTCCACCTGCTGGTTTCCATGAAAAACTACATCCTTTGCTGGCACGAAGCTCAACGCCCATAGCGAGTAGAAGAGGAACTACAACTCCCAGAGGCTCTCGCAGCAACGCCGGTTTTGCTTTTGGAGAAACTACACTTCCCAGAAGCCTTTACCATGCGGCAGTGCCTATGGGCTGCAGAATCGCGGGCGACGGGGACGGAGTGACCCGTGGCTGGACATGGCGGCCGGGTCTTTGCGGAGCCTGTGGGGCCCTGCCGGCCGGTCGGCGGCGCTGCTGGGGGGCAGGTGAGTCTTCAAGGCGACCTCTTTCCAAATAGGGGAGTGAGAGTGGTGTCGGGGACTGGCGCCTACTGTTTACCCCCCACATGACGTGCCAACCTGTTGCGCATTTATGGAACGCCTTTTGCATCGAGGCCCTGTCGCGGCGCAGATCGGGGAGCCGAGGTTCAGAGAGGTTGAGCGCCGCGCCCGAAGTCACACAGCGCCACTCTGACCTTTTCCCCTGTTTCTCTGCACTCCTAGGTGGCTCCAGCCCCGGGCCTGGCTGGGGCTCCTGGACGCCTGGGGCCTCCCTACTCCGCAGCCGGCCCGGGGCAGGGCGCGCGGGAACGAGTATCAGCCGAGCAACATCAAGCGCAAACACAAACACGGCTGGATCCGGCGCCTTAGCACGCCGGCCGGTGTCCAGGTCATTCTTCGCCGTATGCTGAAGGGTCGCAAGTCGCTGAGCCATTGAGGAGCGCGACACCGCTGGCGGGACCTCCATTAGAGCATTTCCCTCCCCTGGGACCTCGCCTGGGGCTTTTTTTTTTTTTTTTTTTTTTTTGCGGGGGGAAGGGACAACTCGGTCATGAATGCTCTCCAAATTTGGGGGCTGGGCCAGGAAGAAGATTTAGGGTGAGACTGGAAGAGGAGCTGCGTCAGACCTTGCCAAATCCTTTTGCTTTTGGATTAGGAAGAACTTTGAACATACGCAGCAGTCCACAGAACAGTACAATGACTAAATGGTACGCAGCCCTGACCACCAGCAGCTCACGATGCATCCTAATCCCTTCTGTGTTAATTTCATACAGATCTCAGCATCCTTTAATTTGTTCTGTAAATAATTCAAAATGTATCCCTGTGGAGATAAGGACTCATAATCCCAAAACTTACCACACTTAAAAAATTAGCAGTAATTCGTTAATGTCATTAAATGTCTATTGCTCAAATTTCCACTTGTTTTATATATATAAATAGCATAACTTACGTAGGTCTGGGAATGGGGGAATGCTGGTGAGAGGAGGAGGATTGAGTACCCTCCCCCCAGAGGATGGGCTGCGAAACCTTGAACAAGGCCTTGGCCCTCAGAGGCTCATTTGGGTCCTATAAAATGAGGTGCTCATCTCTCCTTTGCTGTTTTGTTGGAGTAATAATACTATGAATGGCATTGCTTATCCTACACAAAAACCTAGATGCTGGGTATTTGACAGATTCTTGTATTCACGGAGGAGGCGGGAAGTGTGAGGAGTGGATTCCTACCCAGGCAGTTTGGACATAGCAGGGTCAAGGCTGGGAGGTGGGATTGAGGGGCTCTGAAGAGAGGGAACCCAAGGGGTCTGACTTGACTGGAAAAAATGTAGTCGGGACGCTTCCTGGAGAAGCTGATGGGTACTAAGAGAGCCAGAGGGAGGAAGGATTGGGCAGGGACAGGAGGTGGGTGAGGCCCAGAATTCGGAGTTCGTAGTCGAGGAGATGCAACTGGATCTTCATGGCATTAGGAAGCCATGGGAGGTGTTTGAGCGATGGTCTGAGTGGTCAGTTGAAAGATCTTCAAGCAGCAGTGCAGAAGCAGTCTAACCAAAAATAAAAACCAAACCCATTTGCCGCCAAGTTGATTTTGACTCATAGGCGACACTATAGGACAGAATAGAACTGCTCCATCAGGTTTCCAAAGAGCAGCTGGTGGATTCGAACTGACCTTTCACTTAGCAGTCATAGCTCCAAAAAAAGCAAACCCGTTGCAGTCCAGTCGATTCGGACTCAGTGACGCTATAGGACAGAGTATAACTGCCCCATAAAGTTTCCAAGAAGCGCCTAGTGGATTCGAACTGCAGACCTTTTGGTTTTAGCTCTTAACCACTACCCCACCAGAGTTTCCCAGCCATAGCTAACCAAAACCAAAAACCAAACCCAGTGCCGTCGAGTCGATTCTGACTCATAATGACCCTATAGGACAGAGTAGAACTGACCCATAGAATTTCCTAGGAGCACCTGGGGGATTCGAACTGCTGGCCCTTTGGTTAGGGGCTGTAGCATTTAACCACTACGCCACCAGGGTCTCCCCAGCCATAGCTAAAAAAAACAAAAAACCCAGTGCCGTCGAGTCGATTCCGACTCATAGCGACCCTATAGGACAGAGTAGAACTGCCCCATAGAGATTCCGAGCCAGAGGGGCCGAAACCCAAGGTTGGGACCCCGAGAAACAGGCCATAAGGGTATGGTCCCAATCTTCTGTAGCTCTGTGAGAACCCAGTGAGACGGTTAGAAACAGGAGTCTTGGAGTAGCGAGGACTCAGAAGAGGAGGGACCTAGGGCTTCCGGGACTACAATTCCCAAGAGGCTTCGCGGCGAGGCCCCGCCCACTTCCGGATCTCTCATTTGCTTCCAAGGCTCGGGCGGGGTTTTGCGCCCTCAACCGAACCTGACGCGAAAGGCGGAGGTGTGGCAACCAATGGGCGCGTGACTTTGCAGTACCTAGCCAATGGGGGCGCTCGGAGCGCCATATCGCGGGGTGGGGCTAGAGAGCGGACCAATGACGGGGGCCGGTGGTGCCAGCAGTGTCGGCTGTGCCGTGGCTGGAAGTTACTGTGCGGCGGCGGCTGAGCAGGCGGCTGTGGTGGTGGCGGCGGCAGCGGCGGCGGCTGAGGAGGCGGTGACGGCGGCGGCGACGGCGGAAACAGAAGATGGTGAGTGCGGCCGCCGGACCTGTACCCCTCCTCCGCTCGACAAAATGGCGCCGCGAGCCGACCCCCCCCCCCCCCCAGTAATCCCTTAGGCTCCCCTCACCGCTTGGCCCGGCCCCCTCAGGCCCAGCCCCTCGGCCCAATTCCTCGCCTCGCACTCACCTATGATCTTCGACGCCCGGACCCTGCCGCACGCTTCCTGCTGACCCTGCCCCAGCTCTCTCCTCGACCCCTGACCCCTTTTAGGCTTTCAGGCCCTGACAACTCATTCATTTCCGGGTCGCGGCCCCCTCCGGAAATCGACTAAGATGGGGATGGGGTCCACTGAGACCCCTGGCTCAAGCCTCTTTCCCGGCGCGCCGGGTCTGGGCCTGTCCAGTTCAGGAGGGTCTTGGGGGCCGGCCTGGTGGTCACGGTGGGGTACGGGGCTTGGCATCGAGACGCGGTGGGCCCGTGTAGCCAAAGGAAGTGCGACATTGCAGGCCGCTTCGGTCCCCCAGGGCCGGACCCCATACCCGCCGTTCGGGGCCCACCTCCCGTAAGAGGTCACGACTTCATCTCCCGGATTCCCAGGCCCCGTCCCTTTTAAACCGAGATCACCATGGTCTGGATCTCATAGGGTTGTCACCATTTAGGGAACTGACATCGTAAAGGGCTTGCAACCACGACTGTTCAATAGTCTGGGTACTTGGGGCTGGTGACACCCTCCCCAGCTGCCTTCTCATCCTGAAGTGGGGATAAGAATAGTACTGGCTGGTCCTTGGAGGTTTAAATCCCCTCTGTGAAACTTGAGCACCCCCGCGATTTGGGTCTGGGGGCTGTTTTAGGTTTGGGTTCCCCAACTGTAAAGAGACAGTGTCTTGGTCCCAGAGTTGTGCTGAAGCTCCCCATCTGGCCCTGGTCGGCATCTCCATGGCCAGCAGGGGTGGCAGGGAGTTTTTCAGGACAAGTGAAGGCCCTGTTGCCCCCTGTCCCAGGGCCCCCAGCCCACATCCCTCAGCATGGTGCTGTGGCGGGCAGCGGAGGAGGAGATGGGAAGGTGGGTCTTCCAAACCTGGGTCACCCTTGATTCCTCCCTGTGACTGCATCCCCCACGGCCAGGCCACAAGAAGGTTCTGTTGGTTTTGCCCCCAGGATGCACGCTGGATTTGGCCACGTCCCCCAACCCTGGTCCAGCAGGGCCACCTCCTGCCTGGCTGGCTGTCCTAGCCTCCTCCCTGGCCTCTTTGCCTTGGTCCCGCCCATTGTTGTTAGTTGATGTTGAATCGATTTTGACTCATGCAACCCCATGTGTGCACAGGAGAACTGTACCCCATAGGGTTTTCAAGGCTGTGACCTTTCAGAAGCAGATTACCAGGCCTTTCCTCTGAGGCATTCCTGGGTGGTTTCAAACTGCTGACCTTTTAGCTAATAAGCAAGCAGTTAACCATTTGAGCCACTCAAGGACTCCCATCCTGCTCCTGGCAGTCAGTAATTCACCCCCAGAGCAGAGGGGGCTTTTAAAGACATAAATCAGATTATACACTTTCTGGAATAAAACATTTCTGGGGTTTTCTGTTGTAATCTGGCGGAAACATCAGCTCCCCCCGGGCCCACTAGGCCCTGCATGGCTCAGCCACTGCCACCCCTGTGACCTCATCTCCCCCTCTGTGTCCCTCTGGGAGCTCCAGCCATACTGGCCTTTTTTCTCTTCTCACCTGCAAAGTCCTTGCTACCCCAGGGCCTTTGTACCTGCTGATCCTCTAGTCTGGACTGTTCCTCCCATGATGTCACCTCCTCAGGGAGGCCCATCCTGATCAAGGGCTCTCATGCCCTTCCTCTCCTAGCCTAATGTTGCTTCTCATCCCACTCTAACGGAGCTGACTGTGGCTCAGTCAGTGGTGGGTGGCCCACGCAGCAGTGACTGGTACGCAGATATTCATGGGATTTGTTGAGGAAATGATGGCTGGGATTGGACCGGCTGCACTGAGGTTGTCCTCCTGTCTCGGGGCCTTATTCTCCAGTTTACCCTGTACCCCGACCCCATTTATCCCTTCTTCACAAACACGGGGTGCTGGTGGCTCCCCTCCAGGGAGCTCTGCCAGCTCTGTCTGTAGGTTGTATCCTGGAGACTCAGAACAGTCTTATGAAGTAGGCCCTGTTTCATGGTGGGCAGTGAGTCTGGCAGGTCCCTTGTGTCAGTCACACAGTCAAGAAGGGCCTGAGCCAGGGCTGAGTGTGACTGCAGGCTCCAGCACCACTCCAGCCTGGCCAGGGGCCTGGGTTTAGCCCTGCCCTGCCCTCTTCCCTTAGGGGTTGCCAGGAAGAGAGGGGAATATGTCTGCAGGTGACCACACCAGGCTACGAACCACTGTGGGTGAGGTTCCCGAGGCTTGGGAAGAGGGAAGGGGCAGGGGGAGTGCTTTGAGCCATTTTGAGCTGGGGTTGGAGAGTGGTTGTTGGGTGTTGATGGATGCTCCATGTGGAGAAAGAGGCATTCCTGGAGATGGCACAGCACTGGTGCTGTGGCTGGAGGCCAGGAAGGCCACGCTGGGCCAAGGGCTGAACTGAGTCCCCAGGGGGCAGTGGAGGGGCCTGAGGAGGGCATTACTGGGACAGGGACCCCTTCTCATCCTTATGCACCCCCAGGCTTGCCAAGCTTCTGCCAGCTGCTGACCTGGGGTTCCCCCTCCTGGAACCATATTCTCAAGGCCACTTATGCTGACCTGTGTGGTTCTCTGGCCCACATCTGTGCCCCACCCAGCAGGGGTCCCTGAAGCCAAGAGCAGGTCTGTGGTGGCTCCCCTAGTGCCCTGTCATGTGGGTGGGGCCTGAGAAGAACATGCTGATTGGGTGAAGCTGGCCCCTCGTCCAGGGCTAAGCTGGGGCTGGGTTCCTAAGAGGAGGTGCATGTTCAAGGGACCCTGAGGTGGCCTCATGCTTGTGTGAGCGCTGCATGGTAGTAGATACTGTCTACCCTCCAGCCATGGGATCCCTAGCTGAATCTCACAGAGGCTGTTAATGCCTGCCCTAAGGGGTAGTGAAATTTCCCCTGCACAGCATCTCCCTGTCGGTGAGTGTCCAGGCTTTGGTGTGGAGGTGCACCCCGAGGGTGCAAGTCCTTCCTCCAGCCGAGTTCTAAAGCTTTGATGAAGCCTGCAGGGCTCCGTAGCCCTTGGTTTGCAGGCAGAGAAACTGAGGCAGTGGTGGGTCACACAGTGGGAGTAGCCTGGCCTCGAATCAGGTAACCTTGGACAAGTGAGATGTGACTGGTGTGCCTCAGTTTCTCTGTATGCGTGATGGGTGACACCAGGCTGCCTCTTCAGGTTCAGAGCCTATATGGTGAGGTATTCAGGAAGCCCGCAGGTCAGGGCGGGGAACGTAGGAAACCCTACACAGACACACCTCTCCCCACCCTGCCCAGCACGCCCTGACCTATAGCCCCAAGCTCTCTGCCTGTGTCCCTCTCCAAGGACTCAGCCCCCAGCTCACCTGCCTCAGTTTCCCAGAGGTGGCCTTGATTCCTCCCACTTGGTGCCTGAGGCTCTGTGAAAGACACTCACTCCCACACAGAGTCAAGGGCCTTTCCATGCCAGGATCCCTCGTGGGCTGAGGCTTGCTGGACGTTGGGGCAAACTGCCAACCTTTCAGCTCGTAGAGCAACACTTAACCATCTGCAAACCCAGGGAATGGGTTAGAATGAATAAGTCTTTCTCCATCCCTAAGTCTCTATCAAAGATGGATTAATGGAAACTTGGACCAAGACAGCCATGTGTTCCTAGGGGTTAATATGTTAACGCTGTGACCCGTTTAGGGTAGCCAGCGGCTTCTCCGCTCATAGATAGTCCTGTCTGCCAGAGCCCAGGGGCTTTTGAGGTGAGTGGGTGGGGTCTGGCTGTCCTGGGCCTGAGTCTTCCTCCTGCTGCCGATGCACTGTATGGCTGTAAACAAGTAGTCTGCTCTCTTTCAGCTTCAGTGTCCTCACCTCTCGCCTGTGGTAACAGGCTATGGCAAGAACCCCACAGAAGGGCCGTGCAAAGCACTTACTGACCCATTGGTTGGTTTTTTTTTGGTCGTGACGTATGCATATTGGGTGATGTAAAAATGGTATGGAGGCAGCGTCTGACCTCTTCTAACTTCACAAGGGGGATGAGGAATCAAGGCCAACATCAGCAGGCCAAGGCTGATCCCTGTGAGATGGAGGTCAGACATACCTCCATCCTCCAACCTTTTTACCAATTCTGACACTAACTGTCCCTCCCATGGTACTCTCTACTTCTCTACTGGGTTCCATAATTCGTTGCAGTGGCCACATAGAACTCACAGACAGTACTCAGGATTATGGGGTTTATTAGGGAAGTAACAGGTTACAGTTCAGGTTCAGGGACACTCAGGGTACAGCTCTTCAGTCAGAACAGCCTCTTCTCAGCGGGCATTGGCCTCTTGGCCTCGCGTTGCAAAGCTCTTTTAGCTTTGCTGATAAGTGCCCGGAGGCACCCCACTCCACCAGTAAGCCTTGGCCTGAAGGCGCTCTGCTGTCTTACCCCGTGCTTTGGTGAGCCTAGCTACCTAGCTCTGCTGCCAAGTGCCCGGAGGCATCCCATTCCACCAGGAAGCCTCCTGCCCGAAGGCTTTCAGCTTTCCCATTCCAGGGGCTGGAAAGTCCAATGTGCCGTCTCCTGCCAGTCTCATGCAGTCTCTTGGTTCTGCTGCCACCTTTTCTCTTTCACTGCTTCTTGCTGTCTCCGGTGTTACAGCTCTCCCTCTCCCTCTCTGTCTTCCGTGTTACAGCTCATCTCTTCATGTCTCCCTTTAAACCTAGTGGGATGGCAAAACCAACCAGTCCTCTCCTTAGGGTTCCATACACCTTATTTGTGTGGTCTCACTCCCACAGGGGTGCTATGCATCTTATTTTCATTATTAGGAAGCTGTCCTGTCACCTTGGTGGGCTCCAAGCACTGTATTTGCATAATCCTCCCCAGTCATTGTGTGGGAGTCATACTGTGGCTAGAAGGGCCATATTAAGTAATTCACTGCACAGCAGGCGGCCAGCTCCAGGGTATGTTCTGGAAACCTCAGGAGAAAAAAGGAGAGAAGCCCAGCTGCTACTTGGTTGCTGAGGGCCTGGCTTCTCATGTGCACTTTTGCCTGTCTTCTAGGCTGATTTTCTGAAAGGATTGCCTGTCTACAACAAAAGCAATTTTAGCCGATTCCATGCTGACTCTGTATGCAAAGCCTCGGTGAGTGCGTGTCTGGGGGTTGCAGGGGTTGGGAGGCTACCAGGTGGGAGAGGGGCATGCACCCGCCTGAGTGAGATCTTGGCAGAAATGCGAGGTCACTTTGCAAGGCCAGCCTATCCTGAGTTCCTGCTGGGCCACCTACTCTATATGGAGGGTGCAAGGACCCAGGTCTGCCACACTCTTAACCAATCCCTTCTTGCCCTCCCACAGAACCGACGTCCCTCAGTCTACCTGCCCACACGGGAATACCCATCTGAACAAAGTAAGTATCCTGCAGCCATCCATCTGTTCTGGCCTGGCTGCCCAGAGGTGGGGCCCAGAGGCTGCACGGGACCCTGGGTGTCCTCAAGCCTCTGCCCGGGCCGTGGACTTGGCTCCAGTTCACATTGGGGTGACTGCGTCTGGGGGCCTAGTGGGCAGGGCCACAAGGGAGGTGACTAAAGAGCCTCCATGACGGGTGCTGGGCTGCTGTGCACGCGAGGACTCGGTTTGCTCCCACCCTGTGGACACCTGGACTCACTGGGACCCTCCTGGTTTCATGTGCTGGCGTCAGACCCAGCTCCTTGTGGCACCTGCAATCCCCTGAGTCTGCTCTGCCCTCACTGAGCTTGACCTGTTGCCTCCTGTTTCACCCCCGCTCCCCACAGCCTCTCTTCAGGTCGAGTGTCCCCTGTGCCGGCTCCATGCCAGGATGCAGGATCACTCAGACTGAGCATCCCTGGGGAGAGGGGGTGGGTGCTTTCGGCAGGGCAGGAGCAGAGGGTGTCTAGGGGTGGGTGGCCGGGGGACAGAGCTGCTAGGTGGAGAGCCACATGGAAGGCCCGAGCCCATGGGGCAGAAGGGCCCCAAGGTGATTTGTTATGGTGTTAGCTTTTTCTTTTAACTTTGAACAAGAATTCACGCAGACCCTCTGGATTGGGCATTATGGTCACTAGGGCAGCCTTGTAGATTAGCACTCCCCTCAGCATGGGGCATGCGATCAGGGGTCCTGCTTCCCCACCTGGGCATGGACCCTGCCCATGGCATTGAGGGCTGACAGGCAGCCAGCTCAGGCCCCTTGTGGTGGCAACTCCGGCTTTTCTAGAAATCTCCTCCAGGAAGGCCACCCTGGGCAAGGAGGTACAGCTGCAGAGGGCTGGGTCCCTGCCATTTGTGGAGGGCGCATCCCCCTTGCCGAGCACCTACCCTGGGAGGGCTGGTACAGGCAGGGTTGGTGAAGGGCCGTCTCAGCTGCTCCCTCGCCGCCTTTCCTGCGACTTCCTGTCTTTCCTCCTCAGTCATCGTGACAGAAAAGACAAATATCCTCTTGCGCTACCTACATCAGCAATGGGACAAAAAGGTGAGGCCATGAGGTCCAGGTGTTGGGACTGGGAGGACTGGGTGGTTGAGTGGGGCTTTGAGAGTGGAGTAGGAGTTTGCCAGGTGCTTAAGGAGTGGAAGGAGCATTCCAGCTTAGGGAAGAGCTGTGCTGAGCTAACCAGGCTCTGGTGCTTGGGGAAGGGCGGGGCATGATGTACTGGGTAACCAGGCTGGAGGCCCATGGGGAGCATATGATGACAACTTTAGTCCACACAAGGAGGTGTGATTGCAGTGAAAAATCCCCTCTGTGGGACCTCTGGTGCCCCTACCCCTCTCACCCCCCACAGAGCAGTCCTTTCTGAGAACTGGAACTTTTTTTTTTTTAATGAAAGCCTGTATGTTTCTGCAACATGGTTAGCTTGTGTTTCCACCTAACGGTGCATGTGGGATGGTGAACTCCAGGTGATGTTGTTCAGTGGCCTCATGACAAAGGGACTGCTGAGAAGACACCCTGGTCCCCTCATGCCCCATAGACCTCAACTCCTGCAGAGGGAGAAGACAGCCCCCGGGTGTCCTCAGAGCAGCACATGGTCAGGGGGTGGGTTGTGGCAAGCCATGGTGAGCATGTGAGACACCTGTTGTAGGTTCTCAGCCCTGGGAACTGGAAGGGACTGTCGGGTCCAGGGGGAAGGTTCGTGGGTGCCCAACCAGACCTGGTCACACGTGGCCCTGCTCACTGCCTGGTCCCAGGACCGCATCCAGGCCCCATGTGTCCGGCAGAGCCTCAATTTCCTTATCTGCGCGCAGGGCTGGAGCTTGGGCTCAGGTTAGAATTTCAGGGGCCATCCCAACTCATAGCCCTCCCCCCTGTCTCCCAGAACGCCGCCAAGAAGCGAGACCAGGAGCAAGTGGACCTGGAGGGCGAGAGCTCGGCCCCCCCTCGCAAGATCGCACGGACCGACAGCCAGGACATGCACGAGGACACTTAAGACACACACTGCCCTCACTGCGCCTCCTGTCGTGTCTGCTCTGCGCCGTGCGTCCATGCCCGCCCCGCCCCGCCCCGCCCACCCTGCCCACACCGCGCCATCCACACTGCGCCCACCTTCCTAGGAGCTGATGTATTTATTTTCCTTGAGTTTTTATTTATGCTGTAAAGTGTACCCAGCGATGGTTAAAGCGGACATCAGAGCCCGTAGCGTGATGTTAATAGATGCTTCTTAAAAAAAAATTGTCATTTTCCCCCACCTCTCCCCCCACCCCCACACCCCAGTATTTCTCACAAATGAGAGTGTGGCCAAGAGGGTGGGGGCCAGGGGTCCCGGCCTCCTGGCTTGCAGGGACAACCAAGCAGCTTTCTCCCCCACTTGCCTGGCCACCAGCCCAGGCCTTTAAGATGCAGCCCGGTCTAGCATTCCACTGGGAACTCTTCTGGGCCTCGATCTCGCTCTGAGCGTGCGCGAGGGGGCGAAGGAGGCCTTTCTGGAATTTTCTCTTCAGTCATTTTATCATGGACTAGTGCGTGCTCCGTGTCCACCCCAATAAAAGGATCTTTCCTATCCGACCTTACGTCTTTGGGAGGCATCTGATCGCCACCAGGAGGAACCAAGAGGGCACCCTCACCAGTACCGGGGACCAGCTGGACTCTCCTGTGGGCCCACTGCAGCCGTCTCGCTCAGAGCCAAGACCTGCTGGACCTGCTCCTTTACCTCACCTGCCCAGGTGTCCCCATGAGGACGAAGCTTTGGCTGGACATGGTTCCCAGGACACTGCCAAGCAGGGTGGCAGTGGAGACAACTGGCCATACCTGTGCAGGGCCTCTGGGGTCTCAGGACCCCACCAGCCCTCCACATCGTGCTGACTGTAGATGGTGTTTGGACCCCAGGCCCCGGGTCAGAGTGAAGGCCCTTCCAGTGCAGCCGTCTGTCATGGATCTGATTGATGGTGTCATGGTGACCCCTTCTCAGCTGGAAGGGCTGGGTGTGGGGCATGGGGGCATTTGGGCCCCAGGCTCTGGGGAGAAGGTGCCTGTAAAGCATGGGGGCAGTGCCACTTTTCCTGCCCACCCAGTCCAGTGGGGGCCGCAGGGTGGGAGCCAAGCACCGTGGATAGCGGAGAGGGTGAGGGGCTGCGCCATGGACCTGACTGGGAGGGGTGCCTATGCTGGGTTATCACTGTCAGGGCCTGGACTGCCAGCTCCCTGGGAGGAGGTGGTCCCAGGTACCCCCAGGCTGAGCTGGCCAGGCGCACCCACCCCAAGGGCTCCTTTAAGGCCCAGGCACGATGCCTGGGTCCTGGAATCCCACTGGTTGCTCCAGGATGTGCCTAGGTAAGGCGAGCCTGGCCTCGATCAGCCAAAAGGGCTCAAGCTTGCTGGAGACACTCAGACTGGAGCCCCCAGTTCTGGGTCAGTCCGACCCCAGCAGGCGCATGGCCTTGCTGCTTGTTAGTGACTGAGACGACAGGGGCCAGAGGAGTAGGGGCGTCCCTGCCCTTCCTCTCAGCTGCCCCCTGCCCCACCAGCCCCATATCCCTGTTTGCAGTCTCCTGCTGCCATCCACGCGCAGCTCGGCTGCTTCTGGGGCTGATGCCATGGAATGGTGCCCACCCAGGCCTCCCTGTGGCCTCACTGTTGGGGAGGTAACCCTTGAATCTGAGTCTGCCCGTACTCGCACCATCTATGGCTCCAATTGTCCTTGGGATAGAGCCTGTGCCAGCCTCTGTCCACCTCCCTGCCCCTTAGTACCCCTGTCTCTTGTGCTCCCCCCACCACTCTGCCTCCCACACCTCTGTGCCTTCGCACAGGCTGTGCTCTGCCTCCAGTGAACTGCTCCTCATAGTCCCTCTAGAGTGCCCTGTTCTCGTCCCCTAACTCTCTGGTCCCTTCAGCCCATTCCTCGGCAGTGGCCGTGGTAGGCTCAGAACCCTTCACCTTTGTGTGACAGTGAAGGTCAGAGGTCATGTTACCGGTTCAAGACATTGGGTAGGGGAGGGGAGCTTGTGTCTGTCCCTGGGACCCCTGCCACATCATAACTTCTCCATCCTTCCTGGTGCCTTCTGACTCTATACTCTGTTCTTGCCACTGTCCTGGGTTCCCAGAGGGTGACCCAGGGAGGCGGTGTGCCAGGAAGCACCACCTCTCAAATCCCCCATCCCCTACATAGCCAGAGAGAACCATGCACGCCCCCTCCCCTGCCGACCCCAGGCCCTGGCCCCCAAGCTGCCTCCTCATGTTGGCAACTTGGCTCCTTGTCTGGGTGGCTGAGCCCAGGTGTGCAGGTGCTGCAACTGCTTCTGGAGGCCCCAAGGCTACGGTTGGTCCCCAAATCTGGGCCACCTCATAGGCAGCAATGGCCGCAAACCTAATCGTGGCCCTGAGTCCCAGTTCCAGGGGGAGGCCCAAGCGTGGCCCAGCATATGCAGGGAAGGGCTGCCTACCCTAGCCTCTTCCATAGCGCTGACCCCTGGCACTCTTGAAATATACTTTTTATTGCATTTCTGCCGTTTTACAAAAATATGACAAAATAAATTAAAAACAAATAAATAATTGCCTGTTCTGTGTGTGTGTTCTGTAGGTTTTGGGGGCTTTGTTTTGCTTACCCCCCTCCTGGTTGAAAGGACGACGGCAGATAGGGTGGCCTGGGCCCTCAGAGGGGCAGCCGGCCCTGGATGGGTATTGCATATGAGCTCAGTGGGCAGGCGGGCAGCTAGTGCCAGCCACTGGGCCAGCACACAGCCTGAGGGCTGGGGCTGGGGCTGAGTGTGGGCTCCGGAGACTCGGGATGCCCAGAGGTGGACAGTGGGGGCGGGAGGCTGTAGAAGCTGGTGTCCCCTGGCAGAGGCTGTGGGGCAGGTGGGGCCCCAGCATGGGCACAGGGTGGGCACTCAGCGGTGGCAGCAGTGGCAGGGACCTGGTGTGGGATGGCACCCTCGCCCCCACAGCCCCATGGCCCGTCCCACTGCCAGCAGCCGGTGGGCGGCGGTGTCAGGGGTCTGGGCAGCGGCGGTGGTGGCGGCGGTGATGGCAGCGCAGGGCTCCAGCTGCGGCAGGTGCGGAGGGCAGGGGCGCCCACTGGGGCCAGCGCTGTCCCTGCGGAGGTGAGAGGGGCCATTCCGGGGGGTGCTGCCTGTGCCGCCGGACCCAGGACCCTGCCCGCTCTCCCCTCCCGGGCGCACAGGCACGTCAAGGCCTTATTGCTTCTGGTTGGAGGCCCAGTGGGGCATCTTCGTAGCATCCCCTGCCTCTGGGCACTAAGGACAGTCTGGGGAAGTTCCCCCTGACATCTGACCTAAGTCCCTTGTGCTGTAGCTGCCACCTCTTGGGCTCCTAAGGGCTGGGGTTGAGGTGAAAGAGGAGGTAGGGCTGGGGAGCGGGGTGTGAGGCCTGTGCCTCCACCTGGTGCAAATGTGGGTATAACCTGTTGCTGAGCTCCCCAGCCACTGGGTGGGCAGCCCCAGCCCCACCTCTGAGGAAAGGCTGTGTGAAGATTTGCATAGAGCCTAGGGGGTCTAGGCACACCAGAGTGAGCTGGGTTGGGGACTCCCCAAGAGGGGTACTCTGAGGGGGTTTGGCATCCCTCCCTGGGATGAAGAGGGTCAGGCACATGGCTCTCAGCTTTCCAGGGCCCCCAGAGAGACTCCACACACCACGATTCCAGGTCCCCAACCGGCACCACAGACCGGGGCGCTTCTGTCCCCAGGCCTGGCCACCCCCTAACCCCAAAGCCAGGCCCGGCATCCCCACCCCCGAGTTAAAGCTTATGACCTGAGCCTTCCTCCTCGGGCCGGGCGGCTTCCAGCTCCTCCGCCGCGGCCTCGTCTGCCGGCCCACTCCGCTGGGCCCGGCCACCGCCGCTGCCGCTGGGGATCCCATCTGGCTGGGCCTGCCCCACAGCCCCGGTGGCCCCGGCCTCGGCCCGGGCCCCGCCAAAGGGGAAGAGCTTGCCGGCGTGGAATGCTTTGGGCGGCGAGTGGCTGCGCTGTTCAGGGTCCCGCCGGGTCTCTGGCGACTTCAGGAACTTGAAGCTGAGGAAGGCGGGCAGGCGGGTGTCGCTGCCTGTAGGCGACTGGGCGGCAGCCGGCCGGGAAGTTGGGCCGGTGGTCGCGCCAGCCGGTGAGGCTGCGGTCCCTGAGGACAGGAACTTGCTCTGCAGCGGGATGATCTGCTTCAGCTTCATGACGTTGTTGGGTGCTAGCAGCGAGCCTGGGCGCTTGGGCCGCTCGGCGCCGTGGCCGCCCGCCCCGCCGCCCTTGGCTTTGGCCGAGGCTTTCTCGGGTGCAGCGGGGTCCAGCCCGGAGCCCTCGGACCGTGCCTCCTCCCGGCTGCCAGCGGTGGTATCACGCTCCCGCCGAGCGTGATGTTCTGCGTGTCGCTGCCGCTCCTCCTCCTCCCGCCGTCGGCGCTGCTGCTGCTGGTAGTGGTGCTGCGCCTGGCGCTCATGCTTCTGCAGACAAAGCACGCGCTATTAGGCGACAGGCACCTGAACGGGCGCCACCCACGGCCCCAGGCCCACACGGGTGTGCTCTGCAGAAGTTTAAACACTTATTGGGTACCGACTGGGTGATTTCTGTGGATGTAGGAGACATTTAAACACTTGTTGGGCACCAGCTGAATCTCCAGACCCACTTTCGTCGCTGTCTGCTGGAGTGGGAGAGATTTAAGCACTTATTGGCTCACCTGGCCCACACTGGGCCATTTCTGCTGAAACTGGATACTGAGGGGCAGCTGGCAGATGGCTACCCATGAGGACCAGCTCTGGGCTAGCCCAGCACTGGATGTCACCAGGATTCCGGAAGGGTCCCATGCATTTGGAGCACTAATTGTGACACCTCGACCCCTGCTGGCTGCACACTTGCCCTGGGGCCAAGGGCCCAGCCATCAAGATCTGTCTTTGCCACCCGTCAGCAGGGGAGAAGGAGAAGCCTTACTGAGTGCAGAAGGGGAAACTGAGCCCAGCCTGGCTCCCTGTACCTTGAAGGCCTCCCGGCGCTGGTATTGGAGCTTGGCCATCTCCTCAGCTACCCAGCCTGGGATGTCTGGGATCGCCACGTGGATGAGGTACTTGAGCAGCAGAGCAAAGTGCTACCAGGAGAGAGAGACACAGGCTGCAGGCTCCGGGGACTCCCACCTACCCACCCCTCAGCCCAGCCTGGCCGCCAGCCGTACCTCGAGCACCACCACAGACACGATGGCCGCCTCTGGGCCGAGCCAGGGGAAGAGGCGCTGCAGCTGCCCGCACTGGCCGATCAGGTAGCAGTTGACTACGATTGCCAGGACGCCCATGGCCTCCATCACCCTCTGTGGGGTGGTAGGTGAGGCGGGACTTCAGGAAGGGCGGTTCCAGGACCCTCTCCTGTCAGCCCCGCCCCCTCTGCCAGTTGCCCTCACCCTCCCTCCCCACCTGCCACTGGCCAATGCTCTCAACACGCTGCCCGAAGGGCCGCTGCAGGCCCGTGCACAGCTTGAAGGCATCGCTGCGGATCTCGAGGAGATTGTTGATGAGGGCACAGAGCGCGGCCAGGGGGAAGGCCGAGGAGAAGAGCACTACATAGCCGAACTGCACGAACATCTCCTGGTAGTCCTGGAACGTGTCCTGCGGTGGGTGGGCAGGTGGGCCGCTGTCATATCAGCATGCCTTCTTTCTTAGACCGCTTCCTCTCATCAAACCCTGGGCTTATGCTCTCTGGTTGGATTATTCCCTAGGAACCCAGAGCCCTTCCTGCCCTTGGCCTTCTCCAGCTGACCACGCCTTGGGATTGTGCTAGCTGTCCCCTCCTGCAGGCTCCCACCACCTTAGGAGCCCTGGTATCACCTCAACCACCTCCATCCTCAGACTGTGCACCCATCCCCCAGCCCTGACTCTGCCCTTAGACTGGGCCCCCTGTTCCAACTCTGCCCTCAGACTGTGCACACACACACACCCCCCCCCCAGGTCCTGCCTCCACCCTCAGACTGTGTGCCCAACCCTGCCCTGCCTCTGCCCTCAGACTCTGTGCCCATTTCCTAGAGACCCTGCCTCTGCTCTCAGACTGTGTGCCCCCTGCTCTGCCTCCTCACTCACACTGTGTGCCTCCCTTCCTGCCTCCACCTTCAGACTGCCCCCTCCCCTGCATCCCACCCTCACACTGTGTGACCCCATCCTGCCTCTTCTCTCAGACTCTTTGCCCCATCCTGCTTCCTCCATCAGACTATGTGCCTGTCCAGCCTCCTCCCTTAGACTGCCCCCACCCTTGCCCTGACACCCCTCTCAGACTGCCTGCCCTGCCCTGCTTCTGCCCTCCAACTCTGCCCCCCTAGCCCCACCCACTTCACCTCGTACTTCTTCATGCAGCTCTCCAGCTCTGCCTGCGTGAGCTGGGCCGAATGCTCCTCCTCTGGTGGGTCAATCCAGGAAGCCCGGTTCTGCCGCCGGCGGGCTGAGTCACCCACACCCGGTTCAGGTTCCAAACCACCGTCGGGGCCCTGGTCACGGCCCTCACCCCCAGCCCGGCGCAGCAGCACGGAGGCAGAATCATGCTCCGGACTGCTGGGGGTGCCCTCAGCCTCATCGTCTTCCTCAGCCAACGTGAACACACCAGGCTCCAAGCCCTTCTCCACCATGGTGGGGCTGCCCTCCTCCAGCAGGGCCTCGGGGTTCAGGCCACGGCGCCTCCCGGTGCCCCGCTCAGCAAAGCTGACCCTCTTCAGTCGCAGCCCACAGTCCAGGAGGCTGCCATCCTCCCCCTCCTCCTCATCCTCTTTGTCCTCCTCCTCCTCATCTTCTTCTTCCTCTACCTCCTCTGGGCCCCCGTGCAGCCCATCACCCTCCTCCCCACCTTCCCCAGCTGGCCGCCGCTCCGCCATCGCCTCCTCCTCCTCCTCGGGTGCCCCGCAGCCCCCTCGGAGACACTTTCGGCCCCCCATACCAACACTGCCGCCCCCCTCCACAGCCTGGGGTTCGAGGTGGGGAGGCACAGGGCGCCTCGGGCCCAGCAGGCCCAGCAGGACACGGGCCAGCTCCCAGATGGTCCGGAGACCCAGCTCGCCTTGGCCCAGCCGCCGGTACAGGTGAGGCTGCAGGACCTCACGTATATTCTGGAGGAACTGCCGGGTGATGAGCAGGGTGGCCAGCATCTGGGGGCAGGAAGGGGGTGAGAGCGGCTGCATGGGGGGCAGGTGGGGCTGGGAACCCCTGAGCATGTGCCCACACCTGCCTGCTGGTTCCACCCCTGTCCCCTCAGGCGCCCCCAGACTAGAGGCCCCATATTCAGGCTCCAAATTTGCCAGGCACAGCCTTGCATCTGAGCAACCCCAGGGCCTCTGCATGCCCTGCCACCAGCCCCATCCCCTCTTTAAGCCCCAGCTGCAATGCAGCCACACTGGCCAGCCCTTGTGCTCGGCCCCCTTGATGCCTGCCCATACTTTGGCCCGGGCCTCCAGCAGGAGGCCCCGGAGGGAGAGGAGGAGCAGGTGGAACCGCAGGGCCACGAGCGGGACCAGCACCGCCTGCAGCTGCCGCTCGAGGCTCTGGGACAGGGACAGGACGAGCAGGAGCTGTGGAGGGACCGACGGACAGGTGGACGGACAGATGGGGCAGAGACAAGCAGAGAAAGGACACATGGACGCACGTACAGAAAGGAGAGAAGGATGGAGGAGGGGGGAAAGAGCTGGGGCCCGGGCCACCACACCCCTCTCTCCCCCCCCATGGTATGGGTCTCCAGGGCCACCACCCGGCCTGGCACTTACCTCTTTCAGGCGCTCCATGTCCTTGAGGTAGAAGCCAATGTAGAAGAGGCTCAGGTATGAGTTGACAAACTGGAACTGTGGGAACAGGTGGCAGTTACCCTGTGCCAGCCCCTAGGCCCCCACTACCCACCCACCCACCTGCCTGAGATCGCTGCTCACCAGGACCACCTTGATGATGAGGTGCTTCTCATAGGCACTCTCCAGCCGGTAGTTCTCTGGGGGTGAAGGGGGCAAGTCAGGGGTGATGGGACCCGAAGAGGTGGTGAGGAACTTCATCCAGGGATGGGTGGTGGGTTGGGTGGTAGGATCTCCCCTTGTGGGGCATACCCATGTCATTGAGCCAGACGGCAAGCTTCTTGTAGCCCTCTGCGCTGGCGCTGACCAGCAGGGCCAGCATGACTTTAGGCAGGAAGCGGGTGAGGCGGGGCAGTCCCTTCACATTCAGTACCAGCTCCTGCAGTTGGGGTAGGGTTAGCTGGGTTAGGGCTCAGGGTGGGGGGTGAGCAGGGGTCACAGTCACCCGGGGCAGGGCTCCGGTGAGCAGGGAGTCACAGTCACCTGGGGTCAGGGCTCAGGGGTGGACAGTGGGCTCACAGTCCCCCCGGGCTTAAGGCTCGACTTGTAGGTTAAGGGTTTGGGTAGGGGGTTCACAGGTCATTCAGGGTCAGGGCTAGGGAGGGCTGGCCAAGGGGGTCATCTGGGTCAGCTCAGTGGTGAGGGGCTGGGCAGGGGTCCCCACTGGTCACCTGCAGTTGGAAGCAGCCGAGCATGAGCAGGAAGACACAGACCAGGCAGGTCAGGCACAGCGGCAGGCTGACAAGCAGCTGGAAGAGCAACCGCTTCCAGGGTGGGTAGTAGAACTCTTCCGCCCTAGTCACAGGGCTGATGCGCCGGATGCCCTGAGGTGGGGTGGGGTGGGGTGGGCAGCAGGAGGCCCATAGGCAGGGTGTGAGACTCCGTCACCCTTCCCAGTCTTCAGTTTCATTTTCCCTCCACTCTGTTCTTGCTCCTCTGGTGCCCCCCACCCTGTGTGGTCTCTCCATTACCCTTGGGCACAGACCCTGACTGACCCTAAACTGGGGTCGCGGCTCCTCCACCGCTTCACCCGGGGAGTCCAGCGTCCCCCACTTGTAGGCCAGCTCCGCCCCCCTCCGCTTCCACTCCTCCAGGAACAACGTGGACCAAACCACGTTGAAGAGGGCAAAGACCACACAGGACACATCTCGGCTTGTCTGCAGGGAGAGGGAGGTTCGGGCATTGGCACGTGGGCCTAGGAACTGTGTCTCAGTTCCCTAGCCCCACCCACCGCCCCGACGCGCACCTGATCAGCCTCGGTGAATGTGTACAGCACTGAGCCGAAGACAGCCGGGTACACCATCGCTGATGTGTAGAAGCCCAGCCAGGCGAAATACATGGCGATCTTCACTCCGAAGTAGTCGCAGATCTCATCTGCAGGGGAAAAGGTCCCAGTCAGCCCCGCCGGCCTCCTCAGACACCCTGCCCACCGGCTCCCAGGCCCTGGGCCGCACCAAGAGGCTGGTTTTCACACACTGCCTGCACCCACGATTTCATGAGGCGGTTCAGGATGCGCTGCTCGTGTACCGGGAACACCTGCTGGATGATTCCGCGGGCCGCCAGCTCGGGGACTGTGGGGGGACGAGCGCCGGTGACCCCTGCCTCCCTCCACCACCGTGCACCCGGGTTGGCTCGCCCCGCTTGGCTGAAAGCCAAGTCACAGCTTTTCACTCGTTCTTAAACTGCCGAGGCTCTTCGCCAGGGAGGAATTCGGGTGGAGAGAATATCTGATTCTCCTGAAGAATTTGGGGCTGCAGGGGTTGGTGGGGGAGACAGCGAGGCATTCGAGAGGGTGGGGTTCCAGTGGGGAATCATGGTTTTAAATAAAGCCACTTTGCGATTTCCAGAGGCCTCAGTCCATGGTTCTGAAGTCTGAGGTGGGGCTCAAAGTTGGCATCGGAAGGTGCACTTGAGGTGGCTTGTTTCTTGGAGGGGAAATTGAGTTCTGAGGCCCAGGGTCTCAGCCATGCACCACTGGGAGCGCTGTCCATGGTCCTACCTCGCCTCTTAGGCCAAGAAAGAGCTCCACTGGCCACACCCCCAGGGACAAGCCCCACCTTTTCACCAAGGCCACGCCCCTCTGCTGATTTATTGTTCAGGACCAAGGGTCCGCCCAAGTTTTCACTAGCTGATTGGCTTTAGGCTCCACCCTCCTGCACCAATAGCTGCTCTTCTAAGAGCCCACCCCAACTTCCCACTGGGGTTGGAGGGCTGTCCCCGCCCTGCTCACTGATTGGCTGGTCCTCCAGGAAGCGCACGTTGTGCAGAGCTTCGCCCTGCTTAGCGCGCAGGTTCTGCAGCCAGAAGCGGATGATGCTCTGGCGTTCCTGTGGGGGATAGGGTGTGAGCTCAGGGACAGCGAGACAGGGATGTCCGTGGGGAGCTGGGGCAAGAGCGTGTGGAACGGGGGACACGGGGGAGGAGACAGGGGACGTGGGGAGGACATGGGGGTGAGGGAGGCTCACTGGGCTGGAGACAAATAGGGGACGGGGACACAAGTGGGAGACTCGGACATGGGCGTGGGGCGCGGACATGAGTGGGGGACTGGGAGACGGGTCGAAGGCAGGGTGCAGGGGCAGGGCCGGCTCCACCTGGGAGGTGAAGAAGCGTAGTTCGCTCTCTATGTTCTCATAGATGAAGTCCTCCTCACAGGAGAAGCCACGAGTGCCCCCGCCGAACTCCACCTTCACCGCCTTTCGCAGCCCTAGCTCGTCAGCCCCTCGGAGCAAGCTGCACACAGGAAAAGGAAGGTGGCTCACTGAGAGGCCCCAGCTAACCATCCAGGAGCTAGGATGGTGCAACTGGCGGGGACACATGTGGGGCAGCTGGACAGTGCACTTGGTGCGTGGAAAGGCAGGGAGGTAAGTGGCAGGGTCGTCGAGAGGCCTGGCCCCAGGGACTCGCCTCTCATAGGTGGCAGTGACGAAGAAGGCATAGGCGCGTGTGTGGCGGTGGTGGCGGACTTGCACGATGAGCTCTGGGATGCCCACGCGGATGTGGTTCAGCAACCATAGCAGCGTGTGGTCATCGGTCGTGTCTGGCAAGGGGCACAGGGTCCGATGGCTCTTGCCACGAGGGGCCGAGGCCTCCTACAGAGTCTAGCCCGAGCTCACCCCGTGTGGGCACCGGCGGACCGGCAGGGTACCTGGGAAGGTCATCAGGACGTCGCAGTTCTCAGTGGGGACCGTCTTCATCCATGCTTTGTGGGACACCAGGTAGCGCCCCACCTGCAGGAGCCGCTTCCCAAAAAGCTTCTCTGAAGGGCGGGCGGGGCGCCGGGTCAGGCCACTCGGGACTGTACCAGACGCCGGTTCAGGCCGCTCCGGACCGGACCTGGCCCCTGCTCACACCTGCCAGGCTCCCCAGCACTCTCAGGCCGGCATTCAAGGCCTTGGTTTGTTTTCCTCCCTCCACGCTTTTGCACCAGCCTCTGCCAGAATGCCCTTCCCCCAGGTCCTCCCCTACAAATTCTACTCATTCTCAGGCCCAGCTCCGCCTCCAAAGCCACAATCAAGGGGAGCTCATTTACGAGCAGCCCGGAGCACTTCACCATATTATGTCCGCCGTGGGTGCGGCTCTTACCCCCATGTAACAGGTGAGAAACTGAGGCCCGGAGGAGTTAAGCAACTTGCCCAAGGTCACACAACCGTGCTGGGATTCGAACCCAGAACCAGTCGTGTCCTCCGAGGGGAGGATCTCTCAACCGCGTCCCCGCCCGGCCGAACCGGTACCACCAACCAAGGGTGGCGGGGCTCAGCCCCCACCTGGGGCTCTGGGAGGGAGGGAGGGGCGTGTCCGGGTCTCTGTGCTGGGACCCCAGCTCGCTGCACCGTTCAGCCCCACCCGCCCGGCCGCAGCCGCAGTGCCGGGAGGGGCCTGCACCCTGACACTCGGCAGCACTCCAGGCCCAAGACAGCTGACCCCAGCCCCTCCTTCCAGGTCCAGCAGCCGGGCGCAACCCAGGCACCTGCCAATCCTATTGGGGTCCCACTGCCGCGCACATACCCAGCACCCCCGATGCAGGGGCTGCAGGCTCGCCCTCGGGTGGGGGCCTCTTGCCGCGCTCGCCCTCCAGGGACGTGCCCCCGGCGGCGGAGATGGCCTCAGCCATGGCGAGCCAGGGGCAGGTCAGGGGCTGTGGACGGCCCGGGCGCCGGGGTGCCGCGGGCTCATGGGGCCGGCGCCACCGCCGAACGTGCAGAAGGAAGAGACAAAGGCCGCGCCCGCCCGCGCCGGCCGCTGTCCCCGGGCGCCCGAGTGCTGCTTCTCGTCCCCGACCGCACCGAACCTCGATTCTCCTTCTCCAGCCCCGAGCGCGTAGCTCTCTGGTTCTCCACCACTCCCGCCCGCCTCACTCTCTGGTTCTCGTCCCCGCCCGTGTTGTTTTCTGATTTCCCGTCTCGCCCGCCCACCACGCTCTCTGGTTCACGTCCCCGCCCGCACTGAAAATTCGGTCTCCTCAGTGTCCCCGCCCGCGCCGCATTCTGGGTGTTCAGACCTAGAGTCTCCGCCTTGTAGCCTTAGTTTCCCCATCTACAAACCCAGCAGCGCAGAGGCGCAGTTTGAAATCTGGGATAGGCGTGATTTGCTGAGGGAGGACGTGAGAGAGCCGTGGGCCTGGTATGCGAAGCTTGGGAAAGATTTCGGGTAGTAACCATAATGACAACTCCCATAGCAGGGATGTGAACTAATTATAGTAGGTCAGGCCTCAGGACTTTTCGCACGTGCAGTTCTTGCTTCCTGGGACACTCTCATTTCGTCGTCACCCAATTAGCCCTTACTCCCTTAAGGATGTAACCTCCTCAGAGAGGACCCCTCATAAAGTTGCCAGATTTAGCAAGCCAAAATACAGGTCTCCCAATTAAATTTGAATTTCATATAAAAGAATAATTTTTTTGATTGTTGTTGATGTCAGTTGCTGTCGAGTAGATGAAAACTCATGGCGGCCCCATGTATGCAGAGTAGTAGAACTGTGCTCCATAGGGTTTTCAAGGCTGTGACCTTTTGGAAGCAGATTGCCAGGCCTCTCTTCCAAGGCACCTCTGGGAGGGTTCAGTCAACCTCTCGGTCAGTAGTCAACTGTTAACTGTTTGTGCCACCCAGGGACTCCTAATTTTTTGATAGGTTCCCAAAATTACACAGGACATAAACAACCAAACCAAACCCACTGCCGTCGAATCTATTCCGACTCATAGCGACCCTATAGGACAGAGTAGAACTGCCCCATAGAGTTTCCAAGGAGTGCCTGGTGGATTCGAACTGCCGACCTTTTGGGTGGCAGCCATAGCTCTTAACCATTACAGCACTCGGGTTTCCACACAGGACATAGTTATCTTAAAAAAGTTATTCCTTGTTTACCTGAAATTCAAATTTAACTGGGTATTCTGTATTTTGTCTCGCATCCCTACCCCCTGGACCACTCAGAGAGTAGCCTCTGCCGTTAGACTGGGAGCTCAGTGAGGGCAGGGACCGGGTCTGGATCCAAGTGCTTGGCACACACTAGACACTTGATGTATACTTGTGACAAACAGAACAACTCGGGGATAGCGAATGTTGTCATTTATTCCTATTTTACAGATGAAAAATTGAGGCTGGGCAGGGTACGGAGTGGGGGATTCGAACTTTTCCAAAGCCCGGCTGCACCTTCTGCTCGTCCGTTTGTTCAAGAACCAGAAAATTGACCGCAAGAAACAGCTGTGGAAGACCCCGCCCAGCCAAGTGCCCGGAATTCCACCGTCTGCGCCTTATTCCGCGCGGTACAGCCGCTGTCCTGGGTTAACCTGAAAGTAATCTTCAGGGCTCCCCTTTCTGGTCTTCGGTGAGCCCGAGACAAACCGGACACCCACAGCCCTGAGGGATTAGGACTGGGACAGAGAGAGGGTCAGGGAAGCCCAGAGAGAGCTATGCTGAAGCACCTCTGGTGGGCTTCGTGGAGGAGGAGTCATTGGAATTAGGCCGTGAGGCTGTTTGTCAAAAGAAGAACGCCCGAAGCCGAGGGAACTGCAGGAGGAAAGTCTTGGGAGGGGCGAGGAAGCTGGAGAGTTTGGGGCAAAACAAGTAGAATTCTTCCCAGAAGTTCAGGCAAGATATTCCCTGGGCTAGGGTTGTGAGATGCTCTGAGCTTCAGATCTCAACCTGGCCTTACCAAAAACCAAACCCACTGCCCTCAACTGAATTCCGACTCACAGCTACCCTATGGGACAGGGTAGAACTGCACCATAGGGTTTCCAAGGCTGTAAATCTTTACGGAAGCAGACTGCCACATCTTTGTCCCACCGAGCGGCTGGTGTGTTCTAACCGCCGATCTTTCGATTAGCAGCCGAGCGCTTTAACCACTGCACCACCAGGACTCCTAACCTGGCCTTAGAGAAAGGTAAAAACCAAATCGGTTGCCGTGGCGTAGATCGCGACCCCATGAGTGTCAGAGTAGAGCTGTGCCTCATAAGGTTTTCAATGGCTGATCTTGCCTAAGTAGATCGCTGGGTCTTTCCTCTGAGGCGCCTCTGGGTGGACTGGAACCTCCCACCTTTCTGTGAGCAGCCGAGTTCATTTACCGTTTGCACTACCCAGTATTTCTGCAGAGAGGTGTAGGCCCCCTTTTCTTGGGCAGAAAAATGAACACAAATAGGTCCTTGCCTAGTCTAAAGCTAGCTAGAGTGGCCGGAGGGAAAACAGGAACCCTCGTCTCGCTGTCATTTCCACTGCTTTATGCTGTGCCCTCACCTTCTTCCCGCCCTCATTTCCGTTGTGTCGGATGACGGCTGCGCTAGGACCCTAAAACCTAGGTCTCTGGTTGCTGGGGAACGCCATTTCACTGCACACCCTCCCCCGCCCCTCGTGCGGCTCAAACCAACCAGTAAGAATGAAAATCTGCAGTCTGTGGGCGGGACGTCTCCGAAGGAGCCCAATGGAAGGAGCCCAACGGTAGTCCTGAGGCTCTCAGCGCTCGGCCAATCACGCCACGAAGGGGGTGGGACCTCCTGCCCGTACTTGCCTCCCAGGAGCCCCGGCGAGCGGCCAGGCAAGGTCGCAGGTTGTGAATCCATGTGGCGGGGGTTGTGGACCTTGCAGGCCCGGGCAGCACGTGGGCTTCTCAGGTGGGGCGGGTGGGGAACCCCAGGGAGAATGTATGATAGTAGGGGGGTGCTGGTTGGACCTTGAACTCACCCCTGGGGTCTGGCGGTCCAGTTCCCTGCTGCAAAGTTACTATTAGCGTCCTTCTCAGGCGTCCAAGCCCCAATTTGTCCACCCCCTGCAGCAAAGCCCACATCTGGGTCACTTTCTGGGGTCGGTCCCAGTCGGGTCACACTCTGGCCTTAGACCCTCCAATCTGTTCACCCCGAGCCTCAGAGCCCCCAGCTGGGCCTTAAAGTCTTCCACTCGCCTGCCACCCTGCGGCACAGCCTCCAGGACGCGCTGACCTGTCCTCTCCCGCCCCAGACTCTGCTCGCGCCACGGCAGCGGCGTTCCGGCCCCCGGCTCTGGAGCCACCATCTTCGCGCTGAGCTCCGGCCAAGGCCGCTGCGGCGTCGCTGTGATTCGGACCAGTGGCCCGGCCAGCGGACCCGCCCTCCGGGGCCTCACAGCGGGCCGGGACCTGCCCCCGGCCCGTAGCGCCAGCTTGCGCCTGCTCAGCGACCCGCGCTCCGGGGAGCCGCTGGACCGTGCACTGGTGCTGTGGTTCCCAGGTGAGACCAGCTCCCGAAGCCCCTGTAGCTTCCTATTGTCTGGAGTCCCCACTTCGGGCGTGTGCTCAGGCTGTGGTCTCCCTGGACTCCTCCCTGTCTCTCATCTAGGTCCCCAAAGTTTCACGGGCGAGGATTGCGCGGAGTTCCACGTACACGGAGGCTTTGCGGTGGTAAGCGGAGTTCTGCAGGCTCTGGGTGAGTAAGCCAGCAACAGATTTGAGGCCAGTCTTGCCTGTAAGCCTGGGTGGAGCATGTCTTCCCAACCCAGGGGCTGAGGACTGGGGCCTTCACGCAGGTGGTGTGCCAGGGCTGCGGCCTGCAGAGGCGGGCGAGTTCACCAGGCGGGCGTTTGCCCGCGGCAAGCTGAGCCTGACCGAGGTAGAGGGCCTGGCAGATCTGATCCACGCGGAGACAGAGGCGCAGAGGCGGCAGGCCCTGCGGCAGCTGGACGGGGAGCTGGGCCGCCTGTGCCACGACTGGGCTGAGACCCTCACCACGGCGAGTGCAGGGGGCAGGGTATCCCTTCCACTCATTCTCTGTGCGAGAGTTCTCACCTGTCCCTCTCCTGTCTGAGAGCCTCCTGCCTGCAGCCCCCAATCTGGCCCCTTACGTCACGTGGCCTGATAAGATGGGGGGCCCTGGGTGCTCACACTCCCCCTCCCCCAGGCTCTGGCCCATGTGGAGGCCTATATCGACTTCAGTGAAGATGACAACCTGGAGGAAGACGTCCTGGAGCGAGGTAGGGCCTGCTAGAGTGCAGGGGCTAGGGACACCCTGGCATCTCAGCCGTCTGAGCCCCCCTGACTCTGTCTCTCTGCCTCCCCCCAGTGGACAGCTCAGTAAGGGGACTGGAGGCCGCACTGGGTGCACATCTCCGAGATGCACGGCGAGGGCAGAGGCTCCGTTCTGGGGCGCACGTGGTGGTTGCGGGACCTCCCAACGCTGGCAAGAGTAGCCTGGTGAACTTGCTCAGTGCGTGGGAGCCAAGCTGGACGCTGGTGCTGTGTGGGAGACGGGGCCTAGAGCTGGGGGCAGGGTGGACCAAGGCTCTGTCTAGAGACCTCGTGGATGGGGGAAAGAACAGACTCCCTCAGCTCTACCCTTCTCCTTCCTCTCCTTCCCAGGCCGGAAGCCTGTGTCCATCGTGTCCCCTGAGCCAGGGACCACCCGTGATGTGCTGGAGACCCCTGTGGACCTGGCCGGGTTCCCGGCACTGCTGAGTGACACAGCAGGGCTGCGCGAGGGTGTGGGGCCTGTGGAGCAGGAGGGTGTCAGACGGGCCCGCGCGAGGTGGGTGGAGCCAGGCTCTTATTCTGCTTTTTCTCCGTATTGTGTTCGTTTTTCATTCTTCCTGAATTAGAGAAAACTGCTAAACTCTCTTAAGTGGGGAACTCCAGTGGTTTGGGGAAGGCAGCCCTTTAAGTTCTCCCTTCGTTCCTGCCTGCCCCTCCCTCTTATGTTCTGCCCCGCCCCCTCAGGCTGTGCCCCCTCCCCCCTCCCCGCCCCAGTCACCTAATGGGCTTTGCTCTGGCTTCATGCTAAGTTGGTTCTTCCTGCTCCCCCAGGCTAGAGCAGGCTGACCTCATTCTGGCCGTGCTGGATGCCTCTGACCTGACCTCCCCCTCCAGCTGCAACTTCCTGGACTCGGTTGTGGCTCACTTAGCAACCCAGAGCACCAATGAGAGCAGCCAGCGCCTCCTGCTGGTGCTGAACAAATTGGACCTACTGTCATCGGAGGGCCCAGGGCTCAGTCCTGACTTGCCTCCCCACCTGCTACTGTCCTGCCTGACTGGGGAGGGGCTGGAGAGCCTCCTGGAAGCCCTGAGGAAGGAGCTGGCTGCATTGTGAGTCCCCTCTGCTAACTCCAGACTGGAGTTAAGTAGGAGCTGAGCTACTGGCTTTGGGCACATACTTGCCTCATACTTAGTTTGTGTGTCTGTGACATGGGTACAACCATCTCCACCCTTCACTCCGGAAGGTTGGCCGAGAAAGTTGAAAGTGACCATGTTCTCTGTCTCTTTTAGATGTGGGGACCCATCCACAGGCCCACCACTTCTGACACGCGCAAGGCACCAGCATCACCTCCAGGCCTGCCTGGATGCCCTAGGCCACTACAAGGAGGCAAGAGACTTGGCCTTGGCAGCCGAGGGGCTGCGGGTCGCCCGGGGGCACCTGGCCCGCCTCACGGGGGGAGGGGGCACTGAAGAGATCCTGGATGTCATCTTCCGGGACTTCTGTGTGGGCAAGTGAGGGACAGTGAATCCTGATGGGCACCACAGGGTGGAGACCAAGGCTCAGACCCTGGCTGGGCAGATGCCCAGAAGCCTTCAGCGGTCTGGGAATAGCTTAAGACAAGTGGAATTCTCATTCAGCCGAGGAAGAGCTTGATACCAAAACAGGGAAGCAAACAGCTGCCTTCATAGGTAAAGTGTTCCATGTTGCTAGTGGTAACCAGGTTGTGGCCAGCCAGATTCCCTTGCAGAGACTAGCTGGGCATTTGGGCCCTGGAGTGGGGCTGAACAGAAGTCCCTTTTGAGTGCCAGACACTGGGGGAGTAGGAATGGAGAGTTGGGATTGTGGCGGGGCGGATCTCAGGATTTTGTTTGCTTTGTAGTTTTTAATTTATTTTGCAAATTCCAAAGGAATGTAAATATAAAACAGTGGGAGTAGCATCAGAACCTGTGTAAACTTCACAGGAGTAATGACCAGGATCAGCCCAAAGTTGATCCCTGTGAGGTAGAGGTGAGACATACCTCCACTCCAAACTTTTTACCAATTCTGACACCAGCCAGCCCTCTCTCCTCTTCTGGGTTTGATAATCCATTGCAATGGCCAAAGAGAACTCACAGACCTTACTTACAGTTAAATGGCTTATTAAGGAAGCAACAGGGTACAATTTAGGATCAACAGGGTACAACTCAGGGTCAGGAAACATGCAGGCAAGGTCTGGAAGTCTCCCCTGAATTGGAGAGCATATCCCTCCCTTCTTCGGTACAGGACAGCTCTCTCAGCTCCTCTTGGCCATGCAAGCAAGCAGGCCCTTCTTTCTGCTATGCACGCCCCCTTAGGACAGGCCTCCCTGCTGTCAGCTTCTCCACTGGTTCAGTGACCCAGCTCATAGCCAGTGTAGAGTTTTGTTCAGCTCTCTTAGCTGCATTCCTAGTCGCAGGTTTCTGCCATCACCCTCTGTGAGGTTGGTTCCGTAGAATTCAGCTCCTCATCAATTTCAAGGCATAGCCCTCCTGCCAGCCCCCTCTTGGTAGGCCATAGATCCTTCATTTGCATAGTATATTGACCAATCCCTGCAAGGTGCATACCAATCACAGGGCAGGCGGTAGCCCAGGACCAGACAAAAAGTATCAAACCATCCCTGTTCACAGCTTGCCCAGGAAATGTCAATCAACCTGAACAAAGTAACAAACCCTCTGGGGTAGAAAACTAGGGCAAAGGTAACTCCTTAGGGCTTAGGGGAAAAATCTCTCCAACTATTTCCAAAGAACTAAGGTAAAAGGCCCCGTAAAGGAACTCATTTCACCACAGTAAAAAACTCAGGTGATGCTGAAATGTTTAAACATGGAAAACTCCCTCATCTCCTCTCCAGGGGTCACAGCGTAATATGTCTTTCCAGAACTTTCTCTGCACATTTACACATTTGTGAATGCACCTTTCAAATATTTGTCTTGTGTTATATAATGAGAGTGTTTATTACTGTACAAGTAGCCATTTCTTTTTAAACTTAAAAAAATTCTTATTTTTTATCGTGATAAAATATATATAACAAAAACTTGCCATTTTAGCCATTTTATGTGTACACTTCAGTGACGTTAACTACAGTCAACCTGTTGTACAGCTGCCACCACTATTTCCAAAGGTTTTCCATCACACCAAACTAAGACTCAGTGCCCCTGTAAAGATGGCCTGGCGGAGGTGTCTGACCTACTCTAACTTCATGAGGGGGAAGGAGAATCAAAATCAACAGCGCAAAGCTGGTTTCTATGAGGCTGAGACACCGCCACCGTCCAACCTTTTTACCAATTCTGACACCAACTGTCCCTCCCATGGTACTCTCTACTTCTCTGCTAGGTTCCATAATTTGTTGCAATGGCCACACGCAACTCAGGAAATATAGTAGTCTCCTCTTACCCGTGGTTTTGCTTTCCGTGGTTTCAGTTATTGCAGTCAAGCACAGTCCATAAACTTCTGATTATGATGTTCTTCCAAAAGGTTTTGGAAAAAAAAAAAAAACCCTTCTATCTAGTATCCCCAACCGTCAACATCATGGCTTGAGGATCCTTCTTTAGCGGTACCATCAGAAGGTCAATAGTAACCTAATGCTGTCACAATGCCTACATCATTAATCTCGAAACATAGGCATTTTTTCATCTCACATTATAAGAAGAATGGTGCATACAGTACACTATGATTTTGAGTGAAAGACCACATTTCCATAATTTTTATTACTGTATATTATAGTCATTCTATTATTGTTAATCTCTTACTGTGCCTAATTTATAAGTTAAACTTTATTATACGCATGTATGTTCAGGAAAAAACATAGTACATATAGGCATCCACTGGGGGTCTTAGAACATATCCTCTGGAGATAAGGAGGGACTACTGTACTTGCAATTATGGGGTTTATTAGGGAAGTAGCAGGTTATAATTAAGGGTCAGAAACAACATAGGATACAGTTCTTCAATCAGGACAGCCTCTTAGCCATGCCTGCAGGCAGGCTTTTCTGGCCCTCCACCCTGCCACTGCCCTGCTAACAGGGCAAGTGTTACAACTCTCTTTAGTTCCACCAATAAGTGCCCAGGGGGAACCTGTCTTAGGCTGGGTTCTCTAGAGAAGCAAAACCAGTAAAGCGTATAAATATATAGAGAGAGATTTATATCAAGGGAACGGCTCACACGTTTGTAGAGGCTTGAGTGTCCCAAGTCTGTGGATCAGGATAGAGGCTTTTTTTGATTCACATAGCCACAGGGGCTGGTGAACCCAGGATCAACCGGACGGAGAGCAGAGCTCTTGCTCACAGGCCGTGAAGATCAACGAATCCCAAATTTGGCAGATAAGCAGATAGCTCAAGTCCCAAGAACTGGAGGTCAGACAAACAGGAGACAGCCATAGGATCCAGAGTGAGCAAAAAAGCCAGCATGTCTGCTTATATTCACATGCAGTCCACACCCCCAAGGAAACTCGCTTTCAACTGGCTACTCACAGCAGATTAGATCATGGGAATGATCACATACAGTGAGAATCATGGCCCAGCCAAATTGACAAACAATTTCAAGGCATAGCCCTCCCACCAGGGCCATGAACTGACCAGTCTCCTCGTGGTAGGCCACAGACACTTCACAGAACCCTACTCCACCAGTAAACCTAGCTCAAAGGCACTCAGCCCTCTTGCTCTGAGGGTCAGCACGCCTACTGTAGCTGCTCCATCTCACGTCGGACCCCTGGTTCTGCTGCTGGTTCTGTTGCATTTGCTGCCATCTTGTGCTGTCTCTGATGTTATAGCTCTGTCTCCTGGGTCTAGGAGTTTCTCTGCACAGGGATCCCGGGTCCACAGGACATGCTCCACTCCTAGCTCTTCTTGATGATAGTGGGCCTTCCCTTCCCCCGGCTTCTCCTTTTATCTCTTGTAAGATAAAAGGTATGACTCAAATAAGGGCATGACTTGAGTAAGGGTAGGCAGTAGGACTGTGACTCAAGATACATCCAGCCCTAATCCTGCCTCATTAACATAATGGACAACTCACTCCCAAATGTTACCATAACCACAGACATAGAGACTAGGATTTATAACATTACAAAATAGAAGATAATTACATCAGATTACAAAATGGAGGATGACTACATCATTATACAACTGCCAAACTGCTGAAAATCATGGCCCAGCCAAGCTGACACATAACTATCACAGATTCATACACCATATTTGCATAGCCCACACAGTCATTGTGTGGGTGTCACAAAGACTATGGCTAGAAAGACCTTATTAAGGAATTCACTGCACCGCGGCCCTTTAAGCAACTCCCCGATCCCCCTTTCCTCCAGCCCCCAATAATCACTAATAAACTTTGGTCTCTATGCATTTGCTTTTTCTAGATACTTCATATAAATGCGATCATACAATATTTGCCCTTTTGTGACTGAGTTTTCTCTCAGCATGAGGTTTTCAAGGTTCAGTTATATCGTAGCCTGTATGAGTGCTTCGCTTCTCGTCATGGCTGAGTAGTATGCCGTTATATGGACGGACACCATTTTGTTTATCTGTTCATTTGCTGATGGACACTTGGATGGTTTCCGCCTTCTGGCTATTGTAAAAAGTGCTGCCATGAACGTTGGTGTACAGGTTTCCGTTTTTATTTCTTTCTTCACTTCTGAGTAGATACTTAGGATTGCTGGATCATATGGTAACTGCATGATCAACTTTTTGAGGAACTGCCAAACTGTCTTTCTCAGCGGCTGCACCATTTTACACTCCCACCAGCAATGCATGGGGGTTCCAGTTTCTCCACATCTTCGTCAACACTTATTTTTCTTTTTTCAGTGTTATTTCTTTTTTAGTAGTTTTTTTTTTCCCAAAAAATCGTAATCTTGTTTTGTACAAATGTGTGCTGATAATCTCTCTCTGCTACCTTAATCCTTCTAATGAGTGGTAAAAGCACCGTTACACATGCAGTAATTCAGCAGTTTTATGTGTTTTTGAATATCTGTTTAAAGATGACCCTAAATTACAATTTAGTCTTAGATAGTAAAGAATTTAAAAGCAAAGTTCAACTTGCTACTGTATGTCATCATGCTGACTTTGAAAAGCATCTGACTTTATAGATAATGTATAAAATGGGAGAAGTGTTAAATATTCTTTATTTGATATCATACACAAACCACGCTGAAATGCCTTTTGTTAATTAAAAGGCCACGTTGTAGATACAGGGAATTTTAATTAGATTGACATAGTTAAGAGCAAAAAGATAAAATTGCCCTTGCTACCTTCTCTCTAGCCCTTGCATTTAAACAGGCTGATGTTTAGTGTTATTTTTGAAACTTGCATCTTCAAAGCCACTTGCAAACCCCAGGTGCGCACTCCCTTTCCACGCTTACTCTTTATTCACTCACTCACTCAGTGAATTTTTACCAAGCAGTTAGTGTATGCCAGGATTGTACACATTGTTTTACTGAATCCATAGCAGCACAATAAAGTGGGTATTTTGTTTCAGTTTTACAGATGAGGAAGCTAAGGCTCAGAGAAGTAAAATTGTTTGCTGGAGGTCCCCTGGTTTTGAGGTTTGACTACAGGTCTGTTTAATTTCAAATTTGAGTTCACTGAGGACCTGCTGTGTGGCAGGCAGTGTTCAGGGTGCTGGAGACCAGTGCGGTCCTTGCCCTTGTTATAGAACAGATGCTACAGTGAAGCCTGGTGGCTGCTGCGTGAGCTCAAGATGAAACTTGACCTCGGCAGGGGACTTCAGGATAGGCTGCCAGGCAGAGGTGGCGCGTGCACTGAGATCTGATGGTGAAAAGAAGCAAGCCAGATGGGGGCTTGGGAGAACCTCCCAGGCTGGGGGAATCAGAGCCAGACTCAGATACCTCTAGCTCCAGAGGGTGCAAGGGCTAAACCTGGGAGGTTGCCTGGAGGAGGGGTCTCTGGAGTTGGGCTTTGCAGGAAGAAGAGGAGTTTTCCAGGCAAGAAAAGGGTATTTTAGTCGGAAAGCACAGCATAAAGGCCCAGTGAGTCTTTAATCGAGGAGTTAAACGTCCAGGACAGCTGGAGGCAAAGGTTGAACTATTCAGGGTCACAGCACGTGCAAAGGCCCTGAAGTGGGAGCAGGCCTGGTATGTTCAAGACAGAGTGAAGCAGTCATGTAGTTGGAATGAGAGGGAGAGAAGAGCGGACGAAGCCGAGGAGTAAAGAGCAGTGGGGGTGGGGGACCTGATAATGCAGCATTGGTTTGATTCTGAGAATTCTGGGGGATATGAATGGAGCCCTGTGGCACAGTGGTTAAAGGGCTATGCTGCTAACCAAAAAGGTCAGAGGTTAGAACTCACCAGCCCCTCTGTGGGAGAAAGATGTGGCAGTCTGCTACCATAAAGATTTACAGCTTTGGAAACCCTATGCGGCAGTTCTACCCTGTCGTGTAGGGTCCCTATGAGTCGGAATCCACTCGAGGACAGTGGGTTTCTCTTTTTTGGGAGTGGGCAGGGGCACGATGTGGCGGCGACCAACCAGCAGAGGGCGCCTTGTCCTCGCAAAGGCGGTGCGTGGCAGCTCTTCATCAAAGCGCCTGCGCGCTCTCGTCCACCTGGTGAGATGTCTGGTGGGTTAACGTCCCTCAAGAAATAGATACGGAAACAGTCACTCACCAGGTCAAGGGCTAGAATTACCACCCCGTGTTGTGGGAGATACAAGCTCTCAGGTTTCAGGGGGCGCATGAGCAGAGGCTGGACGTGTCCAGGACGGGGATGAAGGGGGTCTTCCGGAAGTGTCCATAATTCCCCAACATCCCACTAGAGGGGACCGACCCCCTTTTTTCACAGATTTTTTTTGTGTTTTATCACTCTTTGTTGATTTGTGTACTTGTTTAACAGCTGGCGGGGGACGGGTGTTCTTAGAAGGAAAGGTCCCTCCGTGAGGTGAGTCCTTGGATATTACTATGATGTCCACTAGCAGAAAAATAAACTGAGGCCCAGGGAAAAAAAGCAAAACCGTGAATCAAATGGGGGTGGGTGTCCATACGTCCTCAGAGTGGGGAGGGTCTGGGAGGGCTCCCAAGGAGGGGTGAGCGGCATCAGGGTCTGGGTGGGGAGGGGGATGCACTTCCGGGCAAGCTGACCAGTGCTTTTCCCCCTGCCCCCGCTGCCTTGGCAGGAGGCTGCTGGACCTAGGTCCTTGGCTACAGTTCCTTTTTTCCAAGAAGGGTGAGGCGGTTTGTGGGAAGCAGCCAGGGGGTTATTTATAGAGGTCACAGGAAATCCCCAAAGAGTCCGAACCTCACCCAGCAGCTAAATGAAGGGTCAGAGAGGGGGCTGGCAGGCCAGGTGCTCCCTTTTCAACGCGCAGACCCCATTTGGCCTCCAAAGAACGTTCAGAGTCAGACTCAAACACCTCCTGCCCAACGGGACAAGGGCTAAACCTGGGCGGCTGCCTAGAGGAGGGGACTCTGGAGCTTTGCAGGAAGATGAGGAGTTTTCCAGGCAAGAAAAGGGTATTTCAGTCCAAGAGCACAGCATAACTAAAGGCTCGGTAAGTCTTCAATCTGAGAATTAAATGTCCAGGACAGCTGGAGGCAAAGGCTGGACTGTGCAGGGCCACAAAAGAGCTTGTTTAACAGCTGGACTTTCTCTCCAGGGCCATAAGGAGCCATGGAGGGTGTGTGAGCAGGGGAGGGACAGAGTCAGATCTTTGTGGCAGAAAGATCCTCTGGGGTCATCATGGGGCTGTACTGGAGGTGGAGGCTCAGGTCCAGGTGTAGGAGGGCTGAGCCAGGCCCAGCCATGGGGCCGGCAGGATGGGATGATATCCTGAGATGTTCTAGATGGCAGAGACCAAAGAAGCATTAGAGACCTGTACCTGTTTATCCTGAGAGTTTAGAATTGTTATTATGCCCATTTCGCAGATGAGAAAACTGACCACTCATTCAAACCCAGAGATGTCTGGCCCAGGAACCCCAAATCAGGCTCCTGTGGTTGCTGGGGCTAGCCAGTGTCTGTGTCTCCCTGACTGTGGGCTTCCAGGGCAGTAGGCTCAGAGTCAGGGACGTCCCCACTTCCTTGGGGCAGCAGGCCGGCCCGTCTGGGAGGCTGTCCTGGCTGACTGCCCTGGCCTGGCTTGGTGGAGCCCCAGCCGAGTGCTTCCCTCACTTCCGCATCCAGGAAATATCGCTCCTTTGTCCCTGCAGACTGGCCTGTCCTAAGCGTGGCGCTGTCAGCCCCGGCTTCTCCTGACTCACACCCTCCCTGTTCAGGTCCCAGGGGATGTGCTTGGAAGGATGGGGGAGGGGTAGGTATCTCCACCTCAGACAAGCTGAGATTTTAGACCATAATTTTTAAGCAGTTTTTCCATGGATGCCCATTTGCTTTGTTTCCTGTAAATATTGAATAATTTCTAGAAGAACCATGATGGGACTTGCATTTCTAGGAGGCCTGTAGGAAAATGCCCTTTTCTCTGCAACTTCACCAGCAATAGGCATTATGGCTTTTTATAATTTTTTCCTAGGGTCTGCTGGGTGCAGTGTGATTTTCTGTGTTCCTTTCATTTGTATTTCCCTGGCTATTGGCTGATTTATGAGGCAGTGGTGGTTCAGTGGTAGAATCTTAGCATCCCACGTGGGAGACCCGGGTTTGATTTCTGGCCAACGCGCCGCGTGCACAACCATCACCCATCTGTCAGTGGAGGCTTGCATGTTGATATGATGCTGAACAGGTTTCAGTGGAGCTTCCAGACTAAGACAGACTAGGGAGAAAGGCTTAGTGATCGACTCTTGAAAATCAGCCAATGAAAACCCTGTGCATCTTAACGGTCTGATTGACGCCAATCGGGGATGGCGCAGAACCGGACAGCGTCTCGTTTTGTTGGGGACTGGCTCGTCAGCAGCAAACAACAACAACAACACTGGCTAGTTCAGTGATACAGATAAGTCGAAGTGTCCCTAAGGTTGACAGCCTTTGTCTTTTCTTGCTGCAAAAACAAAACAAAACAAACCAACCAACAAAACGAAACAAAACAATGGCCAGGGACTTTCGTGATATTGCTCCTGGAATCATTTTGGAGATCAGGAGTTCCTGCAATTCTTTGCAGGCTGTTGTACCTCTGTAATCACTGTCAACACCTGGAAGATTCTTTGCAATCCTGCAGAAACCAAAGCTACAAATCATTTTCAAACGGCAACCTGCTTTTGAAGAGAAATCCTCAATTTAACAGCAATCAGAGCTGTCCCAAGGCTATGCTTTGTAGGCATTTCATTAAATGCTTATGAGCTATTATCTTGCCAGCGGAGGATCTTGGGGGATCCTGGTGTTGTCCCCACGTTTGTTCTTGGTGAGGGATCTAGTGGCCTGGGGAAGTTGAGAGGGAGGTTGGGTTCAGTTCTCATCTTCTTTCTAGTTTTTTTTGTGGCTCACAGCCACATGGTCTCTTTTCAAAGAAGAAATCAGGGCTCTGAGGTCTTTAAAGGGATTGCTAACATTTATTAAGTGCCAGTAACATTTATATGGGGCAGGGCTGGGGGTAGGAGGAATAATGGGGACAACTTCCCTCTCTGGGCATTTAGGGGCAGGGAGGAGGGGCTCCTCCCACTCCTGGACAGGCGCCCCCTGTGAAGGGGCCTGGAAACCATCAAGTGGGGACAGCAGCTAATGTCTTCCTGTTCTCACTGCCCAGCCCTGCGGGTGTGAGGAAGCTTCTGGAGATCAGGCAGTAGGGGATGGGGGTGGGGTATGAGGTGTGCAGACAGGGTGGGGGCCATGGCGGGGGGCTTGGCCATGTGCATGGGGAGGTGACACTAGGTGAATAAAAAAAGCGGGTGTGAAGGGACATTGTCACTCTGCGACACAGACGCTGTGTCTGTTACACTGATGCCATATCTGTGTGTAATATCGCTACTGTGTGTGCGATGTTGACACCATGTCTCTGTGTAGTGTTATCACTGAATCTGTGTGTGATGTCACTCTGTGATGTCACCATGTGTGACATTGTCATGTCTGTGTGTGACATCATTGCTGTGTCTGTGGGTGACATTGTCACTGTGTATATGTGACATTGTCACTGAGTCTGTGTAATGTTGCCGTGTGTGATGTCATCACCATGTGCGATGTTGTCGTGTCTGTGACATTGTCACTGCATGTGATGTTATCACCATGTCTCTGTGTGACATGGTCATCACTGTGTCTGTGGGTGATGCCATCACGTGTCTGGAGGTGACATTGTCACCCTTGCTGTGTGATACTGTCGCCATGCCTGTGAATGACATTGTCACTCTGGACATCAGCTGTCGGTGGTTGTGTGGTGTGGGGGTGGGGCTGTGAGACAGCACTGAGTGTGGTGGTGGGGGTGGGGAGGTCTTTGGTGCAGTGAGTGGGAAGCTTGTCCACCTACGGCCTGGGCTCGCAGACGGCAGGAGGGCTGTGTCGGCACCGTGAGCATTTTGCTGCACCATCAAGTCGGGGGCCCCCTTGGTCCTCGAGGCCTGGAGTCTCCTCAGCCACTGGAGCAAACAAACACACAACAGTCCATTAGACAGATAGATGGACAGACAGACCTTGCCAGCCCTAGAGGCTCATCTTCAGAGGCAAGATGTCCTGAGAAACCAGCCCTGCCTCCTCCTGCCTTGGGTCCCTCCTTGCTCCCAAGGACCCCCAGCCTACTTTGGGGTTCAGGCTCCTTCTTCAACTCCCACTCTTTGAACCTCCCCAGACTGTGGGAGGAACACACCTCCCCATTGTGCAGATGAGGAAACTGAGGTTCAGAGAGGACCCCTCCTGTGCTCTAGGCAGTTGCTGCAGCCTGTCTGGCTGTCCCAACACTACCCAGAGTCCTGGGGATCCTGGGAGTTTGCTCAGTAGCCCTTGGTCCCCCGCATTGGGACCTGAGGCCAGCCTCAGTCTCCCTCTGTTGTCAACACAGAATTGACTGGGTGCTGGTGCCTCACTCCCAGAAGTATTTTTCTAGTGAGCCTGCCCCTGCTCACACACCTGCTATGGCTCCCCAGTGCCCTCAGGAGAAAGCCTGAACCTCTGGACCTGGCATCCAGCTCTCCCTCTGCTCTCACCCTGCCCAGCCACCCTCTCAGGGACTCAACCCGCTGTGAAAGTCCTAAATGATGCAAGATTCCCTTGTATGACTTCCAGCTCATTGCTGCTGTCTGGAGAGCCCTTCCCCCTCCTGGGCCTGGCAGAGGTTCTCGTGAGGGGTCAGGGGTTGGCAGGAGGCTGTTTCCTGGTGGGGGAAGGAGGGGGCCGCGGCCAAGTCCTGCTTCCGCTGGCCCCCTCCCTTCCTTCCCTGTCTCTTCCCTGGGGCCCCAGGGCCTCACGTTCCTTGGCCAGGTCTGTCCCCCTTCCTGGCTCCACCTCCCCTGTCAACCAGGATTCTCCCCGATTTGGGGCCAGGGTTCCACTCCTGCCCTTCTGTCTACAAGAAAGGATGGTCCCCGTATTTCAGACAAGGAGAATGGGGCTCGGAAGCCCCATCATCACCAGTGCCGTCACCTCTGCCCTCTCCTGGCTGCCGCCCGCTTGCCCCCCACAATCTGTTCCCTCCTCTGCCACAACCCTCTCTCGGCTCCCAAAGTCCTCCCTGCCCGTCACCTCCTGGCTCTCACCTCCTCCCACTTACCTGATTGATTACTTGGTTCCGGTGACACCAGCCTCCTAGCTCAAACTCACCAGGCATGATTCTACCCCAGGACTTTTGCACAGGCTTGCCCTCTCCTGATTCACCCTTCTGGGGATTCCCCATGGCTCTTTCCCTCACCTCCTTCAGCTCTTTGTTCAGACAATGTCCCCTCCTCGTGAAGCCCTCCCTGACCCACATCCAACACTGCAGCCTCCTCACACCTCCTCATCCTTTTCCTGTCTCACCCATCTCCAAAAAAAAAAAAAAAGAACAAACTAAACCCATTGCCATCAAGTTGATTCCAACTCAAGGTGTCCCCATGTGCTTCAGAGTAGAATTGTGCTCCATAGGGTTTTCTTGGCTGTAATCAGATGGTGTGGCCTTTCTTTCGCCGCAGTGCTGCTGGGTGGATTTGAACTGCCAACCTTTTAGTTAGTAGTCTAACAAAAATTAATTGGTGCCATTTCAGGGCCAGAAGCTTCTGGTCCTAAACCCTGCCCATCACTAAATCCTCGTCCATCACCAAGGGGCCTTGTAATGACTGCTTTATCTGGTTTACCATCTGTCTTTCCCTCTGTACTGTGTGAGCCTTGTCGGGGGTTGGGGGAGTCTGTGCCTTGTTCTACCCTGTGTCCCCAGCACCCAGCCTATGCCCAGGACACAGTACAAGTACTGGTTGCCATCAAGTGAATTCTGACTCATCGTGACCCCATATGTCAGAGTAGAACTGAGCTCCATAGGGTGTTCAGTGTCTGATTTTTCAGAAATAGATCACCAGGCCTTTCTTCCAAGGTACCTCTGGGTGGACTCGAACCACCAACCTTTTGATTAGCAACTGAGCATATTCACTGTTTGCACCATCCAGGGACCAGCAGCTGCTCAATAAGTACGGGTTCAACAATGAACCCACAGTGAATTCCACTCAGGAACAAAAGAATCATAATAGTCATGAACCTGAGCCCAGCTCAAAGCCAGCAAGAGCTGAACTCACATCTTTAATCTTTCAGGAACCCTCCTGGTGATTTTTGCCATCTCTGGCCACATTGGCCTGTACCAACATTTACTTAATATTTGCCTTTATATCAATGGTCTTTTTTAACTTAAACAAATTTCTCTCCAAAGGACACCTGGCCTTACCAAGTCCAGGAACACTGTTGCACTTGCCATCGAGAGCAAATGACTTCAAAATGTCCAATAAACAGCAACACTTTGTCCTCGAGTTAGGCTAAAGGCTGAGCCCCAGTCTGCTCTTGCTTTGCAAACACGGGAGGTTTGCAAATACCCAGGAAGAGTTAAGGGTGAGTTAGCACTGGTGGAGATTTTCTTGAAGTTCAGAAAATGGAAAAGGAATGAGCTCCCCCCCCATGCTTGGGGCAGGGTGGGCCTCAAACTGGCCTCTGATCAGATGCATCTAAAATTTGGGTATTGTGATTCTAAGTACGGTGACTTGGCCCAGGTATCCTGGCTGGCTGAGCCAGAGCTTGAACCCAGAGCTGATACACGCACACACCACTCCCCCACCCCGCTCCCCGGGGGGCAGGCAGTCATAGCTGGAGCTAAGCGGGCCAGAGGCCCTTCCTGCGACCCTGCAGAGAAAGCCAGGCGGGGCCCAGGCTTGAGTGGGCATTGTTTTCTCAGCAGGGGGACGTCATTTGGGGTAAACAATGTCAAGTGCTTCCCTGGTTCTCAGCTGCAGCCCTGGGCTCAAAGCCCGGTCTGACTCGCCACTGCTGCTGCGTGACCCCAGACTGGTCACTTCCCTGGGGCCTCAGTTTCCTCCTCTGAGAAATGGGGATAATAATAGAAATTCCTTCCTTGCTGTGAGGGCTTTGGGCCAAGACGGAGGGACAAAAGTCATGTTTGTCTGGAGCAGGGTCTTTTCCGGACCCTCTTGCTTCCTTCCCTGTGAGAAACAAAGCTATTCAGAGCTGGAGGACAGTTCTGTAAGCAGGTGAGCTCCCCATCACAGGGGGTATGTAAGATGAAGTGACGTGAAGCCCCCCAGACAGTTGGAGGGCAGTCCTGTAAGGGAGTGAGCTCCCCCATCTTTTGGGGTGGGTATGTAAGAAAAAGCATGGGGGAGCTGGACATGGAGCCTCCTGGGGAGCTGACAGCTTCGATTTATAGATCGTTTTTGTGTGGCCTTTCTAGCCATGGTCTTGTAACTTCCACCCAAGTGATTCAGTGGGACTGTGTGATAGGGTACTTGTAGCCCACCAAAGGGATTGGTTAGTTTTGCCATCCCGCGGGCTTGAAATGAGCCACTCCAGAGGAGGAAAAGAAGCAAGAAGATCCCACCACAACCAAGGAGGAGCAGCCAGGAGCCAGCATGTTTTTTGGGCCCACGATCCCTGTGCTGAGAAGCTCCTAGAAGCAGGAGACTGAAAGAGAAGTGAGCCGTAACCCTGAAGACAGTGAGAAGTGGTGGCAGGAGAGACCTGGCAGCAGAGACTGGCAGCAGAGACTGGCAGCCGGAGACTGCACAGTGGGTCTTGGCCCACGGAGAGAGAAAGCTGAGTGCCTTTGGGTAGAGGCTTAGGGCCACGGAGAGGCGTGCCTGTGAGCATGGCTGGGAAAAGTCTGTCCTAATGAAGAATTGTACCCTGGGTGTTCCTGACCCTGAATAGTAACAGTTACTTCTGTAATAAACCCCATAATTGTGAGTACTGACTGTGAGTTCTGTGTGGCCATTGCAATGAATTATCAAACCCAGCAGAGAAGTAGAGAGTGCTGTGGGAGGGATAGTTGGTGTTAGAATTGGTAAAGATGGCGGAGAGAGGAGGCATGTCTGACCCCTGCCTCATAGAAATCAGCCTTGGGCTGTTGCTCTTGATTCTCCCTCCCCCTCGTGAAGTTAGAGGAGGTCAGACACTACCGTCACGCTGTTTTTACAAAGCAAGGACTTTGGAAATCTGTTTGCCCAAGTGCCTGCACTCAGCTCCCTGAGGCTGCAATACAGCCAGGCTGACAATAATAGCCAGGCAAAATGGTCAAAGGCACAGGTTTTGGGATCCAAGGCATCTGACTTAAAATCCCAGCACCTCCTTTAGCTTGGGCTCTAATGTGAAATGGGAATGCCATCCCCGGCCCCTCAGTCAGCACCAGCATCCTGAACAGGAGTAGCCGCCACCCTGGAGGAGCACAGCGTTCTCAGGGAGTCAGTCTGAGTCACCTTCCCAGTGACGCACAGCGTGTCCCCAACGTATGACTTGCCCCGGTTGGGGAGGGGTTCACGGGTGTCAGGACACGGCCTGAGTGTGTGCCAGGTGCCCTTAATGTGTCCTGCTGAGGCTCCCCAGCCTTGCTTTTTACAGTGGCCAAAGCATTTCCATACCCTTGACCTCAGGCTCCTCGTTTTTAGAGAGGTGGAAACCAAGGGGCAGAGGGCTGGGTGAGAGGCCCAGGGTCACTCTTGAATGTTGTTCCCTCTTGCTTCTTCTGCTCCAGCCACACCCCTTCTGGCTGGTCTTCAAACCCTCCCTACCCGAGTGCAGCCTCAGGGACTTTGCACGTGCTGTGTCTGCTGCCTGGAACATTGTTCCCTCCACTCTCCCTAGGGCCAGCTCCTTCTCACCCTCCAGCTCCAGGCCTTCATTTGCCTATCTGGTGTTTGAGAGCCTGGGCTCCAGTCCCAGCTCTGCATTCCCTGGCTCTGTTACCTGGCCCCCTGTTACATCAATGAGCCAAAGATAGCCTCTGTGTATCAACCCCAGGTTACTTCTTCATAGCAAGCTGAAGCCTGTTAGCCTCTCCCCCGCCCCCAAAAAAGCAGTTGCCATAGAGTTAGCTCTGACTCATGGTGACCCTCTGTGTGTCAGTAGAGCTGTGCGCCATAGGGTTTTCAATGGCTGTTTTTTTTTTTTTTGGAAGTAGATAGACAGGTCTTTCTTCCAAGGTACCTCTGGTAGACTTGAACTGCCCACCTTTTGGTAAGCAGCCAAGTCCGTTCACTGTGCCATCCAGGGACTCCTCCCCCCAAAAAAACCTGCCAGTGCCAAATTCAAATTTGTACACATCCAATTGTTTTAAAAATGGTCCAAGAAAGCAGATTTTTAGCCACTTAGGGCCAGCCTGCTTTAGATACCCTGCAAAACTGGGCCCAACATCTGCTGACCCTAGGTACAATAAAATCCTGTAGTGATGAGGACCTTAAGGTGGTGGTTCAGTGGTAGGATTCTCACTTTCCATGTGGGAGACCCAGTTTGATTCCTGGCCCATGTACCTCATGGACAGCCACTACCCATCTGTCCATGGCGACTTCCGTGTTGCTGTGATGCTGAACAGTTTTGGGCAGAGCTTGCAGACTAAGACGGACTAGGAAGAAAGGCCTGGTGACCTGTTTCTGAACATCAGCCTATGAAAACCCCATGGATCGCAATGATCTGATCTAAAACCAAACATGGGGATGGCACAGGACCGGGCAGTGTTTTGTTTTATCGTGCATGGGGTTTCCATGAGTACGGGCAACTCGACGGCAGTTAACAACAGCAACAAGTTGCTGGTGCCTTCGGAGCTCTCTGACCCAGCCTCTCCACCTTGCTGCAGAAGACATCATCTAGGCACACATCAGCCCTCCCCTTCTCCTCTTCCCCAAGGGTTTCCTTGCCCTCTTCCCCTTCTGGTGGCTTCCTGCACCAGACCTTCCTCACAGACCTTCTGCTGCAGGGGACTGTCAATGTGTTGGCTCCAATAAATAGCTCGTCGTGCAATGCTCCTATCTCGTGGCCATATATTTTTCCTTTATCAGCTCCTACACTCCCTCAATAAAGGAAACCCTGGTGGGGTAGTGGTTAAGTGATACGGCTGCTAACCAAGAGGTCGGCAGTTCGAACCTGCCAGGCGCTCCTTGGAAACTCTATGGGGCAGCTCTATTCTGTCCTATAGGGTTTTTGGGTATACTCCCTCGAACTCACTACAAGCACGATGCACACCTTGTCTGTGCCCCAGTTTTCCCTCCTCACACCTGTTAGGGTTGTGAGGATTAAATGAGTTTATCATGCAAAGTGCTTAGAGCTGTGCCAGGCTCACAATAAGCGCCTAATAATTGTGGGCTCTTGGCCAGTCTTGTCATCATGACTTGTTCACTGCTGTCTTATCCACTACTCTGGGAGTTTTGTGAGGATGGAACCTAATGTGTCTTGGTTGCTTCTGTATCTCTGGACCCAGCACAGGGCCTGGTATACAGCAGGCACTCAATTACAGAAGCAGCAAGTGTGAGATGATCCTCCCTCCATTTCGAGCCCTGGTCCCAGCCTCATGTGCAGCCCTTAAGCCTGCCCAGCACCTCACCTGGATGGGGCTACCACATGGCTTGCAGGGGGCCGCTGGGACTCCAGGATCTTCTTCTTGAATTCCTCCAGGCTAGCTGGGTCTGCAGGGAGAGGGAAAGGTCAGGCCCACCTATTGGCCAAGCAGCCCCTGACCCTGGGCTGGGGGATGGCCTGGCAGCCTAGGATAGTGGGGCTGGAGTGGGGTGCAGGGTAGAAAAGACCCCCCTCCCTCTGGTTCTACCCTCCGTCACTCACCAATGGGTGGAGGGTTGAGGGGAGAGCCCACAGGTCTTGGCAAGGGAAAGGGCATCGGCTGCGACTGTGGGAAGAAGGGTAGAGGGAGGTTGTCAGGAGCAGAGGTCCCCTGAGCTCAGAAACCAGGAGACTTCTGCCCCTCCACGCCTGGGTCTGAGTCCTTCCAGGACAGAGAGACAGACAGTCACAGAGAAGGATGCACACCAATGATAAGCATATAATCACCTGCACCCACCATGTGCCCTCAGAGGACTTGGGGACTCCAGGGACAGGCTCCGCTTGTCTGCCCTCAGAGATCCCACTCCTCAGAGCTAGCCCTGCCTCAGTCTCCATCTCAACCTCAGCTCTAACCCAACCCCAGTCCACAACCCCAATGGTGTCAACCCACCCAGACTGGCCCTCTCAGACTGAAGCCAACCTACTCTGAAACCAACTCCATCCTTACCCTCAAATCCTCCCGAAATCCTGAGCCAAATCCCTCCAAACGAAAATCCAAGCCAATTCTGAACCTAATCATAGCCCTAAAATCTGACCTTAACTTCAAAACTAAACTTCCCTTAGAAGAAAGCCCCAACCTAAACCCAATCCAATCCCAAACCTGGTCTGACCATACCTTTAGATCTAACTCCAACTCCAACCACATCCCCTAGACTCACCCAATATGAAAAGTCTAATCCCAACTTCATCGCCCCAGTCCCAGCCCTAGGCTGAAGCGTGCCTACCTGCAGACAGCTTCCCAACACCCTAAACCAAAAAAACCAAACCCAGTGCCGTCAAGTCGATTCCGACTCATAGTGACCCTATAGGACAGAGTAGAACTGCCCCCATAGAGTTTCCAAAGAGGGGTCAGCAGTTCAAAGCCGCCAGTGGCTTTGAACTGCCGACCCTTGGGTTAGCAGCTGTAGCACTTAACCACTACGCCACCAGGGTTTCCACCCAACACCAACACCCTACTCAACCCCAATTCCCACTTTATAGCTCAACCTCTACCTGAAACTTACCCCCAACCCAGCCCCCATCCTAAACTCATCCTCACTCCCAACTCAACCTCGAAATCCACTCTAATCCTAAAGCCAGTGCTCCATGAAGCCCTGACCTTAACCCCAAAAGAGCCCCCGCCCTAAACCCATCCTCAGTCACAAATCAACCCTCAAATCCTCCTCAGTCTTAAAGACAAACCTCCATGGAGCCCTCACCTTAACCACAACGCAGCCCTCAGCCAAGCTCCATCCCAAGACGAGCATTCACATAGGCTTCTACTCTAGGCCCAGCCCTGACCCTCACCCCAATCCCAATGTTCCTCAACCCTAACCCAGTATCCCCCTAATCCTTCAACTCAAATACATACCAACTCCAACCCTAGATCCACCAGCCACGCTAAACCCAACCCAACCTCAACTCTTAACCCACTGAGTGAGTGCTCAGAACTGTGCCAAGATCACAATAAGAGCCTAATAACTGTGGGCTCTTGACTATTCTTACAACCATGACTTGTTTATTTTTATCTGTCTCTCCCAAAAGTCTGGGAGTTTCATGAAGACAGCATTGTCAATGCCAATCCCAATCCTAAAGCCAATGAAATCCTAAATTCATCTTTAGCCCCAAATCTCTAACCACCTCGAGACCCAACAACCACTTATACCTACCACAGACTCAACTCCAGTCTAAATGCCTAAACTCAATCCAATCCCACAGCAAGAGAAATTCTAGATTCATTTCTCATCCAGCCCTAGGCCTGCCACCCTACATGCAACCCTGAGTCAACTTTTAACCTTTTCTCACTCTCCAAACTCCAACTCGACCCCAATTCTAAGGCTGATGAAATTCTAGATGGAGCTGTAGTTTTAACCCAAACCAATTCCAGACGCAGCAGTCACCAAAAACTCGCCTCAGCCCAACTATGCTATCATTGAACTCTATCAGTTCAATGTCCACACCAACTTTGACTCATGTTGTTGGATGGTTGCCACTGAATTGATTCCAACTCATGGTGACCCCATGTGTGCAGAATAGAACTGCTCCACAGGATTTTCAAGTCTATCACCTTTTGTAAGCAGATCTCTAGGCTTGTCTTCTGAGGAGCCTCCAGGTGGGTTCACACTGCCAATCTTTCAGCTAGAAGTTGAGTGCTTAATCATTTGTGGCACCCAGTGACATAACCTCCTTCCTTAACCTGACGTCTCATGCAACCCTAACCCAATGCCCCTGAAACCTTCAACACAAATACATCCCAACTCTGACTCCAACCCCAATCTTAACCCCAACCCCAATCCTAATCTCAACCCTAGATGAATCCCTAACCTATCCTTAAACCAATTTGAGGACCACTAACCACCTTAAACTCAACCCCAGCCTCAACTCTTCTCCTTTTCTTCTTTCTCAATTAGGTTCCTAATTCTAAACTCCACCCCAATCCTAATGCCAGAAAAACCATAAACTAACACATGACCGTAACCCTAAAGCCAACTCTAGACTCAACAACCATCCCAGACTCAATTCCAAATACAGCCTCAATGACCAAACTCAAACCAATCCTAAAGCAACTAAAATCCTACATTTACTGCTTCACCCAACTGTAGACCGACCAGCCACTCTACCCTCAACTCCAGTCTTAATCCTACACAATCCCATTTTCAATGCCAATTCTCATTCCAAACTCCATCCCAACCTAATGCCAGTGAAACCTTTCAGTAAGTCCTAACTAACCCAGCGTAGACATGGAAATCAACCTCAAAGCCAACTCCAAACTCAAGTTCAACATCACTACCACCTTGGCCTCCAGACCCAACCCCAATCCCTTTTGTGGGGACACCAGCCCACCTTGGCCCTGATGCAGGTGTCCAGGGCTGAGTTGCTGATGGCCAACTGCATCTTCAGCTGCTCCGCCTCCTTCTTCTTCTCCTCCAGCTCCTTGGCCAGGTTGTCTCTTTCCTTTCGCAGAGTCGCCTTCTCCTCCAGAGCTAGCTGGGTCTGCCGGGCACATTCGGCTTGGAGCTTGGCCTCTCGGGCTTGGGCCTCTTTCTCTATTTTCTCCTTGGCCTCCTGACTGGCCTGCAGGCCGTGCTCAGCCTCCAGCTTCTGGCGCTGGAGGTCCGCATTCTCGCTGGCCACGCGCTGGATGTCTACTCTCAGACTGCGGGCCAGCTCTGCCACCTTGGTGTTCATGAGTTCAGGCATGTGGTCACAGGTCCTGCGGATGGAGGCCATCTCCCCAGTGAAGGGGTGGTAGGGACTGTAACCCAGGGAGTCCAGGGTACGTGGGATTATGGAATCCCTCCAGATGTTCCGCAGGTCCGTCTCAAACTTATCCTTGTCCCACCGGAGGCAGAGGGCTTCCACCTTCCGTAGTCGCTCCTCCGCAATGCGCTTTTCTTGCTGCAGCTGCCCCTGGGTCTTCCCGCACTCGACCAGCTGCTCCTCCACCACCCGCTTGCCCAACACCAGGGCCTCCTTGTCTTTAGCGCACACGGCCTTCTCCTTTTCTAGTTCCACCTCCAGCGTCTTGGCCTTCTGGCCCAGCATGAGGAGCAAAGCTAAGGACACAGGAGATTCAGACACGGGAAGGCTTGGGGGTTGGGTGTTCACCACCCCAGTGCCCGACTACCCACCCTACTCACCATTGCAGCTGTTGTTGTTCCCCTTGAGATGCTCCTTGCATTGCTTCTCACTCAAGATGATGGCAGCCATGTATCGCTCGTTGTTCAGGTAGATGGCCTGTGAGGACAGGGATACAAGATGGAGGCCAGTGACCAAGCCTGTGGGCTCCCCGCCCTGGGCTGTTCAGTCTCAGGGTTGAGGTCCCAGGCTGAGCACCCATGTGGCCTGGTTGGCTGGATTCACAGGGGGTGTAGGTTTGGTCTTTGTTATGGGTTGGATGGTGTCTCCCAAAAAGGTATGTTGAAGTCCTAACCCCTGAACCGGTGAATGTGACCTTGTTTGGAAATAGAGATTTTCTTTGCAGATGTTATCAGTTAAATTAATAGCCATATCAGAGTAGTTGTTGTTGGTTGCTGTCAAGTCAGTTCTGACTCTTGGCAACCCCATGTGTGCAGAGTAAAACTACTCCATAGGGTTTTCAAAACTGTGACCTACAGGGTTGCTGTGAGTCAGAATTGATTGCATGGCAACAGGTTTTTTTTTAACTTTCTGGAAGCAGATTGCTACGCCTTAACTTCCAAGCTGCCTCGGGATGGGTTTGAACTCCCAGTCTTTTGGTTAGTAGTCTAGCACTTAACCATTTTCGCCACCCAGGGACTCATACTGGAGCCCTGGTGGTACAGTGGTTAAGAGCTTGGCTGCTAATCAAAAGGTCAGCAGTTCGAATCCACCAGCCAATCCTTGGAGACCCTATGGGGCAGTTCTACTTGGTCCTATAGGGGCACTATGAGTTGGAATCCACTAGATGGCAACGGGTTTGTTTTTTTTTTTTTTTTAAAAAGTTTGGGACTCATACCAGAATAGGGTGGGTCCTAACCCAAATCCTTCCGGAGTGGTGTCTAATAAAAGAAAGGGACAGACAGAGAGACAGAATCACACACGGGTGAGAAGACAGACAGAAGAAGCCAAGTAATGAGATATCTAAAAGCCCAGGAATGCCAAGAAAGCCTGGGCTGCCAGAAGCTGAAAGAGATAAGGAAGAATTCTCCCCTAGAGACTTAGGAGGGAGTACGACCCTGCCAACACCCTAAATTCAGACTTCTGGCCTCTAGAACTGTGAGACAACAAATTTCTCATCTTTAAAGTCACCCCCCTCCCCAAAAAAAAAAAAACCCGATTGCCATCAAATCGATTCTGACTTGTGGTGACCCCATGCCCCATGTGTGTCAGAGCAAGACTGTGCTCCATAGGGGTTTTCAATGCTGGTTGTTCAGAGGTGGAACCCGGGTCCTTTCTTCTGAGGTGCCTCTGGGTAGATTCCAACCTCTAATCTTTTGGTTAGCAGCCTCGTGCATTGACTTTTTATGGCAGCCCTGGGAAACTAAGGCAGTCTTCAAAGGTTTTACAATTAATACTATTCAGCAATAAAAAGGAATGAAGTGCCCATACCTGCTACAACATGGATGAAGAGTAGACACACTGTGTGCACAGTTGAGGTTAACAGATTTTCGACAAAGGTGCTATTATGGATTGAATTGCGTCCTCCAAAAATGTATGTCAACTTGGCTAGGGCATATTTCTAGCACAACCAGGATTAGGGAGAGACCAAGATTCAGACCCACTATGATCAGAGTCCCTCCTGGGTGGTACACACGGTTTTTGCACTCAGCTGCTAACCTAAAGGTTGGAGGTTCGAGTCCACCCAGAGGTGCGTAGGAAGAAAGGCCTGGCAATTGACTTTCAAAAGCTCAGCTATTAAGAACCCTATGGAGCAGAGTTCTACACTGACACAAATGGGGTCTCCATGAGTCTGGGTCAACTCCACAGCAACTGGGTTTTTAAGATCAGAGACGTGTGGGGTTGCTGTGGCTTGGTGGAAAGGAAGCCACTCTGGGGGGCAGCACGGGACTCTGAGGACCCCAGAGTTGTTGGAAAAAACCTAAGGGGTTCCAGGTAAGAGGAATTTGACACTTGAAGTGGAAAAGAGGCTGTGATTCTCAAATTTAAAGTTTTAACCATCCAAGATTCTTAAATGTTTATATATTTTATGATGAGGGTTGGGGGAGGGCCTGGGAATCTGGGATGAATGTGTGAGTCTAAGATTTTGTGATTCTGGGATTTTCAGTGGCTCCCAGGCTGGGCGGCTGACTGTTCTGGGAGATGGAAACTGGCTGATCCCAAGGCTGAGGGGAGAGATATGGGTGCGGGTTCTGAGAGCGGTGACAAGCACCAACTGTGGGGTATCCCTGTCCTAGGGGAGTCTGAGGGAGAAAACACAGCTCCACCCTGGGGGTCTGAGTAGAGGAGGCACGGCCCTGTCCTGAGAGTCTGAGTGGAAGGATGGGGACCTGCCCTGGGAGTCTAAAGGGGTACACAGGACCCTGTCGTCTGAACGGCACTCCCTACATCCTTCCAGCCCAGTGGGGAGGGCTGGGTGGTCTGAGGCCCCAATGTAGATCTTTCCTCCTGTGGGAGAAACCACCGCTGCCCCCCACCCAGCGTCCTCTCACTCCTGCCCTCCCCATCTCCCCTGTCCCAGCCCCAGCCTGAGGGGAGGCTCTCAAGGTCCCCTCTCCTTGCTATCCCTGGTTGGTGGGACCTTCCCAGGGAAGCTGTATGTGAGGTAACACTTGACAGTGTGTTCTGCAAGAGCTGGGGATGCAAGGGGGTGATGGGGTCTCCACATGACCCTCAGGATGCGGCTGTGACTGTCCCCCAGGCCATCTTTTTCTGCCCACCCCCCCACCTGGAAAGTTCCTCTTCTCGGGCCTCCATTTCCTGGTTTGTGAAAGGGTTTACAAATTCTCACTACCTCCTTGGATTCGATGATGTGGTAATATTTATAAGGTGGATGCAGTCACAAGGGAAATATAGTTATTATGAGGATCCCGGGTGGTACAGTGGTTAAAGGCGTGACTGCTAACTGAAATGTCAGCAGTTCAAACCCACCAGCAGCTCCAAGGGAGAAAAGACCTGGTGATCTGCTCCTTTAAAAGTTACAGCCTAGGAAACCCTATGAAGCAGCTCTACTCCGTCCTACAGGGTCGCTATGAGTTGGAATTGATTCAAGGGCACCCAACGACAACAACAACATAGTTCTTATGGAGCCCCTGGGTGATGCCAACAGTGCGTGTGCTCAGCTGCTAACCGAAAGGTTGGCAGTTCAAGTCCACCCAGAGGTGTCTTGGAAGAAAGGCCTGGCAATCTACTTGTGGAAAAGCAGACACTGAAAACCTTATGAGTATAGTTCTGCTCTGACACACGTGGAGTCGCCATGAGTCTGAATCAACTTGACGGCAAAGGGTTGGTTATAGTTATTATGAATAAGAACCAAAGGCTGAGAGCTTTTATTTAACTGAAGACAGGCCTGGCAACTTGCTTCCAAAAGGTCTTGAAAAACCTATGAAGCAGTTCTACTCTGCACATATGGGGTGGCCATGAGTTGGAATCAAACCCAGGGCAACTAACAACAACGACAACAATTTGCATGCATCTGGTATATGTGGGCTCATTGAGAGCTCTTTACACATATCGTGTCATGGGCTTGGGCTGCCAGTTCGCACACAGGATGCCCAGGTCAACGTGGATTTCAGATAAACAACGAATCTTTTTTTAGGATAAATATAGCCCCCAAATTGAATGGGATATACTTATCCTGGAAACCCTGGTGGCGTAGTGGTTAAGTGCTACGGCTGCTAACCAAAGGGTCGCAGTTCGAATCTGCGAGGTGCTCCTTGGAAACTATATGGGGGCAGTTCTACTCCGTCTTATAGGGTCGCTATGAGTCGGAATCGACTCGACGGCACTGGGTTTTTATACTTACCCTATGAAAAAGTCTTCACTGTTTATCAACAGGGGCTCCTCAGGTAAAATGTAGGGTTTGTGAGAGTCCCCGTCTCACAGATGAGGACACAGGGGCTCAGAGAGACGGTGTAAAGCTACCCAGGGTGGCGAGGGGCCCGAGTCCTTACCCGGTCAGCCTGGCACTGGCGGAAGCTGGCGTTTATGCGGTCCAGGTCACGGCGGGCATTCAGCAGAAGCTGCATGATGGCCTCCTTGGCACGGGTGGTGAGGTTGAGCTCCTTGGTCAGGTTGGTCTGGGTGGCTGTGAGCCCCACGACCTGGCCATAGAGGACGTCGGCCCGGCGCTCGGTGGCCTGCAGGTTGGACTCAGTGCCACCATGCACGTTGCCATACACCATGAAAAGCACGAGGCCAAGGATGATAAGGAACTGGATGAGTGAGACGAAGAGGAAGAAGTAGCGCAAGTAGTACCAGCAGCCGTGTTCACCAACCCCCGCCTTGTGCAGCCCCCGCGAGTATGGCCCCCGACGCTCCATGACCAGGCCCATGTGCACCCCTCGGGTGGCTGGTCTGCTCTGGGCACGGCGGCGGCCCCTCCTGGATACCGCCACAGGAGGAGTGTTTATATTACTTCTTTTAATACTTCCTCTGCCTGGCTCCTTCCTGGCCAGGAGGAAACAGGGGCTGTGGGTTATCACAACACTCCCACCCGGGCTGTTGAGGGGGGGCCAGGCGCAACTGCCAGGGGTGACCCGCCTCCCTGAACCTCAGTTTCTCCCCTCCCCTGCCCTTGCTCTGTTCTCAGCACCAGGTGTGTATGATCTCATTTAATGCCCCTGCTTGTTGGAGTCCCTGGGTGGCGCAAACAGTTCATGTGCTCGGCTACTAATTGAAAAATTGGGTGTTCAAGTCCACCCAGAGGCACTTCAGAAGAAACTCTTGGCAATCTACTTCTGAAAAGTCAGCCATTGGAAACCCTGTGGAGCACAGTTCTGTGACACACGTGGGGTCGCGATGAGTCAGGGTCAACCTGACAGCAGTCAATCCAGGTTTGTTGCTATCCCTGTTATGCAAAGAAGGAAACTGAGGCACAGGGAGAAGGAGGGACTTGCCCTGGGTCTCATGGTTCGAAGACCTCCTGGAATTTAACCCCTGCAGGCTGGCTGAATGTGTACCCACAGCACAGCATGGTTCAATGAGACAATACTTAAGAAGGGCTAAGCCTAGAGCTGGGTACACAATAAAAAAAAAAAAAAAAAAAAAATTTCTTTTTTTTTATTAATTGCACTCAAGAGCTCCTTGAGGAGAGCTGGACCGTGGACTGCAGCAGCGCTAGGTTCCCCAAACTCTCTCATCCACCTAATGTCTGCTCATGTCGGCGCTCAATAAATGCTTCGGGCCAGCAGAAGGAACACTGGATTTGGAACTCAGCCTGTGTGAGCTCAGGCAAGGGGCTTCGCCTCTCTGTGCCTCAGTTTTCCCCTCTGTAAGATACAGAGCTGTGGTGAGGCTCACGAGAAAAGATTGGCTGCTGTTATTATTAATATTAATATTACTCAGCAGCACGACTCGGGCCTCAGGGAGATTTTGGGAAGTGTCCGACTAGGTTGGGGCTCAGCTTCCTGCCTCCTGACCTCCTGACCCTCGAACCCATACTGACCCCCAGTCTTGGGGAGACAGAGCCTGAGACAGACACCCCTAGCCCCAGGGGTCGGGGGGTCAGAGCTGGGCTGGGGAAGACAGGGCTGAGGAGGAAGCTGGGTCCTGGATGACAATAACATAATTGCTGTCCACTGTGGGAGATAGTAGGGTGAGGGCCAGGGCGTGGGGACCCCTCCCATTAGCCAGGGTAATGTAGTGGGGGACTACTTGACAGGGGAGGGGTCCTCCAGGGTGGTGCTCCACAAGAGGGGGAGGGGAGGGAGATTGAGTTGAGAAGGAGGAAGTTCCCAGGGGGAGTCAGGAAACCACTGTCTGACCTTTGGCCTTTGTAGCTACCCCAGTGATTCCGGACCCTTGGCAGCTCAAGGGGGTTGGGCGGGGTGAGAAGGGTCGGGGGCTGCAGCTGGTGCCCAACCAGCTGTTTATCCAGGTTGGCCAGGCCCACCCAGAGCCCCCAGAGCAGGGTGGGAGGAGGAGCACTGTACTAATGGGGGCAATGCAGGCACAGTGCATAACCAGTTGCAATTTAGGGCGGCTGGAGTTAAATTTTGGCGGTGCCATCTACCAGCTGTGTGACTTCGCTCTTCTGAGTCCAGCCTTCTCCTGTCTAAAATGGCTGCAATGTAGCTGGTTTTGAAGCACTTAACAGTGCTTGGCACACGCTCAGTTGTAATAAATGGTGGCTTTGGTTTTTTTAAAGATGGGAGGGGCTGGGACTGGAAGCAGCAGGATAAGGGGGACATGACAGGGGTGGGGGGAGCCTAGGTGACAAGAGTCTACCAGAGAAACTTAGGTAGGGGCAGTGCCTGGACAAACACGGGCGGGGTAAAGTCTTGGTGTGTACTTAAGATCCTGGATATTTGTTATGGGTTGAATTGCGTCCTCCCAAAAGATATGTTAAAGTCCTAACCGCTGGTACCTGTGAATGTTAGGTATTATCTGTTAGATTAACTGAGGTCTTACTGGAGTAGGGTGAGTCCTAATCCAATATGTTGTTGTTATAGTTAGGTGCTGTGGAATCACTTTCAACTTATAGCTACCCCATGTGACAAAGCAGGACTGTTCCATAGAGTTTTCTTGGCCATAATCTTTATGGGAGCAGATTGTCAGATCTTTCTCCCCTAGAGCTGCTGGGTGGGTTTGAACCGCCAAACTTTCAGTTAGCAGGTGAGCGTTTAACTGTTTGTGCCACCAGGGCTCGTAATCCAATATGAATGGTGCCCTTATAAAGGAGAATAAACACAGAGAAAGGATGGCCACACAAAGATGGAGGCAGATATCGTAGTAACCTACAAGCCAAGGAATGCCAAGGATTGCTGACCATCATCAGAAGGTAGTAAGGAGGCATGGAACAGATCCTCCCTCAGAGACTCCAGAAGGAACCAACACACCAATATCATGATTCCAGGCTTCTGGCCTCCAGAACTGTGAAAAAATTAATTTCTGTTGTTTTAAGCCACCCAGTTTTGGATACTTTGTTACGGCACTAATATGCTATTAATATACTATTCTAATAAATATCATATTCTCCATGATATATTGAAGGTATTGCATATACATATGTATGAATGTAATGCCTGTTGACAAGGAAAAAGAAAGGCAACCATGAACTCCCAGAAAACCAAAAAGCTACCCTAGACCTGATCATGCTGATGTACAATTTTAAGCAATTGTGAGAGTATAAGAACCAGAACCTTAAATATGCACACTAAAGTAGCTTGTTTCAAGCTCAAAAACATTGTTGTGTTTCTTTTTTGCCAATTCATCTCACATCTTTGATTATTGTTTCTTCTTTCAGTCCAAAAGGTTGACAGTTCAAATCCACCAGCCACTCCTTGGAAGCCCTATGGGGCAGTTCTACTCTGTCCTACAGGGTCACTATGAATCAGAATTGACTCGACTGCAATGGGTTTAGTTTTATTAGCTAGGTTCTTTTTTAATGGAAAAGGCAATGTTGAAGTTTGCTCTTTTTTGCTCAATGTTGTATCTTTGAGTTCTGTTGATTCCTTCTACCAGCTGTTTAGGTTTTCTCCATACATATTACCATAATATCTACCAATGGGTATTTAGATTGTTTCCAAGGTTTTGTTCTCGTTTCTATGAATGAAATAAAATTTTTAATTAAATCCATAGAAATAATACCACTGAGTCCCAGCTATCACCCATTTGTCTTCCAAAGAAATCATCCCCCTTGACACCTTGCCAACCGTGTCTAAAATCAGGTTTTCTATAAACAATCTGTCCATGTTCCTAGCCAGATAACTCCAGAGGGCAGGGGCAAGTGACTGATCCGTGAATTCACGCGAGGTTAAACGTGTTGGCCCTGGTCAGTTTTCCCTGGTGTACTCATTCGGTTTTTTCCTGAAACCAATTTGTCATGTTCACAGGAAATTTTGCACATTAATCTCTTTGAATTCCTTCGGAGGGTCATGACAAAATCAAGCCACAGTTTCAAACTTTTTTTTTTTTTTTTAATGAAAAAAAATCAACTTCGTTTTGTTTGTTTGGGCAGAGAAGGAAAAACTGTCGTGAAGGAGCCGACTTTGTCACTACCTGGAGGCGGAAACTGAAGTCCTTGGAGACATGAGGTCTTAAAAGAAATTTCACAGAACTTTAGGAAAATGCTTGAGGAAGCGATATTTCTGCAGAAAACTGTCTGCTTTTACGTCAATGTGTTTGGTTTTTGATTGAATTTAAGTGAAATTAACTTTTGTGTTTGTGGAGGTGACGGAGAAGACAAAGAGAGAGCCCTATGGGGAGGCAACCTATCCTTACTGGGCCTCTGTGCATCCGGCTGAAAAACGGGTCTATTTTCTTGCCTGGAACCTGGGCGCTGGTGGGGTCAGGCTGCTGCTGTCCCACGCGCCCTCTCACCCCAGTGGCTGTTCTGGAGCTTCTCATCTCTGCCCCTGCCCCTGTCCCTGCCCAGAGGAGGACATGGATGGGAGCAGCTAGGGCAAAGATAGAGACACAGGCTCAGAGACAGACACAGAGAATTAGGCAGAGACCAGGGATTGAGTAAGAGTAAGGAGCAGAGTAAGGAGAGGCCAGGGACTGACCTTCTGGGGTTCAGCAGGCAGGTCCCACCAAGGAATGTGATCTGCAACCTTGGACAGCTAGGGAGCCTGGGACCTGGGCTGGTTCTCCCCACATTAGCCCAGAATCATCCCTCACCTATTCCCTGCGCATTGGCCTCCCTAGGGTCTCGCAGCCTCCAGCCTTTGCCCTCTATTCCCAACTCTCTCTGACACCAGATCTGACTGTGCCCTTCCTGCTCACACACCTGCTGTGGCTCCCTAGTACCCTGCATCCCTGGCACTAATTTTCAGGGATGTGGTGGGTATGGATAAAATTGAGCTAGTGGAATAAATCAGTACATTAATAATAATAACAATACAGGGCCCATTTCCTGTGGAGCTCACAGCTGTGTTGTAAGGTGGTTTCTGGAACACCTTCCCAATCCCAGGGGAGGCTCCAGCTCTGGCTAACTGCAGAAGGAAGAGCCTTTTCTTTCTGGCTTCCGGATTTAGGACTTGTTTTGGGGGTCTCAGACCTCCCCCTACCCCAGCCTCCCAAGCTCTGGGCCATCTATGGACAGCAGCCACCTCTGCAGGCTGGGGCGACCCCTGGTGGCCATGGTGGGACATCCCACCCCTCCTCTCTGGGCAGTGGCCTCCAGTCCTTCCTCCAGGTGGGCCCCCTCTTAGGTGAAGCCCCTGATCAGGCACCTCCAAGCTCCAGGTGCGTGGGGGGGAGATAATGAGCAAGACTAGCTGAGGGGGGCGGTCAGAGTTCCAAGGACTCCCACTCCCCTCCCTGCACACACCGCCTCTTGTTAGCTGCTGCCAACTCCGACTCATGCAGACCCCAGGTGCAACGGAAAATGTTTCCTGGTCCTGCATCAGCCTTAGGTTCCACAGCATGTCTGAGTCCATCGTTGCGGCTATTGCGTCAATCCAACTCACTGAGGGTATCCTCACCCTCGCTGGCCCTCTACTTCACTAAATACAATGTCTTCCTCCAGCAAGTGATTCTCCTGATGATACGTCCAAAGTAAGCCAGTCAGATACTATTCTCTTGTGATCCACAGGGTTTTCACTGACTGATTTTTGGAAATAGATTGCCAGGCCTTTCTGCATAGTCTGTCATAGTCTGGAAGCTCTGCTGAAACCTGTCTACCGTGGGTGACCCTGCTGGTATTGGAAATACTGTTGGCATAGCTTCCAGTGTCATAGCAACAGGCATGCCACCACAGGACAACAAACTGACAGATGCGGGGGAGGGGGGGTGGGCACACCAGCCTCTTAGTTATTTTTATAAACAAAGTTTAATGTTTTAAAGGCAATACATGCACATGATTTTTAAAAACTGGAAACTGTACAAAAGGTATATAGAGAAACATGAGACTGCCTCCCCCGCCAGCCCCAGCCCCTTGGTCCTCTCCGCTGAGGCCACAGCTCTTACCAGTGTTTCCTTCCATAATATTTGGGTAAAAAACCCTCCCCAATTAAAAAAAAATTATTCCCCTCCCTGCTTTTTACACTCACATATCCTCGGAGAAGCTCTCCTTTAGCATATTTAATATGCTAAATTATATTATATAATTATATATAATAATCATATAATATTCTAGTGTATAGATAAACAGGAGCCTTGTGGTACAATGGTTAAGAGCCAAGGCTGCTAACTGAAAGGTTGCCAGTTCGAATTCACCAACCTTGGAAACCCCATGGAGCAGTTCTAGTCTGTCCTATAGGATCACTAGGAGTTGGAATCAACTTGATGGCCATGGGTATATAGAGAAACGTTATTTAAACAATCCCCAATTAATGGACATTTAGGTTGTTGCCAATTTTTGCAATTACCAAGAATATGGCAATAAATGTCCCTATTATTTTTAAAAAATTTTCTCCTTTTTTAAAATAAACTTTTTTTATCACGGAATAATTTTAGATTTATAGAAAAGTTGCAAAGACAGTACAGAGAGTTCCTGAATGGCCCTCATCCAGCTTCTCCCGAAGTTGCCGTCGAGTCAATTCTGACTCATGGCGAACCCATGTGTGACAGAGAACCGCCCCATGGAGTTTTCTTGGCTGTAATCTTTATAGAAGCAAATGGCCAGGACTTTCCTCTGCAGCACCGCTCAGTGGGTTCAAAGTGCCAACCTTTAGGTTAGCAGCCAATAGCAAACTTCTTGCACCACCCAGGGACCTATATGTTTGTCAAAGTTAAGAAATTAACCTTAGTACATTACTATTAGCTAAGCTCGAGACTTTATTTGATTTCCCCTCTTTTCCACTAATGTTCTTTTTCTGTCCCAAGATCCAATTCAGGGTTCCCTATGGCATTTAGTCCTTCATGTGGTTGTAGAAAAACTACTAGAGGGGAATTTATGGGTCAGAGGCTATGTAAGTTTTAAATTTTGATAGAGTCTAGGAAATTGCCCTCCCCAGTGGCTGTACCAACAAATACTCTCACCAGCATTGCCGACCTTTTGGTTAGCAGCCTTGGCTCTTAACCACTGCACAGCAGCGCCAGCTCAGTGTAATAAGTGTTTTTGTTTTTATCTTTTCCAAATTTATGGGTGGAAAGTGGTACCACACCATACTTACAATTTGGATTTCTTTTCTATGAATGAAGTTAAGCACCTTTTTGTATGTTTCTGTGAACTGGCTGTTTATGTCCTTTGCCCATTTTTCTATCAATTTTTTTTTAATGATTAATTTATAAGGGTGCCTTCTGTAATAAAGAAATTAGTTTATTCTCAGGTATAAAAAACTATTTGAATTGGAAGCTTTGTTTCCTTCCAAAGGATTTTCTAGCTAGTTGTTTACACAGAGTAAAGTTTCTGTCAATTCTCCAGGGTTCCTACCATCAGCAAATGATATCTTACACTGAATCACTTCTAGGGTATTCCTGCCAAAAATGCCAACCTGAGTTTAATCATGAGGAAACATCAAACACACCCAAACTGAGGGACTTCACAAACTAACTGGCCTGGGCATAAAAAAATGTCAGTGTTGAAAAGGCAGAGACAGACTGAGGGATGTTCCAGGTTTAAAGAGATTAAAGAGACTTGACAAATGCAGCGTGTGAGACAGGATGTTCTTTTGTCCTAAAGGCCATTATTGGGACAGTTGGCAAAATCTGATTAAGGTCTGTAGCTTAGATAATAGTATTTTATCAACGCTCATTTCCTGATCTTTATCATTGTGCCAGGATTATACGGGAGGTTTCTTTGTTTTTAGGAAATGCATATTCAAGTATTTATGGGTAGGGAGACATCATTTCTGCAACTTTCTCTCAAAGGTTCAGTGTTAAAATATATATAACCAGTTGCTGTCGACTTTGACTCATGGTGACCCCATGTGTGTCAGAGTAGAACTGTGCTCCTTAGGGTTTTCAATGGCTGATTTTTTGGAAGGAAATCACCAGGCCTTTCTTCTGAGGTGTCTGTGGGTATACTTGAAACTCCAACCTTAGCAGCCAAGCATGTTAACTGTTTGCACAACTCAGGGACTCCTTAGTGTGTGTGTGTGTTGTTGTGTGCTGTCGAGTTGATTCTGACTCAAAGTGACACTATAGGAACACAGAGTAGAACTGCCCCATAGGGTTTCCTAGGCTGAAATCTTTACAGGTGTAGATCGCCAGGTCTTTTCTCCTACAGAGCAGCTGGTGGGTCCCAATCATCGACCTTTCAGTTTGCAGCCGAGCACTTAACCATTGCACCACCAGGGGTCTTATGTGTGTGTATGTGTGTATGTATGTTTATGTGTGTGTGTGTGTAGGGAGAAAGAAAGGATAAAATAAAGCAGTAAAAAATCAACATTTGAGGAATCTGGGTGTAAGATACGCAGGAATTCTTCAATTCTTGCAGTTTTTCTGAAGTTATGTGAAATATAAAGCTAAAAGACAAAGATAATGTGAAATTGAGCCATATAAAATTGTTGCGATTTCAACAATTTTTGACTATATAAACAGCACTTTTATATGATTCAGTGTATGAATTCTCTTCCTCTTTTCTAATATTCATACTTCATTTTTTTTTCTTGTCTAATTGCATTGGCCAATACCTCCAGAACAATATTAAATACATCACCTAGGCCCTGGTTTTGAGGACTTTTTCAGAATTTATATTCTTTGGTTCATTATTATGGTGGATTACATTAACAAGCTGCTGAATATTGAACTACCCCTGCATCTCAGGTGTGAGTCATCTTTCATATGGCATATTTAAAGAAACCTACCACTGGGTTGCTAAAATTCCATCTGGGAGTTTCATACCCTCCTTCACAAGGAGATGGGTCTGCAATTTTCCCCTTGTGCCATCTTTGTTTGCATTTGGTGTCAAGAAAGTTCCAGTTCCCTAAAAATGAGTCAAATCGCCCATTTTACAGACAGGGTAAACTAAGGCCCAGAGAGGGTAAGTGACCCTTCCGGGTCACTCTGGAGCCAGGACTGGTCTCCAAGTTCTCATGTCTGTGGTATGAGGGAGGTCCTGAAGTCAGGGGGGTCTTCAAGTCCCAAATGCGACTTAAAGTGACCAAATGGGTCTCAGTTTTCCCAACTGTAGAATAAGCAGTAGTCAGAAGCTGGGTCTGTAGAGTTTCTGTCTGGGGAGACTTGTGGGTCTGAAGCTGAGCGCTGATGTGGCGACTGGGCGTCTCATCCAGGATGTCCCCGCAAGGACCCCTGCGGTGCTTGTCCTCCTGATCTCAAGCCCCGACCTGCTGGGTATCGAGTCACCCCCGTACGCGCCGCGTGGTCCGCCGGCAGCCCCCGGAGGGTCCGGGACGGGCGCGCGAGCGAGGGCTGGACCGGGGTCGGGATCCCAAGCGGGGCCGGGGGCGCGACCCTCTGCGTTGGGGGCTCGTCTCGGTCTCCAGGGCGTTGCTGCCGGGATAGGAAGGGGCCGGTCAGCACCGGGACCTCTGTCCCCAGAGACCCCAGCCATCCTCTATCTGAGCACTTCTTTCCCTAGAACCCCACTCCTCAGAGATCTCTACCCACCAGGGACAGCCACCCCCTGCCCCACCGCCTCTTTCCGTCTTCCAAGGATCCTCCACCTGCCCCTCCTCCCAGCCCTCCACCCCCAGGGTCCCCCATCCAAACCCCGGCCTTTCCCTGGAAGCCCCCTCCCCTACACACTGACCCTCAGATACCTCAGGCAGGCCCTCCAAACTCCCGTCTCCTTGGACCCACCTCTATTGCCCCCCCACCCCCTTCCTCTAGGGATCCCTTCATCCCTGTCCTTTCCCCGGGACTCCCACCCCAGGTTCCTCCATCCGTCTCCCAGCTACGGCCATTTCTGGGAACCCCGTTCCCCAGGGACGCCTGTCCGCAAAGACCCCCCGATCCACGCTTCCGCCCCGCCCCTTCCCCAAAAGCCCGGTCCCAAAACCAAAACCAGCGACCACTCTCTCGATACTTCCTTTTCCTTGGACACTTCCCTTCGGCTCCCTGTCCCTTCCTGGGACCTCTCCTATCAGCGCCCGATCCCAGGAGCCCTTGCCTCCCAGAATGCTTGCCCTACCTGGGGACCCCTGCCCCAGAGAGCCCAACCCTCTTCACCAACCCTGGTTTCCTACACTAGGATCCTCACTTTGACCTTCCCCGCACCTGCCTCCCCAAAGTCACGCCCTTACAGCCGCAACCCCACCCGCCTCCCCGAAGAACCTGTTCTCCGTCCCGCCCCATGTGACGATTGGCTGAAAGAAGTAATCCCTGCACAGCCATTTGCCGCGCACCCCGCCCGTCCGCCCCGGGCCCGCCCCTCACTCACACTCGCTCTCTCAGTGCCTCCTCCCGGGCTGCGCAGGCTCCACCCTCGGCCTCAGCCGCGCGTGCGCGCTGCGTCGTCTCCTCCAGCCGCAGGGCGGCCTCGGCTGCAGCTTCCTCCCACCGTGCTAGGGCTTCTGCGGGCAGGAGCAGGGTTTAGTGTCTGCATATAATTTGCATGCTTTGCTTTATTTGCATTAAACGTGAGTGGTATTTGCATAGTTTTTCTGTTGCTTTTGTGAGCTGTTTACCTGACGTTCGCATATTTTGTTACATTTGCGTTGATTTTGAGATACTTGCATAGTCTTTGCCTGTTGTTTGCATTCTCTCCGTAAGTTTTCATGGTCATTTACATTTCGTTTGCATTTCATTTGCCTATCCACGAACCTTCTGGTCTTCCCCGCTTCTACTCCTGCCTACGCCTTTGAGCCCCAACACACCTGTCAGCGCCCCGTTCTCCTCCACCATCTGGGTCCCCTGTGCCCTGGCCTCGTCCATCTCAGACTTCAGTGTCTTCAGTTGAGTCTGAAGCCGGCTCTGCAGAGAGAAGGGAAGGAGGGAGAGATGGAAGGTGGGGGCAGGCAGTAAGTTGACTCCGCCCTTTCTGGGGGAGTCTGAGATTTTTGTTGGAAAGTCATTTGGGGTCCGTATAGTATTTTTATAGTAGTATGGATTGGAGCTCTGGTGGTGCAGTGGTTAAGAGCTAAGGCTGCTAACCAAAAGTTTGGCAGTTTGAATCCACCAGCTGCTCCTAAGAAACAAGATGGGGCAGTTCTATTCTGTCCTATAGGGTCACTATGAGTTGGACTCGACGGCAATGAGTTTATAGTAGTATGGATTACATACACCTTAACATAAAGAAAACAAAAATCCTTGCAACTGGACAAATATGCAGAAGAGATTGACGTCAAGGATTTCATTTTACTTGGATCCACAATCAATGCCCATGGAAGCAGCAGTGAGGAAATCAACGTATTGCATTGTGCAAATCTGCTGTAAAAGATTTCTTTAAAGTGCCCAAAAGCAAAGATGTCACTTTGAGGACTAAGGTGTGCCTGACCCACGTCCTGATATTTTCAATTGTTTCATATGTATGTGAAAGCCGGACAATGAATAAGTAAGATCAAAGAAGAATTGATACCTTTGAAATATGGTGGTGGCGAAGAATACTGAATATACCATGTACTGCCAGAAGAACGAACAAGTCTGTCCTTAAGAAATACAGCCAGAGTGCTCCTTGGAAGCGAGGATGGCGAGACTTAATCTCATGCACTTTGGACATGTTATCAGGAGGGACCAGCCCATGGAGAAGGACATCATGCTTGGTAAAGTAGAGGGTCAGCAAAAAAGAAGACGACCCTCAACAAAATGGATTGACACAGTGACTGCAACAACAGGCTCAAGTATAATGATTGTGAGGATGGTGCACGATCAGCAGTGTTTCATTTGTACATAGGGTCACTGTGAGTCAGAAGTGACCTGACTGCACCTAACAACAACATAGTAGTAAAGAGGTTCCTAAGCAGCACAACAGTTTGCGCTCAATGACTCACTTAAAGGTTCAAACCCACCCAGCCATGCCATGGAAGAAAGGCTAGGAGATCTGCCAAATCTGGGGTCTTAAACGCTAGAAAGCGGCCATCTGAGATGCATCAGTTGGTCTCAACCCACCTAGAGCAAAGGAGAATGAAGAACACCAAAGACACAAGGTAATTATGAGCCAAGGGACAGGAAGGGCCACATAAACCAGAGACTACATCAGCCGGAGACCAGAAGAACTAGACGGTGCCCGGCTACAACCGATGACTTTCTTGACGGGGAACACAACAGAGAACCCCTGAGGCAGCAGGAGAGCAGTGGGATGCAGACCTCAAATTCTCATAAAAAGACCAGACTTAATGGTCTGACTGAGACTAGAAGGACCCCAGAGGTCATGGTCCCCAGACCTTCTGTTAGCCCAAGACAGGAACCATCCCTAAAGCCAACTCTTCAGACAGGGATTGGACTGGACCATAGGATAGAAAATGATACTGGTGAGGAGTGAGCTTCTTGGATCAAGTAGACACATGAGACTGTGTGGGCGGCTTCTGTCTGGAGAGGAGATGAGAAGGCGGAGGGGGTCAGAAGCCGGCTGAATGGACATGAAAATAGAGGGTGGAGAGAAGGAGCGTGCTGTCTCATTAGGGGGAGAGCAACTAGGAATATATAGCAAGGTGTATATAAATTTTTGTGTGAGAGACTGACTTGATTTGTAAACTTTCACTTAAAGCACAATAAAATTAAAAAAAAAAAAAGGGGTTACAGCCAAGAAAACCCTATGGAGCAGTTCTATTCTGTAATGTAACACTTGAGATCTCTTTGAATCAGATTTCACTCTACGGCAACGTGTTTTGTTTTGGTTTTTGATTTGGTAGTTGTAAAACACAGAAGTAACCACTGAAACCCAGGGTAAAGAGTGGTGGTATCCCCCGCCTGGAGGGTGGTCTCCACCCACGCCCACCCTCCCCACCACAAGCCACCAGACAGTGGAAATGGCTTATCTTTGCGGTTAAATGGACCCCAGTTCAAATCTCAGTTTGGGCTTAGATTTGCCTGAGCTTGGGGTTTCAAGCCAACCCAAGCCAATTTGGTGGTTGACAATAATTGGGCTTCTGCGTATGTGTTGGTTCCCTCTATGGGATATTTTGTGAAACAACTGCGCTGACCTCTTCAGAGAATCTTCCAGAAAGCGGCAGAGATGGACTTGAACCCAGGGTGCTCCTCTTAACCTTAGTCGCTCCAGTCCCTTCCCTTGGGCAGACAGAAAAGGGGTCCGTTTTGATGTTTAAAACTCAGATCCTGTTCAACCTCTTTGCTGGTCAGGGTACATACCAGTCACTCAATAAATGGTTGGGATTTTGAGGATGGGTCTTTTGTGAGAAGAGTCCCTGAGTGGCACAAACGGTTAAGCGCTCAACTACTAGCCAAATGCTTGGCAGTTCAAACCCACCCAGAGGTGTCTTGGAAGAAAGACCTGGCCGTCTTCCAAAAGATCACAACCTCGAGAATCGTATGGAGCATAGTTCTGCTCTGCACACATGGGGTTACCATGAGCTGGAATTGACTCAATGGCAACTAACAACAACAACTTCTATGAGGCTCAAGGCTGAAAAGGTTAAGAAAAAGTCTGAAGGGGGGTGGCTGGAGGAAAGGGAGGGCCTGGCGGATACCTCCCTCAAACCACCAACTTTAGCCTCCTAATTACAGGTGGTATGAGTCTCTCTCGAAATATGAGTCTCTCTCGAAATAGGGCTGCTGGACACTGGCTAGGGGGGTGGGAAGGATTCACTGGGCTACTCCAAGTGGACTTGGGGTCTAAGACTTACTCCCATTAAAACCTCTTGCCTTTGAGTCAGTTCCAATCATGGCGACCCCATGTGTTAAAGAGTGGAACTAAGCTCCACAATGTTTTCTTGGCTGGAATCTTTACGGAAAGGAGGCCTGGTGGTGCAACAGTTAAGTGCTCGGCTGCTAAGTGAAAGATTGGTAGTTTGAACCTACCCAGTGGCCCCATGGGAAAAAGACTTGGTGATCTGCTTCTGTGATGATCACAAAAACCAAAACCAAACCTATTGCCATTGAGTCTATTCCAACTCATTGTGACCCTACAGGACAGAGTAGAACTGCCCCATAGAATTTCTGAGGCTGTAATCTTTATGGAATCGGACTGCCACATCTTTCTACCACAGAGGATGTGTTGGGTTCAAACCACCAACCTTTTGGTTAACAGCTGAGGGTTTAATCACTGCACCACCAGGGGTCCGTTCTGTAAAGATTACAGCCAAGAAAACACTATGGAGCAGTTCTACTCTGTCACATGGGGTCATTATGAGTCAGAATCTATTTGATGGCACCCAACAACCTAGCAGTCTTTACGAGGAAGTAGATCAACAGGCCTTTCTTCCGGAGATGCCACTGGTGAGTTCAAACCTCCAAACTTTAGGTTAGCAGCCAATTGTAAACCGGTTGTGCCACCCAGGCTTCTTAGGACTTCCTCAGCCACCATTTAACCCCCCAATAGCAGAAGAGGGCAGTGGGACCCTCTTGGCCAGAAGGTGCACTCAAGGATGAACTGACTTTGTAGAACTTGTAAGAGGTTGTGGTTCCATGGGCGTTTGCCTCGCTCGACTGAAGAATTGGGAAAATGGAGGCATGGGCTGTGGCAGGGCCTCAAATCTGGAGCCCTGAGATGGGTGCACAGGTGCTCTACCTCCATATTCTGGGTTATTCCCAGGCCTCCCACCCTGTCCACCTACCTGGTGGCCCTCACAGGCCCTCAGCGCCTCCTCCAGCTCCCGGCGGATACCCTCGGCCTGGTCCAGCTGCCTGAGGAGGGCCTCCTGGCGCTGGGCTGCCTCGGCCAGCTGGCGTCTCAGCTCCTCTACTTCGGGAGGGTCCCTGGGTGACGCGGTGGTGTTGGCCCTGAGCTCCGGGCAGTGAGGCCCCCGGGCGGCCGAGGCGGCCAGATTCCAGGCCAGCAGGGCCGCGCCGGCTGCCACGGCCGCCAGGAACACTGCAGCTCCGCACAGTGCGAACAGCCGCCACGCGCGGCTCGGCTCAGGCCCGAGCTCGGCCATGCTGTGGTCCCCAGCGCTCTCCCCAGACGGCCACGAGCATTTAATTGGTACTTGGGACACCAGGGACACCCACGGTTCCGCCCCACCCAGACAAGGCTTCCTGATCCTTGGGGAGGGGCTGGATCCCTGCCAGGAACCAGTACAGTCTGCTTGTGCCCAAGACTGGACTGGGGATCCCAGTTCGAGTCCTGCCTCTGCCTTCCACGTACTGCCCACTGAGCTTCAGTTTCCCCCTCTGGGGCTTGGTATGAATCACGAGCACATCCACGCAGGAGCAAGGGGCTCTTGGCCAGAGTCTGGGGTTCTGTTGTCCTCATTCTGCCGATGAGAAAAGAGGCTGGGAAGCGGGAGCCACACGATTAACCTTGCTTTCCTGTACCCACTGTGAGGGCCGCAGGGCGGACCGGCCTCATTCCCCACTGGGCCTCCAGGGGGCGGTCTTGTAACGCGAATCGAATCCGGGTCTGTTAAGGATCAGTCCCTGGCTTCCCTTCCCTCCGGATCCAATCTTCTTCCTCCTCCTCCGACTCTCCCTCCGCCTTTGTCTACCTCCAACTTCCCCTCCTCCTCCTTCCCTTTTCCTCCTTCCTCTCCTTCCCCCAAGCCCTTCTAGCTCAGCCTCAGCCCTCCATAGCACCCTCCCCCTTCTTGTCCTTCCCGGTCCCCTTCTCCTTTTCCTCCTCCTTACACGGGAACCTTTGTGGCGCAGTGGTTAAGAGGTTGTCAGCTACGCAAAAGGTTGCCGGTTAAAGTCCACCAGCTGCTCCTTGGAAGCCTTATGGGACAGTTCTACTCTGTGCTGTAGGGTCATCTGAATCAGTTCTACCGCAAGCGCGGTTGTTTTGGTCTTCTTACAAGATCTATTATGTCTCTGGGTATTGCAAACGGTTAAGTGCTCGCGTACTAGCCAAAAGGTTGGCGGTTCGAACACTCCTGCCCAGAGGTACCTCGGAAGAAAGGCCTGGTGATCTGCCTTGAAAACCCTATGGAACACAGGGTCACCATGAGTCAAAGGAGACTAGGCAACCAACAGCAACAACGACGATGACATCTTTGATGTCACTATCCTCTTCACCAGCCCCCTCAGTGCCCCTGTGGTGAACACATTCCCACCCCAGGGCCTTTGCATGTTTGATTCCTTGCCTGAGCCTCTCTCCTGCCTAGCTGCCCTTCACCTCCTGGCTTTCACCCACATGTTGCCTCCTCCAGGAAGCACCCTTTACCACTAGCTTAGGGCTCTCTTTTTAAAAAAATTTATTGTGGTGAAAAAATACATCATAAAACATACACCATCTCAACCATTTCCACCTGTACAATTCAGTGACGTTGATTAACTTCTTTAAGTCGTGCAACTATTCTCACTATCCTTTTACAGATCATTCCACTGCCACAAACGTGAACTCACTGCTCCCTAAGCACGAAGTCCCTTTTTCCTCCTTCCTTTCACCCCTGGTCGTTGTTGTTTCGTTAGGTGCCCTCCAGTCAATTTCTGATTTATAGCGACCCCATGTGTTACAGAGTAAAACCGACCAATAGGATTTTCTAGGTTTTTTTTTTTTTTTTTTTTAATCTGTGAGGGAGCACATCCCCAGGCCTTTCTCCTGCAGAGCCGCTCAGTGGGTTCAAACTACCAACCTTTCGGTTAGCAGCTGAGCGGTTCACTGTTGCACCACCAGGGCTCCTCTCATCCCTGATAACCACTAGCAAGCTTTAGTTTCTATATATTTGTTGCATTACCTATAAGTGAGATCGTACAGTATTTGTCCTTTTGCGACTGATTTATTTCACTCAGCGTGATGTTTTCAAGGTTCATCCATAACGAGGCATGTGCCAAGACTTCATTTCTCTTTATGGCTGAGTAGTATGTATTCCATTGTGTGCAGGCCCCTTTTGAGGACTCCGCTGTGATGTTACATTTCGGCATGCGAGACTGATTCCTGCCACCTCCCCATCGGACTGCAGGAGACTCTTAAATCAAAGCCCATATCTGCCTTACTTCTGCTGTGACCTGCCCGGGGACAGGCACACAGTAGGTGGGCGGTAAATATGAGCTGATAGGCAGCTGACTGTGCCCTAGAAACTCAGCCCTCCCTCCCCACACCCATTCCAGGAAAAGAAACCAGAGCCTAGAAAGGCCCAGTCCCAGGCCAGGGACACACAGCGGCCTCTGGTGCGGGTGGATTGCCGCAGGAGCTGGAACCCACTCAGGCAGGCACAACCATACAATATCACCTTCCGGACCATGGGGTGGGTCACAGCCAGGGGAGTCAGATGCCATCTAAAAGGGACAAAATTGCAAGGGTTTTTTTTTTTTTCTTTCCTTTTTCATGACCTCGACAGTTTTACTTATTTTTTTACTGTGCTTTAGGTGAAAGTTTACAGCTCAAGCTAGTATCTCATACAAAAATTTATACACACATTGTTATGTGGCCCTAGTTGCAATCCCTATAACGCGTCAGCACACTCCCCCTTTCTACCCCAGTTTTCCGTGTCCATTCAACCAGCTCCTGTCCCTTTCTGTTTTCTCATCCCGCCTCTGCACAGGAGCTGCCCATTTGGTCTCGCGTATCTGCTTGAACTGAGAAGTACCCTCTTCAGGCGTAGCATTTTATGTTTTACAGTCCAGTCTAATCTTTGTCTGAAGAGTTGACTTCGGGAATGGTTTCAATTCTGGGCTAAGAGAAAGTCTGGGGGCCATGTCTTCTGGGGTTCCTCTAGTCTCAGTCAGACCATTAAGTCTGGTCTTTTATATGAATTTGAATTCTGCACCCCACTTTTCTCCTGCTCTGTCAGGGGCTCTCTGTTGTGTTCCCTGCCAGGGCGGTCATTGGTGGTAGCCAGGCATCATCTAGTTCTTCTGATCTTAGGCTGATGGAGTCTCTGGTTTATGTGGCCCTTTCGTCTGTTGGGCTAACATTTTCACCAGGGGGGATTTTTAGGAAGGAAAGAAATTTATCCTGGGACTATGATGCGGGTATCTGGGAGAAAAATTGAGTGGTCGAATCCATTATATTGGGCAAAGCCTCCACCAGCTAAATGCAGCCCAGGACAAACAGGAGGCAGTAGCAGCTGTTTTGGGACATTGTGGGGGAGGGGTGGTGGCGGGGAATAGTATAAGCTGGAAGTGGGAAGTAGGGGAGGGTGAATGGAGGTGGGGCTGAGATCTCATGGGAAGTGTTTACTTCCCGGGCAAAAGGGAACCTGGTAGAAACCAAGGGTTTGATTGACAGCTCTGCCTCTGACCAGCTGTAAAACCTGGAAAATGGCTTCTTGGGCCTCAGTTTTCCCATCTGTTAGATGGGGCTGTTGGTGAGGGTGAGATGACTTAGTTCTGTAACTTCCTGAGCCCTCTTGTGGGCTGGGGACATGGAAACAAGGGGAGGCAGATGAGAGCTACTCTCTAGAGCAGAGAGGTTTACGGGGGGGGGGGGTGTTTCTGCCCCCAGGGGGACATTAGCAATGTCTGGAGGTATTTTTGGTTGTCACACCTGGAGATGGTGGTGCTACTGTGACCCTAATACCTTGCAACATGTTTTCTCTTCTTCAAAATGGGTGATTGAGAGCTTGACATAACTAACGCCAAAACGATGCTCTAAGTAATCTATACACATTTTTATTGCACCGGGGCACTGGTCTCTTCCAAAGGGGTGCAGAGCCCTCTCGGCTCCTGTGGCCTTGGTGTCTCTCCTCTTCTAGGTTCTCTTGAGAAATGGCCTTCAGCCTGCAGTAGCCTTCAACTAGGAAGGCTGCCTGACACTTTGGTCTGCAACTTCCTTTCTTGCTTCCTATCTCAGTCAGAGTGGACTTGGCAGGCCAGTTTCACTAGCCGAGATTCTTACGTAAGTTTTTTCCAGCCTGTTACAAACATACAGATAATGGTCCAGATGTCCGACATGCATATCTTTAGTTTAACAAAGCACTTCCTGTAGTTGTTTTGTGATGTGTTTGATCATTTGTGGGCTAAGTGCTTAAAAACATTAGGTAATCCTTGCCAAAATGATATATAAGCTCTGATGTAAAAATTGCTTTTGGGGGACTATATAAAAGACAGCCTGTGTTATTCTCGACTCCCCCCCACCCGTTGGTGTCACCTCCCAATAAACTTTCTCTCTCTTTCTGACTTGAGTATGTTTCATTGGCTCAGCTGCTCCAGGACATGGATCTCAATCGGGTAACACCACCGACATCTATGCCCTACTGCTCAATGCCCTACAGTGCATAGGATGACCCCTGCTCTGGACTGAATTGTGTCCCCCAAGAAGATATGTTCAAATCCTAACCTCTGGTACCTGTGAGTGTGACCTTGTTTGGAAACAGGAACTCTGCAGATGTAATGTAATGTAATCAAGTTAAGAAGAGATCATACTGGATTAGGGTGGCCAACGTTGTTGCTGTTAGTAACCACTGAGTCATGCGCAACTTGATGAAATGCTGCCTGGTCCTGCGCCATCCCCATGATCAGTTGCAGATCAGACCATTGGTTGATTTTTGGAAGTCAATTGCCAGGCCTTTCTTCCTAGTCTTAGTCTGAAAGCTCCTCTGAAATCTGTTCAGCATCACAGCAACACGCAAACCTCTACTGACAGACAGGTTGGGTGGTGGTTGTGTATGAGGTGTGTTGGCCAGGAATCAAACCCAGGACTCCAGTATGGAAGGTGAAAATTCTATCACTGAACCACCACTGCCTCAAATCCAGTGACCGACGTCCTTACAAGGAGAGATTTGAAGACACAGAGGAGGCACAGGAGAGGAGGCCATATGAAAATGGAGGCAGAGATTTGAATGACGTAGCCACAAGCCTGGGTGTTGCAAATGGTTAAGCACTCAACTATTAGCGAAAAGGCTGGCAATTCAAATCCACCCAGAGCCACCTCTGAAGACAGGCCTGGTGATCTGCTTCCAAAAGGTCACCTCCGTGAAAACCCTGTGGAGCACAGTTCTACTCTGCACACATGGTGTTGCCATGAATTGGAATCGACTTGATGGCAACTGACAGAACAGCCACAAATCCAGGAACGCCTGGAGTCGCAAGAAGCTGGAAGAACCTCCCGAGGGAGAGCAGGCCTATTGACACCTTGACTTCAGACTTCTGTCCTCCAGAACTGAGAGAGAATAAATCTATGTTGTTTTAAGCCACCCAGCTTGCAGTGCTTTATTGTGACAGCCCCAGGAAGCTCAGACATCGACTGCCCCCAGGATGTCCTTCTTACACCCAAGCTTGCTCATTTCCACCCCAGAACGCTGCAATGGCTGTTTCCTCTCGCTGCATCACAGTTCCCCAGACCTTCCGCCTCCTTCTTGGTCTCAGCTCAGCTCTAGGTCACTCATACAGCCCCCCACAGCTGAAGCATCAACCTTGTTGCAGTGGGGAAATTTCAGAGCAAAGAGAGTGCTCCGGGCGGCAGGTTGCACTCAGGCAAAGGTCCAGTGGCAGGAAGAAGGCTGGCAGGGTCAATATACAGAGAAAAGGTCAGGGAGGGTAGAGTGTGGTTCCAGGGTAAATGAGAGGACATGCGGTCTGGGGTGTGGGACCCTGTGGTAGGGGAAGTCATGGGGGCAGCCCTGAGGGACAGCAGGAGCCATCCAGGAGGAGGTACCATTCAGTCCACTGACCATCTCAGCCGGGGCCATGGGACTTGAGGACGGTGTGGAATGTGGGGAATCCAGGGTCCTGACTCCAGAGTCACAGACAGGAAATTGGACAATAGTTGGGATTCCACAAGAACTCAGAAGAAGGAAGATAAGAAGAAAGGGACATGGGGGCCTGGGAGAATCCAGGAAGGCAGGTGAAAGGTCTTAAGCTCTCAGTTTTGAGGAAGCAGAGATGTTCTCTGGAGGAGGGTGCAGTGCGACGGATCACTTTTATGTGGCCTTTCTCTCCTGTGTCATCTGTATGTCTTCAAATCTCTCTCTTCTTGTAAGGACATCAGTCACGGAATTCAAGGAAGTGGTGGTTCAGTGGGAGAGTTTTCGCCTTCCATGCTGGAGTCCAGGGTTTGATTCCTGGCCAATGCACTTCATTAACTCCCATCCAGGTGATTGGGTGGGACTGTGCGGTAGGGTAATTGTGGCCCACCAAAGGGATTGGTCAGTTTTGCCATTCCACTGGACTTGAAAGGAGCCACCCCAGAGATGAGAAAGAAAGGATCCTACCACCACCACGGAGGAACGACCAGGAGAGGAGAGCGCATCCCTTGGACCTGGGATTCCAGCACTGAGAAACTCCTGGACCCAGAAGAGAGAGCAAGCTATAACCCTGAAGATGGTGAGAGGCGGTGGCAGAGAAGCAGTATCAGGAGAGACCAGCAGGAGAGATGTCGCAGTGGGCTTCCCGACCCACAGAGTGAGAAAGATGAGTGCCCCTGGGAGAGGCAGAGGGCCAGAGAGAGTTGTGCCTGTGAGTACGGCTGGGAAGAGGCTGTCCTGATGGGAGAACTGTATCCTGAACATTTCTGAACCTGAATTGTATCCTGTTAACTTTACTTCCCTAATAAACCCCATAATCATGAATATGGTCTGTGAGCTCTGTGTGGCCATTGCAATGAATTACTGAACCCAGGTGAGAAGTAGAGAGTGCATGGGAGGGATGGTTGGTGTCAGAATTGGTAAAGATGGTTGAGGGAGGAGGCATGTCCGACCTCAGCCTCATAGGAATCAGCCTTGGGCTTTTGGATCTTGATTCCCCTTCCCCCTTGTGAAATTAGAGGAGAGACACCGCGCCCATGCCATTTTTACAGAGGGGTTCCTGGGGCTGGGTGCTGCAGGATGAATAAGAGTTCAGGGGATGGAAGAGGGGGGAACAGCTTGACCAAGGCCTGTTCTGTGTGCCCGAAGATACAGGTTTGAATACCAGCTCCCCCTTTCTGTGAGAGGATTGGAACCAGGGTGGCCCTCATCACAGCCTCAGTTTCCTCATCTGAACCAGGGGCATCACAAGAGGATGAGGAGGAGTACGACGCTCAGCACGCGCCCACAGTGAGTGGTGGCAGAGTCAGTATGATGAAGGAGAAGGTGGAGCAAAGCACTGGGGTGGATACCTGCCTGGCCCCAGGGGGGGGTGCCTGGGAACCTTCTAGAAAACGAAGATGTCCACATCATCCCCAGGGAAGGCCCCAAATGCTTGCGGGTGATGCAGTGACACATGCCAAAAGCAGAGTAACTTCTTTCCCTCAAAAGGGGATTTTAATTACTTTTTGTAGCCCAAAGGCACAGAAGACAATGACCCTCCCAGATACTGTGACAAAGAAGCAGGTGGCCCTCACTCCATGCTCAAGCCTGCAGGGGGCTCATTCTCTGCCCTGCTCTGGGGGGAGGCCACCTGGGGTCAGCTAAGCCACTTCTCACCCCCAGGGCTGCCCTGTGCCCCTCTAATACTACCCCGTGCCCCCCATAATACTACCCCATGCCCCCATACCACTATCCCATGCCCCCATAATACTACCCCGTGCCCCTCATAATGCTACCCTGTGCCTCTCATAAGGCTGCCTCATGGCTCCCCAAAGCTGGCCACATCAAGAAGGTGTCGAAAGGGGGAGTAGAAGGGAAATGGACCGGTCCAGGCTGTAACCTAAGGGGAACAATAAGAGACTCAGGACCAACTAGAGGCAGACAGAATACTCTACTCTCCTAAGCCCAGGCCCTCCGGGCCCCACCCCTGACCCCCCTTTGTCCCCTCTCCCCAGCTCATGACCCTGTGGAATCTTTGACTCCCTACCGCCCCTTCCCACCTTTCTTCTCCGAGGGCCCTCCCCTCCTTACCGCAGTGTTTCGGGATTCAGAGCAGCGCAGCCTTGAGGCCCAGGAGCAGGAGGAGCTCAGAGGCCACTGAGGGGCTCAGGGTGTTCGAAGCGCTGGTGTAGCTGTTGGAATTTCTATGGCCCTCGTTCTCTTTTCTGGGACAGAGATGGGGTAACTTAGGCAGTGGCTCTAAGCCTGTGTTCCCCATCCAGAGTCACAGGGGTAGGGAGTGGGCGGCGGTGCTGCCCCAGTCTAATCCTCAACTTTGCCCCCTGGGCAATGGGGATTTTGGGGCTGAAGGGGGTCCTAGATCTTGGAGAAGGATGGGTGGGGTGACAAGGGCATTGTCTAAGGGCTCTCTGACCTTAGCTGCTCCACTTCTGCCAACTTCTCCTGCAGCATCTGGTTCAGTTTCTTGATCTCTCCTGGGGGGTGGGACAGGACAGGGATGAGTCCACTCTGTGGCCCTGCCCTTGACCTGGGCCCACCCCAGATTGCCTCTTGCTCTGCCCCTTCAGGGGACTTTGGACCAGCCCCCACCTGACTCCACCTTGGAACCATAGTATGCTCCTTTTTCACTCTCCAAGAGATTCTGGCCGCTCTTCTCTGCATGACCCCAACCCTGGAACCAGGCCCTTCTCCAGTGCCTGACTGGGCCCACATTCTGACCCCTCCCCTTCTATGAACCATTATCTCATATGGCCTGGCTGTGGCCCCGCCCCTCACCCCTGCCACTTGGAGGACCTTGCCACCCCATCTAGATCCACCTCTTACTAGGGCTTTGGTTCCACCCCTCACCCCCCTCCCTGGAACACTGGCCCCATCTGCCCCTCTCACCCTCAAGCTCCTTAATATGCATCTGCTTCTTCTGGCTCTGAGCCTTCTCCACCTCCAGGGAAGCTGTCAGGTTCACCTTGGACAGAAGGGATAGGTGAGAAATTTTACACAGCCTTCTCAAGTGCACGTGGAACATTCTCCAGGACTGACCATATATTAGACCACAAAGTACAGCTTAATAAATTTAAATCTTTCAAAATATTTTTTCTAATCATAATGGGATGAAATGAGAAATTGATAACAGAAGGAAAACTGAAAAATTTACAAGTATGTGGAAATTAAACAACACACTCAAACAACCAATGGGTCAAAGGAGAAAATTAGGAAATACTTTGAGAGAAATGAACATAGAAACACAATGTACCCAAACTTATGGGATGCAGCAAAAGCAGTGCTCTGAGGGAAATTCATAGCTATAAACACATTAAAAAAAGAAGAAAGATCACAATTAATTATCTAATTGTAGTCCTTAAGGAACTAGGAAAAGATGAGCAAACTAAACCCAAAGCTGGCAGAAGGAAGGAAATAATAAAGGTTGGAGCAGAGATAAATGAAATAGAGAAAACTGTTAGAACAAATAAAATCAGGACAGTTGCAGGATTCGGAATTAGCGCGTCAGCTCTATGTCTATACACTAGCAATGAACAATTAAAAAAGGAAATTAAAAAACAATTCCATTTACAATAGCACAAAAAAATACTTAGAATAAATTCAGCCAAGGAGGTGAAAGACTTATATACTGAAAACCATAAAACATTGCTGAAAGAAATTAAAAAAGACCTAAATAAATGGAAAGATATCTGTGTTCATAGTTTGGAAGACCTAATATTAAAATTGCAATACTACTATGCAGATTCAATGCAATCTCTATCAATATCCCAATGGCATTTTTTTCAGAAATAGAAAAATACATCCAAAATCTCATACGGAATTCCAAGGGACTTCAAATAGCCAAAACAATACTGAAAAATAAAAAGTTGGAGGACTCACGATCCCCAATTTCAAAACTTACTACAAAGCTACAGTAATCAAAACAGTGTGATGCTGGCATATGGACAGACATATAAAAAAAAAACAATAGAATAGAATACAGAGCCCAGAAATAAACCCTCACATATATGGTCAATTGAGTCAGACTGGGGTGTAAAGGTTTTTTTTTTTTACAATTACAGTTTTATTGTAGGAAAAAAAAAAAAACAATACAATGAAGAGATGCATAGGGTGAGGCCTATGATGGTTCCCAACGTGGAGCCTCCACGTCTCAAAAAGGGATGCGTTACCCTCTCGTGTGCACGGACGTCTTTCACTAACCAGATGCCCATGGGGCTTCCGTGTCCAGAGCTTTTATTGAGAGGCACATTACATAATGTAAACACCAGCCCCTCTCCCCTGATGTTAGCTGATACCATGAGGTGGTCCTTCTGGCCTGAGCAGTTCCCCCTTCCCCATCCGCTCGTCCCAGAGTCACCTCATCTAACCTGTTAGTTAAGTGTGGTCTGGAGTCCTTATTGAAGACACTTAAATTCTAAGACTTTTTAGAGATCATGTCTCAGGAACTGAGGGCAAAGACCAAACTCTTTGGGTAAAGTCAATGTAAACCCCACACCCACAAAATTCACCAGTCTCATACTAGAAAATATTATTTTGCATTTATTCTAGGAAATTTTACTGGAAGGACTGTCTTAGTTATCTAGTGTTGCTATAACAGAAATACCACAGGTGGATGGCTTTAACAAAGAGAAGCATATTCTTGCACAGTCTAGTAGGCTACAAGTCCAAATTCAGGGTGTCAGCTCCAGGGGAAGGCTTCCTCTCTCTTCGGCTCTGGAGGAAGGTCCTTGTCATCAATCTTTCCCTGGATTAGGAGCTTCTTAGCACAGGAACCCTGGGTCCAAAGAATGTGCTGTTCTCCTGGCTCTTGTTTCTTGGTGGCATGAGATCCCCAAGTCTCTCTGCTCGCTTCTCTCTTTTATATCTCAAAAGATACTGGCTCAAGACACAATCCAATCCTGTAGATTGAGTACTGCCTCATTAACATAGCTGCTGCTAATCCCGTCTCATCAACATCATAGAGATAGGATTTACAACACATAGGAAAATCACATCAGATGACAGAATGGTGGACAGTCATACAATACTGAGAATCATGGCCTAGCCAAATTGATACACGTATTTTTGGGAGACACAATTCAATCCATGACAGGTGCCAAGACTATTTAATGAGGGAGAGAACAGTCTTTTCAAGAAATGGTACTGGGAAAGCTGGACATCTACATGCAAATGAACATGCAACTTCGACCCCTACCTCACACCATATGCAAAAAAATTAACTCCAAATGGTTCAAAGACCTAAATCTAAGAGCCAAAACTGTAAAACTCTTAGAGGAACATGGGGGAAATCTTTATGACCTTGGATTTGGGAGTGGATTCTTAGATATGACACCAAAAACACAAGCAACAAAAGAAAACATAGAAATTAACTTCATGGAAATTAACAACTTTTTAGACACATAGGACTATGTTGTCATCTCCTGTCTGAAGGGGAGATGAGAGAATAGAGAGGGTCAGAAGCTGAATGGACTTGAAAAGAAACAAAGGAGGGAAGGAGTGTGCTGTCTCATCAGGGGGAGAGCAATTAGGAGTATATAGCAAGGTGTTTATAAATTTTTGCATGAGAGTCTGACTTGATTTGTAAACTTTCACTTAAAGCACAATAAAAATTTCAAAAAAATTAACAACTTTTGTGCATCAAGAGTAAAAAGACAACCCACAGAATGGGAGAAAATATTTACAAATCATCTATGTGATAAGGGATTAATATCCAGAATATATAAAGAACTTCTACAACTCAACAATTTAAAAAACTACACACAACCCAATTAAAAAATGGGCGAAGGACTTGAATACAGATTTCTTCAAAGAAGAAATAAAATGGCGAATAAGCACCTGAAAAGATACTAAACATCGTTAGTCATTGGGGAAATGTAAATCAAAACCACAAGGTACCACTTCACACCCACTAGGATGGTGTTATGGATTGAATTGTGTCCCCCCAAAAATGTATGTCAACTTGGCTAGTTCATGATTCCCAGTATTATGTGATTGTCCACCGTTTTGTCATCTGATTATTGGCAGTTATGTTAATGAGACTGGACTCAATCTACAAGACAGAAGAGAGCAGAGGGACAGGGGGACCTCGTACCACCAAGAAAGCAGCGCCAGGAGCAGCGCATGTCCTTTGGACCCAGGAGTCCTGCTCTGAGAAGCTCCTAGACCAGGCAAAGATTGATGACAAGGACCTTCCTGCAGAGCTGACAGAGAGAGAAAGCTTTTCCCTGGAGCTGGCGCCGTGAATTCAGACTTGTAGCCTACTAGATTATGAGAGAATAAATTTCTCTTCATTAAAACCATCCACCGGTGGTATTTCTGTTATAGCAGCATTAGATAACCAAGACAGATGGCTATTCTATATACATATATATATATATATTTTATATATATATATAGAATATAACAAGCATTGGTGAGGATGTGGACAAATTGGAATCCTCGTGCATTGCTGATGGAAATATAAAATGGTATAGCTGCTGTGGAAAACAGTATAGCAGTTCCTCAAAAAGTTAAACATAGAATTACCATATGACCCAGCAATTCCACTCCCAAGTATATACTTCAAAGAATTATAAGCAGGAACATGAACAGATACTTATATACCAATGTTCAATGCGATATTATTCACAATAGCCAAAAAGATGGACAAAACCTAAGTGTCCATCAACAGGTGACGGATAAGCAAAATGGTATATACATACCACGAAATATTATTTAGTTATTAAAAAAATGAAATCCTGCTACATGCTACAACAATGATGTACCTTGAAAACACTATGCTCAGTGAAATCAGCCAAACCCAAAAGGACACACGTTGTATGACTCATGTATGCGAAATCTCCAGAACAGGCAAATACATAGAAACAGAAAGTAGGTGAGTGGTTTTCTGAGGCCGCGGGGAAGAAGGGAGAATGAGGAGTTAGTGGGTAATGGGTGCTGAGTTCCTGTTTGAGATGATTAAAAAGTTCCAGAAATAGAAATAGCGATGGTTACACATTATGGATGTACTTAATGCCACTCAACTGTATGCTTAAAATGGTTCCAATGATAAGATTCAAGTCATGTATATTTTACTACAATTTAAAAAATGGGAAAAAGAAACTGGGGTCCCAGTGGTAGGGACATTGGCCACTGTCCCAAGGCTCTGAACCCTCTCACCAAGGGCTAGAGACAGAGACACCTAGGGTTAAATGCCCTTTCAGTTCCCCTCCAACCCTCTCCATATCTCAGCTTCCAACTCCAAAGAATGGTCACAACCATCCACCCTTCCAGGGCCACCAGTAAAAATATCATATTTGAAAAGAAGTTTTGAGCCACTCCCCCAAACTCACGCCCAAACCCTAACAGAAACTGCCAGACGCACTGGGCAAGTGGCCGAGATTTAGAGGTTCCCTCCAAAAGGGGGGATTTCCAAGCCCAAATCTAAGGGGAGTTTCAAGGTCCCTAACATTCGAACCTGGTGAAAGTTTCATCTCCCAGGGACGCAGTGGGAAGTTTTAAGGCCACCCGCCTTGGGCCCTGGTGAGGCCCTGAGACCCAATCTCTAGTGGCGATATCCGTTCCCCCCAAGACTGATGCCCACTGGGAGTTTCAAGCTCCTCCACACTAGCTTCCTACAGAGAATGTGTAGATTCCCCCAAGTCCTAGTGGGAAACTGAGGCTTCTGCTTTGGGTGTTCTGGGGAGTTTTCAGTCCCCCACCACACATCAGCACCCTGGAGAGAATTTGGAGATCCGCCAAGCCCCTGATATGGGAGCCCAGGGGCAGTTTCAAGCCCTCCACCTCCAGACTGCCGCTGTGGGGATTTTGGGGGGAGTTTGTAGCCCCCCCCGCCCTCCCCACCCCGGCAAAGCTCTGGGCCCTGGTAGGGGATTCCCCCACTTACCACAGTCCGATTGCAGGTGATTGCCTGGGCCTGAGCCCTCCGGAAGCCCTGGTGGGCTTGGGTCAGCTGGCCTTCCAGGAGGCGGGTGGTGTTCTGACATTTTTGCTGGGCCTTCAGACCATCCTTGCAGGCCTCGCTGTTGGCCCAGACTGCGAAGATGCTCACGGCCACCGCCAAGCCCACCACCAGAAACAGCAGGACCCCTGCCATGACTCGTTCCATTATGTCATTCATGTCCGTGGGACAATGATGGTTAAAAGTTGGGGCCACTCAGACCTCCTCTGAGATGCAGAATGGGCCTTGCAGGCAGCGCTGGAATCTTCTAGGGCTGCCTCCTTATTAGCATAGGAGCAGCCCTGACCAATGATAGATTCCTGGGGACCGTGTTGACCTGCAGCTTTGGAATGGGTATTCGTAGGCATAAGACCGCTGAGACTTTCAGTTTCGTTTCCCTCGAAGGAGCGTGTTTTGTTTCTGCTGCTTTAGCGCCCCGGGTCTTTCCCTGGTCGGGGGAAGCTTGTGGGAGGGGCGCTGGGGCCACCTGGGATACGCCAGCGCCAGCTCGTGTCCCTGCCCCTCTCATGCGAGTTCTCGAGGGCAACAATCGCCATTACTGAGCGCCTACTGCATGCTAGCCTTCATCACAACCTGCAGAAGCAGAGGCCTTGGTTGGTCTAGCTGGGGAAACTGAGGCTGGGACGGTGAATGATTGACTGGTGGTGCAGAGCCAGGGACTGACCCATGAGGCTGGGGTTTGTGTTCAGGGGTTTCTGTGGTAACGCAGCAGGGGTTCACCCAGCGCCCCTGCCTCCGCATAGGGGCGCCGTGAGGAGCCACGGAGGGTGAGTGAGGAGGGGAGGAACCTGAGCGGGCAGGAGGCCGGGAGGCGCCCTGGACAGGAGTAAAAAGAGGCTGCAGCTCCCCTTTTGACCACCAGGGGCCGCCCCAGACCTCAAAGGAGGTGGAGGCGGAAACTTGTCCGGCTGGAAGTGGAATCGGCTCTTCCAGAATCTGCCCGTGCGACCCCAGGACGCCAAGCAACCCTCGGAGCCTGAGCTTCCCTGTCTGTAAAGTGGGACAATATTGGACCAGCCTTGCCAAGAGGGGTTGGTGAGAAGATGTCAGCGAAGTGCTTCGGCATCTAGTAGGCACTTAATGGGTGTGCAGCCACCTGACCAGCTGATGGCTCAAGGTGGACAGATGGATAGTGGTGAGACAGGGTCACAAGGCGAGGAGCACGTTTTGGGGAAAGACACTCAGGCCTGGGAGACAACCAAGAGAGAGGCCAGGAGGTGGCTGGACCCAAGGGGGTGGGAGGTGGGGGTGGGATTGTTCAGGCCACATTTGATTGCCTGGCTATGTGACCAAGGGAACCAGAGCTTCCTGTGAGAAATCAGCCCAATTACAGGGTCCTGCCTGCTTGGTGCGATGGCTGTAAGTGGTGAGTTCCCCATCGTCAAGCGTCCAAGCAGACAAGGGCTGTCCAACAGCAGCTGGGCCAGGGGGCCATGCAGAGAGACCCGATTCTGTGAGGACACACCAGGAGGCAAGTCATGGCCTGACGGGAGAGGCTTAGGGTGACCCCACCTGGAGGCCAGATTCCCCCCTCAGACAACAGGTTCCTAAGGGCTAGAGAAAGGACATTCCTCAGCTCAGGGCGCCAGGCAGCTTGCTCCCTCCTGGTGAAACCAAAGCTGGGCCTGGCCCCATGGAGTGTGAGTTTTTCCAGTGGCTCCTTCAGCCACTGCTTGACCACAACCCAGATTCCACTAGGTAGGCAATTTCCAAGTGTTGTGTTCAGCCAGGCCAGACGGCAGGCAAGCAGGGGCCCAGGCCAGGGACCCAGGCCTCCCAGAAAAAAAAAAAAAAGCCTGGCAAAACACCCTGGTGGGACATCTCTCTGCCTACAAGTCCCCCATTAAAGCACTCAGCAATCAAATACCAAGGGAAGGGGGATAATCTTGCTGGAAAGCCCCAGGGGGAACTTGTGTGTCCCATGGGGAGGGGTCTCCCTCCCTGGGCCAGGATCCCAGGCACAGAAGACATGGTCCTTGGCAAAGCTGACTTATCCGAGCCACAGTCCTCTCTTCAAACTTTAATGTTGCCTTGAGACCCATCAACGGCCACAGTTGTGGGTCAGAGTTGTGGGTAGACAGCCTTGCCTCCCTGTGGGACTCTGGGCCGATAACTTCCTTCTGTCAGCCTTGGTTTCCCCAGTTGTGACATGAAGATAATAATAGAACCTTCCTTCAAGGGTCGAATATGTGTTGCAAACCTGAGGTCTCCTCTGCCCCCTGGCTGGGTTCTTCAGCCCTGTGTTTGCATGGCAAAAAACCCAAACCTGTTGCCCTCCAGTCCACTCCAACTCATCTTCTGCAAATAGAAAGTTTGCAGCTTTTCCCTCTAAAATTCCAAATGGAAACTGTTTTGCCGCCATTCTTCTGATTTTAGCTTTGTTAGTTATTTTAAGATAAACTTTCTATGTTAGAGCAGTTTGAGATTTACAGAAAAATTGTGAAGATAGTATAGAGAGTTCCCATAAACCCCATGCTGATTTCTCCTATTATTAACATCTTGTGTTGTTATTGTTGTTGTCGTTAGGTGTCTTTGTGTCGGTTCTGACTCACAGCGACCCCTATGCACAACAGAACAAAACACTGCCCTGTCCTGTGCCATCCTCATAATTGTTGCTATGCTTAAGCCCCTTGTTGCAGTGGTTTTGTCAGTTCATCTTGCTGAGGGTCTTTCTCTTTTTTGCTGACCCTCTGCTTTACCAAGCATGATGTCCTTTTCCAGGGACTGATCCCTCCTAACAACATATCTAAAGTATGTAAGACATAGTCTCACCATCCTTGCTTCTAAGGAACATTCTGGTTGTACTTCTTCCAAGACAGGTTTCTTTGTTCTTTTGGCGGTCCATGGTATATTCAGTATTCTTCGCCAACACCACAATTCAGTGGCATCAATTCTTCAGTCTTCCTTATTCATTGTCTAGCTTTGGCACGCATATGATGCAATTGAAAATACCGTGGTTTGGGTTAGGCGCACCTTAGTCTTCAAGGTGACATCTTTGCTTTTCTACACTTTAAAGAGGTCTTTTGCAGCAGATTTGTGAATGCGATGCATCTTTTGATTTCTTGGCTGCTGCTTCCATGGGTGTTGATGGTGGATCCAAGTAAAATGAAATCCCTGAAAACGTCAGTCTTTTCTCCATTTAGCATGATGTTGCTTGTTGGTCCAGTTGTGAGGATTTTTGTTTTCTTTATGTTGAGGGTAATCCATACTGAAGGCTGTGGTCTTTGATCTTCATTAGTAAGTGCTTCAAGTCCTTTTCACTTTCAGCAAGCAAGGTTGTGTTATCTGTATAACATAGGTTGTTAATGAGTCTTCCACCAATCCTGATGCCCCGTTCTTCTGTGGTCCAGCTTCTTGGATTACTTGTTCAGCACACAGATTGAATAGGTAGGGTGAAAGAATACAACCCTGATGCACACCTTCCCTGACTTTAAAAAATGCAGTATCCCCGTGTTCTGTCCAAATGACTGCCTCTAGATCTATGTACAGATTCCTCATGAGCACAATTAACTGTTCTGGAATTCCTATTCTTCGTGGTGTTATCCATAATTTGTTATGATCCACACAGTGGAATGCCTTTGCATAGTCAATAAAACACAGGTAAACATCTTTCTGGCATTCTCTGCTTTCAGCCATGATCCATCTGACATCAGCAATGATGTCCCTAGTCCCGTGTCCTCTTCTGAATCTGGTCTGAATTCCTGGCAGTTCCCTGTCGATATACTGCTGCAGCCTCTTTTGAATGATCTTCAGCAAAATTTTACTTGCATGTGATATTAATGATATTGTTTGATAATTTCTGCATTCAGTTGGACCACCTTTCTTGGGAACAGGCATACATATGGATCTCTTCCAGTCAGTTGGCCAGGTGCTATCTTCCAAATTTCTTGGCATAGACGAGTGAGCACCTCCAGCTCTGCATCCATTTGTCGAAACATCTCAATTGATATTCCGTCAATTCCTGGAGCCTTGTTTTTTGCCAGTGCCCTCAGTGCAGCTTGGACTCCTTCGTTCAAGTACCGTTGCTTCCTGATCATATGGTACCTCTTGAAATGGTTGAACGTTGACCAATTTATTTTGGTATAATGACCCTGTGTATTCCTTCCATCTTCTTTTGATGCTTCCTGTGTCATTTAATATTTTCCCCATAGAATCCTTCAGTATTGCAACTTGAGGCTTGAATTTTTTCTTCAGTTCTTTCAGGTTGAAAAATGCTCTTTGCACATGTCATTATAATACTTTGTCTTCTTAAGCGACCTTTGAAATCTTCTGTTCAGTTTCTTTTACTTCATCATTTCTTCCTTTCGCTTTACCTACTCGACATTCAAGAGCAAGTTGCAGAGTCTCTTCTGACATCCATTTTGGTCTTTTCTTTCTTTCCTGTCTTTTTAATGACCTTTTGCTTTCTTCATGTATGATGTCCTTCCACAGCTCGTCTGGCCTTCGGTCATTAGGGTTCAACACATCAAATCTATTCTTGAGATGGTCTCTAAATTCTGGTGGGATATACTTAAGGTCACACTTTGGCTCTCATCTACTTGTTCTAGTTCTCTTCAGTTTCAGCTTGAACTTGCATAAGAGCAACTGATGGTCTGTTCCACAGTCAGCCCCTGGCCTTGTTCTGACTGATGATATTGAGCCTTTCCATCATGCCTTTCCACAGATGTAGTTGATTTGATTCCTCTTTATTAATCTGGCCAGGTTCGTGTGTATCTTCGCCATTTATGTTGGTGAAAAAGGTATTTGCAATGAAGAAGTCATTGGTCTTACAAAATTCTGTCATACCATCTCCAGCATCGTTTCTATCACCAAGGCCGTATTTTCCAACTACCAATCCTTCTGTTTCCAACTTTTGAATTCCAATCACCAGTAATTATCAGTGCATCTTAATTGCATGTTTGATTAATTTCAGACAGCAGAAGTTGGTAAAAATCTTCCATTTCTTCATCTTTGGCCTTAGTGGTTGGTGCATAAATTTGATTAATAGTCATATTAAATGGTCTTCCTTCTAGGCATATGGGTATTATCCTATCACTGACTGCATTGTACTTCGGGATAGATCTTGAAATGTTCTTTTTGACAGTGAGTGTAATGCCATTGCTGTTCAAGTTGTCATTCCCAGCATAGTGGACTACATGATTGATTCAAAATGGCCAATACCAGTCCATTTCAGCTCACTACGGCCATTTCGTTTTTGATGACTTCCCATTTTCCTAAATTCATACTTCATACATTCCAGGCTCCAATTATTAATGGATGTTTGCAGCTGTTTCTTCTCATTTTGAGTCATGCCACATCAGCAAATGAAGGTCCCGAAAGCTTTACTCCATCCACGTCATTAAGGTCGACTCTACTTTGAGGAGGCAGCTCTTCCCAAGTTGTCTTTCAAGTGCCTTCCAACCTGGGGAGCTTATCTGCCAGCACTATATCAGACAGTGTTCCGCTGCTATTCATAAGGTTTTCACTGGCTAATGCTTTTCAGAAGTAGACTGCCGGGTCCTTCTTGCTAGTCTGTCTTAGTCTGGAAGCTTAGCTGAATCCTGTTCCCCATGGATGATCCTGTTGGTATCAGAATACTGGCGACATAGCTTCCAGCGTCACAGCAACATGCAAGCCCCCACAGTAGGACAAACTGACAGACAGGTGGGGGACGTCTTGCATCAGGTTGGTACATTGTCACAATTAATGAACCAATATTGATACATTATCGTTAACTAAAATCCAAACCCAACGAATTACCAAGGAGTTGATTCCTACTCATGGTGACCCCATGTATTACAGAGTAGAACTACTCCAAAAGGTTTTTCTGGCTATAATCTTTATGGAAGCATGTTGCTAGGCCTTTCTCCCCACCCTCATAACCATCAAAGAATGCTTTTTTCTGTGTTTAAACCTTTTCTTGAGTTCTTATCATAGTGGTCTCATACAATATTTGTCCTTTTGTGACTGATTTCACTCAGATTCATTCATGTTGAGACGTTTCACGGATTCATCGTTGTTTTTTATCATTGCGTAGTATTCCATGGTGTGTATGTACCATAATTTGTTTATCCATTTGTTTGTTGATGGGCATTTAGGTTGTTTCCATCTTTTTGCTATTGTGAACAGTGCTGCAGTGAACACGGGTGTGTCTATTCCTGTGATGGCTCTTATTTCTCTTGAGTATATTCCCAGGATTGGGATTGCTGGATCGCATGATATTTCTATTTTTAGCTTTTTAAGGAAGCGCCATATCATTTTCCAAAGTGGTTGTACCATTTTACATTCCCACCAGCAGTGCATAAGAGTTCCAATCTCTCCAATATTTGTTATTTTGGGTTTTTTTGATTAGTACCAGCCTTGTTGAGGTGAGATGGTATCTCATTGTAGTTTTGATTTGCATTTCTCTAATTGCTAATGATCATGAGCATTTCCTCATTTGTCTGTTAGCTCCCTGAATGTCTTCTTTGGTGAAGTGTCTGTTTATATCTTTTGCGCATTTTTTAATTGGATTGTCTTTTTGTTGTTGAGGTATTGCAGTATCTTACAGATTTTAGAGATTAGACCCTTATTGGATATGCCATAGCCAAAAAAATTTTTTCCCAGTCTGTAGGTTCTCTTTTCACTCTTTTGGTTAAGTCTTTTGATGAGCATAAGTGTTTGATTTTTAGGAGCTCCCAGTTACCTAGTTTCTCTTCTGGTGTTTGTGCATTGTTGCTTATGGTTTGTATACTATTTATGCCATGTATCAGGGCCCTTCCCCCACATGTCTGTCAGTTTGTCCTACCGTGGGGGCTTGTGTGTTGCTGTGATGCTGGAAGCTATGCCACCAGTATTCAGATACCAGCAGGGTCACCCCTGGAGGACAGGTTTCAGCTCAGCTTCCAGACTAAGACAGACTAGGAAGAAGGACCCAGCAGTCTACTTCTGAAAAGCATTAGCCAGTGAAAACCTTATGAATAGCAGCGGAACATTGCCTGATATATTGCTGGGAGATGAGCCCCGCAGGTTGGAAGGCACTCAAAAGATGACTGGGGAAGAGCTGCCTCCTCAAAGTAGAGTCGACCTTAATTACAGGGATGGAGTCAAGCTTTTGGGACCTTCATTTGCTGATGTGGCACGACTCAAAATGAGAACAAACAGCTGCAAACATCCATTAATAATCGGAACCTGCAATGTACGAAGTATGAATCTAGGAAAATTGGAAATCATCAAAAATGAAATGGAAACCATAAACATCGATATCCTAGGCATTAGTGAGCTGAAATGGACTGGTATTGGCCATTTTGAATCAGACAATCATGTAGTCTACTATGCTGGGAATGACAACTCCAAGAGGAATGGTGTTGCATTCATCGTCAAAAAGAACATTTCAAGATCTATCCTGAAGTACAACGCTGTCAGTGATAGGATAATATCCATACACCCACAAGGAAGACCAGTTAATACGACTATTATTCAGATTTACACACCAACCTCTAGGGCCAAAGATGAAGAAATAGAAGATTTTTATCAGCTGCTGCAGTCTAAAATTGATCAAACAAGCAATCAAGATGTATTGATAATTACTGGCGATTGGAATGTGAAAGTTGGAAAGAAAGAAGAAGGATCAGTAGTTGGAAAATATGGCCTTGGTGATAGAAACAATGCCGGAGATCGAATGATAGAATTTTACAAGACCAATGACTTCTTCATCATGAATACCTTCTTCACCAACATAAACGGCGACTATACACATATACACATGGACCTCGCCAGATGGAACACACAGAAATCAAATTGACTACGTCTGTGGAAAGAGATGATGGAAAAGCTCAATATCATCAGTCAGAACAAGGCCAGGGGCCGACTGTGGAACAGACCATCAATTGCTTATATGCAAGTTCAAGCTGAAACTGAAGAAAATCAGAGCAAGCCCACGAGAGCCAAAATATGACCTTGAGTATATCCCACCTGAATTTAGAGACCATCTCAAGAATAGATTTGATGCATTGAAAACTAGTGACCAAAGACCAGACGAGTTGTGGAATGACATCAAGGACTGAAAAGACAGGAAAGAAAGAAAAGACCAAGATGGATGTCAGACAAGACTCTGAAACTTGCTCTTGAGCATCAAGCAGCTAAAGCAAAAGGAAGAATTGATGAAGTAAAAGAACTGAACAGAAGATTTCAAAGGGCCTCTCGAGAAGACAAAGTAAAGTATTATAACGACATTTGCAAAGAGCTGGAGGTGGAAAACCAAAAGGGAAGAACACGCTCGTTGTTTCTCAAGCTGAAAGAACTGAAGAAAAAAATTCAAGCCTCGAGTTGCAATACTGAAGGATTCCACGGGAAAAATATTAAACGATGCAGGAAGCATCAAAAGAAGACGGAAGGAATACACAGAGTCGTTATACCAAGAAGAATTAGTCAATACAAAACCATTTCAAGAGGTGGCATATGATCAGGAACCGATGGTACTGAAGGAAGAAGTCCAAGCTGCTCTGAAGGCATTGGCAAAAAACAAGGCTCCAGGAATTGATGGAATATCAATTGAGATGTTTCAATAAACGGTTGCAGTGCTGGAGGTGCTCACTCATCTATGCCAAGAAATATGGAAGACAGCACCTGGCCAACTGACTGAAAGAGATCCATATTTATGCCTATTTCCAGGAAAGATGATCCAACCTAACGTGGAAATTATAGAACAATATCATTAATATCCCAGGCAAGCAAAATTTTGCTGAAGATCATTCAAAAACTGCTGCAGCGGTATATCAACAGGGAACTGCCAGAAATTCAGGCTGGTTTCAGAAGAGAACGTGGAACCAGGGATATCATTGCTGATGTCAGATGGATCTTGACTGAAAGCAGAGAATACCAGAAGGATGTTTACCCGTGTTTTATTGACTATGCAAAGGCATTCAACTGTGTGGATCATAAACTATGGATAACACTGCGAAGAATGGGAATTCCAGAACACTTAATTGTGCTCGTGAGGAACCTTTACATAGATCAAGAGGGAGTTGTTCAGACAGAACAAGGGGATTCTGATTGGTTTAAAGTCAGGAAAGGTGTGCGTCAGGGTTGTATTCTTTCACCATACCTATTTAATCTGTATGCTGAACTGTGTGAAGAAGAATGGGGCATCAGGATTGGTGGAAGACTCATTAACAGCCTGCGTTATGCAGATGACACAACCTTGCTTGCTGAAAGTGAAGAGGACTTGAAGCACTTACTAATGAAGATCAAAGACAACAGCCTTCAGTATGGATTGCACCTCAACATAAAACAAAAATCCTCACAACTGGACCAATGAGCAAGATCATGATAAATGGAGAAAAGATTGAAGTTGTCAAGGATTTCATTTTACTTGCATCCACAATCAACAGCCATGGAAGCAGGAGTCAAGAAATCAAAAGGCACATTGCATTGGGCAAATCTGCTGCAAAGGACCTCTTCAAAGTGTTGAAGAGCAAAGATGTCACCCTGAAGACTAAGGTGCGCCTGACCCAAGCCATGGTATTTTCAATCATAGCATGTGCATGTGAAAGCTGGACAATGAATAAGGAAGACCAAAGAAGATTTGATGCCTTCGAATTGTGGTGTTGGCGAAGCATATTGAATATACCATGGACTGCCAAAAGAATGAACAAATCTGTCTTGGAAGAAGTGCGGCCAGAATGCTCCTCAGAGGCAAGGATGGCGAGACTGCATCTTACATAGTTTGGACATGTTGTCAGGCGGGATCATTCCCTGGAGAAGGACATCATGCTTGGCAGAGTACAGGGTCAGCGGAAAATAGGAAGACCCTCAACGAGGTGGATTGACACAGTGGCTGCAACAATGAGCTCAAGCATAACAACAGTTGTAAGTATGGCGCAGGACTGGGCAGTGTTTCATTCTGTTGTGCATCGGGTCGCTATGAGTCGGAGCTGACTTGACGGCACCTAACAACAACAACATTAGGGGCCTTTGCATTGTCCTTATTTTTTCTTCCATGATCTTTATCATTTTAGATTTTATTTAGGTGTTTGATCCATTTTGAGTTAGTTTTTGTGTATGATGTGAGGTATGGGTCCTGTTTCATTTTTTTTACACATAGATATCTAGTTCTGCCAGCACCATGTGTTAAAAAGACTGTTATTTTCCCCATATAAGGGACTTTGGGCCTTTGTCTAATATCAGCTGCTCATAGAAGAATGGATTTATTTCTGGGTTTTCAGTTCTGTTCCACTGGTCTATGTGCCTGTTGTTTTGTACCAGTACCAGGCTGTTTTGACTACTGGGATGGTATAATAGGTTCTAAAATCAGGTGATGTGAGGCTTCCCACTTTGTTGTTCTTCTTCAGTAATGCTTACTAATCCGGGGCCTCTTCCCTTTCCATATAAAGTTGGTGATTTGTTTTTCCACCTCATTAAAAAATGTTGTTGGAATTTGGATCAGGATTGCATTGTATCTGTAGATTGCTTTGGGTAGAATTGACATTTTCACAATGTTGAGTCTTCCCTATCCATGAGCACGGTATGTTTTTCCACTTATGTAGTTCTCTTTAGGTTTCTTGCAGTAGTGTCTTGTAGTTTTCCTTGTATAGGTCATTTATGTCCCTGGTTAGATTTATTCCCAAGTACTTTATCTTCCTGGGGGCTATTGTAAATGATACTGATTTGGTGATTTCCTTTTCAAAGTTCTCTTTGCTGGTGTAGAGGAATCCAACTGATTTTTGTATGTTTATCTTGTATCCTGATACTTCGCTGAAATCTTCTATTAGTTCCAGTAGCTTTCTTGTGGATTCTTTGGGGTTTTCCGTGTATAAGCCAATATCATCTGAGAATAGGAACACTTTTACTTCTTCCTTACCAATTTGGATGCCATTTATTTCTTTTTCTTGCTTTATTGCTATGGCTAGGACCTCCAGCACCATGTTGAATTAGAGTGGTGATAAAGGGCATCCTTGTCTGGTTCCCATTCTCAAGGGGAATGCTTTCAGTCTCTCACCAGTTAGAATGATACTGGCTGTTGGCTTTGTATAAATGCCCTTCGTTACATTGAGGAATTTCTCTTCTATTCCTATTTTGCTGAGGGTTTTTATCAGGAATGGGTGTTGGACTTTTGACAAATACCTTTTCTGCATTGACTGATAAGATCATGTGGTTCTTGTCTTTTGTTTTATTTATGTGATGGATTACATTGATTGATTTTCTAATGTTGGACCATCCTTGTATACCTGGTGTGAATCCCACTTGGTCATGATGGTTTTTTTTTTTTTTTTTTTGATATGCTGTTCAATTCTATTGGCTAGAATTTTGTTGAGGATTTTTGTGTCTAATGTTCATGACGGAAATTGGTGTGTATTTTTTTGTGTGTGTGTGGTGTCTTTGCCTGGCTTTGCTCTCAGGGTTATGCTGGCTTCATGGAATGAGTTTGGGAGTATTCCTTCCTTTTCTATGCTTTGAAATACTGGTGTTAACTCTTCTCTGAAAGTTTGGTAGAGTTCTCCAGTGAAGCCATCTGGGCCAGGGTTTTTTTTTTTTTTTTAAACCTCTTCAGGCTCTTCTTTTATTTAGTTTTTCTACCTTGGTTTGTGTTCGTTCAGGTAGGTAGTGTGTTTCTAGAAATTTGCCCATTTTCTCTAGGTTTTCAAATTGGTTGGAGTATAATTTTTCATAGTATTCTGTTGTGATCTTTTTTATTTCAGTTGGGTTTTTTTGTGATATCACCCATCTCATTTCTTATTTGGGTTATTTTCTTCCTCTCCTATTTCTCTTTTATCAGTTTGGCCAATGGTTTGTCAGTTTTGTTGATCTTTTCAATGAACCAACTTTTGGTGTTGTTGACTCATTCAATTGTTTTTCTAGCCTCTATTTTATTTATTTCCGCTCTAATCTTTATTATTTCCTTTCTTCTGGTGACCAAGAGCCTCTTTTGCTGCTCTCTTTCTATTCATTTGAGATGTAGCACTAATGTTTTGATTTTGGCCCTTCTTTTTGGAAGTGTGCATTTACTGCTATAAATTGACCTCTAAGCACTGCTTTTGCTGTGTCCTAAAGGTTTTTTTTAAAGGTTTTGGTAAGGTGTGTTTTTGTACTCATTTGATTCTATGAGTGTCTTTATTCCATCCTTGATTCCTTCTGTAACCCAGAAGTTTTTAAGCAAGGTGTTGTTCAGTTTCCATATATTTGTTTTTTTCCCTTGCTGTTTCTGTTATTAATTTCTACTTCAACAGCATTATAACAATCACCAACCTTTAGGTTAGTTGAGAGCAAACCGTTTGCGCCAGCCTGGGACCTATTATTCAGAATAATATTCGGGTTTCCTTGGTTTTCCCCTAATGTCCTTTTTCTATCCCAGGATCCCATCCAGGACTCACATGACATTTAGTCATCGTATTTCCTGAGGATCCTCCGACTTTCTCAGACTGTCTTGTTCTTAACACCCTTAGCAGTTTTGAGGGGTGCTGGTCAGGAGTTTCATAGATTGTTCTGTCGGGATTTGCCTGACGTTTTTCGTATGACTAGACTGAGGTGATGGGTTTTGGAGAGGAAACCACAAAGGCTGTTCTTATCACATCTTATCAAGGGTTGTTGTTGTTAGCTGCTGTCAGTCAATTCCACCACATGGCGACCTCATGTGTGCAGAGCAGAACTGTGCTCCATACAATTTTCAAGGCTGTGACCTTTCAGAAGTAGATTGCCAGGCCTTTCTTCTGAGATACCTCTGGGTGGGCTGGAACCACCAACCTTTTGGCTAGTAGTCGAGGGCTTAACTCCATATCCAGGGTACATACTGCCAACATGACTTATCACTTTTGATGTTGACCCTGATGACCTAGTTGAGGTGTGTTTGTCGGGTTTCTTTACTGTAAAATTACTCTTTCCCCCACTTTCCATACTGTTCTCTCAGGAAGGAAGTCACCACGTGCAGCCCTCACTTAAGGGTAGGAGTTATGCATCCCCTCCTCGATTGTGGTGTGTTGTTGTTGTCAGTTGCTGGCTAGTTGGCCCCAGTGTACAACAGAATGAAACATTGCCTGGTCCTGTGCCTTTTTCACGATAGTTTACATGTTTGAGTCTAATTGGGGAATATTCTTTTGTGATCCATATGGTCTTCATTGGCTGATTTTCAGAAGTAGATTGCAAGGTCTTTCTTCCTAGTGTGTCTCAGCCTGGAAGCTCTGCTGAAATCTGTCCACCATGGGTGACCCTGCTGGTGTTTGAAATACAGGTGGCATAGCTTCCAGCGTGACATCGCAGCAACAAACAAGGCATAACAGTACAACACACTGACTGACAGATGGGTGGTGCAGGGCAGAGTAGCTACATAAATGATTTGGAGTTCTTCTGCATGGGAGACTTGTCTCTTCTATTTATTTTTTCAATTACTTATTTGTATCGGTATGAACTTTATTTTATACTTTAGGTTACTTATTTTCTGGCTCATATTGTTCCAGCTTTGGCTCTTTGTTAGCTTTGGCAAATTTAATTTGACAAAAAAGTTCTGGAACATCCTTTGTGGGAAAGTGAAGTGGGGAAGAGAGGCTAGTTTAGAAACAGGGAGCACCTATTTCTCTTTTTATGGTTGTCTTAGTCATCTAGTGCTGCTTTAACAGAAATACCACAAGTGGATGTCTTTAACAAAGAGAAATTTATTCTCTCACAGTCCAGTAGGTTACAAATCTAAATTTAGGGTGTCAGCTCCAGGGGAAGGCTTTCTCTCTCTGGAGGGTCCTTGTCCTCCATCTTCCCCTGGTCGAGGAGCTTCTCAGGTGCAGGGACCCTGGGTCCAAAGGATGTGGTTTGCTCCTGGTGCTGCTTTCTTGGTGGTACGAGGTTCCCAACTCTCTGCTTGCTTCCCTTTCCTTTTATCTCTTGAGAGATAAAAGGTGGTGCAGACCACACACCAGGGAAACTCCCTTTACATTGGATCAGGGAGGTGACCTGTGTAAGGGTGGTGTTACAATCTCACCCTAATCCTCTCAATGTAAAATTACAATCACAAAATGGAGGACCACCAGGGAATACTGGGAATCATGGCCTAACTAAGTTGATATACACATTTTTGGGGGGACATAATTCAATCCATAACAACAGTTAATGCTAAGATGATAATGTTGTTGTCATTAGTTGTCATCGAGTCAATTCTGACTCATGGTGACCCCATGTGTGTCAGCACAGAACTGCTCTGAAGGGTTTTCAAGGCTGTGACCTTTCAGAAGCAGATCGCGGCCTGTTTTCCAAGGCACCTCTGGGTGTGTTTGAACTGCCAGCCTTGTGGCTAGTAGTCTAGTGTTTAACTGTTTGCACCACCCAGGAATTTCTTGAGATGATAATATGGGGACATTAAAGGAAAAAGTCATGCTTTTCTGACTCAGCTGTCTTATTTCTGTTCATTAACCTATGGCATATATTTGATTGTACTGACATAATACCTTATTTGGGGACATTGTTGTTGTTTGTTAGGTGCCATCGAGTCAATTCTGAATCATAGTGACCCCATGTGCAACAGAACAGAACACTTCTTGGTCCTGCTCCATCCTCACAACCCATGTCATGCTTGAGCCCATTGTTGCAGCCACTGTGTCAATCCATCTCCTCGAGGGTCTTGCTCTTCTTCGCTGACCCTCTACCTTACCAAGCATGATGTCCTTCTCCATGGAGGAGGCAGATCTTCCCCAGTCATATTTTGAGTGCTTTCCAACCCGAGGGGGTCATTTTCTGGCATTATATCAGACAGTGTTCCGCTGCTATTCATAAGGTTTTCACTGGCCAGTTTTTTCAGAAGTAGACCACCAGGTTCTTCTTCCTAGTCTGTCTTAGTCTGGAAGCTCTACTGAAACCTGTCTACTATGGGTCACCCTGCTGGTATTTGAAATACTGGTGGCACAGCTTCCAGCATCACAGCAACACGCAAGCCACGACAGTATGACAAACTGACAGACATGTGGTAGTGGGATACTGAGGTGTTTCAAAATTGTTTTTATTCTCCAGACTTGATGGAGTTAAAGAGGCTCTTCGAAAAGAGTTAAAGAGGTTTGGATGCTTCCACCTCGGGTTCCCCTGTTGAAATCCTTGTCTCCTCTGGCTTCACTGGTATGCACAAAAACATTTCTGCAGGCATACATGTTTTGATTTATCTGCTTGCTCCGAAGTTTGTATTCAGACATTAAACAGACCCTGTTGAACAGACAAGTTGAAATGTTTAGGTTTTTGTACCTTTTGTTCTGGAGTCCCTGGGTGGCACAACCCAAAAGTTGGTGGTTTGAACCGTGTGTGTTACAGAGTAGAACTCCTCCATAGGCTGTTGTTTTTATGGAAGCAGGTTGACAGGACTTTGTTCTGCAGCACCACTGGGTGTAAGACAAGGAGCAAAGGCCCTGAGATTGGAGGGTGCCTGTTTGAGAAATAGCAAAGAGACTGGTGTGGTTAGAGGAGAAGCAAGTAAAAGAGAAATAGGCTATGCTATAAGGGAGGTAATTTTTATAAGGGAGGTAATAGGGGGTTGAGTGTGGAACCTAGAGACTTAGTAAGACAGAGAACAGAGGGGCCCCAGATTTGCAAACAAAGTAATAAGAAATAGGCCAGGGCTCAGAAACAAAGGCAATCCCCAGAACAATGGGGCAGGATATCTAAAAATAGCACACAAACTTCTTTAAAGTTAGCTTTCAGAAGCAGCTGGAGAAAACCAGGCCCAGGGACATGCACAGAACATCCACCTGTGACCACTGTGTGACCTTCCACCAGGGGTAGTGAGGGGCTACAGCCCCAGCCAGGGAATCGAACCCAGGGAGTGAGAGACTGTGCAGGCGCGACACCACATAATAAGTCCTGCTACGAATCCCAGAGGCCTCTGGGACAGGAGCCATCTTGGAAAGCTGCTGCTCACGCACCTTAGTTAACATATCCCTGCCTGTGCCTGCGAATAAACATGAATCTTTTCCCACCCAAGAACTTTTAAAAACTCTGGCGGTCTTTTGTTCTGTGAGATGGGGATAAGCATTGCTCTAGGCCCTCCTTGTCTCCGCTTGCAAGCCTCTTCAATAAAGCTTTGCTCCTGTGGAAAACTACGTGCCTTACCCGCTCATTCTTGACCTGTGAGAGGCAAGAACCTTATGCCGGTAACAGGTGGCTCCAAATCGCCAACCTTTTGGTTACCACTGAGCACAAACAGTTTGAGCCACCTGGGAACCTTGTGGAAAGGCTCTAGGCCAGGGGTTCTCACAGGGAGGAAGGGGGAGATTCTGCCTGCCAGGGAACCTTTGGTGATGTCTGGAGACATTCTTGGTTGTATTAATAGAGGGTGCTACTGGCATTTACTGGGTAGAAAGCAGGGATGCTGCCGAACAGTCTACAGTGCACAGGATGGCCCCCACCACAGAGAATGTTCCAAACCAAACATCAGACATCAGCAGTACTGTGGCGGGGAAAGCCTGCTTTAGCCCTATCTGTCTATTCTAGTGGTTCTTACCTGGGTGATTTTGGCCCAGGGGACATGTGGCAATATCTGGAGGCATTTGTGGTTGTCACGATTGGGCAGGGGGTGTCTGCGGGCATTGAATGGGTGGAGGCCTGGGATGCTGCTCAACACCCTATAATATACAGGACAGACAACCCCCACCCCAGGGAATGATCCAACCCCAAATGTCAGCAGTACCAAGGGTGAGGACCCTGCCCTCGAGGTGAAGCAGGCAGTTATGAAAGGGTTATTAAAAGGGTTGTTAACCATTCCCTTAATAGTTGTGTTCCAGAAAAGTCTACTCTTGCCACATTTTTGTTTCAACATTTACAGCACTTCACCATCATTGGCTGAATCCCCAGATTTCTTGTCTTCTCCTGGCAAGAGGCCGAAGCTGACTCGGAATCTGCCTGCTATATGACCTTCCTGGGGTGGGAGTAAGGAGCCATCGCCACTTTTTCAGGGCTGTGTGCAATATTTTTAAAGCCATGTGCAAAAATTCATTGACTAAAATTATGCAGATTGTTCACGCATCCAAAGACTGAAGATCCTCCCCCTCACTGTTCATGCATATGTATGTCACACCCTATAAAAGGAGCAAGTCTGCCCTGGTTCAGGGAGCTGGCAGCCTTAGGTCATGAGATCCTGCCTGTCTCCTAGTTTGCAAACTGTGAATAAACAAAAACCTTTCTGTTCTTCCAACCCTGTGTCTGGCTGACTTCAATTCACTAGTCTGCTTGACGAGAACCTATTAGTTGACAGCTTCAGAGGGATGTGTACTTGGGTTCAGACCCCATCTTGGCCCTGTGTCAGCTCTTCACCCCTAAGGCTCTGTTTTCATTGTAGGACGTACTTGATCACAGCTCCTTCTGGGTGGTCCTGATGATTAGATAAAGTCACCTGTCAGTGTTGAGAACATTCCAGCTACCCACCAATGCTCTTTGTTTTCGTTGTTTTGTGCTGTGGAGTTGATTCGGACTCAAAGAAACCCTATAGGACAGTCTAGAACTGCCCCTAGGCTGTAATCTTTACTGGAGCAGATCACCAAGTCTTTTCTCCCATGGTACCACTGGTAGGTTCAAGCCACCAACCTTTTGGTTAGCAAGTGAGTGCTTCACCATTGCGGCATCAGGGTTCCTTGGTAGATGTTGAATATAGGTCCCTGGATGGCGAAAATGGTTTGCATTTGACTACTAACCTAAAAACAGAAACCCTGGTGGCATAGTGGCTAAGATCTACATCTGCTAACCAAAAGGTCGCAGCTCAAACCCACCAGGCACTCTTTGGAAATTCTATGGAGCAGTTCTACTCTGTCCTATAGGGTCACTATGAGTTGGAATGGACTCGATGGCAACGGGTTTGGTTTTGGTTTTACTAACCCAAAGATTGGCAGTTCGAACCTACCCAGTAGCGCCATGGAAAAAAGGCCTGCCGATCTGCTTCCTTAAAGATTACAGCCAAGAAAACCCTATGAAGTAGTTCTCTGTGTAACATATTGGGTCGCCATGAGTCAGAATTAATTTGATGGCAATGGGTTTTTTTTTTTTAGGTGTTGGATTCAATCACATTCTTTCCTGAGGCTGGATTCCCAGAAGGGGGTTCCTGGGTCTGAAGGAAGGCATGTGTCCCTGGCTCTCACTCTCCCAAAAGGGATGAGTCCAGAATTTAATCCGTTGCCTGCCGCCTGCAGAGAGCAGCGAGTGGGCAGCTGTGTCTCAGGGTGAATCACAGACATTCTTGCTTTCTTCCCAACTCCTTTTCAGTTTCTCAGGTCCCAGAAGCACTAGTTTCTTAGGCAGTATACTTCATGCCCCCCCGTAAGACATTTCAGCTACGGGGTGTCCTTGATCTGCTGCAGACATGTCCCGAGCCCTTCTGTTCAGTCAGGATCGCTTTCTAAGTCTCTGGTCTCTTTACTAGCCATGGTAGAGGGTTGTCGTTCAGAGCACATTCCACTTAGTCAGCAGAATAACGAGCACTTCAAGGGGAACTCACAGGGTGTTTGCCTCTGTAACTCATCACCAGATTGTCTCTAGTAGTGCAAAGGGCAAAGACACTCGGCTGCTAACCGAGAGGTTTCAAGTTTGATTCCACTCGGAGGCACCTCAGAAGAAAGGCCTGGCGATCCACTTTTAAGAACTCAGCCCTCGAAAACCCTATGGAGCACAGGTCTGCTCTGACATACATGGAGTCGCCAGGAATTGAGGTTAACTGGATGGCGACTGGTTTTTGTTTTTGGGTATTACTGGCACTGACGTTCACTTCACCATGACAAAATTCATTTCGTGAATTTCATATAGTTTTCAAGTGTCACAAAAAGTTCTTACTTTGGTTTTCCACCAACTATTTGCAAACATAAAAACTATCCTTAGGTCACAGGTTATACAAAAAACAGGCAGCTCCCATGCCCTAAGTAATTGTAAAAAAAAAAACAAAACTGGAAACTAGTGAAGAGTAGAAAATATTGTTTCCTAATTTTCCATATTTCCCCCCAAGGATTGTGAAAGCGTGTTACCACTAAATACTTTCAAACCTCACTTTTTAAGACTCACAGAAGTCCCTGGGTGGTGCAAATGGTGAATTCGCTCAGCTAACCAAAAGGCTGGAGGTTCGAGTCCATCCAGAGGTGCCTCGAAAGAAAGGCCTGGCAGTCTAGTTCTGACAAATCAGCCACTGAAAACCCTATAGAGCACAGTACCACTCTGACACGCCGGGGTGGCCATGAGTTGGGGTCGATTCCATGGCAACAGGTTAGTTTTAATGTACCTGTGAACAAATCCTCAAGTTATGCTCAAGGTTTCGTGGCTCATGGGTGACCTATATTTTTTGTTATTTAAACTAAAAGTTGTATACCCCATGCTAACTGCCTTTGGATAGGCTTCTTAAAACTAGTTTCCTCACTTATCACAATTAAACTTGGACACGCCAAGCTTGCCGCAAGGAATTCTGGGGAATGTAGTCAGGGAGCGCGTCCCTTGGCGCTCTGCTGTGACGATACGTCCGGCTAAACTTGCTAGTGGCGAATAAGAAGAGAGACTTCTTCCGTAAACGTTGCTCACGGGCGCACGTGGGTTACATATGAGGGGAGTGGCTCCGTGTGCCCACGCAATTGGGTGGTGTCTCCCTGAGCATGTGCACTTGCAAGCCTCTGGGGCCACCGCCCTCGCAGGGCCCTCTGGGAGTTGTAGTTCGGACCGTCGCTGGATTTAGGCCGTCGGGCGGCGGCTCCTGGGTCAGAGGCCGTCTCCAACCTTCGGCGCTCGGCTTGGAGGATGGATTCGGGGCCCGGGAACGACTCGGCGCCTCTGGCCGGCTTGGCCTGGTCATCGGCCTCGGCGCCCCCGCCGCGAGGGTTCAGCGCGGTGCGCGGCGTCGGGGGGCGGGGGTTGAATTGGGGCTGAGGCGGCAGCATCGGGGAACTGGGTTGAATGGGGGTCGAGGCGGCGGCGTTCCGGGTGGGAACCTGGAGCTGACCTGTGCCCACCCCGCAGATCTCTTGCACCGTCGAGGGGACGCCGGCCAGCTTCAGCAAGAGCTTCGCGCAGAAATCCGGCTACTTTCTGTGTCTCAGCCCCCTGGGCAGCCTCGAGGTAGGGGGCGCCCGCGCTCGAGGGTTCCGGGGTCCGCCCGCCGCTCCCGTCTGTTCGCGAGGCCTGATGCGGGCGTTTTGTCCCCCCCCCGCCCCGGCCTGTGACCCTCGCCGTGTCCCCCAGAACCCGCAGGAGAACGTGGTGGCCGAGATCCAGGTCCTGGTGGACAAAAGTCCCCTTCCACCCGGCTTCTCCCCGGTCTGCGACCCCCAGGATTCCAGTAAGACCTGCGTCGGGGGAGGGGAGGAATGACAGGCGCGCGTCCTCTACGCCCAGGCTGGGAGCCCCTTCGGTGTACCGGGTGATGAGGGGGCTGGCCCAACCGTATTCTGGGGCGGTGCGATGTCTCCTGCCCTGGTTTGAACTGTGCGATTCTCACAGTCTCTGGCTCAGAGTAAGGGTCAGTCAGTTTTTCCCGTGGCCAAATGGAGCCTCCGCGCAGTTCTTTTTTTCATTTTCAGGCCTTTGCACGCGCAGTACCCCATGCCTGAAACGCTCTTTGTTTCCCTCCTGTTCACGTAGCTAATTCCTTCTCCTCTAGACCACCCATGCCGGTCCCAGCCTTGACCACTCCTCTTTCGAACCATCTCATCTCCCAGCCTGATCCTATCATCTTTGTTTGATTTCTTGGGATATATTTATTGATACGGAAGTTGATACTATTTTTTGTAAAGGGCTAGGTAATAGCCCTTTTTTAGGCTTTGCAGATTAGATGGTCTCTGTTGCATATACTTTATCTTTCTTTTTTGTTGTTATCGTCAGTTGCCATCTAGTCGATTCCAACTCATGGAGATCCCATGTGTTACCTAGTAAAACTGGTGAGTAGGGTTTTTAAGGTTGTGACCAGGCATCTGAGTAGTGCAAAGTTAAGCACTCAACTACTTGCCAAAAAAGTGGCGGTTCTAACCAACGCAGAGGTGCCTCAGAAAGCAGACCTGCCTAGCCTGTTTCCAAAAGGTCACATCCTTGAAAACCGTGTGGAGGAGTTTGCTCTGCGCATCTGGGATTGCCGTGAGATTTTTCTTTTACAACTTGTTGTGGATTGAGTTCCCAGCCCACCCAGTGCTGTCAAGTCTGATTCTGACTCATAGCGACCCTATAGGACAGAGTAGAACTGCCCCATAGAGTTTCCAAGGAGCGCCTGGTGGATTCGAACTGCCGACCCTTTGGTTGGCAGCTGTAGCACTTAACCACTACGCCACCAGAGTTTCTGTGGATTGAGTTATGTCCCCCAAAATATGTACTGTAAATCTTAACCTCTATATCTGTGGTTATAATCCCATTTGAGAATGGCTTGTCTTTGTTATGTGATGAGGCAGGATTAGTGTAGGATGTATCTTGTGTCAGTCTCTTGAGATATAAAAGAGATTAAACAAGCACACAAAAGAGCAGAGTTGGGGTAAGATAGATGCCAAGCCACACGTGGAAATCTCTAAGGAGCCAGGTAGCAGAAGCTGAAGAGACAAGGACCTTCCTCCAGAGCTGACAGAGAAAACCTTCCCCTTGAGCTGGCGCTGTGAATTTGGACTTCCAGCTTCCTAAATTATGAGAAAATAAATTTGTTTGTTAAAGCCATCCACTTCTGGTATTTCTGTCATGGCAGTGCTAGGTAACTAAGACACAACCCTTTAAAAGTGTAAAGCGGGTAGTGGTGGTTCCGTGGTAGAATTATTGCTTCCATGTGGGAGACCCAGGTTCAGTTCCTGGCCAGTGCACCTCGTGCCCAACCGTGCGTCTGTCAGTGGAGGCTTGTATGTTGCTATGATGCTGGACAAGTTTCAGCAGAGCTTCCAGACTGAGAAGGTCCGGAAAGAAAGGCCTGAAGATTGCCTTCTGAAATTCAGCCAGTGAAAACCCTGTGGATCACAATGGTCCAATCCGCAGTTGATCACGGGGATGGCGCAGAACCAGGCGGCATTTCCTTCTGTTGTGCATGGGGTTGCTAGGAGTCAGGGGCCGACTTGACCACAGCTAACAACAAAAATATAAAAACCATCTGAGCTTCTGGGACATTAAAAAGCAGGTTTTGGGCTGGATTTGGCTCGTGGCCCGTGGCTGGTCAATCTCTGGGTTAGAGGACTGAGGGAAAGTGAGGCTTGGAGTGCCAGGACGGACACCTGGCTGGGCATCCTCACTGTGGTGTCCATGGCTGCCCCATGAATGCCTGTCCACATCACCAAAGATCAGCCTGTCCTAAGGAGTCCCTGGGTAGAATAAATAGCTTATGCGCTGGGCTGCTCACTGAAAGGTTGGAAGTTTGAGTTCACTTGGAGGCGACTCAAAAGAAAGGCCTGGCAATCTACTGAAAAAATTAACCACTGAAAATCCTCCAAGCACAGCTCTGCTCTGACACACGGGGTTGTTGTGAATTGGAGTCAACTCAATGGGAAATGGTAATGACTCCTAATGGCTGCTTGGTGCCCCCTCCTATGCTTATACCACTCTTGATTTAACCCATCTCCTCCAGTAGCTGTGCAGGCTCAAGCTCTATCTGGAGCCCTCTTTGGGCACTCCTGCCCTTCCCTGCTTCCCTCTCTCACTTCCCCGACCCACCCCAGGGGCCTCAGTGTCCAAGAAGAAACGCATGTGTGTGAAGCTGGTGCCCCTGGGGGCTGCAGACACGGCCGTGTTTGACGTCTGCCTGAGCGGGAAGACCAAGACGGTGCCTGGATACCTACGAGTAGGGTAGGGCTCCCCAGCCACCAGCCTCCCTCCCGCCCTTCTAAACTCCTGTATGGGCCTCTCTGGCCCTCAGGTACTGCCTCGAGTTCTTGTCCCTGCCATCAGCTCTTAGTTTCTGTGTCTTAAAAATGAGACCATTGTCCCAGTCTCATAGGACCATTGTGAGGAGTGTATGAGCTGGTGTGTTCTAGAATAGTGATGGGCGCCAGCATTAAGCATCAGATATTGTGTTGCTAGGAGTCCCTGGGTGGCTGAAATGGCTAAGCACTCGACTACTAGCCAAAAGGTTGGTGGTTCCAACCACTCAGTGGCTCCACAACAAAACACCTGGTGATCTGCTTCTGACAGGTCACAGCCCTCAAATCCCTATGAAGTAGTTCTACTCTGACACACGTGGGATCACCTCACGGTGAGTCAGAGTTGACTCAGTAGCAACTAACAGCAAGAGAATGTGCTTAGGGTGTGGGTTGAGGTGCTGAAACAAATATCCCTAGAATAATGGATCAGCCAGAGGCTCAGGTTCCTCCTGCCAGGTGAACTCACCCTGCCTGTACACTGGAACGTGGGCCCCCGGCCCCTAGTCCAGGTCCCTCTCTTCCGGGCCTTTCCACCTGGACTGGCCACACTCCCTCCCTCTTTTCTTCCTTTCCAGGGATATGGGTGGCTTTGCCATCTGGTGCAAGAAGGCCAAGGCCCCGCGGCCAGTGCCCAAGCCCCGCGGGCTCAGCCGGGACATGCAGGGCCTCTCCTTGGACCCTCCGGGCCAGCCCAGGTGAGCCCCAGGGCGTGGGGGTGGGGGCTGCAGTGGGTGGGGGTACGTCAGGCCTGACCAGAGCCACCCCATCTCCACAGCAAGGGCAGCTTCCCAGAGCGGACACTTTCGCGGCTAGGCTCACGGACGTCCACCTTACGGAGGAATGATTCCATCTATGAGGGCTCCAGCCTCTATGGCATCTCAGGTAAGTGCAGGAGGGGAAACTGAGGCCTGGGGTCACATAGCTGGGAAGGGGCAGAGCCAAGATTCAAATGATGCCTGTTTGATGCCCGGGTGGCCCCCCAGGGCAGGTGGATAACAAGCACTTCAGTGTCTTCCCTCCCCCATACTTTCCTCAGCCATGGATGGGGTTCCCTTCACGCTGCACCCCAGATTCGAGGGCAAGAGCTGTGGCCCCCTGGTGAGTCTACTCCCCCATCCCTGTCCTAGGCACAGGGGATCCAGGAGGGGTTACACCCCATATTCAGCAGCTTCTGGCACACATACTGGGCCTTCTGCACCTGGGGCCACACGGGGTATTTGAGGAACATAATTTTCACAAAAGGTTCTGGAACATTCCTTGGGTTGGGGAAAGGGTTGAGGTAGTGTGGAGTCCAAGGCGGGGCGGGGGAGGGGGCAGATGCTGGGTGGGGAGCTTCCTTGGAGAGGAGGAGATAGCGGGTGGCAAGGTGGGTTCTGGATGCAAGACTGATCTGCCTCTGCCCACCAGGCCTTCTCTGCCTTTGCTGACCTGACCATCAAGTCACTGGCAGACATTGAGGAGGAGGTAGGTGCTGGGGCAGGAGAGGGCCAGGTGCTGGGACACCCCCCACCCTAATCTTTCCCTGGCCGCCCATTACCTGCCATTCCTCCATCACTCCCTGTGGCCTTCCCTTCATCCCCAGCCCCTCCCTCACTTTGTGACACCCCCTCCCCAACAGTACAACTACGGCTTTGTGGTGGAGAAGACGGCAGCTGCCCGCCTGCCCCCCAGCGTCTCATAGCCCCTCGCCCACCCCGGGATCCCCTGCCTGACACTGCAGCCAGTGCCCCCAGCCTGGCCGTGGAGCCTCCTGGGAACCTCGGTGTCTCAGCACTCAGGGAGCCCCATTGTCAACCCAGCCCTGGAGGAGGGGGTGGGGCGAGGCTACTGGGAGACAAAGGGGACAGAGGCGACTTCTACCCCTGGGCCCCCACCCGCAGGGGTGGGGTTAGACAGAAACCAGTGCCTTCAAGTCATTTGTGTCAAACTATATGGTGCTGGGAGGAGGCGTGTCCTCCGGCAATAAACACTGCTGCCCTGCCCTCTAGAGTCCTGATCCTGGCCTGGACCTCACCCCCTCCACCCGCACACCTGGGGGACCCTGGTGGTGGGGGAGAGGGGATCACAGAGCTCCTGCAGGCCAAGGGAAGGCAGCGTGTTGGGCCTCCCAGTGTACTAAAGGGGAATTTGAGGCTGAGAGTGACTGGGTAGCGTTTTTTGATGGCAGAGATGACCCAGTCCTGGCCTTCCTTTGGGAATGATAAAACCGAAAAATCCGTTGCTGCCAAGGCGATTCCGACTCATGGTGAACCTATAGGACAGAGTAGAACTGCCCCATAGGGTTTCCAAGGAGTGGCTGGTAGATTCAAACCACTGACCTTCGGGTTAGCAGCCAAATGCTTAATCACTGCGCCACCAGGGCCCCTTGGGAATGATAGCAGTGACTAACAGTAATAGTATATTAGTCCTTTGGGGCTGCTGTACAAATGGCCATACATTGGGTGGCTTAGAACAACAGGTTTATTCTCACCACCCTGCAGACCAGAAGTTCAAATTCAGGGTGTCCACAGGGCCTCGGTGCCTCTGCAGGCTCTAGGGAAGGGTCCTTCCTTTCTTCTTTCTAGTTTCTGGTGACTCCAAGCATTCCTGGACTTGTGGCCACATCACTCCAATCTCTGCCTCTGTCGTTACATGGCCTTCTTCCCTGTGTCTCCCTGTCTCTCTTGAATAAGGAAGGACCCCAGTCAGATAGGATTAGGGCCCACTCCACTCTAGTAGGAGCTCATGTTAACCTAACTGATAATATCTTCAAAGACCCTGTTTCCCAACAAGGTCATCTCCATGGGTACCAGGGTCAGGACATGAACATATCTTTTGGGGGGATACACAGTTCAAGCCATATAAATAGTCACCAGTTATATCACATTGCATACAGAACACACAGCCTGGAGGGAAGGCTTGTTTTTGTTACCATATAGGGAAACTATGGTAGGGGAAGTTAAGATCGCAACTGGGATTTCAACCCATAGCCTGCACGCTTGACCACTAGGCTGTTCTGTACATTACTTTTCCATTGTGGGGGTATGTGGGGGTGTGTGTGAGTGTGTACCACCCAGGAGTTTGTGTCCAACAGCGCTATACTGGGGGCTGAGGGGGGAGATGTAGCCCTGCCTTTGGGTCTGAGCAGGGAGGCAGGGCCCTGACCTGGGGGTCTGAGGGGGATAGGATCCTGCCCTGGGGGCTTTGTCGGGGGACACATAGCCCTGCCTTGGGGGTCTGAAGTGGGAGACAGAGGGTCTGAGGGAGTTCACAGCCCCATCCTGGGAGTCTAGGGTGGGGAGACAGTACAAAACGTACGCTTCCCCAGACTTGAGCTGGCTTGGAGATGCCACCCATTTACCTCTGAGGTGGGTGGGTGTGTGGCCCCCCCTCCTTTCTCCCGCCTGTGTGTCACCTTGCATCCGGTGTCTCCCTGCACTCCTCCCTTCTGGACCCTTCCCCACCCGCCTGGCGCCACTGCAGAACCTGATCTGACCTACGGGAAGCAAAGGCTGTTTGTTCTCCCTGCCGGCATCCTGGCCACCCCAAACCGGCTCCGATCACTTTCCAGGGTGGCCCTGTGTGACTAGGCCCCCAGAGCACCATCCTGCCACCATCACTCAGTGTTGTAACATCCCCACCTTCTGCATGTAACCCCTCCCTCCAGGGAGCTGTGCACCAGCCCTGACTAAGGCCACATCGGTCCTAGACCCCACAGGACTGGGTAGTTTGGGGCACCATGCTCCAGGCTGACCTGACATAGGATGAAATAGGCTTCTGGCTGCCACAGCCCTCTGTCCAAGAAGGGTGTTGGTCCTTCCTGCCTTTTGCTGGGTCCAGGGTGCTGAGAGTGAGGCAACACAGGGGGGCTGGGTACCAAGTGGGTCTTTCTGCAGAAATACCCTCTCTCTTCCTCACTGCTCACTAGCTGGTGACCCTGGGCAAGTGGCTTAACCTCTGTGAGTTTCAGGTTCCCCGTCTTTACAATGGAAACTGCCAAAGTCTTCACATCATGGGGCCTTGGGGCTGTGTTTCTTGGCTGCCCCTACAGACCACTGCAAAAAACACCTCTCAGTTCTGAAAGGCCTCTGCAGCTGGGAGGTTTCTGCAGCCGAGGTCCAAGCAGGGTGGATGGAGCAAATCCCAGTAACCTCACACTTCCTGCATTCAAATGTTGCAGAGCCTAGCTGTGGTCCCCACCGCTCTCTGCCCCCAAATCAGTGCCTGCCTCGAGCCATTACCTTCCGTTCCATTTACATTCTGGGTTGACACTGGTTGCTGTATCATGGACAATAATGGTAACACCTAGAGCTGATGAGTGTGTGGGTCAGGCATGGTGTTTGGCACATGGTCAGAATCCAAAAGCCAGTAGCTTCAAAAATCAATACACAGTGTGGTTAAGTGCTTTCAATATTCCACTTAAGCCTGCTGTT